>NC_090655.1:279967218-280567218 GCF_040937935.1 Hyperolius riggenbachi
AGTGACCATTATCAGCTTACTACAGGCTGGTAACACTAAGTCACCCCTACTGTGACCAATCTCTGTACAGCAATGTATAGTGACCATTATCAGCTTATTACAGGCCAGTAACACTAAGTCACCCCCTACTGTGACCAATCTGTGTACAGTAATGTACAGTGACCATTATCAGCTTATTACAGGCAGGTAACACTAAGTCACCCCTACTGTGACCAATCTCTGTACAGCAATGTATAGTGACCATTATCAGCTTATTACAGGCAGGTAACACTAAGTCACCCCTACTGTGACCAATCTCTGTACAGCAATGTATAGTGACCATTATCAGCTTACTACAGGCTGGTAACACTAAGTCACCCCTACTGTGACCAATCTCTGTACAGCAATGTACAGTGACCATTATCAGCTTACTACAGGCTGGTAACACTAAGTCACCCCTACTGTGACCAATCTGTGTACAGTAATGTACAGTGACCATTATCAGCTTATTACAGGCCGGTAACACTAAGTCACCTCTACTGTGACCAATCTGTGTACAGTAATGTACAGTGACCATTATCAGCTTATTACAGGCCGGTAACACTAAGTCCCCCCCCCCCCCCTACTGGGACCAATCTGTGTACAGTAATGTACAGTGACCATTATCAGCTTATTGCAGGCCTGTAACACTAAGTCATCCCTACTGTGACCAATCTGTGTACAGTAGTGTACAGTGACCATTATCAGCTTATTACAGGCCGGTAACACTAAGTCACCTCTACTGTGACCAATCTGTGTACAGTAGTGTAAAGTGACCATTATCAGCTTATTACAGGCCGGTAACACTAAGTCCCCCCCCCCCCCTACTGGGACCAATCTGTGTACAGTAATGTACAGTGACCATTATCAGCTTATTGCAGGCCAGTAACACTAAGTCACTCTCTCCTGTGACCAATCTGTGTACAGTAATGTATAGTGACCATTATCAGCTTATTACAGGCCAGTAACACTAAGTCACCCCTACTGTGACCAATCTGTGTACAGTAATGTACAGTGACCATTATTAGCTTATTACAGGCCGGTAACACTAAGCCCCCTCCCCTACTGGGACCAATCTGTGTACAGTAAGGTACAGTGACCATTATCAGCTTATTACAGGCCAGTGACACTAAGTCACTCTCTCCAGTGACCAATCTGTGTACAGTAATGTACAGTGACCATTATCAGCTTATTACAGGCCGGTAACACTAAGTCACCCCTACTGTGACCAATCCGTGTACAGTAATGTACAGTGACGATTATTAGCTTATTACAGGCCAGTAATACTAAGTCACCCCTACTGTGACCAATCCGTGTACAGTAATGTACAGTGACCATTATCAGCTTATTACAGGCCGGTAACACTAAGTCACCCCTACTGTGACCAATCTGTGTACAGTAATGTACAGTGACCATTATCAGCTTATTACAGGCCGGTAACACTAAGTCACCCCTACTGTGACCAATCTGTGTACAGTAATGTACAGTGACCATTATCAGCTAATTACAGTCCAGTAACACTAAGTCACCCCCTACTGTGACCAATCTGTGTACAGTAATGTACAGTGACCATTATCAGCTTATTACAGGCTGGTAACACTAAGTACCCCCTACTGTGACCAATCTGTGTACAGTAATGTATAGTGACCATTATCAGCTTATTACAGGCCGGTAACATTAAGTCACCCCTACTGTGACCAATCTGTGTACAGTAATGTACAGTGACCATTATCAGCTTATTACAGGCCGGGAACATTAAGTCACCTCTACTGTGACCAATCTGTGTACAGTAATGTACAGTGACCATTATCAGCTTATTACAGGCCGGTAACACTAAGTCCCCCCCCCCCCTACTGGGACCAATCTGTGTACAGTAATGTACAGTGACCATTATCCGCTTATTACAGTCTGGTAACACTATGCCCCCCCCTCCCCCTACTGTGACCAATCTGTGTACAGTAATGTACAGTGACCATTATCAGCTAATTACAGGCCAGTAACACTAAGTCACCCCCTACTGTGACCAATCTGTGTACAGTAATGTACAGTGACCATTATCAGCTTTTTAAAGGCCAGTAACACTAAGTCGCCTCCTACTGTGACCAATCTGTGTACAGTAATGTATAGTGACCATTATCAGCTTATTACAGGCCAGTAACACAAAATCACACCTACTGTGGCCAATCTGTGTACAGTAATGTACAGTGACCAATATCAGCTTATTACAGGCCAGTAACACAAAATCACACCTACTGTGACCAATCTGTGTACAGTAATGTACAGTGACCATCATCAGCTTATTACAGGCCGGTAACACTAAGTCACCCCTACTGTGACCAATCTGTGTACAGTAATGTACAGTGACCATTATCAGCTTATTACAGGCCAGTAACACTAAGTCACCCCTACTGTGGCCAATCTGTGTACAGCAATGTACATTGACCATTATCAGCTTATTACAGGCTGGTAATACTAGGTCCCCCCTACTGTGACCAATCTGTGTACAGTAATGTACAGTGACCATTATCAGCTTATTACAGGCCGGTAACACTAAGTCACCCCTACTGTGACCAATCTGTGTACAGTAATGTACAGTGACCTTTATCAGCTTATTACAGGCCAGTAACACTAAGTCACCCCTACTGTGACCAATCTGTATACAGTAATGTACAGTGACCATTATCAGCTTATTACAGCCCGGTAACATTAAGTCTCCCCTACTGTGACCAATGTTGTCAGATTTTCCTATATGAGAGATTCAATGACTCATTTATAGAATGAATAAAACAAATATAATATTTTTTTTCATATATATAGAAATAGAATATAAGCTTTTAGGACTGTACGGTTAATCATAGTGATTAATAAGTGTGTTCTCCTTTAAATACTATACATACATGATGATATAACTATGAATAATAGATATTTTATTTTGTTTTTAATGATGAGTCAGTGAAACAGAGAAAGTCAGATCTGTTTCTTAGCTAGCAGATAGTCAGCTGATGTAGAATGCTTATCTGAATGCATACACAGCCTTGAGCAAGACCTCACAACCCAAATATGTCATGTGTACACAGCTTGTGTAAGCTGGGTAGAGTAAAGATAGTGTGATGTGCAGGTGGAATGGAGACAGGCATATATGAATCTCCTTATTATTAAGACTATATGGATAACCATGTATAGAATGCCGTATAGGTTATGATAGAATAAGTGTTAATTTGTGATCTTCATAAAGTCAAATATGTAGTATATAAAATACCCTTAAAGTGGATCCGATATAAACTTTTACTCATTGCATAATTGTGTTCCTTTCATATAGTTTATAGGGCATTCCTAAAGCCAAATACTTTTTTTGTTTTGTTTTAATACTGTAATTCCCTATAAAGTTAACAAGCCTCGCCCACGGCTTTTCAGTGCCTTGGCACTCTGAGCCTTAGTAGCAAGGGCTTATGGGAGCTCAGTCTGGGCAGGAGGAGGAGGTTACTAGCCAGAGATTTCAGAGGCAAAGGGGAGAAGGGAGGAGGAGAGGGAACTGAATTTACACGCAGGCAAGCTGATAGCATCTCCAGCCCTCAGCCTGTGACAATGTGACAAACAGCGCAAAAGGTGGATCAGCGCATCACCAGGCCGCCTCCGAATGGCCTACAATCAGAGGTGCGCTGAGCCCCCCCCCAGAAACTGCAAACGCACCTTGAACCCAAACAGAAGCTCTGCATATACACCAAAAGCAAGGCTGTTAAGTGGGAGCAGCTGACCAAAAATGAATTAAATTAGTACATGGCAAGGAAATGAACAGCGCTACTTAAAAACAGACAAGTGCCCACCTGCAAGAGAGTGCAAGCCCCACTTGTGGGATAAAATACACCCCTTGCATACACATGACCTGTCTACCACTGGAAGATGTTGTTTTAGCAAGGCTTGGTGTACAGAGGCTCCAGAGTAGAATAAAAACGTTTAAAAACCGTCTAGAAGAGGGGTATGTTCAGGTGGACTTACCTCCCTCGAAAATATAGAACTCAATTGAGTCACAATGGCCTCAATTCACTAAGATCATGCTGGAGATAAAAGGCAAGAGAAAACTTACCTCCACACAGTGACAGAGTAATCTTATCTCTTCATTCCTTAAGTTACCTCCTCTGTAGTTATTTTACCTCCTCTGTAGTTAATTTACCTCCTCTGTAGTTATTTTCACACGCCTGTCTTTAACTCTGGAGTTATTTTAAGGATTGGAGAGTTAACTTAAAGATAGAAGAGTTAACTTTAGGTTTGCCTGAGGTAAAATGTTTCCTGAATACTACATGCCTTATCACCATGGTAACAACTCTAGAAGAGTTATTAAAGACAGGAGATAAGCTTAGTGAATTGAGGCAAATATATCAATACAAAAATGTTATTTAACTCCACTTAGTGCAACATGTTTCGCAGGTGTGGTCCTGCTTCATCAGGCAAACAGAAGTGTAGCTCAATGGGTCTAAATGCAGAAGTGAGCGCCTCTTCCCAGAAGAGGGTTTGTACCCCGTGAAAAACGTTGCACTTTATTTGGAGTATCCAATAAAATTGTTTTGACTGAAAATCCACAGTCGTGTCTTCTGATTGGAGGAGGTAAGTCCACCACGACCCCCTCTATTACCAAGATGGGATTTTAAGTTCTTTTAGTGTTTTTTATCCTGTTGGCGCCTCTGTTGTCTTGTTATCTACATCAAGTCCACCCTTGGTGGAGGGTTGTACCCTTCCTTCTTCTACTACAGAGAGCGACTTTTTAATCCAGAGCGGGGTCAGGACAATCTCCCCACCTGCTTTCACAGTGGTTGCCTAATTGGTAACCCTGGTTTGTGAGTATTAAATCAACATTATTACTCTTCCAATTATACATTATCAGTACATACTACACTATATTGGGATCTTGGTGTTTTCTCTTTTTCTAAAGATATGAGGGTGTCTGTACTGTTATCAGAGGCTGGATAGTGTGCTGGGTAAGGGCTCTGCCTCTGACACAGGAGACAAGTGTTCCAATCTTGGCTCTTCCTGTTCAGGAAGCCAGCACCTATTCAGTAGGAGATCTTGGGCAAGACTCCCTAACCCTGCTGCTGCCTACAGAGCCTGTCCTAGTGGCTGCAGCTCTGGTGCTTTGAGTCTGCTAGGAGAAATGCGTGATACAAATGTTCTGTGTCTTGTAATTATTAGTAACCTGTCACCAAACACAATCAAGAATGGGATCGTCGATGAGGTCAGTCTGTGAGCAGTGACAAAGCAACACCAGCTATAAAGATATACATTTATTCTATATTAGTGCTGATTACTCACCTGTTCTGCCCTCTGTAACATTGTCCTCTTCTTTACTTGTCCTCATCATGTCACCCTCCTCCATACACTGCTGATCACTCCTCACATACGTCTCTTCTTCTTCCTCTTTACTTGTCCTCATCATGTCACCCTCCTCCATACACTGCTGATCACTCCTCACATACGTCTCTTCTTCCTCCTCTTTACTTGTCCTCATCATGTCACCCTTCTCCATAGACTGCTGATCACTCCTCACATACGTCTCTTCTTCTTCCTCTTTACTTGTCCTCATCATGTCACCCTCCACCATAGACTGCTGATCACTCCTCATATACGTCTCCTCTTCTTCCTCTTTACTTGTCCTCATCATGTCACCCTCCTCCATAGACTGCTGATCACTCCTCACATATGTTATTTCTTTCTCTTTACTTGTCCTCATAATGTCACCCTCCTCCATAGACTGCTGATCACTCCTCGCATACGTCTCTTCTTCTTCCTCTTTACTTGTCCTCATCAGGTCACCCTCCTCCATAGACTGCTGATCACTCCTCACATATGTCTCTTCTTCTTCCTCTTTACTTGTCCTCATCATGTCACCCTCCTCCATAGACTGCTGATCACTCCTCGCATACGTCTCTTCTTCTTCCTCTTTACTTGTCCTCATCAGGTCACCCTCCTCCATAGACTGCTGATCACTCCTCACATATGTCTCTTCTTCTTCCTCTTTACTTATCCTCATCATGTCACCCTCCTCCATACACTGCTGATCACTCCTCACA
Source organism: Hyperolius riggenbachi (assembly GCF_040937935.1). Lineage (NCBI taxonomy): Eukaryota > Metazoa > Chordata > Amphibia > Anura > Hyperoliidae > Hyperolius > Hyperolius riggenbachi. Next base: position 279,973,299 of record NC_090655.1, read on the forward strand.
TACGTCTCTTCTTCTTCCTCTTTACATGTCCTCATCATGTCACCCTCCTCCATAGACTGCTGATCACCCCTCACATACGTCTCCTTTTCCTTCTCTTTATATGTTACCATCATGTTACTCTCCTCCATAAACTGCTGATCACTCCTCACATATTTCTCTTCTTCATCTTTAAACACAGCACTTACATGTATCAGTTCTCCCACCTAAGTTCACAAAATGAAACTTAATATGAAGTTTTAACACAAATAACAGAAATATGTAGAAGGAAAAATGTAATAGTTTGAAGTCTCTCTGGACCATCAGTTCCACCTACCTGATCATGCTGGGGGATGGTGGAATCTTCCTGTGGACAATCCCAGGAACAAAGAGGACCTGTACATCTCTCTGGTGGGTCTCTGTTACTGGATACATCTGCAGGAAACACACACACTGACTGAATACATTGTCTCTATGTGTTTATCAGATGATGGGGGATCTAGGTGGACAATCCTGGGAATAAAGAGGACCTGTACATCTCTCTGGTGGGTTTCTGTTACTGGATACATCTGTAGGAAACACACACACTGACTGAATACATTGTCTCTATGTGTTTATCAGATGATGGGGGATCTAGGTGGACAATCCCGGGAATAAAGAGGACCTGTACATCTCTCTGGTGGGTTTCTGTTACTGGATACATCTGTAGGAAACACACACACTGACTGAATACATTGTCTCTATGTGTTTATCAGATGATGGGGGATCTAGGTGGACAATACTGGGAATAAAGAGGACCTGTACATCTCTCTGGTGGGTTTCTGTTAATGCATACATCTGTAGGAAACACACACACTGACTGAATACATTGTCACTATGTGTTTATCAGATGATGGGGGATCTAGGTGGACAATCCCAGGAACAAAGAGGACCTGTACATCTCTCTGGTGGGGTGCTGTTACTGGATACATCTGTAGGAAACACACACACTGACTGAATACATTGTCTCTATGTGTTTATCAGATGATGGGGATCTAGGTGGACAATCCTGGGAATAAAGAGGACCTGTACATCTCTCTGGTGGGTTTCTGTTACTGGATACATCTGTAGGAAACACACACACTGACTGAATACATTGTCACTATGTGTTTATCAGATGATGGGGGATCTAGGTGGACAATCCCAGGAACAAAGAGGACCTGTACATCTCTCTGGTGGGGTGCTGTTACTGGATACATCTGTAGGAAACACACACACACTGACTGAATACATTGTCTCTATGTGTTTATCAGATGATGGGGGATCTAGGTGGACAATCCCAGGAACAAAGAGGACCTGTACATCTCTCTGGTGGGTTTCTGTTACTGGATACATCTGTAGGAAACACACATACTGACTGAATACATTGTCTCTATGTGTTTATCAGATGATGGGGGATCTAGGTGGACAATCCCAGGAACAAAGAGGACCTGTACATCTCTCTGGTGGGGTGCCGTTACTGGATACATCTGTAGGAAACACACACACTGACTGAATACATTGTCTCTATGTGTTTATCAGATGATGGGGGATCTAGGTGGACAATCCTGGGAATAAAGAGGACCTGTACATCTCTCTGGTGTGTTTCTGTTACTGGAGACATCTGTAGGAAACACACACACTGACTGAATACATTGTCTCTATGTTAAGAAAAAGGTGGGGGAAAGGCTGCGCATCCCTAAACACATGCTGCAATTGAATGGTTAATCGCACAGGCATACACTGTCTCTATTAAACTGAAAAATGCATGCCCTGCATCCAAAACAAGTGCTAACATTTATTACACTAGGAGGAACTTTAGCTTCCAATATGGTTTGCATGCAAAGTATAATGTACTAGACACTTGCGCCGCGGTGAGGTAAACCTCCGGGGAAGTGACCTAACCTAAATTTAAAACCTTTCTTAACTCTGCAAGTATATAACTATCAGGTTAGCTGCTCCCAGCCCCTCCTTCTGAGTTTCCTGTTTGCATGATAAGTAGTAGCAGTTTTGCATATGATTTGCATCTGAATTGAATGCGAAGTGTACAGAAAGCCTAATAGAGGTGCTGCACACTGAGCTGGTGGTCATTTCAGATGCAGCCTTTGTGGTATGCGCTGGCCCTCTCCTCGCTGTCCAACAAAATGTAAGTTACACACTTCTTTTGCTTAGCTTCTCCCATGGTTTTAAATTTAGGTTAGGTCACTTGCCCGGAGGTTTGCCTCACCATGGCGCAACTGTCTAGTACATTATACTTTGCACGCAAACAATATTGGAAGCTAAAGTTCCTCCTAGTGTAATAAATGTTAGCACTTGTTTTGGATGCAGGGCATGCATTTTTCAGTCTAATAGAGACAGTGTATGCCTGTGCGATTAACCATTCAATTGCAGCATGTGTTTAGGGATGCGCAGCCTTTCCCCCACCTTTTTCTTAACTCTGCAAGTATATAACTATCAGGTTAGCTGCTCCCAGCCAATTCTCCTGAGTTTCCTGTTTGCATGATAAGTAGTAGCAGTTTTGCATATGATTTGCATCTGAATTGTCTCCATGTGATTATCAGATGATGGGGGATCTAGGTGGACAATCCTGTGAATAAAGAGGACCTGTGCATCTCTCTGATGGGTTTCTGTTACTGGATACATCTGTAGGAAACACACACACTGACTGAATACATTGTCTCTATGTGTTTATCAGATGATGGGGATCTAGGTGGACAATTCTGGGAATAAAGAGGACCTGTACATCTCTCTGGTGGGTTTCTGTTACTGGATACATCTGTAGGAAACACACACACTGACTGAATACATTGTCTATGTGTTTATCAGATGATGGGGGATCTAGGTGGACAATCCTGGGAATAAAGAGGACCTGTACATCTCTCTGGTGGGTTTCTGTTACTGGATACATCTGTAGGAAACACACACACTGACTGAATACATTGTCTTTATGTGTTTATCAGATGATGGGGGATCTAGGTGGACAATCCCAGGAACAAAGAGGACCTGTACATCTCTCTGGTGGGTTTCTGTTACTGGATACATCTGTAGGAAACACACACACTGACTGAATACATTGTCTCTATGTGATTATCAGATGATGGGGGATCTAGGTGGACAATCCTGGGAATAAAGAGGACCTGTACATCTCTCTGGTGGGTTTCTGTTACTGGATACATCTGTAGGAAACACACACACTGACTGAATACATTGTCTCTATGTGATTATCAGATGATGGGGGATCTAGGTGGACAATCCTGGGAATAAAGAGGACCTGTACATCTCTCTGGTGGGTTTCTGTTACTGGATACATCTGTAGGAAACACACACACTGACTGAATACATTGTCTCTATGAGATTATCAGATGATGGGGGAACTAGGTGGGCAATCCTGGGAATAAAGAGGACCTGTACATCTCTCTGGTGGGTTTCTGTTACTGGAGACATCTGTAGGAAACACACACACTGACTGAATACATTGTCTCTATGTGTTTATCAGATGATGGGGGATCTAGGTGGACAATCCTGGGAATAAAGAGGACCTGTACATCTCTCTGGTGGGTTTCTGTTACTGGATACATCTGTAGGAAACACACACACTGACTGAATACATTGTCTCTATGTGATTATCAGATGATGGGGGATCTAGGTGGACAATCCTGGGAATAAAGAGGACCTGTACATCTCTCTGGTGGGTTTCTGTTACTGGATACATCTGTAGGAAACACACACACTGACTGAATACATTGTCTCTATGTGTTTATCAGATGATGGGGGATCTAGGTGGACAATCCTGGGAATAAAGAGGACCTGTACATCTCTCTGGTGGGTTTCTGTTACTGGATACATCTGTAGGAAACACACACACTGACTGAATACATTGTCTCTATGTGTTTATCAGATGATGGGGGATCTAGGTGGACAATCCTGGGAATAAAGAGGACCTGTACATCTCTCTGGTGGGTTTCTGTTACTGGATACATCTGTAGGAAACACACACACTGACTGAATACATTGTCTCTATGTGTTTATCAGATGATGGGGGATCTAGGTGGACAATCCCGGGAATAAAGAGGACCTGTACATCTCTCTGGTGGGTTTCTGTTACTGGATACATCTGTAGGAAACACACACTGACTAAATATACATCTACTATGGGCATGATTTACAAAGCTTTTTCACCTGTTTTCATTTTATCTATGTTACGTTTTTAAGCTTTCAAAGAGCAAAAATATAATGAAGGTAAGAAGTAAAAGTAATATTGAAATTATTTTAATCAGGAACAACTTACTTTGTGTGAAGAAACGCGGAAGAGCCGCCGCTGTAAGTCAGCGGGAGGCGGCTCTTTCCGCGCATGACATAGCGGAACGCGGAAAAACCACCGGGTCGGACGCGGCGGTTAGCGCGCATCGGCCTGATGCGAGTGGTTTGTCCCAGCACGGGGAGGCCGCCGCCAGTGTGGATGGCGGTGCGACCATCCCCGCGCACAGGTCAGCAAGTGCAGTGCAAGACAGTACTGGTGTGGCTGGGACTGATAGTCCACCAAGGTTCAGAATGACACACGTGCGCGCAGCTAGGCAGGATTTATATAACAGCCAGAAGTAGGTCAGCTGACCAGGCTGGTCAGCTGACAATTGCAGCACCATTCATTGGTCCAGCACTTAGGGAGGTGCTGGGCAACTCTTGTGTATATATAGTGCTGGCTGTTCAGTTGCTGGTTGTCTGGCGTTGCGATCACTATGTGGGAGCACTCAGACCTTAGTCAGATCCTAAAGTGTGCCGGGACCAGCTGGAGCTGTAATCCTACACTTAGCTAGATTCTGTTGATAGTTTAAAGTACTAATTTGATTGTGATTATCTGTTATGACCCTTTGTTTGCCTGACTATTCTCCTGTACTCTGATCCTGTACCTTGCCTTTCTGATACTCTGTTGCTGAACCCCGGCTCGTCCTTAGACTCTGCACCTGCCTTCTGATTTTGTACCTCGATATATCTGATACCCTGTTGCCGAACCCGGCCTGTACTTTTGACTCCGCCTCTGCCTTTTGAATCTGTACTTTATCTGTCCGTGTGTTTACGACCTGGCTTGTCCAACCTCGAGAACCGACCTTACTATTAGAGGTGGTTCCCAGTCCTGGTAGTGACACTCCTTCTTGGGTGTCACTCTCGTTCTGTCATTCCTTCTCTCAGCCTGACTTCTCCCCCCGGGAGAGTCCAGAAGGAATTGTGCAGTACTCCTTACTGCTCTGAGGCCAGTCCTCTCTTTATTACTGTTTGCACCAAACACTCTACTCAGGTAAACAGAGGTTAGTTTGTATATCGGATTATCGGTGATGCTGCAGATCATCTATAATCTGGTATATATCTGTATTCCCAGTGATTCTGCAGATCACCGGTAATCAGACTCTCTCTGTTACACCGATCGTTACACTTTGAGTGATTATTTTGCTTGTAATTGTGCTGAAAGGTTATTTTTATCAATTAGGGGATAAATAAGTCATGGATGAGAAGTTTTGTGAATAGAGCCCAATGTCCCACAACAGTGAAAACACCGCTCTAATTTTTGTAAATATTTTATTACATTTTTTCATGGCAATTAAAGTGAATACACCCCTAAACAAAGAATGTCAAGATTGTGCCCAATTAGACATTTCCCCTCCCCGGGTCATGTGACTGGTTAGTGTTACAAGGTCTCAGGTGTGACTGGGGAGCAGGAGGTGTGTTACATTTGGTGTTATCACTCTCACACTGCCTTATACTGGTCACTGGAAGCTCAGCATGGCTCCTCATGGCAGAGAACTCTCTGAGGAGCGTATAGAGGAATTCTGCCCAATCAGACATTTCCCCTCCCCGGGTCATGTGACTGGTTAGTGTTACAAGGTCTCAGGTGTGACTGGGGACCAGGAGGTGTGTTACATTTGGTGTTATCGCTCTCACACTCTCCCATACTGGTCACTGGAAGCTCAGCATGGCTCCTCATGGCAGAGAACTCTCTGAGGAGCGTATAGAGGAATTCTGCCCAATCAGACATTTCCCCTCCCCGGGGTCATGTGACTGGTTAGTGTTACAAGGTCTCAGGTGTGACTGGGGACCAGGAGGTGTGTTACATTTGGTGTTATCGCTCTCACACTCTCTCATACTGGTCACTGGAAGCTCAGCATGGCTCCTCATGGCAGAGAACTCACTGAGGAGCTTATAGAAGAATTCTGCCCAATCAGACATTTCCCCTCCCCGGGTCATGTGACTGGTTAGTGTTACAAGGTCTCAGGTGTGACTGGGGAGCAGGAGGTGTGTTACATTTGGTGTTATCGCTCTCACACTCTCTCATACTGGTCACTGGAAGCTCAGCATGGCTCCACATGGCAGAGAACTCTCTGAGGAGCTTATAGAAGAATTCTGCCCAATCAGACATTTTCCCTCCCCGGGGTCATGTGACTGGTTAGTGTTACAAGGTCTCAGGTGTGACTGGGGACCAGGAGGTGTGTTACATTTGGTGTTATCTCTCTCACACTCTCTCATACTGGTCACTGGAAGCTCAGCATGGCTCCTCATGGCAGAGAACTCTCTGAGGAGCTTATAGAAGAATTTTGCCCATTCAGACATTTTCCCTCCCCGGAGTCATGTGACTGGTTAGTGTTACAAGGTCTCAGGTGTGACTGAGGAGCAGGAGGTGTGTTACATTTGGTGTTATCTCTCTCACACTCTCTCATACTGGTCACTGGAAGCTCAGCATGGCTCCTCATGGCAGAGAACTCTCTGAGGAGCGTATAGAGGAGTTCTGCCCAATCAGACATTTCCCCTCCCCAAGGTCATGTGACTAGTTAGTGTTACAAGGTCTCAGGTGTGATACATTTGGTGTAATCACTCTCAGGGCCCTTTTCCACCAGCGCGTTTGCGCTGGCTGAATCGCAAACCGCTAGCGATTTTACAATCGCTACGGTTTGCTTTTTAACATAGGAATCGCGGTAGGTCATTTCCACTACCGCGATTCGTTTTTTTACCGGAACGCAAACGCGCGGTGGAGCGATAATTGCCGCGATTTTGCTATGCAGTGCATAGCATAGCAAAATCGCGGCCGCGAACGTCGGGGAATCGCCGGTGATTGCGATTCAGCAATCGCTAGCGTTCACCGTGAACGCTAGCGACTGCTAGTGGAAAAGGGCCCTCACACTCTCTCATACTGGTCACTGGAAGCTCAGCATGGCTCCTCATGGCAGAGAACTCTCTTCAAGATGAGCTGTCAGCCATACTATCTTAGAAAAAAACATATATAACTAGATAAATGCTTGCTCTACTTACATAACATATGTATTGCACTCTCAACGGTTTGATTTTAGTGATCTTTCTACAGTAAAAAAAGAGAAAATCCTTCTTAGCATTTCCCATTTTAAGTGTGGCTATTTTGAAGCCAATCCTGATGTCATTTCCTCTGTTACTCTCCTTTGCCTGATTTGCCCGCCCTTCACTATAGATAGTGTATTGTCTCAGCATGAGAAATATTGGCCACAGAGGAACAGAGGTGTGGGAGGGGAAAACAGGAGAGAAAGAGGCTTCAGCCAATCAGGCTGCATTAGTTAAGTCTGAGGGGAAAAGAGAAGCAAAAAAGGACAACACAGCATGCCCTGCAACTTCCTTTTTGTGTACCAATTTTTTTGTGTACCAAATAAGAGTCAGGTAAACTGGGGAATGATCATTTATCAACAAGAAAAGTAATAGTGATGTAACGATGTGCCGTAAGACACAGAGTAGCAGAGATGGCTCACAAAGAGCCAAATAACAACAGAACTATGCTAGCTAACCATGGGTGGTAACGATAAGCGCAACCTATCGAAATGTGCTAAACTCACTAGCTAACCCAGTAGCTGATAGGAACAAGAGGAGTAGGAAAAAACGAGGTCAAGACAAGCAAAGTCGGCAACAGAAATCAGATGACTGAAGCTACAGAATCGAAAGGTAAGAGGCGAGGTCAGAAACAAGCAGAGGCCAACAATATAAACAGATTGAGTACGTGTATATAAGCGTAACTGATATATATACGTAGCTCGAATAAAGAAAATAACAACAGTGATTAGGATACGTATATATGGGCTATGAACCAATATATAACGTAAGCCACCAAACTAGCTGGGCCCGTTAGCACACAGAAGTGTTAGCTGCAACGGACACTGGACAAGTGAAGAGCCAGAGAATTTAGAGCCAGACCTGGCCACAAAACCCCGCCTCCGCTGGAGCGACCAATGAGAAAGAGAGGTGGAGGAATCCTGTGTCAGCTGACACGCTTCCTGAGCCTATAAAGGCTCTTCTGAGAGGCGTGCTCCCGCCCGGACAGACTGCCAGCAGCCTCCGAGAGAGGCACATCTACTGAGGAGTTGGGGATGCACCCGGAAGCAGAGTCCCCGGATCTCCATTGCTGTGCGGACGTGACCAGGTTCGTGACAAGTGATTTAATGTCTGGATTGCCTGGTTAGCATCCTGATTACTTGTTTACCAGATAAAAATAAAGAATTGATTTTTGACTTTATGCCCGACAATTACACTTTAAAATAATAATTGTTGCTCTACATAAAGATGAGCCAGGCTATAAGGAAATTGCCAGCACCGTCTTTTGCAAATAAATGTATGAGTGCTGGCTGCATTGCTGAAGTGCTGTGTGTGTACAGCACACTCCATAAAATCAGTTTGCACGGCTGTCGTCCCAGAAGGAAGCCTCTTCTAGAGATGATGCACAAGAAAGCCTCCATACAGTTTGCTGAAGACCAGCAGACTAAGGAAAGGGATTACTGGAACCAAGTCCTGTGGTCTGATGAGACCAAGATAAACTTATTTGTTTTAGATGGTGTCAAGCATGTGCGGTGGCAACCAGGTGAGGAGTACAAAGACAAGTGTGTATTGCCTACAGTGAAGCATGGTGGTGAGAGAGTCATGGTTTGGGGGCTGCATGAGTACTGCTGGCACTGGGGAGCTACAGGTCATTGAGGGAACCATGAATGCCAACATGTACTGTGACCTACTGAAGCAGAGCATGATCCTCTTCCTTCAGACACTGGGCTGCAGGGCAGTATTCCAGCATAATAATGACCCCAAACACACCTCCAAGACAACCACTGCCTTGCTGAACAAATTGATGGTAAAAGTGATGCATTTGCCAAGCGTGTCTCCAGACCTAAACCCCATTGTGCACCTGTGGGATATCCTCATATGGAAGGTGGAGGAGTGCAAGGTCTCTAACATCCACCAGCTTCATCATGGAGGAGGGGAAGAGGATTCCAGTGGCACCTGTGACGCTCTAGTGACCTCCACGCCCAAGAGAGGCAGTGCTGGAGAATAATGGTGGCCACACAACATATTCATGAACAGAACGTTTGACATTTTACCCTTAAAGTGAACCTTAAGTCTATAAATAATATGAGTTTTACTCACCTGGGGCTTCCCTCAGCCCCCTGCAGCCGATCGGTGCCCTCGCCGTGTCTCTCTGACCCGCCCATCCCCGCCGGCGACCACTTCCGGTTTCGCCGTCAGGACCCGACAGGCATGGTAACGCAAGTGATTCTTCGCGTTCCCAGACAAAATATTGCCCCCTATGCTGCTATTGCGGGCAACTGGCCGCATAGGGGCGATATTTTGGCTGGGAACGCAAATAATTACTCGCGCTCCCATGCCTGTCGGGTCCTGACGGCGAAACCGGAAGTGGTCGCCGGTGGGGATGGGCGGATCAGAGAAACACGGCGAGGGCTCAGGACTGCTGCAGGGGGCTGAGGGAAGCCCCAGGTGAGTAAAACTCATTTTTTTTAGAGACTTAAGTGCCAATTTAAAGATGTACTCTTTTCTGTGAGATAATGCATGTGTTTATCAGATTATGGGTAAGGTGGGGGGGAGGGGGGTGTTGCTGTTTCTAGGTAGACTCTAAGTACTGCTCTCTCCTGTACAAGTAATAAAAGTCTCCTCTTACCTGGTGATGTGAGGGGCGGCCGACTCTCCATCATGGCGTCCTTGTAGAGGTCCTGGTGTCCTTCTATATACTGCCCTTCCTCCATGGAGAAATAGATGACACAATGAACCTCCTTATAGGAACCTGACACACAGAATGATACAATCACCACCATACAAATCACTAGCTGTCACTGGATACTGCCCCATAATTCCTGCTAATGCTCAACTTACCCTGAAAGCAGATCAGTGAGGATGTTGTGGGCTTCTCGTGTCTCTCAGATATCAGGGGGTGAGGTGGGGGCGCCGCGATGGTCACCAGACTTAACAGAAGGGAGACTCTGTATGGAGAGACTGAAGGTAAGGTCACGTGACACTCCCAGAATTCTCCTCACCTCTCCAGTCATGTGACACTCCCAGAATCCTCCTCACCTCTCCAGGCATGTGACACTCCCACAACCCTCCTCACCTCTCTAGTCACGTCTAAGTCTGCTGTCATTAAAGCAGGGGGTGTCTATCCACTTTGCTGACAGGAAGTAAATAGAATTAATACCTGTCTCCCCTTCCCCCATGTAAGCCGTATCAGTGGCTGGATAGTATGCTGGGTAAGGGCTCCGCCTCTGACACGGGAGATCTGGGTAGGAATCTCAGCTGTTCCAGTTCAGTAAGCCAGCAGCTCTTCAGTGAGGAGTCAGTCTGGACTTCCTAATACTGCTACTGCCTACTGAGCGCCCCCTGGTGGCTGCACCTCCCCTACCTCACCATGTGCCCCCCCCCCCCACACACACACACACCTGTCCCCCTCTCCCCCACTATGTGCTCCTCCCTCACCCCAATACCTGTCCTCCCCTCCCCCACTATGTGCTCCTCCCTCACCCCAATACCTGTCCTCCCCTCCCCCACTATGTGCTCCTCCCTCACCCCAATACCTGTGCTCCCCTCCTCCACTATGTGCTCCTCCCTCACCCCAATTCCTGTTCTCCCCTCCCCCACTATGTGCTCCTCCCTACCCCAATACCTGCCCTCCCCTCCCCCACTATGTGCTCCTCCCCCACCCCAATACCTGTCCTCTCCTCCCCTCCCCACTATGTGCTCCTCCCTCACCCCAATACCTGTCCTCCCCTCCCCCACTATGTGCTCCTCCCTCACCCCAATACCTGTCCTCCCCCACTATGTGCTCCTTCTCCACCCCAATACCTGTCCTCCCCTCGACCCCCCTATGTGCCCCTCCCTCACCCCAATACCTGTCCTCCCCTCACCCCACTATGTTCTCCTCCCTCACCCCAATACCCGTCCTCCCCTCCCCCACTATGTGCTCCTGCCTTCCCCATTACCTGTCCTCCCCACTATGTGCTACTCCCTCACCCCAATACCTGTCCTCTCCTCCCCCACTATGTGCTCCTCCCTCACCCCGATACCTGTCCTCCCCTCCCACACTATGTGCTCCTCCCTCCCCCAATACATGTCCTCCCTTCCCCACTATGTGCTCCTCCCTCACCCCAATACCTGTCCTCCCCTCCCCCACTATGTGCTCTTCCCTCACCCCAATACCTGTCCTCTCCTCCCACACTATGTGCTCCTCCCCTCCCCCACTATGTGCTCCTCCATTCACCCCAATACCTTTCCTCCCCTCCCCCACTATGTGCTCCTCCCCCACTTCTGTCCTCCCCTCCCCCTGGCGGCTGCAGCTCTCAGGCACTGGGTGTGACAGGAGGAAAGCCCTTTACAAATGTTACAATTATTATTAAGTATAGTTACAGGCGGGAAATCATGGAAATAAAATATAAACAAAGTAACCTTTCCCCTCCAGCACGAGCTCTGCTCTCACTACTTCCGCTCTATCACCACTTCCGGTCTCTTTCTTCCGAAGGACAGCTGGGACAGGAAGTGCAGAGCAGAGGGCAGGGATTCCCAATGACGTCACTCTCCCACGTGGCCTCCTCTGGGTAATTGTAGCGCTATCAGAGGCTGCTGGACAATATGCGCCACCCCCCAACTTCCGGCCTCACTCTTCTCACTTCCTCTCTGTGGTTCTATATTTCCGGTTTCTGCGTTCCAGCTGGTGGAGGGGAGCTCGCCATCTTGTGGTCAGTCAGCTAACTGCAGCCTCATTTATCAATTATAGGAAGGGAGAGCAGCCAGGGAGTATCCGGGAGAGAGAGGGGTGTGGCAGCCTGAGCTGTATTAGATGGGCCTATAATACAGAGAAAAAAAAAGTACTCCTTGCGCTTCTACTCCAGAGACACGGAACCAGTCAAATCCAATCAAACTGCTTGTCCTTTCTTGGCAATTGTGCACTGTGCTGCTCCAATGTAGGGAGGTCCAAAGAACCATCTATGAAAGAAGGGAGCATTTTAAGTGCATTACCAAGAGTGGGACTTTATTGCGCATAAATAAAATTAAATACTCACAAGATATCAGAATAAAATTTGCCTATCAACGACAAGCCAACCGTTACACCCCTCTGCGGCTATGTAACATGCGCTGTGTCCAGCAGCGCAATATCCGATCTCTCCGGGAGGCTCGGCTTTCGAGTTGGTGGGCGGGGCTTATTGACGGAGTGCGTGTGAAGTCATTGCGCGTTTCTGCGCGCTGCGCCTTCGTCAGATGACGTCACGCGCACGGGTAAGCGTATTTATATGCTCTTGGAGCCGCTGTCATGGCTACCAATAGCTTTGCTGAAGCGGAAAACTTTATTGTTCACAACAATGGCAACCAAACACTGGTAACCGATGAGTATAAGCGCACGCTCGCTATGTATGAATACTGGCTCACAGCGCATGCAATATTATTGCAATTAATGAACATATCTGCATATAATTTATAAAACAACATTAGAAACGTATTTATAGGCAACCATGTACTGAACAATTATCAATTTTTGCTCGGTTGCAATTTTCAAACCAATTTGATGACAACAATGGTATTACATTCACAATCATAAACATACACCCAATTGATAGTTAATAAATACAGTAGGTAAACATAAAAGTGTAACTATCACATTTGGAGTAAACACTGATAACTTTAAAATAAATGTGCATCTTGCACACAATAAAAAAACCATAAAACATTTAATAACTCTATTATTAGTTTGCAGGTTTGCATTCCCCAAGATATAAAAAACAAATTCCTATGGTGCCCTTTGAAGGATTGAACCCCCTTAAACAAACCATGATTGGAGAAATTGCCAACCACCATCCTCCTGGTAGACCCCTTAGACAGTTTCAGTCCCCGCATAAAACACGCAAAAAGACCATATAAATTTGACCAATCCACCAGGGTGGCTAAGCAACACCGTGACCAAAGGTCTAAATGCAAAAATTATTCTGAAAAAACTCATTACAACAGAGAAAAGAATATATTTCAACGTATAGACCCTCCATCTACCTCTAGAGACAAGGGGTTTGTTAAAGGGGAACTGAAGAGAGAGGTATATGGAGGCTGTCATGCTTATTTCCTTTTAGACAATACCAGTTGCCTGGCAGCCCTGCTGATCCTCTGCCTCTAATACTATTAGCCATAGCCCCTGAACAAGCATTCAGCAGATCAGGTGTTTCAGTGGTTCAGACTTATAAGTCTGTTCTGACAATACTAGCTGCATGCTTGTTTCTGGTTTTAATCAGATACTACTGCAGAGAAATAGACCAGCAGGGCTGCCAGGCAACTGGTATTGATTAAAAGGAAATAAACATGACAGCCTCCATATACCTCTCTCTTCAGTTCCCCTTTAAGGGCCCTATACATGCAGACAGCCCTGCTGCACATAAAACTAATGGTGCTAAGTTTAAACGGAAATTTGATCAGCCAGATTTTCTAAAATATTCTGATATACTGTATACCGAGATAGACGGAGAGAAGGGGCCATTCCCAAAAGAGCTGGAACCCCAGGCACCATGAGTATCACTGAGATCACCCCTGAAAAAGTCCCCCCAAAAACAGTTAGTGAGGTTCCCCCTAACTGGCGAGAATTAATTGATCAAGACCAATCCAGCAATGTACATACAAAACTCCCATCGTCCACTCACCTCATTAGTAATATTAGTCCTGAGGGTGGTTTGAGAGATCCCGGACAGGACCATTTTTTAGTGTTCACGTTTACCAACACCCCGGGACCCCTGTGAAAAAGAGGGCTGGAAGATGTAGACGGGGAAAGAGAGGAGGGTGAGCCATCAAAGAGAGAGAGAAAAAATCTAGAGGAGGAAACAACAGCAATGCCACAATAAAAATATTTAACTTATTTTCCCACACTCTCAGTTCCTACAAGAGTACCCTATTAGAAAAGGGACTGAATTTTGCCCCTACAGCTAGACCTAATGCATTTCAATTATACAAAGACCTACATAGGTTTGTTAGATCTCTGACCATAAAAAGTTTTTTTTGCTGCAAAAGCAGATAAGACACAAAGTTTGGCGAACAATGAGTCATTTACCCATTACTCCAGAAACTAACCTTTCATTAACACCACCCTTGCACGAAGGGGAAATCACGCTCCATCTAACACTGACAGCAGAGGAGGAAGATTGGCTAAAATATGTCCCTGACACCAACATCCATCACACATCCTTTAGACCAAAATCCATCTTCTATCCGACACATTCCAAAGGACAATTCATCAACACGTATTATCAGCTTGTATTTGATCAGTTTAAGAATCTATGCAAAGAAGGTTCAAATAAGAAATATTCCAATTTGAGCAAACTGGAGAAGAATACCCTTAAACAACTAACAGACAATCAACAGGTGGTTATCAGACAAGCGGATAAGGGTGGTGGTATCGTACTAATGAATTACAGTGATTATGAGAAGGAAGGTTTAAGGTTGTTGTGCATGGTTGGATCAGAACTCAGAACCCACTCTTGTGGCTGCGGTACCAGACAATTACTCAGTTTTACACTGCGAAAGGCAAAACCGCAAGGGAGGAGGATTAGCTCTGTGCTTCAAATCCAGTTTAAATATTAAACCCCTCGCTGTAGCCCCCACCCACTCTTTTGAATGTCTGGCAGCCCAACTCTCAGCTGAGAAAAAAATAAACATACTCCTTGTCTACCGACCCCTCTGATGCTGGCTCAGCTTTTCTCAAGGAAATAGCAGAACTTGTATCTTGCATAACACTGAAACTCCCTAGGTGGATAATTCTGGGAGACTTTAAACGCATGGGTCGATACACACTCTTCCCAATTAGGAACTGAGCTACTTCTCTCCATGAATGAACTGGGCTTCTCTCAAGCCGTCAACCTCCCTACCCACAAAAAAGGACACACTTTGGACCTCATTTTCCATTCAGAACTCCTAATATCCAGTGTGGAAATTGATCCAGTAGTTTGGTCAGACAACCACACTGTCCACTTCTCCTTTACAGCACCGGCTACAAAACACCAAGTGAAAGAACTAATAAAATATCATTCCGTGAAAGGTTTGACACCCCAACACCTTCAGAACAGCCTCAATCTAGGCGGACTGACAGATCACAACTTAGGCCTTGAATCCATGGTCCTTAAATATAACCACGATGTCTCAGCCGCTTTTGACGCCATAGCTCCCTTAAAGATGAAACGTTCCGCACCATTACATCACACTCACTGGTTTGACAACTCTATAAAGGAACTAAAGAAACGGACGCAGACTGGAACGAAGGTGGCGCAAACATCAGTCCCCTGATGACAAACTTTTCCTAATTGCTCACCTGAACAAATATCAAACGATGATTAACAAAAAGAAGTCCTTATTCCTGTCTCACGAAATTGCAAATGCAGCCAACAGACCTGTCCAACTCTTCCGCACGGTTGACAGTCTCTGCAATTCATCTTGCAGGAAATCCAGCATCAGACCTTCACAGGAACTGTGCGAGAAATTTGCCC
Organism: Hyperolius riggenbachi; assembly: GCF_040937935.1. Lineage (NCBI taxonomy): Eukaryota > Metazoa > Chordata > Amphibia > Anura > Hyperoliidae > Hyperolius > Hyperolius riggenbachi. The sequence goes on from NC_090655.1 coordinate 279,989,078, forward strand.
ACTTCTTCTCAGACAAAGTCTCCTCCATACGATCTGCCATTCAATTTACAGCCCCAGAAACCCACGCAGAGCCATATAACAGGTGCAAAAATAGCCTACCACCATGGTCTGATTTTAAGGTAATCACTGAAAAAGACATCTTGGATATCCTCTCAAACCTTCGCCAGACTACCTGCGATCTGGCCCCTGGCCCCACTAAGTTCATGTTGAAATGCCCTGAACTATTTACACCGGCATTCCACAAAATAGTCAACAGTTCCTTACAAGAAGGGTGGTTTCCCTCTACTCTGAAAGAAGCAATCGTCAGGCCACTACTCAAGAAACCATACTTAGACCCAGATGCTTTAAACAGCTACAGACCTGTCTCAAACCTCCCCTTTCTGGGAAAAGTTATTGAAAAGGCTGTCTACCTCCAACTTGAAGCCAGGCTCTCCAGAAACAACATCCTTGACCCTCTTCAATCTGGCTTCAGAAAATATCACAGCTGTGAAACAGCCCTCACCCAGATTTGCAATGATCTACTCATTGCAAGAGACAAGGGTCAATGTTCCATCCTGATTTTGCTCGACCTCTCAGCGGCTTTTGACACAGTCGATCATGAAATCTTGCTCAACAGGCTACAAGAGTACTGTGGCATAGATGGCACTGTTCTCCGGTGGTTCAACTCCTTCCTGGCTGGCAGAACACAAAGGGTAGCCTTAGGGCCCTTCCTCTCCAACCCTGTACCACTAAAATACGGTGTACCTCAGGGCGCAATATTATCCCCTTTACTTTTCACCATGTACATGCTGCCACTTGGAAAAATCATACAAAAACATGGCCTGACATATCATTGCTATGCTGATGACACCCAGCTATATTTGTCATTCAAACCTGGCATCACAGACCCTACTCCACAAATAAACACATGCTTAGCTGAGCTTCAGGAGTGGATGAATAATAATTGGCTAAAACTTAATGCTGACAAAACTGAGGTTCTTGTTATCGAGGGCCAGGGCTCAACAGCAAAGCAGCCCCAGTCTCAACCAACACCGCTAAGGATAGGGAGCTCAGACCTGAACAACTCAGACTGTGTGCGCAGCCTGGGAGTACTGATTGATGGGAAATTAAGCTTCAGGAATCAAATCTCAGCTGTTGTGAAACATTCCTTCTTTCATCTAAGGAATATTGCAAGGATTAAACACCTAATTCCTTCAGAGGATCTTCCAACCCTAGTTCATGCCTTTGTCACATCAAGGTTAGACTACTGCAATGTCCTCTACACAGGCCTGCATAAGAAAGACTTACGCCGCCTGCAATTAGTACAGAATGCCAATGCAAGGCTGCTAATGAGCCAACCGCGCCATTGCCACATAACACCAACCCTGTGCTCACTCCACTGGCTACCGATAAAATGGAGAATTCTGTTTAAGATTGGCTTACTGACATTCAAATCCTTGCACAATCTGGGCCCGGGATACCTGAAGGACTTGTTGCAACTGCATCACACCCCCCACAATCTTAGATCAAAAGGATGTGACACCTTGGTCACCCCCAGAGTCCACCTCAAAACCTTTGGAGACAGAGCCTTTTGTCATGCTGCCCCTACACTTTGGAACTCCCTGCCACACCCAATCAGGACAGCTCCATCCCTGGAGCATTTAAGTCTAAACTAAAAACCTACCTCTTCAGTCTGGCATTCATGAACATCTGACTATCTCCTCTGTAACACAACCCAGCCTGCAACCCTGTATTAATCTGAGACACAACTATGCGCATTGAGTCCTATGGGAGAAAAGCGCTTTACAAATGTTATTGCATTGTATTGTATTGTTGTCTGATGCCACCACTTATGAATTATTGCAGGCTGATCCCACTTCGGGTTACCTTGAAGAGTTGAAATCTCTGGTTGACATTGCCTATTGTAATGATGTTATAAATGAATTTGAAAAACGTTTTTTGGTTCCTAGCCACCCCTCCATCCCTTATTTTTACCACATTCCCAAAATCCACAAAGACGGATCCAACGCCTCTGGTAGGCCTATTGTGGCAGGGATGGAGGGGTAGGTGGCGAACATCTCCTCTTAGGTTGACCATTTCCTACAGCCCATTGTTCTGGGGACTCAGGCATACACACATCACTCATTACACGTAATGGACATCTTAAGAAAATACAAATGGGAACAAAGTTATCTATGGGTCTCCCTAGATGTCACATCTCTTTATACATGCATACCCCACAGTAAGGGTTTGGAGACCATTCAGTACTTTCTAATACAGGACGGGACGCTCCCTTTCATACAAGCACAATTTGTTTTGGATTTATTGCAGTTTGCTTTGTCACATAATTATTTTAGCTTCATGGAACAATGATATTTGCAGACATGTGGGACTTCGATGGGGGCGGGGTTTGCCCCCAGCTTTGCCAATCTTTATATGGCGTACTGGGAGAGCCAACACATATGGTCTACCAATCCGTTTGCTAAAAACGTGATACTTTATAGCAGATATATAGACAACATCATAATCCTTTGGGATGGAGACTGAGAAACACTTGAAGAATTTGTCATATATTGTAACACTAACAGCTTTGGTCTACCATTTTTGCATGTGGTTTCTGAGAAAAGCCTGGTCTTTTTAGATTTAGAATTGTATTGTGGAAACAATGGTGAAATTTGCTTAAGGACTCACTTCAAGTCCACAGCGGGAAATTCCTATCTACATGCATCCAGCTGTCACAATGCGAAGTGGATAGACAATATCCCTAGAAGCCAATTTTGCAGACTAAGACGTAATTGCACATCAGTTAGTGACTACCACACACAAGGGGAAACACTTTCCAAGAAATTCTTAGAGAAAGGTTATAAACCTGAATTGGTCCAGGCCACATTCGAAGAATATGGAGTATCACCGCATGTCACTAGAACTTATGTTTCTAACACCCCCACGAGATCGGATCTTTCTTTTATCACTCCATACACTGAAGAATCTAGAAAGATCGAAAGTATCATAACCCAAAACTGGTCTATATTGAAACAAGACCCCTTGCTGAGAAATATCCTCCCAGATCGCCCTAGAGTGAGCTTTAGGAAAGCAAAGTCCGTAAAAAATGCTATAGCGCCCAGTAATGTAAGAAAAGTAGTTGAGACACCAACGAGTACAGGTCCTTCTCAAAAAATTAGCACATTGTGATAAAGTTCATTATTTTCTGTAATGTACTGATAAACATTAGACTTTCATATATTTTAGATTCATTACACACAACTGAAGTAGTTCAAGCCTTTTATTGTTTTAATATTGATGATTTTGGCATACAGCTCATGAAAATCCAAATTTCCTATCTCAAAAAATTAGCATATTGCATCCGACCAATAAAAGAAAAGTGTTTTTAAAACAAAAAAAGTCAACCTTCAAATAAATATGTTCAGTTATGCACTCAATACTTGGTCGGGAATCCTTTTGCAGAAATGACTGCTTCAATGCGGCGTGGCATGGAGGCAATCAGCCTGTGGCACTGCTCAGGTGTTATGGAGGCCCAGGATGCTTCGATAGCGGCCTTAAGCTCATCCAGAGTGTTGGGTCTTGCGACTCTCAACTTTCTCTTCACAATATCCCACAGATACTCTATGGGGTTCAGGTCAGGAGAGTTGGCAGGCCAATTGAGCACAGTAATACCATGGTCAGTAAACCATTTACCAGTGGTTTTGGCACTGTGAGCAGGCGCCAGGTCGTGCTGAAAAATAATAATAAATAAAGCTTTTCAGCAGATGGAAGCATGAAGTGCTCCAAAATCTCCTGATAGCTAGCTGCATTGACCCTGCCCTTGATAAAACACAGTGGACCAACACCAGCAGCTGACATGGCACCCCAGACCATCACTGACTGTGGGTACTTGACACTGGACTTCAGGCATTTTGGCATTTCCCTCTCCCCAGTCTTCCTCCAGACTCTGGCACCTTGATTTCCGAATGACATGTAAAAGTTGCTTTCATCCGAAAAAGTACTTTGGACCACTGAGCAACAGTCCAGTGCTGCTTCTCTGTAGCCCAGGTCAGGCGCTTCTGCCGCTGTTTCTGGTTCAAAAGTGGCTTGACCTGGGGAATGCGGCACCTGTAGCCCATTTCCTGCACACGCCTGTACACGGTGGCTCTGGATGTTTCTACTCCAGACTCAGTCCACTGCTTTCGCAGGTACCCCAAGGTCTGGAATCGGTCCTTCTCCACAATCTTCCTCAGGGTCCGGTCACCTCTTCTCGTTGTGCAGCATTTTCTGCAGGGCTGTGGAGTCGGTCCAAAAATCCACCGACTCCGACTCCGACTCCTCAGTTTAGGATTCCACCGACTCCGACTCCACGACTCCGACTCCTCTAATTTGCATATTACAATTTTGTTGATTAAAAGTATGTAAGATGAAATTCGTCTCTTAACTGCCAACGCTTAGGAATTTTACAAGACAACTGAAGTGAGAAGGATATGTAGACTACTATATTTATTCTCTTTAGACTAAAACTAGTCCTTGGTAAGAGTACTTGTAAAAGGTACAAACCGGAACAAAGAACATCTATCAGGCCCTAGGCAATGTAAGTGTGGGTACATGTAAGAATGATGTGCAGGTACTCTGCAGGGGAATGAGGAGATTGTAAACAGACAACACCTCTGCGTTCAATGTGCACAGCATTCTCAGTGGATTCCCTGCAGCTCTGTGGGGAGTGCATATGTAGAGTATAGTACTACTGTGTAACAAAGTAAACCTGAGACAGATGAAATTAAAGTTTTATACATACCTGGGGCTTCCTCCAGCCGCCTTCAGGATAATCAGTCCCTCGTTGTCCTCCTCCACCACCTGGATCTTCTGCTATGAGTCCAGGTACTTGAGCCAGTCAGGCGTAGTGCGCATGCACACACTCCGCCGCCAGGAGCATACTACACCTGTGCAGCACTATTGCGCAGGTGCAGAATGTTCCTGGCTGTGGGAGCGGCATGCGGCCGGACAGCACTGACTGGCTGAATTACCAGGACTCATAGCAGAAGATCCGGGTGGTGGAGGACAGCGAGGGACTGATTAGCCTGAAGGGGGCTGGAGGAAGCCCCAGGTATGTATAAAACTTTACTTTTCATCCGTCTCAGTTACCCTTTAATTTGTAATCACCAAACCAAATTTTAATAACATATCAAATTATTTGATTTCATCAGCAAAGGGAGTGCATACATTTGCATAAATCCGCATCAATGCAGAATTATTTCCATCTCATTGACCATCTCTATTAGTGACACAGCTACACATCAGGCTTTATACTTACAGCATAGATGTTATTTAGTATATATAAGAGATTCCTGTGTACACATCATATATACAGTCACAATCAGATATGTATATCTGACTTTAAAAATACAGGGACTGCTTTATTGAAGCAGCACAAGTAACTAATTTTGATTGGTTTATTTCATTTTTGTGGACTAAGCACAGCTATTACTGTATATATACTGTATATATACATTATTTTTAATGACTATTATCTGAGAAATAGAACATTTTATCATATTTTCTATTTTAATTACAGTTACAAATTCATTAGGAGTCGGAGTCGGAGTCGGTGCATTTTTTCCCGACTCCGACTCCGACTCCAGGCACCCAAAATTGCCCGACTCCACGACTCCGACTCCGACTCCACAGCCCTGATTTTCTGCCACACTTTTTCCTTCCCACAGACTTCCCACTGAGGTGCCTTGATACAGCACTCTGGGAACAGCCTATTTGTTCAGAAATTTTTTTCTGTGTCTTACCCTCTTGCTTGAGGGTGTCAATGATGGCCTTCTGGACAGCAGTCAGGTCGGCAGTCTTACCCATGATTGCAGTTTTGAGTAATGAACCAGGCTGGGAGTTTTTAAAAGCCTCAGGAATCTTTTGCAGGTGTTTAGAGTTAATTAGTTGATTCAGATGATTAGGTTAATAGCTCGTTTAGAGAACCTTTTCATGATATGCTAATTTTTTGAAATAGTAATTTCGGGTTTTCATGAGCTGTATGCCAAAATCATCAATATTAAAACAATTAAAGGCTTGAACTACTTCAGTTGTGTGTAATGAATCTAAAATATATGAAAGTCTAATGTTTATCAGTACATTACAGAAAATAATGAACTTTATCACAATATGCTAATTTTTTGAGAAGGACCTGTATTTGGCTGGTGTTGGTCCCATCCACTTTTCCTAACCCTAACACACCAACAATCAATGACCAAGTTTGTCAGCTTTGAGGTCTTTGACATCAATAATTTGTATATTCCCATAGAAATTGAACAAATCAGATTGTGGCTCCGCCCCCTCCAGTATTGTTTGATTTGAACCACAGTCAACCAATGACTGACTGTAGCAGGTTTGAGACATCTGCTATTAGCAGTGTAAAAATGGCAGCATTTTAAATATTCCTCCTGAAAATCAACAAATTAATTTTGATTGGCTATTATAGGCTCCACCCACTTCCCTGAATATTAATCAGTCACACGTGATCATCTGGGCAAAGTTTGAGAACCCTGCCATTAACAGTGTAAGAATGGCTGCAGTTTATATTTTTCCAATAAAATTAGTTTTTGGCTCTGTCCACTTTTTTTGTAACCTGGAGACACAGTCACTCAATTACCAATTTTGTGAGCTTTGGGGTCCTTGACATCAATAATTTGTATTTTCCCAGTGAAATGAAACAAATCTGATTGGCTGTGGCTCCGCCACCTTTTCTGAATTTGAACCCCAGTGACCCAATGACCAACAGTACCAGGTTTGAGGCTTGTGCCATTAACAGTGCAAGAATGGCAGCAATTTCAATATTCCCCTTGAAAAACAACAGGTGAATTTTGATTAGGTTTTTTAGGCTCAACCTACTTTTCTGAATATTAATCCCAGTCAACCAGTAACCAACTGTGCAAAGTATGAGATACCTGCCATTAACAGTGTAAAAATGGCTGCAGTTTCAATATTCCCCTTCCCCTTCCTAATCTTGACACACAATGACCAAGTTTTGAGCTTTCGGGTTCCTGGCATCAAAATGGTGTGAATGGAAGCAGTTTATCCAGCAAAGAAATCTGATTGGCTGTTTGTGGCTCCGAACCTTTAGTGCATTTGAACCACAGTCACTTAATGATCAACTGTAGCAGGTTTGAGGCCACTGCCATTAACAGTGTAAGAATGGCAGCAGTTTGAATATTCCCCTTGAAAACCAATAGGTGAATTTTGATTGGCTGTTGTAGACTCCACCCACTTTTCCGAATATTAATCCCAGTCACCCAGTGACCAACTGTGTCAAGTTTGAAAACCCTGCCATTAACTGAGCAAGAATGGCTGCAGTTTATATTGCCCATGTAAAAAGTTAGTTATTTCTAGCCTTGACACACAGTCACTGAATGACCAAGTTTATGAGCTTTGGGGTCCTTGGCATCAATAAGTTGCAATTTCCCATTGAAATTAATCAAATCTGATTGGCTGTTTATGGCCCATTCCTTTTTAAGTTTTAAAACCTCAGTCTCTCAGTGACTGACTGTACCAGATTTGAGGCCTCTGCCATTAAGAGTGTTTGAAGGACAGCAATGTAAATATCCCCCTTGAAAATCAATAGGTGAGTTTTGATTGGCTGTTGTAGGCTCCCCCCACTTTCCTGAGTATTAATCCCAGTCATCCAGGGACCAACTGTGTCAAGTTTGAGAACCCTGCCAATAGAATGGCTGAAATCAATCTAACAAATCTGATTGGCTGTTTAAGGCTCCACTCCCTTTAGTGAATTTGGACCCCAGTCACCCAATGACTGTTTTAGGTTTGAGGCCTCTGCCATTAACAGTGTAAAAATGGTAGCACTGTAAATATTCCCCTTGAAAATCAATAGATGAATTATGATTGGCTGTTGTAGGCCCCACCCACATTTCTGAATATCAATCCCCGTGACCAACTGAGTCAAGTTTGAGAACCCTTCCATTTACAGTGTAAAAATGGCTGCAGCTTATATTTTTCCATCTAACCTTGCTTGACATACAATCACTCAATGACCAAGTTTATGAGCTTTGGGGCCATTGGCATCAGTAAGTTGCAATTTCCCACTGAAATTAAACAAATCTGATTGGCTGTTTGTTGCTCGCCCCCTTTTCAGAATTTAAACCCCAGTCTCCCAGTGACTGACTGTACCAGATTTGAGGCCTCTGTCATTATGAGAGTACTAAGGGCAGCAATGTAAATAATCCCCTTGAAAATCAATCAATCCCAGTCACTCAGTGACCAACTGTGCAAAGTTTGAGAACCCTGCCATCAACAGTGTAAGAATGGTTGAAGTTTATATTTTCCCATGTAAAAAATATAGTTGTTGGCACCGCCCACTTTTTCTAACCTTGACATACAATCATTGCATTACCAAATTTATGAGCTTTGGTGTCCTTGGCATCATTAATTTGTATATTCCCATTAAAATTAAACAAATCTGATTGGCTGTTTGTGGCTCCGCCCCCTTTCTGAATTTGAACTCCAGTTACTCAGTGACCAACTGTACCAGGTTTGAGACACCCACTATTAACAGTGTAGTGGCACCAATTTAAATATTCCCTTTGAAAATCAACAGGTGAATTTTGATTGGCTGTTGTTGGCTCCACCCACTTTCCTGAATCCAAATCTCATTCAACCAGTGACCAAGTGTGCCAAGTTTGAGACCCTGCGATTAACAGTGTAAGAATGGCTGCAGTTTACATTTACCCATTAAAAATGAATGGCTGAAATTTGATTGGCTGTTTTATGCTCCGCACACTTTTCCTGGATTTGTAACCTCGGTCACCAAGTGACTAACTGTGCCAAATGTGGGGAGTCTGGCTTGATTACTGTGAGAATGGTAGCCTTTTCCATTTTTTCCATTGACATGAATGGATGAAATCTGATTTGCTGTTTGTAGCTCCGCCCAGGTGTGCAGGGGGGCCGCGAGACCCCCAGAACATATCATCCCAGGTAGTAAGGGATCTGTCTACCAAGTTTCGTACAAATCGATCTGCCATTAACAGTGTATGAATAGCAGCAGTTTAAATATTCCCCTTGAAAATCAATAGGTGAATTTTAATTGGCTGTTGTAGGCCCCACCCACTTTCTTGAATCTTAATCTCATTCAACCAATGACCAAGTGTGGCAAGTTTGAAAACCCTGCGATTAACCATCTAAGAATGGCTGCAGTTTACATTTTCCCATTGGAAATGAATGGCTGAAATTTGATTGGCTGTTTTATGCTCCGCCCACTTTTCCTGGATTTGTAACCTCGGTCACCAAGTGACCAACTGTGCCAAGTGTCGGGACTCTGGCTCGATTACTGTGAGAATGGCACATATGAACATATCATCCCAGGTAGTGAGGGATCTGTATTCCAAGTTTTGTACAAATCGTTTTTTCTCATGATTGAGTTTATTTCATTTTTAACTTTGTGGAAATGTGTGTGGTATATTTGCACTTCCACACTCATTTCTCCTGGGGGAGGGGTAGGCTTTTTGGGGCTCCCTTGTTAAATGGGACCCCCAGATGCCACCATGATCTCCACCAGTTCGTACACCCCCATCTTCTCCTGGGGCACCAGAGGTGAGGATGAGCCACTTGTTCATGGATTGGACAAGGGCTCGGGGGGGGGGGGGGGGGGAGGACTAGGCCACCCCTCTCTTCCAGAGCCCCCCCCAATAATATGGACCATGCGGGCTGGTATAGCTCAGGCTGCAGAGCCCCACACGGTCCAGGCTTTGTATTTTGGCTATCCCAGCCTGCATGGGAGACATAGGGTTAGAGTCTTGGGAGGGGGGACCCCACGTCATTTATTTATTTCTGTGTGCAAGTAATAGGTTTATTTGCCAGGGATCCTTATACAGCATTATTAAAACCGTACAGCAATCACCTGTGACTGTTGGTCATTATTGAAAATACAGTCTATAAAAAGATACCAATGCGCACACCACAGTGAACAATATCTGAAAAGAAAGCACAAAGCTCCCATAGGGTAACACTGTAACTGTAACTGATAAAAGGTCAGCAGCACACAGTAACCATAACATCAGAATCCTCAATCAATCAGACAGGGGCTCACCGGATAGCTGCCACCTCATACAGCAGCTGGATCTAGCACTTGGGCTGTCATCCAACCAGTAAGGATAACCCAGGAACCATTCCACCGATAAAGGTTTATTCCGGCAGAGCCACTGTGCGCTGACGTCATTACACTTGAGGAATAGAGCGCTCGTGTAGCTTGCATGCTCCTGGGAAAGTTCACTGGCGGGAGCAGAGCGCTCGTGTAGCTTGCATGCTCCTGGGAAAGTTCACTGGCGGGAGCAGAGCGCTCGTGTAGCTTGCATGCTCCTGGGAAAGTTCACTGGCGGGAGCATAGAGTGCTCGTGTAGCTTGCATGCTCCAGGGAAAGTTCACTAGCGGGAGCATAGAGTGCTCGTGTAGCTTGCATGCTCCTGGGAAAGTTCACTGGCGGGAGCAGAGCGCTCGTGTAGCTTGCATGCTCCTGGGAAAGTTCACTGGCGGGAGCATAGAGTGCTCGTGTAGCTTGCATGCTCCTGGGAAAGTTCACTGGCGGGAGCAGAGCGCTCGTGTAGCTTGCATGCTCCTGGGAAAGTTCACTGGTGGGAGCAGAGCGCTCGTGTAGCTTGCATGCTCCTGGGAAAGTTCACTGGCGGGAGCATAGAGTGCTCGTGTAGCTTGCATGCTCCTGGGAAAGTTCACTGGCGGGAGCAGAGCGCTCGTGTAGCTTGCATGCTCCTGGGAAAGTTCACTGGCGGGAGCAGAGTGCTCATGTAGCTTGCATGCTCCTGGGAAAGTTCACTGGCGGGAGCAGAGCGCTCGTGTAGCTTGCATGCTCCTGGGAAAGTTCACTGGCGGGAGCAGAGCGCTCGTGTAGCTTGCATGCTCCTGGGAAAGTTCACTGGCGGGAGCATAGAGTGCTCGTGTAGCTTGCATGCTCCTGGGAAAGTTCACTAGCGGGAGCATAGAGTGCTCGTGTAGCTTGCATGCTCCTGGGAAAGTTCACTGGCGGGAGCAGAGCGCTCGTGTAGCTTGCATGCTCCTGGGAAAGTTCACTGGCGGGAGCATAGAGTGCTCGTGTAGCTTGCATGCTCCTGGGAAAGTTCACTGGCGGGAGCAGAGCGCTCGTGTAGCTTGCATGCTCCTGGGAAAGTTCACTGGTGGGAGCAGAGCGCTCGTGTAGCTTGCATGCTCCTGGGAAAGTTCACTGGCGGGAGCATAGAGTGCTCGTGTAGCTTGCATGCTCCTGGGAAAGTTCACTGGCGGGAGCAGAGCGCTCGTGTAGCTTGCATGCTCCTGGGAAAGTTCACTGGCGGGAGCAGAGTGCTCATGTAGCTTGCATGCTCCTGGGAAAGTTCACTGGCGGGAGCAGAGCGCTCGTGTAGCTTGCATGCTCCTGGGAAAGTTCACTGGCGGGAGCAGAGCGCTCGTGTAGCTTGCATGCTCCTGGGAAAGTTCACTGGCGGGAGCATAGAGTGCCCGTGTAGCTTGCATGCTCCTGGGAAAGTTCACTGGCGGGAGCATAGAGTGCTCGTGTAGCTTGCATGCTCCTGGGAAAGTTCACTGGCGGGACGCCGCGGTGTTTAAACTTACAGTGCCCCTGAGATCTAACATGCTGTGCACCTTACTTTCTATGGAGCCTTGTGGATGCTTGCTGGAATAAACCTTTATCCGTGGAATTGTTCCTGAGTTATCCCTACTGGTTGGATGACAGCCTAAGCGCTAGATCCAGCTGCTGTATGAGGTGGCAGCTATCCGGTGAGCCCGTCTGATTGACTGAGGATTCTGATGTTATGGTCACTGTGTGCTGCTGACCTTTTATCAGTTACAATTACAGTGTTAACCTATGGGAGCTTTGTGCTTTCTTTTCAGATATTGATCACTGTGGAGTGCGCACTGGTATCTTTATATAGACTGTACCTTACCCTGGAATTTTATCTAAGTGCAAACCCACTATCAGCTGCTGACGCTGGACTTTTTATGCGGGTGGTGCACTATACTTGAATGTTTCCATTTTTGAAAATACTGCATGGTAGGGATTGATATGGCTGTATAAGATAGGGTTTGGACCAGTACAACAGAGTAACCGAGCGGCTCGAGGTTACCCAAAACTACTAGGAAAGTACAGGGGACTAAGAGACCAAAAAAGACTGAATTGTTGCAAATACCTTCTGGTTTAAGAAGGCAAACTACACTGAGCGTTGGCTTTTTAGTAGACGGGCTTTCCGGTCCCCTATACTTTCCTGGTCATTCTGAGTCACCCCGAGCTGCCCGGGTATTTTGTTGTTCTGGTCCAAGAACTATCCATATCAATCCCTGCCATGCACTGAGGAGGACCAACAGTCCGAAACAGGCTGTCTGCATGTTGGGTTGGTGTGGCTCTGTAAAATGTAAAGCTATAGGCTCACTATACACCAGCAGTTCTGGATGCTAGACTGGCTACAGGGGCATAAAGAGATAATTTGCATATTCAGCAACGTGCATTGTTGCTTCTGTTTTAGGTTGTCTGTTTTCCAGGGGCAGTTGATAGGACGTAAAAAGCCTCCCAAACTCTCACAACTGCTTGTTGCTGCCTAGCAACTGCTCGCTGCTGCCTGGCAACTGCTCACTGCTGCCTGGTAACTGCTTGCTGAGCACACAGTTTAACTGTCCATAGAAAGGGGCCCTTAAAGAGAAACCGTAACCAAGAATTGAACTGTATCCCAGTCAGTAGCTAATACCACCTTGTCCACGAGAAATCTATTCCTTTTCTCAAACAGATCATCAGGGGGCTCTGTATGGCTGATATTGTGGTAAAACCCTCCCACAGTGTGATGTCAGGACCATGGTCCTGACAGTTTCCTGTCTGTGAACCTCATTGCATTGTGGGAAATAGCTGTTTACAGCTGTTTCCAACTGCCAAAAAAGCAAGCAGCATCTCCTTCCACTGACATCACCTGCCAGCAGTAAAAATGTTACCATGTGATATAGGTCAGAATGTAAATCAGGGAGAGGAAAGATTTTACAATGAGCAACATTGACTAAATCATTTATACATAATTATTTTAACAATGAAGCACTTTTTTATTACATTATTTTCACTGGAGCTCCTCTTTAAGAAGGAAAACTACACTGAGCATTGGCTTTATAGTAGGAGGGCTTTTCGTTCTCATCTAGTCCCCTATACTTTCCTAGCGATTTTGGGTCACCCTGAGCTGCTTGGATATTCTTTTATTCTCCCATGTTATCTTTAGACATGTTTTTATTATCATTGAAGTACAAAAAAAAGACATAATGCAGAAAAATAGGCCTTTATTACAAAATTATATATTATCACCAAACGTAGCAGTAAAAAAAATGTAAGTTTCATAATAACTGGGATGTATGGCCACATTTAACTAATTCCTGGAGTGAAAAACGCCAAAAGAAAGTCTAGTTTTTCTCCCAGACAAAAACAATATAGAGATCACGAAGGTGGCATAAGTAGTCATAGCTAAAACGCCAGAACTGCTATAGTCCATAAGGAGGAAAAGGGTCCAGGTGCAAACTGGTTAATACAGTGCCCACATCATGCTGCCTAGATGTAGCTGCTTCTACAGATGGACGGGGAACACAATACGATGGTGCAGCAGTAATAAACACACCACAATGGGCGCTTCTCACTACTCTTTTTTAAGCAACGGTGTAAAGACAGGCAAAGTCTGTCACCTAAAATAAATATATGCATATGCACTGTTTTCAAATGTGCTACAGGGAAGGATAAAGGACAATGGTAAACGTATGACAATTTTCCTAATCATGATTAGTCAAAGGAGAGCTCAGTCCAAAGCTGCATCGCCCGGAATAGCGCACCGGAAATGACGTCTTCAGCTATGGATTGGGAATGACTGGTTAGGCGATGATGATGACAACTTAACTCAAATACAGTTATCGCTCTATACAAGAACTAGGACAAGCTGAGGGTGGGCGGAGGAGGCTTTATGTAAAGGCACAGATACTGAAGTGACTGTGCTTATAAAAAAAAAAATAGCTAATAATATAGAAAGTACAGTTCGATTAATAGTATTTAGGCAAAAATATATTATAATATATAATATAAAAAGATAAATACTAATCTTAGCAATCCAGCAACAGCCTCCTAGGGGGAGGGAAAGCAGAAATGCAGATAAGGCAGAAGACAGCCAGTTCTCCCCATGTAATGTGCCTCTGAAGGAACTGCCAGAAAACTCGGAAGCCCAGCTTCCAGATTCAGATAAGCAGGTCTGCTTTTTTTTTGTATGCATTCTAATAGTTTACTCTGCTATTTACATGTCATTTAACAAGCTGTGAGCTTGACGTGGGAGGGGCTATGGTGAGGTTACTCTGCCCATAACCTAGAGGTTACCATAGACAGACACACAAATCATGTACCTCTGAATCAACCAGTCAGCAGGAAGTGCTGACCCTCATGTGGACATTTCTCATATGGAATCATCTTTTTGTAAAACCTGTGCAAGGCTTGGAGTTCTGCTGTACAGCCCAGTTGGGCTGGGTGTCTCAGACCATTGATTACTCCTCCAGAGTTAAGGTTAAGTCACAGGAAAACTTACAACCAATGCTGCAATAACTACTTTACTGGCGACGCTGTTAAAAAGACTTGTTGTTGTTTCCACACACGGATATTGCAAATAACCAACTCATTTAAATACTGCGCACAAAGGTGGATACAACAGTATGCTTGACATGTCTGCATACAGTACAACAATGTCTTTCAAATGACATTGTACACACGTGGCTGAAAGCAGATCTGCCCAACAGTCATCTTAATTAAACTGCTGGACGGATCGGGCAAAATGCCTCATATCAGTTGCTCCTCATGTCCTTTGGCTGTATTTTTGCACATCCGAAACCGGTCATTTGTCGGATGTTTCAAATGACTTTAGTTGAGTATGTGTACAAAGCTTTACATTGCCTCCTGCTCTGTGCAGCTGATTATTCATGCAGGAATAGGTGTTACTTTAGAGAGAGCATTTGCTGATTTTATAGGTAACTCCTAGCGGCTGTGGCAATTATACTGTCATTGCATTCAGGGGCATGTGCCCCAAACACTTATCAGAGTGTCACCAGTGGTCCTTCTGCAGGAGTAAATAGTTACGCTTCCCATGAGTGCAGGCAGGAGGCAGCAGAGATCCTCTTGTGCTGACTTTGGCCCATAATTACAGAATCTGATGTGGAGCGATACGTGGTGATCACCTGACCCTTATATTACAGCCTCCACCCAAAGAGGATATCTGTTGTTGAGGATGAGGCAGCTGATGGATGGAGTGAGCTGGAAGGTGAGTATGGGGCCTCTTTACTTAGTAAGGACAACTAAACACCAATGACTGTAAGACGTTGGGGGGGAAACCTGCAGAAATAGGTTATTTGGGGAGAAACTGCCTAATTATGTTCTTTGGGAGGCTTCTCTCCAGAAAGATGTTTTTCTTAAACAAAATGGAAAAGGGATTGACTCTAATACAGTACACTTTCTGATTATCTGGCTTGAATTCGGCTGGAAATATTGCCAACACTCTTGATGCTTCTGCAACCAATAACCTGAAGGGAAAGGAATGTCTTCACCGCGATGTCAGACTTCCCCTCTGAGAGTCTGTGCAGCTGCACCCGGCAGGGGAGGAGTCATTTCCCACAACCAGAACATCAGTGATCTCTGTCTCTGCGTAGGATCAGTCATGTCTGTCAGTTTATATCTCAGGAAAGTATTTCCCATATGCAGAACATCAGTGAGCTCTGTCTCTGCGTAGGATCAGTCATGTCTGTCAGTTTATATCTCAGGAAAGTATTTCCCATATGCAGAACATCAGCATTATGACTACTACACAATACAAGATCCCTAAGGCTTCCTTACACTATCCCATGTACTACATGTAGTACATAACAATGGTCTTTTACATCTATGAGGTCGGCAATGTGAGGTGACATAGCATTTCCCACACTCTGGCCAACTATATGACTTCTCTACTACGTGAGTCTTCAAATTAGCGTGAGTGAGTGATAATCTCTTTGAAAATGGCTACCCACGCTCAGAACACACGTATGACCTTTCGTTGCTGTTATTTCATACACATGCTTTGAAATAATCTTTATGTGAAAACTATTTCCCACACTCAGGACAGCAATAACCTCTTCTCTGCCATATGGCACTTCTGATGAGCGGTGAGATTGGAACTGTTTGTAAAACCTTTCCCACACTCAGAACACACATAGGGCCTCACACCAGTATGGAGTTGAATATGTGTGATTAAAGCTTCTTTGCGTGAAAAACATTTCCCACACTCAGGACAGGAATGAGGCGTCTCCCCGGTGTGTATTCTCACATGCCTCAGAAGAGTAGATGGACGTGCATAGCATTTCCCACACTCAGAACAGGCATACGGCTTCTCGCCTGTGTGAGTCTGCTGATGTCTCAAGAGATCTGATTGATAATTGAAGCCTTTCCCACACTCTGAGCATGAATACGGATTTATCCCTATATGATTCCGCTGATGTTTCCAGAAACTGGACTTTGTATTAAACTGTCTGCCACACTCAGAACATGAGTATTTCTTCCCTGAGTGAAGTTGCTGATGTTTACGAAGATTAGATTTATCCAGAAAACATTTTCCACACTCGGGGCATAAAAATAACTTCTCACCTGTGTGAGACCTCTGATGAACAGCAAGTGCCAACTTCAGTCTGAAGCTTTTCCCACACTCTGAACACTTATGTGGTCTCCCCCCATTTTGCTCCTCAGCTGTGTGATATTTTTTATGTTTTCCAAGACTGGATTTCTGTGCAAAGCATTTCCCACACTCAGGGCATGAATACGACTTCTCCCCCATGTGAGATCTCTGATGCCTCTCCAGTTCAGATATACAACCAAAACATTTCCCACACTCTGAACAGGAAAATCCCTTCTTCTGTTGTTCTTCATCATGTGACCCCTCACGGGGCGGGGGAGGGGGGGATTCATCATTGCTGTGATCTTCTGGATGGGCAGTTGCCTTGTGAGGGATTTCATCTGAAGAATCATCTGTGAGATCGTTATCGGTCATTATATGGTCTGAGGATATTGAGGAACGAGTCTCTGAGGGGTTCCTGATGCTGGGTCTCTGCGCTGCAAATAGAGAAACATCATCACTTCCTGTTAGATAATACTGAGGAGAACAATAGTGATCAGCCTGATAGAGGACTGCAGAGGCTATGCAATATAAATACACATGCTGCCTTGAGGGGAGGGTTTTGGAACTGTTGTAAAAAGAGGATACTTTCATTGGTGCTGATACTTTATATATTAATGAACATCCTACGAAGTGCCCAAAGTAGCACCTGAACTGAAGGGGGGAAAGTCAGCCCAGGAAGTACCAGATTATTATGCAAGAGAGGCCTGGTGTGAGCTCACTGCCAGCAGCACCTGACTTATACTGGGTGCAGATCAGCCTCTCCGCAAATGTAAGGGCACTGCCTGTGTATCCACAGCAGCAGAACATGCAGGGCCCAAACCAGCTACTCTGCCTCTTCCTGCCGGAGTCAGTCCATGTAAAAAGGTTTAAATATCATCACCAGGGGCGTGCTGAGCACACTCATTGCCCACATGCCCTGCAACTGCACTCAGGAGGGAGGGAAGGGGGGGGGGGCAGAGAAGCACAGATGCCATTCCCCCGGCATAGTCACAGCCTGGGAGAAAGCCAGTCGTATTCTGCTATTGTGGATGGAATTTGCACATGCTGGGTCCTTACATTTGCCTAGAGGCTTATCTGCTGCCGCTGTAAGTCAGGTGCTGCTGGTAATAAGCGCACACCCCATGCTACTCTTGTGTAACAATGCAGATTTCTTTCTTTTTAGGGGAGGGTTCTGAAAGCTTCTTTTGGGTGATGGTAGCACTGGAGGGTGGGGGGGGGGGGGGGGGTTGGGGTAGGGCAGCTGTCTGAGTTGCTCCTCCCCCAGGGTGTGTTGCATGGGAGTCACCCTTGAGCAGCAACGTGTTTGGGGCGCTCACTGCTCTGCTCCCGTCTCCTGGAAGTGTAGCTCCCAAGTCATGTATTTTGCATATTTTTACAGCTGGACAAATTTCCCAAGACATAGGGATTTCTTCATTTCATTTGGGGGGCAGTTGTGGACGGTGTTGTGGCAACACTCGGGGGAGGGGAGTTGTAGTTACAATGCTTCTGGGAAACAAAGTTAGCTTTACCCAGCTAGATTGCCTAAGGCCTGATCCATGTTCAGGGTTCCTGCCTGCACTCTACATGTAGTTTTTGAATTGTATAATAAAAGCTACTCTACACCTAAATCCAACGTGTAGTTAATATACACCATAAGTCACTTTAGGTTTTATATTTTTTTTTTGGTTTACGTATTTTAACTGTGATCTTGTTTTAGAATGGCCACAGGATATCTGAGAACTCTGCAATGTTGTTCCTGATTTATATACATGTTATTACTTTATAGCATCTTTATGACAAACAATAACAATCATTTCTTTATTTGAATTTTTTTTTTTGTCTTTTGTTTAAACTTTAAGGTTTATCGATGTTTGCAGTTTCTGTCATTAACAAAATAAAAAGGCTGCAATGATGAGCTTAATTCTAAATGTAAGACCCAAACTTTACTAGTCTCCTCTTTCATGTTGGCGATGACAGGCCAGGATGGCGGACAGAGTAGAGTGTCAGCTTCCTGGCCAAGAGCTTTGTTTTGTTCCAAAAAGCACACCATCTTTATATAGCTCTCAGGCTAGGAACCCACTAGAAATCACCGCAGTGCTTTAAGTTCGCCGCAGCGCTGTGTGCAGCGATTGCGATTTCCTGATGCTTGGAGGCGCCGTACAGTAAACTATACAGTGCTTATTATACTTACCCGGCATCCTTCTTACATCTGTAGCCCCGCCCCTAAAGGTAGAGGTCATAGGTGCTTCTCTAGGACCAATCAGAGAAGCACCTGTGACCTCTTCCTTTAGGGGGCGGGACTACAGACAGAAGAAGGAAATCCAGACACAGGGCGAGTATTTAAAGTTTTATTTAAAATCGTGATCGCTCGCCCCCCAAAGCATTGCATAATCGCTTTGATAAGCTATTTATTCAGTGCTTATATACATTGAATGCATATGTGCGCAAAATGCTGCTCGTCCTGCGACTGCGATTACCCTAATCGCAATCGCTCTAGTGGGTCCCCACCACTCACTTTCATAGGCAAAGCGTTTTTTGTGAATTGCTGCCGATTGTTGATGATCCCAAAACTCTGGCAAAATCGCCTTAGTGGGTTCCAGCCCTAATACTGCTATGTTTTGACAGTGATGGAATGACTTTTATGTTACATACTTTCAATCAGCATGGAAAATACATGATAACATTGATAATAGAGGAGGAGGAGTCGTGAAGTCAGGAGAAACCATAAACTGAGGATTTGGATGATTTTTCTAGACTCCACAGCCCTGCCTGAAACAAAGCAATATCTGGTATTTCCTCAGGTGTACCTATAAAACCTCACTAGAGCATAGAAAACAGAACAAGGATGAGTGTCTGCAGCCAACAGTGAAGCATGGCGGTGGTGGCTCTCTGTAAGTTTGGGGCTGACACCATGGCTGGCCCAGGTCAAGAGACAGGTTTACAGTCCAGACAAAGGAAAACCTTATATACTGCCCTCTCTTTTACAAAAAAATTAAGTCTATTACCCAGTGGTGTGAGCAGTTGATTCTCCATCATGGCGTCCTTGTAGAGATCCTGGTGTCCTTCTATATACTGCCACTCCTCCATGGAGAAATAGACGGCGACATCCTGACACCTTATAGGAACCTAACAAACACAATGCTACAGTCACCACCCAGACACACCCCTTACTGTATAATATCCCATAATTCCCAGCACTGCTCACCTCTCCTGTCAGCAGCTCCATCATCTTCCTGGTGACTTCCAGAATCTTCTGCTTGGTGTGTCCCTCAGATATCAGGGAGTGAGGTGAGGGCATCGGGATGGTTACATGATCACCACACTTTACTGGAGGAAAACTCTGTATGGAAAGACCAACATTAATGTCACATGATCTCCTAGAATCCTCCTCACCTCTCTGGTCAGGTGTGTTTTATTAATAGCAATATGAGTGATGTTATGAGACCTCCCAGAATCCTCCTCACCTCTCCAGTAAGCAGGCAGATGATTTCTTGGGTGAGGTTCACAATTGTGTCATTCAAGTTAACCTTCTTTTGCTCCATCTTGAGGCAACTGGAGCTTGTCTGATTCTCCATCATGGCGTCCATATAGAGGTCCTGGTGTCCTTCTATATACTGACACTCCTCCATGGAGAAATAGACAGCGGCATCCTGACACCTTATAGGAACCTGACACACACAATGATACAGTCACCACCCAGACACACCCCCTAGATGTTACTGAATAATGTCCCATAATTCCCAGCACCACTCACCTCTCCTGTCAGCAGCTCCATTATCTTCCTGGTGATTTCCAGGATCTTCTTCTTCTTCCTCTTCTCTGGTGTCAGGGAATACGGCATCAGGCAGTGATGAGGGGAAACCGGGATGGGGGATGGTCTATGTAAAGAGCTGCTGGCCAGTAATGACTCACCACATACATTAATAGACATTAAATAGTCCTGTAAAGAATAGAAATACATTTTAGCTATTGAGAGAGAGAGATAGGAGTGATGTCATGTGACCTCCCAGAATCCCCCTAACCTCTCCAGTCACCTGTGTGTTATATTACTAGAGATAAGAGTGATGTCATGTGACCTCCCAGAATCCCCCTCACCTCTCCAGTCACCTGTGTGTTATATTACTAGAGATAACAGTGATGTCATGTGACCTCCCAGAATCCCCCTCACCTCTCCGGTCACCTGTGTGTTATATTACTAGAGATAAGAGTGATGTCATGTGACCTCCCAGAATCCTCCTCACCTCTCCGGTCGCCTGTGTGTTATATTACTAGAGATAAGAGTGATGTCATGTGACCTCCCAGAATCCCCCTAACCTCTCCAGTCACCTGTGTGTTATATTACTAGAGATAAGAGTGATGTCATGTGACCTCCCAGAATCCCCCTCACCTCTCCGGTCACCTGTGTGTTATATTACTAGAGATAAGAGTGATGTCATGTGACCTCCCAGAATCCCCCTCACCTCTCCGGTCACCTGTGTGTTATATTACTAGAGATAAGAGTGATGTCATGTGACCTCCCAGAATCCTCCTCACCTCTCTAGTCACCTGTGTGTTATATTACTAGAGATAATTGTGATGTCATTTGACCTCCCAGAATCCCCCTCACCTCTCCAGTCACCTGTGTGTTATATTACTAGAGATAAGAGTGATGTCATGTGACCTCCCAGAATCCCCCTCACCTCTCCAGTCACCGGTGTGTTATATTACTAGAGATAAGAGTGATGTCATGTGACCTTCCAGAATCCCCCTCACCTCTCTGGTCGCCTGTGTGTTATATTACTAGAGATAAGAGTGATGTCATGTGACCTCCCAGAATCCCCCTCACCTCTCCAGTCACCTGTGTTATATTACTAGAGATAAGAGTGATGTCATGTGACCTCCCAGAATCCCCCTCACCTCTCCAGTCACCTGTGTGTTATATTACTAGAGATAAGAGTGATGTCATGTGACCTCCCAGAATCCCCCTCACCTCTCCAGTCACCTGAGTGTTATATTACTAGAGATAAGAGATAACAGGGATATGTGAGGGAGCAGGCTGGTGTTATACTTTATACTGGTTGAACTCGATGGACGTATGTCTTTTTTCAACCAAAATAACTATGTAACTATATAAGAGTGATGTCATGTGACCTCCCAGAATACCCCTCACCTCTCCAGTCACCTGTGTGTTATATTACACTAGAGATAAGAGTGATGTCATGTGACCTCCCAGAATCCTCCTCACCTCTCCAATCACCTGTGTGTTTTATTAATAGAGATAAGAGCGATGTTGTGTGACCTCCCACAATCCTCCTCACCTCTCCAGTGAGCTGTGTTTTATAAATGGAGATAAGTGTGATGTCATGTGACCTGCCAGAATCCTCCTCACCTCTCCAGTCAGCTGTGTGTTTTATTAATAGAGATAAGAGTGACATCATGTGACCTCCCAAAATCCTCCTCACCTCTCCGGTCAGCAGAGTATAGACCTCCAGGATGAGGTTCAGTAACCTTTTTGTCATGTGACGCCAGTCCTCCTCCATGCTTGCGGATGTAGTCATGTGATCTGTACAGGATGCGCCTCTCTAGAGATGGATAAAAGTGATCATTATCTGGGAGTGCTGAGTATGGCCTGGTTGGATGCTGCACGCCTTGCCTCAGACATTATCATAGTCAGATACATTTGTGGATGGACAGGACACAGAATACACAGGGGTCCCCAATCACTTGTTTCTTGGGAAATAACATCAGCCAATCTGAACACCCACAAACTGTAAATA
Source organism: Hyperolius riggenbachi (assembly GCF_040937935.1). Taxonomy (NCBI): domain Eukaryota; kingdom Metazoa; phylum Chordata; class Amphibia; order Anura; family Hyperoliidae; genus Hyperolius; species Hyperolius riggenbachi. Next base: position 280,011,489 of record NC_090655.1, read on the forward strand.
AAATGCCTTTTAAAGGAAACCAGAGCTGTTCCAACTAAAACGTTTTATACATACCCAGGGCTTCCTCCAGCCTCATACGCACGGAACGCACCCACGCCAATGTCCTCAGCCTTCTGCAGCTCCGTTACCGGGTCCCCGCACTTCCATCAGCCAGGCCAGTCTATGCAGGAGAAGTGCGCCCTCTACGTATCTCCCCAGCAGCTGCTGGAGAGATACGCAAACAGTGCACTTCATTTACGTCAGACGGAAGTGCGGGGACCCGGTACCGGCGCTGCGAGAAGGCTGAGGACGGCGGCGTGGGAGCAATCCGTGCACATTGGGCTGGAGGAAGCCCCAGGTATGTATAAAACGTTTTAGTTAGAACAGCTCTGGTACACTTTAAACCACAGTTCCCTAACCCTGTCCTCAAGGCCCACCAACAGTACGAGCACAAGGCCCACCAACAGTACAAGTTTTGCAGAAAACCACAAACATGCACAGGTGAGGTAATTAGTGTCTCAGCAGAGCTGATTATCTACCTCTGTGGATTTCCACAAAACATGCAGTGTTGGTGGGCCCCGAGGACAGGGTTGGGGAACACTGCTTTAAACCACCAGCAAGCATGAAAATACTCAAAATAATTTTGACAGTACTTTTTCACCTACTTTTTGGTACTTTATCCATTGTAGTGGATAGTGCCAAAAAATTATTTTAAAGAGAACCTGTAACAAAAAAAAACCTCCCCTGGGGGTACTCACCTCGGTAGGGGAAAGCCCTAGGGTCCCAATGAGGCTTCCCCCTCCCCTGTAGCTGCAGGCAGTCCAGGGCTGGCTCCCCCGAAGTGTCCTGGAATCCTCCCTCGACAAGCCTGATAAGCGCTGATTTATTTACCTTCCCTGGCTCCAGCGGGGGCGCTGTTGCGGCTCTCAACACGTAGATCGGCGAAAATAGTCAATCGCTGTTGGTTCCATTCTACTGCGCAGGCGCAGGAGACTTGCGCCTGCGCAGTAGAGCGGGCCGACAGCAATCGGCTATTTCCACCTATCTCCGTGCAGAGAGCCGCAACAGCGCCTGCGCTGGAGCCGGGTAGGTAAACATTTAAATCCCTGCTGGGGGGGGGGGCATCCAAAGTTTCACAGGAGGGCTCAGTGATATCTCTTTACACCCCTGCTACTGTATAATAGTAATGATAGGTTGACTGTACCTATGTGAGAGAGAATAACAACTACAGAACCCTCCAAACCCAATTCCCCTGAAGTCAGAGCCTGATGGGCATTGTGATGAGTGAAATAAGTACCCGGGCTGTTACTCTTACCTCTTCTCCTTCTGCTTCTGGGCACTCATGACGCAGGAAGACTTCCTCCCAACCTGCAAAACAAGAAATTCCAGCATGCGAGTTCCAGGACTTCCTGTATCTGCATTCCAATACTCCACACTTCCACCTGCTGGACACACACGGAACTGCAATCTCTCTATGTGCAAGACTTTAAAAGTAATTATTACTGGAAAGTAGTAGCAATAGGGTATTGTACCGTGTTAGCCAACAGTAAAAGCAAGATGTTTTGTATCCAGATGATACCATTTATTGGTTAACTTGAAAGAATAAGGGCCTGTTTCCACTACACGCAGATTAGATGCAGAATGGATGCATCTTTGACTTGTAATATACACACTGTCTGTCCTTGTATTGTTTTTGTTTGTGTTTGTTAAGCAACTGCCAAGACAAATTTCTTGTAGGTGCAAACTTACTTGGCAAAATAAAATTGATTCTGATTCTGATGCAGATAAACTGACTCCAATGAATGCCTATGGGAAATCTGCATCAGAAAAATCGTGTTAAGTGGAAACAGGCCCATAGACATTCATTAGAGTCAGTTTTTCTGCATCCAATCTGGGGGTAGTGGAAACAGGCCCTAAGAGTAAGCGAGCTTTCGGGTGTATAGCCTTCGTCGGGCTTCAGTCCTGTTTGCTCACAAGCTGATGGAACAGACAGCTATATACATGCAACATCAAAAGGGAATACATAGATTTTCTTCACGCATACGTACAAAGTCATTTAGATGTTCTGTTTCACTTAAGGCATCTTAATGGCTTTGTATTTATGCTTGAAAAAAATATGTGTATCCCCTTTTGAGGTTTCATGTATTATAGCTGTCTGTACCATCAGCTTGTAAGCAAACAGGATTGAAGCCTGACAAAAGCAATACAGCCGAAAGCTTGTTTAACTCTTATTCTTTTAAGTTAGCCAATAATTATCATCCTCATTTTTAAACTTCTTGTTATTACTGGATGAGAATCAGAACCCAAATCAGAATAGATTTTATTTGCAGAGTGTAAAGGATTGCGGAGACACCGCCGCGCGGTCTGGCAGCGGGGCGGCTGACTCCGCGTTCAGACCGGCGGTTTCCGCACAGCAACATGCGTCTGGTGTGTCTGGACCCAGTAGTGCACACAGATGGAGAGCTACGCGCGCGCGCTGGGAGGCAGGACCTTTATGCCAATTGGAGAGGGATCAGGTGATCAGGATGATTAGCTGATCCTAGCGCAGCAGGTGATTGGCTGAGTGGGGCTGGGCGGCGCTGAGGAGCGCTGCTCTATATATACTTCTTGCCTGTCAGTTGCTGGTTGTCTGCCGTTGCGAATACTTACGTGTGAGCACTCAGACCAGTCAGATCCCACATTGTGTTAGAACCAGGAGGACCTGGGAATTCACACTTAGCCAGATTACTATTGTGTTATATGTTAGAACAGTTCCAGGGTGTTGAAACCACGGACCTCACACCCAAGATTAGGAATACTGTGACATTGCTGTGTTATACACCAGTTCCAGGGTGTTGAGGCCACGGACCTCACACCCAAGCTTAGGGATACTGTGTCATTGCTGTGTTATACCTTAGACCAGTTCCAGGGTGTTGAGACCACGGACCTCACACCCAAGCTTAGGGATACTGTGTCATTGCTGAGTTATTCTTTAGACCAGTTCCAGGGTATTGTGACCAAGGACCTCACACCCAAGCTTAGGGACACTGTGTCTATACTGTGTTATACTCTAGACTAGTTCCCGGGTGTCGAGATCAAGGCGCTCACACCCCAGTCTAGGATTCTGTGATATTTATATGTTATGACCTTTTGCTCTGTCGACCTTTCTCTTGCTTTCTGATTCGGTACCTTGCATATCTGTCTATTTGTTGCCAGACGCTGCCTGTACCCGGTTACCGAATCAGTCTTCTGTCTCTGTATCTCATCTGCTTGTGTGTTGCCGACCTGGCCTGCCCAACCATCCTAGCTGTCACTCTCCTTGAGTGTTCAGTTGATCAGTATTAGCAGTGACACCATTCCACCATTGTGTCAGCTGCAACCAGGACTCCCGCACCTCAGAGAGTCCGGGCTGTTAGCAGCCAGTGGTCTATTCCTTTGGCTGCAGTACAGTTCACCATCTAATACTGCTTCTCTGGTTACCAGGTCCTTTCTATCTAAGAGATAGTTTCTGCACTGCCCAGGGCCAGCTCTCTCCCAGGTGGCTCTTGACTGAGTCACGTATATCTCCTGCTCCTCGGGAGATAGCCTACAGTTCATCTAACACATTACTCATTAGGTATCCAGAGGTTAGTCATACCTGTATTATTGGTGATTCTGCAGATCATCCATAATCAGGTATACATCTGTATCGTTGATGATTCTGCAGATCATCAACGATCAGATTCTCTCTGTGTGCTGTCACCGATCGTTACACAGAGTACCGGGTATCATACAAGGAATTGTTGTTGGCACAGACCCCTCAGCAGACTTTCATGGGCATGCAGGGGTACTTACATGGGTACACATAAAACAGAGGGATGGGCACATACTACACACCAGGGATTGCTATTTGAGTGGGGCCTCCTCCCACTCATACAGCAATCCCCAATCCTATCATTATATGGTACACTCCCGCGGAGGGGCCTGAGCTTAGGGCCAGAGAAGTTTTGTGGGAAAAGGAATTCCTGAGCCTGGAAGTCCTGGTGGCTAGCAGTATACAGGAATGGCTTTCAGTCCTGTCCGTGCAGTTTAGTAGCTAAAAAAAACCCAACCAGTTCTCTTCCCATCTTCTGGCATCATGTGAACACAGTCTCATGGTGAGAGGAGGAAGGAACAACAAAACTTTATTGAGACAACATTAACAGGCAACCAGAATGCAGTACTCTTATGCCACTGTAGGTGGAGCAGACATATGAATCTCAACATCCTAACAGTGGAGATGGTCTTGAAGTGGTGCACAGGGGCAGACATACAGCCGTGCAGGCCGTGCAGACGCACAAGGGCCCCTCAAGTTCCCTAGAACAGAAAACTCCTTGCAGATGTTGACGTAGCTCAGATTCGAACCGGGGACCCAGCACTGCAAGGCGAGAGCGGTAACCACTACGCCACCGTGCCTGTCAGCGCTTTGCTAATGAGTTCATTCTCACTGCAGCATTTGTGATTTGAATAAATGGCAAACATGCTGCATGCAGCGCTTTGGGGTTGATTAAACAGGAATCAAAACGCAAATTGAGGCAAGATTGTGACTCCTGATTTGCGCTCCGAGTGTGAACCGGCTTTTATTCATTCCTTCTCCCTTCCCTTGGCTACTTTATTTTTCTTACTCTCTTTTGCTTTAAGCCTCCCCTCTTTCTCTTTTTCTAATCCTCCTTTCTCTTGTTCTCTCTTCCCTTTAATCCCCTCTATTGCCTTTCCCCTCCTTCTCTTCACTCTTTCGCGCTCCCCATCTCTCCCCCTCTCTAAAAGCATTCAAACTGAAACTTAAAGTGTACCAGAGCTGTTAACATATAATAGTTTTATACATACCTGGGGCTTCCTCCAGCCCCATAAGCTCGGATCGCACCCACACCACCGGAGAGATACGTAGAGGGCAGTGGCGGACATACGGCCGTGCAGGCCGTGCCGCCGCACGAGGGCCCCTGAAGTTCCCCTGCTTCAGGGGCCCATTAAGTATTGCTGGGTTTTTTTTTAACTCTACTTTTTATTTTTTTTTAACCTGGGGGGCCCCGACTCCTGTCCTCCCCCCTCACCTCGGGGGCCCCCCTCCCGGTATGCGCGGCGGCCGGCGGGAGAGCAGAAAATACAGGAAGTCTCTGGCCGGGGCTGCAGCAGACGCTAGAGGCAGCTGCCGCTTGGTCTCCCGTGTCTCCAACTTTGTACACTGCTCGCTACTAAACCAGGAAGTAGCGAGCAGTGTACAAAGTTGGAGACACGGGAGACCAAGCGGCAGCTGCCTCTAGCGTCTGCTGCAGCCCCGGCCGGAGACTTCCTGTATTTTCTGCTCTCCCGCCGGCCGCCGAGCATACCGGGAGGGGGGCCCCCGAGATGAGGGAGGGAGGATAGGAGTCGGGCCCCCCACCCGGATAGCTACCCACCCACCCGGCTACCTTACCCACCCAGCTACCTAACCACTCTGCCGGCTACCTAACCACTCTGCCGGCTACCTAACCACCCACCCGGCTACCTAACCACCCACCCGGCTACCTACCCAACCGGCTACCTACCCGGCTACCTAACCACCGTTCTGGCTACCTACCCACCTGGCTACCTACCCGGCTACCTAACCACCCACCCGACTACCTACCCACCCGGCTACCTACCCGGCTACCTAACCACTCTGCCGGCTGCCTACCCACTCGGCAAACCTACCCGGCTACCTAACCACCCACCCGGCTACCTACCCACCCGGATACCTACACACCCACCCGGATACCTACCCGGCTACCTAACCACCCACCCGGCTACCTAACCACCCACCCGGCTACCCACCCACCCGGCTACCTAACCACCCACCCGGCTACCTACCCACCCGGCTACCTAACCACCGTGCCGGCTACCTACCCACCCGGCTACCTACCCGGCTACCTAACCACCCACCTGGCTACCTACTGTTATAAACTGTTCTTATCACCTTGCTTCGACACCATCGTCTCACAGACTGTGAGATCACTTGACTCTCCACACAGCAAACAGGATATAGACTTTCTCAGGCTTCTTACGTTATTTATTCAGGAAACAGGAATACAGATAGATACATTCATCTCCTGGCAAAGCAGACTTCCATGTTGCGTTATAGCGGCTTGATTAGACTCCCTCTTGAAGTCTATCAGGTACCTTCTTCCTAACTACGTTACACTAAACTACATATGTACAACATACATTATATCAGATTACAGTAAGGAATAACATGTTTAGAGGTCCCAGTCGGCCTTGCGAGCTAGTGCAGAGGGAAGAAGCAGAAGTGAGTTCTCCATTGCTTGCTCCAGCTTTAATACCGGCTAGGAAAGAGTTAAATATGACATCATCTTCGCCACCCCCTATATCAGTCTATTGGTGGACCCACTCATGGTGTCATCATACCCGCCTACTCGATTAATAATCGATGAGACATTTGACATACATGCAGGAATGTGAATATTTACAAAACATGACTGATGTTTATTGTTCCAGGCCCAGGTCAGGGAGACCTGCGGCCTTGATCAGAACAGCTTCTTGGTATGTTCTAGTTCTGCTGACAGAACTGCAGATTTTCTCTCTTCAGAGAAAATCCCCTTAAAGGGCAGGTCTGCTCATCAAGCCTTTTTGACTAACTCAGTCCAAATAACTGAGGCCTACTTAAATTATAACAATCCCCCCTAAAACGGCTTGACCCGCAGATCCCAGCGTCCGAACCTCCCAGTACCTGGTTTCTTTCGTTTATGTTTCACTTTTCGATGTTCGTGCTCACACAACTTCTCTGCTCTCGGTGGTTACCCCTGGAAGAGAGAGAGCAAGACCTCTTGGTCTTCCTGTAACCAGGCTCTCTGGGGAAGCCCTACTTCTAAGTCCCTCAACACCACACACTCAGCATTTGCGTCACTTGCGTATCACTCACAAACTTGCATGACCACAGAAAAGTGAAACTCGTTTGGTTGTTACAAAACGGAGCAGTGCCAGGTGCCTTCTAAAAGAGCGCCTTTATACAATCAGCTCCTAGGTACTACTAAACCTATACCCGTAACCCTGTATATCCCTTAATTTGAAAATATTGGTTCATGAGATGGTTTATGAGGCACCAATCTCTGGACCGTGTTAATTTGTTTGCGTAATTTTACACACAAACTCACCTGTATAATGATTCCCAAGATTGCCACCCCCATCACTACGACCAGTGGATGTAGGAAGAAATTCTGAATTGCAGAGGCCCAGTCCGAATGTCCCTGGAATATTGCCAGAAACCGTTTCCACCAGGTCAGACTGGAACTCACCTGATTATATTTGTGTTCAACCTCTTTAAGATCGCCTTGATCATGACGAAATATCACCTCTAATTTAGTGTTCTGGTTGTTTAACCGTTTTAACAAAGTGTGATCTTGTGTCAAAACCTGTACCCATTTGTCCCATGGCGTGTTATCCCTCAGGATGGGCACCTCCTGTGGAGCTTTGAACTGTAGAGTTCTCCTCACAATTTGAGGAATCACGTAGTCAAACCTAGATGACTTGATCCGTATGGGATCTCCGCTCACACAATATGTTCCCCTTAAGAGACCAACCCTATCGGAACAATTATGAAAATGTACAATGAATGTGTCATTAGACCTCATGTTTAAAAAACACACTTTTCCTTCAGCCACCGGAGATATTGGTTTGGCCTTAGGAGGGATCTTTTGGATGGCTGCTGCGCACTCTGTGTTATTGAGCCAGCAGGCGTCCTCACTAAATCGGACTTGCCCCGGCAAACACAGGTACCTCTCTGAGAATTGCCAGCATGATGACAAATCTACTTGTTTCACCTCCCCGTCTAGCACCAAAAATCGTTGACCTCTCAGGTCATGGTGTAAGACATGTGTTGCGGAAACAGGTGTACCCAGGGATACTACTGGAAAAACTACCTGAGTTTCTCCGCCGGTAGGAACTAAGGAAGTAGCGGTGCATAAAAAATTGTCGCACCCCATCCATTTGTTTCTCCACACCTCTCGGTGCCTCCATGCAAAAGATCCTTCCCCCGGAAAATCGACAAATCGCTCCTTGTCAAGTCTCAGCTGTAAAGGAGTTTTACCTTCTGATAAGGCTTGAGCCATTATCTTAAAATCTGCTGTTAACTCGGTCTGCATTGACAGGCATGCTTTCTCCCATGCAGTACCCCTAGCATGTGCAATCATCTTCTGAAGAATTATTTGAATGTGCCTTTGAGTGTACCCCTGAACTCTATAGGTGTTGTGTGTTAACTGTTCCAAAACCAAGTTCAGATGGTGTTGGGTACTCACATTCTGTTGTCCCAATGTGCCTAATTGTTGAATGACCTCTGTCATCCCTTCTATGTCTACACTGTTTGCTACCCCCATTCCAGCGCCCATGCCTCCCAAGATTGTATCTGCTAAATCCCGGGACCTTCTTCTGGCTACACTATTCCCCCGTGGAATGTGCCCACGACATAAAAGCCTGTACCAGGGTGGCAGCGACAGTGCTGCAGTTAGGGTATATATTAGATATTACCCACTCTTCTAAATTAATCTGCCAAGTGATCAATTGAAGCTGGGCCTCCACGATAACTGGAGTCGCCCTCAGTTGATTTAACTGGAAAGGGCCACTTTTTACAACCTGATGTGTCTCACATGACGGTAGGTGGGGTTCCTGGGTAGTCACTGGCAGGGTGACTACCTGAGCTTTAGGAGTTGTGGCAACCCCCACTTTTACTGTCACGGTTCCCCTTCTCATTATGCAAAATCTATTTGGACCCTTAAACTCTAGGGACTGTGGGATGCAAAAACCGTATGTCCATCCATGGTCCTTCATCCTTCTGGACTAAGGACGCTATTTTTAAACCCCCCCTTTTTAGTCCCATCACCCTTCCGTCATAGAGAGTCCCCGGGGTGCTACCTGATGTATCCCAGGATTCTACCTCTCTACTCCAAAAGGTCCCCGGATCCATCCAACTCACGTCCCATGCTAACCCTTGTGGCCCTCCCCAGAAGAATACGGTAGGTACTCTTTCTTCTGGGAAATTGATTAGCATATCAATGACAAACGCTGTTCCCAACTGTCCTGTTTGGACCTTTGCCCCCCTTAGGTCCTGAGGCAAAATGCGTACCTGAGGTCGGGAAGAATGTACTCTCTGCAATCTTTCAATTAAGAGTACATCCTCACTTACCCATCTAGCATGAGGATAAGTGCTTGAATATGGACTGTGTGGTATTGTCTCATGTTGTGACCCCTGTAGTGAGGATGTTATCTGTGTGGACCCTCCCCTACTCGGGATTGCTCTCCCCACCCTCTTGGTCCCCCGAGACTGTGGCTGGATCTCGATTTTTACTTCTTGTTTCGAGAACCACCAACCCTCGGCTTTCCAGCCTTTACGTGTGTATAGTTGTTTCAGAGGCACTCTCTGTTGGTAGCTCCAGAGTGTGATGTTGTCCCCTGCGTCTCTCCTGTAGGAGAAGTGACTCTTACTGCTCGTTCCTCTCCAATCTGGAACCATCTCACTCTGCATAACCAAGACAAGGTACCCCTGAATCACACACTCCACCTTTTGCATGTACCCATTGTACTGCAAGGTACCTTTTAACCAAACTTTGGATCGGTGCATCGATTCTGGGAGTGTGACATTCAAGAGCAGATTTACACTGCCGTTCACGTCACCCTTCCAGCACACCTGACCCTTCAGACCTTTCACCCACATTGTGCCATGAAATTTGTCTGCACCTGGCACTTGTGTTCTCATTAACCCCTTATTATACCCGAGAATGTCCTCTCTTCGTTCTCCTAGGACGAAATGGCAACCTAGGATCACCATCAGCACGGTACTCCTCATTATAAAAACACCACCTTGGGAAAGAAAAACATTAGCAATTTGCACTATGCTTTGCTCAGACAGTTTTTTTAGTCTCTGTCCGATTTCAGGAATCTCGTGGTTTAGTCTCTTTCCAATTTCAGGAATCTCGTGTTTTAGTCTCTTTCCAATTTCAGGAATCTCGTGTTTTAGTCTCTTTCCGATTTCAGGAATCTCGTGTTCCTCCAAGCTTAGATTGGCATCTGGAACCTTTCGCTTATCCGACTGACATCTCCATCTTTGCTGCCAGCACTGCAGCTGTCTCAATTCCATATTGCCAAACACCTGAAATCGAAATACAAACAAATCAATTCTTATTAATGATTTGGGATTCGCCCTGCGGCTTATACTCTTTACACTTTAAATTGATCAATATATATCGTAATTGATCTCGTTTCTTTATGGTTCTCCTGAACTCTGTTTACTCTTATTGGTAGATTGGAGTTAAACTTCACCCCCCTACCTCAGTACTATCCTCAGTACTTACCTGTTTAAAATATGCTCCCGCGGACTTCACCTATGGAAGCTCGCTTCACCTTTGGAAGCTCTCACCCCATTGCAGCTCACTCCACATCCCCCCCTTATCTGTCCATGCGCGGCCGTCGCATGCACATATTACGGATGCCACACCTGATGCTGCTTTGCAGGTGAGCCTGCAATGCTCTTACTCATTATCGCATTTACTTATCTAGAACTTCATCGCGATACCAGCTCTGCTAGAAGTTCTGTGTGTTGTACCCTCTGACCAATGTTTGCCGTGCCACCACCTAAACTACCAAAAAAACTGGCTGCCTCCCTGTAGGAAGGAGCACTTTGCACTTAAACTACACAGGGTGCAGGGCTAAGCATACCAGCGTCACATGCCTGTATGCAGATCCCTGAATGCCCACATGGAAGGTAGTCACATGGCAAACAGCGTACTGATACACTGTCACTCTGTAAACGGCAATTCTATCATCTGTATAATTGCCCCATGAACTGTTGTCAGTCCTTGTTCTTTGTGCTACAATTGATAGGAGCTGGAAAAAAACATATTTGACCAATCAGTGGACGAGAGAAAAAAAAAACCGCACAAAAAAACAGCCCCAGCCCAGCATAGACCTCTCAGTCAAGCTCTGGCCCTGTCCACGACAAAAACCGGAAAAAAAACGTTACCGGAAACCCGGATTGGTCAACTCCCTTTTTTCCACCTCCGGCACCCCCTTGATGCACTGTCCCCCCTTTCCTATTGGGAACTCATGCTGCACCACCCATTAAGGTGCCCCACTCACAGGAATACTCCCATAAGCAACACAGTACAGACCCATTTCTGATCAGTACTGCTACGTGATTCCCTGCACCTAGCTGGGAAACACTTCCTATTCTGGCATTCCTTTCCCGGGTTTCGGCACCAATTGTTATAAACTGTTCTTATCACCTTGCTTCGACACCATCGTCTCACAGACTGTGAGATCACTTGACTCTCCACACAGCAAACAGGATATAGACTTTCTCAGGCTTCTTACGTTATTTATTCAGGAAACAGGAATACAGATAGATACATTCATCTCCTGGCAAAGCAGACTTCCATGTTGCGTTATAGCGGCTTGATTAGACTCCCTCTTGAAGTCTATCAGGTACCTTCTTCCTAACTACGTTACACTAAACTACATATGTACAACATACATTATATCAGATTACATAAAGGAATAACATGTTTAGAGGTCCCAGTCGGCCTTGCGAGCTAGTGCAGAGGGAAGAAGCAGAAGTGAGTTCTCCATTGCTTGCTCCAGCTTTAATACCGGCTAGGAAAGAGTTAAATATGACATCATCTTCGCCACCCCCTATATCAGTCTATTGGTGGACCCACTCATGGTGTCATCATACCCGCCTACTCGATTAATAATCGATGAGACATTTGACATACATGCAGGAATGTGAATATTTACAAAACATGACTGATGTTTATTGTTCCAGGCCCAGGTCAGGGAGACCTGCGGCCTTGATCAGAACAGCTTCTTGGTATGTTCTAGTTCTGCTGACAGAACTGCAGATTTTCTCTCTTCAGAGAAAATCCCCTTAAAGGGCAGGTCTGCTCATCAAGCCTTTTTGACTAACTCAGTCCAAATAACTGAGGCCTACTTAAATTATAACACCTACCCACCCTGCTACCTAACCACCCACCCGGCTACCTACCCACCCGGCTACCCAACCACCCACCCGGCTACCTAACCACCCACCTGGCTACCTACACACCCACCCGGCTACCTACACACCCACCCAGCTACCTACCCACCCACCAGGCTACCTACCTACCCACCCACATGGCTACCTACCCATCAGGCTACGTACCTAAAGACCCACCAGGCTACCTACCTACCCACCCACCTACCCACCCACCAGGCCACCTACCCACCCGCCTACCCAGCCACCCACCAGGCTACCCACCCACCCGGCTACCCAGCCACCCACCAGGCTACCTACCCACCCGGCTAAGGGCTACCTACCTACCCACCCGGCTGCCTACCTACCTACCCACCAGGCTACCTACCCACTCACCCACCAGGCTACCTATCCACCCAACCACCCATGGGAGCTGCGCGCCGGATGGAGGCTGGGACAGGAGGTCTGCTGCTGCAGGTGAGTAAATGGTTTTTTTATTATTTATTTTAGCAGGTGTATGTTCTGGGCAGGTCTGCCACATGATTGCACGTATGTTCTGGGCAGGTCTGCCACATGATTGCACGTATGTTCTGGGCAGGTCTGCCACATGATTGCACGTATGTTCTGGGCAGGTCTGCCACATGATTGCACGTATGTTCTGGGCAGGTCTGCCACATGATTGCATGTATGTTCTGGGCAAATTTGCTACATGATTGCACGTATTTTCTGGGCAAATCTGCCAACATGATTGCACGTATTTTCTGGGCAAATCTGCCGACATGATTGCACGTATTTTCTGGGCAAATCTGCCAACATGATTGCACGTATTTTCTGGGCAAATCTGCCAACATGATTGCACGTATTTTCTGGGCAAATCTGCCGACATGATTGCACGTATTTTCTGGGCAAATCTGCCAACATGATTGCACGTATTTTCTGGGCATATCTGCCGACATGATTGCACGTATTTTCTGGGCAAGTGGGCATATCTGCCGACATGATTGCACGTATTTTCTGGGCATATCTGCCGACATGATTGCACGTATTTTCTGGGCATATCTGCCGACATGATTGCACGTATTTTCTGGGCGTATCTGCCGACATGATTGCACGTATTTTTTGGGCGTATCTGCCGACATCATTGCACGTATTTTCTGGACATATCTGCCGACATCATTGCACGTATTTTCTGGGCATATCTGCCGACATCATTGCACGTATTTTCTGGGCATATCTGCCGACATGATTGAATGTATTTTCTGGGCAAATCTGCCGACATGATTGAATGTATTTTCTGGGCAAATCTGCTCACATTATGTGTATTTTCTTGAGAAAACCTGCACAATTATGTAAATTTTCTGGGGAAAGGGTCACCAAAACTTGAGCCCACTGTCTTTGCGTTGCACTTTTCAAGGGAACCTGAGGTGAGAATAATATTGAGGCTGCCATATTTCTCTCTTTTTAAGCAATACCAGTTGCCTGGTTGCCGTTCTGGTCCTCTGCCTCTTATTCTTTCAACCATAGACCCTGAACAAGCATGCAGCAGGTCAGGGGTTTGTGACAATATTGTCAGAACTGAGAAGATTAAGCTGCATGCTTGTTGCTGGTGTAATTCAGTTTATTACTGCAGCCAAATAGATCAGCAGGGCCGCCAGGCAACTAGTATTGCTTAAAAGGAAATAAATATGGCAGCCTCCATATCACTCTCACCCCGGGATCACTTTAAATTACAGTTAGCTCCGCCCTTATTCGGTCATTGCCACGCCCATTTTTTGCCGCAGGTTCTATCCACACCCATCTTTTGCGCAGGTCAGGGGGGCCCACAATTGATATTTTGCACAGGGGCCCACTGCTGGCTGTGTCCGCCACTGGTAGAGGGTGCACTTCTCTTGCGCAGACTGGCCATGACTGGTTGAAGTTACAGGACCCGGGACTAAAGAGGGAGAAGATTGAGGACGCGACGTGGGAGTGATCCATGCGGATGGGACTGGAGGAAGCCCCAGGTATGTATAAAACGGTTATATGTTAACAGCTCTGGTTTCCGTTAAGGTTTAAAATGCACAAAAATGTATACTTACCTGGGCTTCCTCCAGCCCCCTGTAGGCTGTGGGCTCCCTCACTCCCTGGGTCGCTCTGTTCTCAGGCAGTGAAGTTTTCAATCCAGCCCAGTTGTGCTTCACTGCGCATGTGTGGCCCCTGCCGTGTGCATCCCCAGGTCTCGCTTGCATGGCTGGAATTGTTTTGCAGTTACAGTCTCAGCAAACTGCGCAGGATGCTCCTGACCACAGAAGTGGGATCGGGGTGCATGCACGGCCAGGGCCGAACATGTGCAGTGGAGCACAACTGAGCCAATGGGAGTCCAGAGCCATTTGGGATGATGGTGATTGAGCTGACAGACTACACGGTACTGGAGGAAGCCCCAGGTAAGTATAAAAATTCTTCTTTAATCTTAGATACACTTTAAATAATGTCTTACCCTAATTGTCATTAACAGGTAAATGAATATAGTGTTGACATCTTACACAGCCCTTTGCAGAGTACATAGTCATGTCACTGACTGCCCTTTAGAGGAGCTCACAGTCTAATCCTACCATAGTCATTGTTTAATGTCCTACCATATTATTATTATGTATTTATATAGCAGTGACATCTTCTGCAGCACATTACAGAGTACATAGTCATGTCACTGACTGTCCTCAGAGGAGCTCACAATATAATCCTACCATAGTCATAGTATAATGTCCTATCATATTATTATTATGTATTTATATAGCACTGACATCTTCTGCAGCACTTTACAGAGTACATAGTCCTGTCACTGACTGTCCTCAGAGGAGCTCACAATCTAATCCTACCATAGTCATAGTCTAATGTCCTACCATATTATTATTATGTATTTATATAGCACTGACATCTTCTGCAGCAGATTACAGAGCACATAGTCATGTCACTGACTGTCCTCAGAGGAGCTCACAATATAATCCTACCATAGTCATAGTATAATGTCCTATCATATTATTATTATGTATTTATATAGCACTGACATCTTCTGCAGCACTTTACAGAGTACATAGTCATGTCACTGACTGTCCTCAGAGGAGCTCACAATATAATCCCACCATAGTCATAGCCTAATGTCCTACAATATTATTATTATGTATTTATAATAGCACTGACATCTTCTGCAGCACTTTATGGAGTACATAGTCATGTCACTGACTTCCTTCAGAGGAGCTCACAATCTAATCCTACTATAGTCATAGTCTAAGGTCCTATCATATTATTATTATGTATTCATATAGCACTGACATCCTCTGCAGCACTGTACAGGGTACATATGTCACTGACTGTCATTTAGAGAAGCTCACACTCTACTCCTACCATATTATTATTATTATGTAGCCTAATGTCCTACCATATTATTATTATTATGTAGCCTAATGTCCTACCATATTATTATTATGATGTATTTATAATAGCACTGACATCTTCTGCAGCACTGTACAGAGTACATAGTCATGTCACTGACTTTCCTCAGAGGAGCTCACAATCTAATCCTACCATAGTCATAGTCTAATGTCCTACCATATTATTATTATGTATTTATATAGCCCTGGCATCTTCTGCAGCACATTACAGAGTATATAGTCATGTCACTGACTGTCCTCAGAGGAGCTCACAATTGCCATA
The DNA here is from genome assembly GCF_040937935.1 of Hyperolius riggenbachi. Taxonomy (NCBI): domain Eukaryota; kingdom Metazoa; phylum Chordata; class Amphibia; order Anura; family Hyperoliidae; genus Hyperolius; species Hyperolius riggenbachi. The sequence continues at coordinate 280,027,126 of NC_090655.1, forward strand.
CTCACGCTTCCTCATTCCAGCACTAGCATTCTTCCTGTTTCATACACACGTGTCACTGGCTGCAGGTTAAAGACTGTGGCGGTATGTGCATGCGTGTATGACCTTGCGTGTGCATGTACAAGGTTCTGCAGTCACGTGTGTAAGTCTTTGCCAAAGTGCCATTTGAAAAGTATAAAAGGTTAGCCCTTCCCTGGATAAGGTGCTGCTCATTCTGACAGATAGTGCTGGTTCTCCGGTAGCCCCTGTGCTTCTGGTCAGCTGTGCTGCTGCTTGTACTCCTGATTGTGACCCAGACAGCCAGTCCAGAAAAGGACTAAGATGAAATGAAGAACTCGGCAAGATAGAAGTTTTTGCCCACCGCTGATGATCACCTGTCTTTTTCAGTAAGATTTGGTGTGGCGTAGCATCCGTCATGCCCCTAGACTTTCTGCAGCTGCCTAGGATTGCCTAGTGGATGATCCGGCTCTGGCAGTGACAGAGAATGATAATAATATTAATAATAATAATAAGAAGAAGAAAAGGTGAGGATGTAGATGAGGGAGTTGTCAGTGATAGAGATGAATAATAATAATAATAATAATAATAATAATAATAATAGCAGCACAGTGGCGTAGTGGTTAGCGCTCTCTCCTTGCAGCACTGGGTCCTCAGTTCAAATCCCAGCCAGGTCAACATCTGCAAGGAGTTTATATGTTCTCCCCATGTCTACGAGGGTTTCCTCTCATATCTCAAAAACATACAGATAAGTTAATTGGTTTCTCTCTAAATTGGCCCTAGACTATGATACATACACGACTACACAATACATGCATATACATAGACACATGACATGACTAGGGTAGGGACTAGATTGTGAGCCCCTCTGAGGGACAGTTAGTGACAAGACAATATACTCTGTACAGCACTGCGGAAGATATTGGCGCTATATAAATACTAAATAATAATAATAATCGCTGCACAGAGAATTTAAATGTGTGCATTAAACACCAAGTGAACACCTGACACAACTGGCTGAGCAAATTTGGCCTGATTGGCTATTCATGAGGCAATGCTCATGCAAATATGCATTTGCTTTCGCATGCCAACTAATGCAGGGTCCATTGAACCAATGCCGCAAAGCGGTTTGCCCTGCGGGAATTAGTTCATGCTATACAGCACTATCCAGGAGCGCCAGGGGAGGCTTCCCAATGCCCCCATACAACCGGGGGACCGCGGGGTCCCAGGCGCTCTCACTGCCTGGGAACCACAGCAGCACCCCGGAGGGGGGAAGCTGGGTGGCGCAGGCGGCCCCCCCAAGTGTGGCCAGCGCCGGGGAGAGCCATCCGCACCTTTCACCTCCCAATATTTAAAAACAGGCACTTACCTTGACGTCCATTGCGTTCTGCTGCTGAGCATAGCTTGGGTGCAACACATTTGAAAAGGAAAGGAATGAAGCATGGGTCGCACCGAGCTTTGGAGCTCAGGGCTGGCTCACACACTGCACTCCAAGGGGGGTGGAGGACAGGCACTGACAGCCCACTCCAGGGCTCACACTACCTGGAATGAGCCATCCGCCACCCGCCTCCAAGGGAAAGAAATTCACAAATCGCTGCACAGAGGAGGGGCTTCCCAATCCCCCCTCCAGGGTGCTGCTGTGGTTCCCAGGCAGTGAGAGCGCCTGGGACCCCGCGGTCCCCCTGGCTGTATGGGGGCATTGGGAAGCCTCCCCGAGGCGCTCCTGGATAGTGCTGTATAGCATGAACTAATTCCCGCAGGGCAAACCGCTTTGCGGCATTGGTTCAATGGACCCTGCATTAGTTGGCATGCGAAAGCAAATGCATATTTGCATGAGCATTGCCTCATGAATAGCCAATCAGGCCAAATTTGCTCAGCCAGTTGTGTCAGGTGTTCACTTGGTGTTTAATGCACACATTTAAATTCTCTGTGCAGTGATAATAATAATAATAGTGGAAGGTGATGAGGATGTAGATGAGGGAGATGTCAATGAAAGACAATAATAATAATAATATTATTAATAGAGCACAATGGGCTTGATTCACAAAGCGGTGCTAACCCACTTAGATACTTAAAGCGGAATATAACCCTGCATTTCAACTTTGCTCTAAAACATTATTTACAGTATATTATATGCAACCAGCATTTTTTTTTTACTAGACCAGCATTGGAAGGGTTACACAGGGCTTTAAAGTTCCTTGAGATTTCTGCAGACGCATCCGAACCTGAAATAGATACATTTTGTTTACATAAATGTATCTAAGTGTTGAATGTGACTCATCTCTCTCACTGAGAAGGAGCTTGGAGGACAGCCAAAGAGTGTGTAACTGTTTATCAATAGATACATCTAACTAAATACAATGTAACAATCTGAACTTCTGCAGTTCTCTCCAGGGAACTTGAAACGTCTGTGTTTAACCCTTCCAATGCTGGTCTAGTAAAAAAAAAATGCTTTTTGCATATAATATGCTGTAAATAATGTTTTAGAGCAAAGTTGAAATGCAGGGTTATATTCCACTTTAAGGCGTGATAACCATTGCACCACACTGGTGAAAAGCCAGTTTAGGCATGATAAGTTTAGGCGTGATAAGTTTAGGCGTGATAAGTTTAGATAAGTGTAGATAGCGCGCAAAGTCCCGCACGCAAAGCAGCGCCATTAAACTCTATTCAAAATGCACCAGACTTTGCTAGCGCAAAACTTTTGATCAGCTGTGCACTGCGGTGCTAACGCAGTTGGTGCTTAAACTTATCGGGCCTGATTCACAAAGCGGTGCTAACAGTTAGCACGCTGGTGAAAAGCCCTTTATCACGCCTAAACTCAGTTTAGGCATGATAAGTTTAGGTGTGATAAGTTTAGGCATGATAAGTTTAAGCACCAACTGGGTTAGCACCGCAGTGCACAGCTGATCAAAAGTTTTGCGCTGGCAAAGTCTGGTGCACTTCGCATAGAGTTTAATGGCGCTGCTTTGCGTGCGGGACTTTGCGCGCGATCTAAACTTATCCAAACTTATCATGCCTAAACTTATCACACCTAAACTGGCTTTTCACCAGCGTGGTGCAATGGTTATCATGCCTAAAGTCGCTAACTGGGTTAGCACCGTTTTGTGAATCGAGCCCATCATGCCTAAACTTATCACACCTAAACTTATCACGCCTAAACTTATCACACTTAAACTTATCACGCCTAAACTTATCATGCCTAAACTTATCACGCCAAAACTTATCACGCCTAAACTTATCACGCCTAAACTTATCATGCCTAAACTTATCACACCTAAACGTATCACACCTAAACTTATCATTCCTAAGTTCCTGAGTTTAGGCGTGATAAAGGGCTTTTCACCAGCGTGCTAACTGTTAGCACCGCTTTTTGAATCAGGCCCAATGTGTGTAGATAATTCTAGTATAGTTGGCTGCAGTTCCACTATTGGCCACAAGATGGAAGTGGTGTCCTCTGTCATTCCCACAGCACAGAAAGGAAGTGAGGTCACAAGCCGGATGTGCAGAGTAGACATTGCTGGGACTGGCAGCAGAGAAGATGGTGACATTAGTATATATATGATTTAATAATATAAGGATTAGAGCACAGCTCAAAGCAGTGAATGAAGGGGGAGCTGAGGTGCTGCACAGGGGAAGAGACGGTTTAATCAGGTGAGGTTCAATGGAAGGAGGGTGGAAAGATAGATGAGGGATGGGAAGAAAGGTGAGGGTCAGGAATTGAATTAGATTTGGGTCAGGAGAGGTGACATGGGGGGAGGGAGGATAGATGAGGGGTAGGTAGGTGAGGGGCAGGAGAGGTGGGATAAATTAGGGGTGGGTAGGTGAGGGGCAGGAGAGGTGACATGGGGGAAGGGAGGATAGATAATAGATGGGTAGGTGAGGGGCAGGAGAGGTGACATGGGAGGAGGGAGGATAGATGGATAGGTGAGGGGCAGGAGAGGTGACATGGGGAGGGAGGATTGATGATAGATGGGTAGGTGAGGGGCAGGAGAGGTGACATGGGGGGAGGGAGGATAGATGGATAGGTGAGGGCCAGGAGAGGTGACTTGGGGAGTGGCTGAATGATATTGAGGTCAGGAGACTCATGGCCTCTCCAGAACTTTTTTTTTTTTTTTCTGCTGTAGCAATTGATGGATTTGGCCGAGTGTCTGGGATCATTGTCATCTTGGAAAGTCCAAGCCCATGCACAGCTCCTGGGCTGATAAATGCAAATTGTCTTCCAGTATTTTAACATGCTGCATTTATCTTGCTGTCAACCCTGGCCAAATACCAGAGATCCACCTCCATGCTTCACAGTAGGGATGGTGTACTTTTCATCATAGGCCTTGTTAACACCTCTCCAAACATGACGCCTCTTGTTGTAACCATAAAATTCTATTTTGGTCTCATCACTTGTCTAGGTGCTGATTTGCATATTGTAAGCGGGCAATTTTGGGACATTGGCGCAGTTCTGGCGTTATTCTGGCAACTCAGCCATGCAGCCCAGTTCTCTTGAACTGCTTCTTTAAAACAAATGCTATATTAAAGTATTCACTCACAAGTCCTATTGATACTCTGGCAATCAGGCTGTGCTCTCAGATCAGAGCGCCATCTAGTGTGTGGAGCTGTAGAATCAGGACTGATGGTTAAGTTTCCTCTCCATCCATACTTATTCTACACGCAATATTGTCGGCCCCATCTCTGAAACGGCAGTGACTATACGGGCTTCCTTAACATTATTTGATGCAATGCAAATCATTTCCTCTGTATTATTTGTCCCCAGGAAACACTCTCCTCTTCACATCCCATGAGTGCATGAATGAGGAGGACCAGAACATGTCTGAGAGAACAGAGTGAGATGTCACCTTCCTTCTCTCCATGGAGGAGGGGCAGTATACAGGAGGACACCGGGACCTCTACAAGGACCCCATGATGGAGAGTTAGCCGCCCCTCACGACACTGGGTAAGAGTAGACTTTCATTTCTTGTACAGGAGAGAGCAGTACTTGGGGTCCACCTAGATCCCTCATCATCTGATAAACACATAGAGACAATGTATTCAGTCAGTGTGTGTGTTTCCTACAGATGTATCCTGTAACAGAAACCCACCAGAGAGATGTACAGGTCCTCTTTATTCCCAGCATTGTCCACCTAGATCCCCCATCATCTGATAATCACATAGAGACAATGTATTCAGTCAGTGTGTGTGTTTCCTACAGATGTATCCAGTAACAGAAACCCACCAGAGAGATGTACAGGTCCTCTTTATTCCCAGGATTGTCCACAGGAAGATCCCACCGTCCCCCAGCATGATCAGGTAGGTGGGGCTGAGGATGATCACTGACGCCAAACTGTATGACATTATTTTCTTCTTAGCTTGCTAATACTCATATTTGAAGATTGTTTTCTATCACTTTATGAACTTAGGATGAAGAACTGATTGATGTTAAAGTAGAGGGTAAAGAGGAAGAACAGATGTATGTGAGGAGTGATCAGCAGTCTATGGAGGAGGGAGACATGATGAGGACAAGTAAAGAGGAAGAAGAAGAGACATATGTGAGGAGTGATCAGCAGTCTATGGAGGAGGGTGACATGATGAGGACAAGTAAAGAGGAAGAAGAAGAGGCGTATGTGAGGAGTGATCAGCAGTCTGTGGAGGAGGGAGACATGATGAGGACAAGTAAAGAGGAAGAAGAAGAGACATATGTGAGGAGTGATCAGCAGTCTATGGAGGAGGGTGACATGATGGGGACAAGTAAAGAGGAAGAAGAAGAGACGTATGTGAGGAGTGATCAGCAGTCTATGGAGGAGGGTGACATGATGGGGACAAGTAAAGAGGAAGAAGAAGAGACACATGTGAGGAGTGATCAGCAGTCTATGGGGGAGGGTGACATGATGAGGACATGTAAAGAGGAAGAAGAAGAGACGTATGTGAGGAGTGATCAGCAGTCTATGGAGGAGGGTGACATGATGGGGACATGTAAAGAGGAAGAAGAGGAGACGTATGTGAGGAGTGATCAGCAGTCTATGGAGGAGGATATAGTCATAGTGACAGTGAAAGAGGAAGAAGACGAGGTAGATGTGATGGAGGATCTGAGCTTTAAGAGGACAACTGACGAGGAAGACAATTTGCCATCAGAGACCTTCCTAGGTTGGTAATATACAGAAGAATGTTTACATTTTATTCATGTAATTTTGATACTATATTGTGCACAGATTGGCCACATGGAGATGTCATAAATTCACCTCATCACTCAAACTATGCCAGAAAAGCCCCATCTGGTCCTCCTCACCACAGGGGGCATCGGTTGTCTTTTTTTCAAGAAGCCAATCACATTCTTCCTTCCAGTGCTGGCTGTGTGGCGGTCTGTCTCTGAGTCATGCCTAACACCATGGACGTGATGCTTGGCTTCTGATGCCCCCCTGAGGAGTAGCAGCCTTACCTCAGGCAGGTCTTCCCCTCATCACATCTGTGGAAGGGATACTTAACATGATCGCACCATAGGACGCTACAATATTCACAACCATTGGATGGCGCTCCAAACACAGGAAGTACACCCACGACTATCCTCCCTAATAATAGGCAAGTGTCTCTGCGTCCCACGTCCCTGTGTCAGTGCTTTTTCAGTTGTGCACATGTGCAGGGACGCAGAGACACAGCCGAGAGAATGACACGTGGCTGGGGGAATGACATGCAGCAGAGGAGGATGGGACCAGAAGGGGGCGGGCGTGTGTGCGAGGGCGTGCGCAGGCGCCTGTGTGCGGCGTACATAATGAAGCAGAGAGAGAGCAGTGCGGGGAGTCGTGGCCACAGCCTAGCGCCAGTTTTTAATTGGGCCTTAGACCTAGTAGTAGTCTATTTACACAACCTCTGACTTTATATATTTCCTCCTGAAGCTGCCACACAGAAGCTACACCCTCCACATCCTCCCTGTTATCTTCCTGCATAATCTCTATGGTCCTCCCGCACCATCTCCCCGTCCTCCTGCACCAATCCCATGTCCTGAAATCCAGGGCCATCTACCCCTCCTGCACCCTCTTCCTGCCTCCAGGGCCATCTCACCTGTCCTCCTGCACACTTTTCCTGCCATCCAGGGCTGTCTCCCCCTCCTGCAACACTGTTCCTGCCCTCCAGGGCTGTCTCCCCTGTCCTCCCGCACACTGTTCCTGCCTCCAGGGCCATCTCACCTGTCCTCCCGCACACTTTTCCTGCCATCCAGGGATATCTACCCCTCCTGCACCCTCTTCCAGCCATCCAGGGCTGTCTCCCCCTCCTGTACCTTGTGCCTACCCTCCAGGGCTGTCTCCCCTGTCCCCCCGCACACTGTTCCTACCATCCAGGGCTGTCCTCCGGTACCGCTGATGTTATCTGGTTACTTGGTAATTACCTCCTGAAAGTTTTATTGTTTTTTGTTTTTGTGGAGTTTTAGGGGTCTTTTAGCCTCTTTCTGTTATCCCGTCTGACGTGCTCTCACCACAGTTCCCTTTACTTCCTCCATCCAGCCTGAGCTCCTATAGACTGACACTAGGGGGCGCTCTGCCTGACCTTAGTGTTTGTGAGATCTGACGAGCTGGAAAAGGTGTGGCCAGAGCTCATGCATATGGATGAGGCTGCAGATACCCAACCCTGTGCCACAATGGTCTCTGCCATAACAGCACATACCTCCTTATCCTGTATAATCCATTAGAGGGACCATATGAGATGCAAATACCATACATTGTGTGGAATTAGGTCAATCGTAATCTTAAAGGGAACCAGAGATGAACGATTCACACAAAATAAACTTATCGGTCGATAGCTTGTAAAGAATAAATGCTCTACCTGATAATTTTGCCACTCTGGTGTGCCTTTTTGAGTGTTTTTTATCCATTATTGCTCCAGGAAATATCCAATATGGCCGCCGGCTCATATGCCTTCTGCTTCCAGGTTATAAGCTGTTCTGGATGTGCTGTCTAGCCTCTATGAGACTATAGACAAGCAGGGCTGCTGCAGCCTTTCATCTGTGTGCTTTCAACTTTATTATTCTGGCATGCTGTGTGGCTGCCTGTAGGAAGTGTCTCTCATAGAAATGAAACTGCATACAGTAGATAATGACTGGCTGCACAGTGCACACAGATACACTTGTCTGTTTCAGAGATTCTTTCTCGGCAGCAGCCCCTCCCATGTCAACAGCTCTGAGTATGAAATCTGAGCCAGGAGGGGGAGGGCTTGAGCTTGAAAAGACTCCACAGAAGAGTGACTCAGCTATAATGATTCCAGGTCAAACCTCGACTGTATCACTCGGTGGATTGTTATCACAGCTGATAATAGATAGATTAGACTGAGAAGAATAAAACTAAAAGCATGATAGGTGTTTACTGTCATGTTCCCACTGATAAATGTAATAAAATACATGAGGGTGCTTCGTCTCTGGTTCTCTTTAAGGGAGTCTATTTGGTTGTCCACTTGCAAGTTTTGTAGAATTTGCAATAAATTTGCATGCAAGTTGGAGCTATTATGGTCTGATGAATTATCTCCATAGGTTTGATAAACTTGATGATAATAAGACGAGTTACTCCTGCTCTGAATTGGTGTAAATGTGTCTGAGACGATTGCAGAGATTTATGAGGGTGTTTCTGTGTTTGCAGCGCGGGGTCCTGGCGTCAGAAGGGCCTTGGAAACTCCACCCCCTGCACCCTTGGACTGTAGAACGAATGATGATGTCATCACACAAGATCCCAAAGGAATCCCTGTCCTCACCCCAGATCCTTCTTCTCTGAATCCCTCCAACCCGGGGGAGCCTCATGCCAGACCACAACGGGAGAAGAGCTTTCCCTGTACCGAGTGTGGGAAATGTTTCACCTTTAAGTCAAATTTGCACAGACACAGGAAGTATCACACAGGGGAAAAGCCGTACTCGTGCCCAGAGTGTGGGAAATGTTTTGTGCATAGATCTAAACTCACTGTGCATCTACAGAGCCACATGGTCGAGAAGCGATTTTCTTGCCCCGAGTGTGGGAAAGGTTTCCTGTATCACTCACAGCTGACGGTGCATCTGCTTTACCATGCGGTCGGAAAGCCCTTTTCCTGCCCTGAGTGTGGGAAATTGTTTTCACACAAAGCCTCCCTTGCCGACCACCAGAGGTCCCACCGGGGGCAGAAGCCGTATTCCTGTCCTGAGTGTGGGAAGCGCTTCCTGTACAAATCACAGCTTGCCATGCACCAGATGACTCATACCGGGGAGAGGCCCCATTCCTGCACCGAGTGTGGGAAATGCTTCTCACAGCCGTCGCGCCTTACTGACCATCAGAGGACCCACACGGGGGAGAAGCCGTACGTGTGTGCTGAGTGTGGGAAATGCTTTAGGCACAGAGCCCACCTTGCTGTGCATCAGAGATCTCACACGGGCGAGAAGCCATATTCCAGTGCTGAGTGTGGGAAATGCTTTGGCCAGAAAATACAACTTACGAGACATCAGAGATCTCACACAGAGGAGAAGTCTGTTACAGTCCTTACCAGCTCTGGGACATGCTGAATGTGAATTACAACTAACCAGTCATCGGGGAGAGGAATTTGAGTGTGGCCTGGAAGTGTACAGCATTGTGAGAAAGTATTTGCACCCTTCTAATTTCCTCTTTTACATTATTCATAACATGTGAAGAAACTCTGTATAATAATATAGCAATGACCTGAATAAACACAATGCTGGTTTGAGGAAAAAATGTTGTCTGACTACCCCATATCACTTATGTGAAAACAGGTCCAGACTTGGTAATTTTATTGCCAAGACCCACTGTCACCAACCTTCCCCCCCCCCCCCCTCAAACAGCCTCATCCTGTGCTCCCCCTGTCCCATTTATTCCCCTGGCCCTGTGCTCTTGTCTTGTGCTTCCCCATCCTGTGTACTCCCTGGCCCTGTGCCCCCCCCATTCTTTGCTGTACTTGTGGGGTGCGCCACTGCATGCCCCTGTGGAAGCAGGGTAGCGTGGGCTGTTTTTTTTTTACTGCTGCTGCGGTAAGGCTGCAGTAGCTGCCTTGGTTTGCCAGCCCGCTCCCTGCCCCTTGCTTCCTGGTGCCCTAGGCCATGGCCCTTTTCCCTCAAATTCAGCCATGTGTGAAAGAGTAATTGCCCTCTGTAGTTATCCAGTGATCTGGATTTTTCTGTATTTGGACTTATTTTATCAGTATTTCCCTGCTGAACCCAGATTCCTGCAGGAAGACTCCATTATTCACACACAGGATATGGTCGTGGCATAAATGTGCCTCTCTTCATTGTCGGGTTATAAATTGTCCATCTAGGAAGCCAATAAACTTGTGGGTATTTGTATTTGATTTGAGGGTATTTATAAGGTTGGGGGTTGTTCTTGATTGGAGGGGGGGCTAATAGTGGGTAACGGTTCTTTATTATTTGGACTGGTTTCAGTAACTGTCCCTGTGACCGACCCATTTTTTCTAGTTTGGGCATTTCTTTTCGTATATTATGTATGTCCTGCCAGACACCTTACTGTCTCCCATGAACATAAAGATGGGGTTCGCTGCTGGTACACCTGGGAAAACTCCTCTGAACTGACCCCCCCCCGTCCCCCGCCCCCCGTGCTGGAGAGGCCAGGGTGAATGTCTGACACCATCAGTAGGAGTGTCGGTAAGTAGACAGTTGCCAAAAACAAAGGAGACAGCTAGATAGTGTCCCTGCTTGTTACCTAACAATCAAGGGAAGTGAAGATGGAGGTGTGTGCAACAATGAACAGACTAGACACCTAATTTATGAAAGTACAAAACATTTACTTTTATTAATCAGAAATGATCAAATTTAATTAAAAAGACACCCCTTGTGGAATGGACCGCACAGCACAACAGCACATAACCACTTAACACTCACAAACAATCGCAATTGAATGGAAGCAGCACAGTTCAATATCTGCCATAGAGCCCACAGGCAATGAATTTCAAATAGAAGCTTCCAGAGCTAAGCCAGGCTCTAGAAAGCAGAATCCATGATATCAAGCAAAGATGAACTGCAGATATAAATTAGCAAGTGGCTGTGACTCCTGCAAACCTATAGAGTGTGTTAGGGTCAAAAATTACATATTTACAAATAACAAAATGATCACACTTCATGATGATTCCACATCATGAAGTGTGATCATTTTGTTATATGGTTGTAATAAAGTTGTATTTTTGATACTTACCTTATATACTTTCTTGAGTGGTGCTGCTTCTACTGGGTTTCTTTTCTTTTTGTTATAAAGATGAACTGTAGAGTATGTAGCAAGCAGTGTAGTAGCGTAGTAGTGTAATAGCAACACAGTCATTAAGGAGGCTGGTAGCAGGGAAAGGCACAGGGAGCAGTGTAAGAAGCCAATAGATCTTGTAACAGTCGGCTGTCATGAGCACAGAGGCATTAGCAGAAGAACAATAGGCATAGATGTATACTGTACTAGTGATCCACAGCTTAATTCAGCATTGCGGGTCTAGATGCTCTCACCCTCAGTGTATAGGAGTCTCCAGCTGAAACATCATACAGATGAATGAGCAAAAGGCTCAGCGTGACGTTATAGGATTGGTTAGAAGCTCCTGATATCAACCATGCCATGCGAGCCATAGCCGTCCAATGGGTATAGTGGCTTGTTCAGACACTTCATGTGATTGCATTGTGGCAAAGCTGATCTCCAAGATGGTTCAACCTCAGGCAGTTCCAACAGGCTAATAGCAGAGCGTTGTAAGCTGCAGTGGCAAGTCACAGCAAGTGCGCAGGCATGGGTGGAGTTCAGGCAGTACAGCCACACGTGGGTCAGGCAGGGCGCATGCCGGGAGGATCTGACATGTTTCGCCAGTCACTTCCAGCTTTTTCAAGGGATGCGTGGCTACAGACTCAAACACTAGTACCCACAAATACACACATGCAGCCAATTAGAGCGGCGCTTATAACTCCCGGAGTCACATGACTCTGCAGCCAATGTCGCTAGTGTTGCTGCTTGTATTGGGATCCTCTCTGCTGATGTATCTGCCCCTCATGATGGAGTGGTGATAGAGAATGATCATTGCAGTGAGCAGGGCCTCCAGAATATCGGGGTAGACAGCTTTTATTCTGATATCTAGGGAAACACGACTGCTTAATTCTGCTATCTAAGGGGCACATGGCTAGTTACTTCCAATATCTGAGGGGGTATATCTGGGGGCACTTGACTAGTAATCTCTGGTCCCCAAGGATGAGTTTGTACTGATATAACGCCTGAGGCAACAATAGCTATGGAAAGAAGACCATGCAGAGTAAGTGCAGTGGTAATACAAGAGCCTGCATGGGATGTACCATCCACAAATAGCTGAGGGGTGACATGACAAGGATGTGCATGGGATGTACCATCCACAGATAGCTGAGGGGTGACATGACAAGGATGTGCAAGGGATGTACCATCCACAGATAGCTGAGGGGTGACATGACGAGACAAGTGCTGGCATGGGATTTACCATCCACAGATAGTTGAGGGGTGACTGGACAAGGATGTGCATGGGATGTACCATCCACAGATAGCTGAGGGGTGACATGGCAAGGATGTGCATGGCATGTACCATCCACAGATAGAGGGTTGACATCATACCTCCCAACTTTTTGAGATGAGAAAGAGGGACACTTAAGCCATGCCCCTGCCACACCCCTGATCACACCCCCGTCACACCGCTAGTCACGCATACAATAAAGTTTTAATAAGAAAAATATGTTGTTTTATAATTCAAAAACCACACTGGTCCTTTCTATCCTGGTTCATTTTCCTTCATATTAGCATTTTAAAATTAGTAATACTGTATTTTTTGGACTATAAGACTCACTTTTTCTCCCCAAAAGGGGGGAAAAAGTCACTGCATCTTATAGTCCAAATGCAGGGAGTTCCTGACTTGTGAACACCTGCCAATACGAGCCTCCAACCCGTCGCAATGTCGGGGACTCCCTGCACTGTACCCATGCAGAGGAGGACACAGGAGGACAAGCGGGGGACACAAAGGGGCATAGAAGCAGACACATGGAGGACACAGGGAGACGAGATCCACAAGGGGGCATAATCCAAAAGATGCTGCTTCACCATGGATGCACCAGGTTTAGTATATATTTTTTCCCCTGGATTTTGTCCTCTAAACCTAGGTGCGTCTTATGGGCAGGGGTGTCTTATAGTCCGAAAAATACGGTATATCAATTTACAGGATGGGAATAAAGTTTAATCAAATAGTCAATCAAACACATGTTTTAGTAGAGAAATACATATATTTACATAGAAAGAGGGGAAAAGTCCTGAAAGAGGGAAAAATTAGGAGGACAGAGGGACAGGGCTCCCAAAGAGGGACTGTCCTTCTGAAAGAAGGACAGTTGGGAGCTATGGGTGACATGACAAGGATGTGCATGGGATGTACCATCCACAGATAACTGAGAGGAAACATGACAAGACATGGGACTTACCATCAACATTTAGCTGAGAGGTGACACTGGGAACTCCTATGACTGGCTGGGAGGGGCTTGACTTGAGGACACTGAGGCACTGATTATGGTAACCCAAGAACACACACTCAGTACCAGATCCATAGAAGCAGAAATTACACTAGACGATTTTGCAGGCTGTACAGCGAGGCCTCAGCAGATAGTGGCCGAGTGTAAGATGGAGCAATAGCATACAACGAATATGGACAAGAATCTTCAACGTCCATTCCCCAGAGATTCCACAGAGGGCCTTATTTATTTATTTTATTTATTTATTGTATTTATAAAGCGCCAACATATTACGCAGCGCTGGACATTAGTTTAGGTTACAGACAATATTTAGGGGTGACATACAGCAATACGACAATACAGGAATACAAGAAAACCAGATCACACAGCACAGTATGTGTACCAGGTAATGCTTAGTCAGTCACTGGATGGAGCATGGAGATTAGGCAAGTTAGGTTCACTCAGATGCATAGCATGGGTTCACAGTAATGGAGGTGCATGATCAGGTAGGACACAAAAGGAGGAGGACCCTGCCCAAAGGCTTACAATCTAGAGGGAGAGGTAAGGACACGGAAGGTAGGGGACCAGAGTTCAGCTGTGGGTTTAGAGCACTTGTGAGGGGTAGTAGGCCAGAGTGAAAAGGTGAGTTTTGAGGGCTTTCTTGAAGATGTTGAAGGAGGGGGCTGCCCTAATGGGTGAAGGTAGGGAGTTCCATAGTGTTGGAGCAGCTCTTGAGAAGTCCTGGAGGCGTGCATGGGACTGGGTGATGCGGGGGGCGGTTAGGCGAAGTTCATTGGAAGAGCGGAGTGAGCGGCTAGGTGTGTACCTCTGAGTAAGATCGGAAATGTAGGTTGGACAGGTTTTGTGTACAGATTTGTAGGTCAGACACAGTATCTTGAATCTGATTCTGGACTGGATAGGAAGCCAGTGGAGGGATTCTAGGAGGGGATCCGCCCTGGTGGAGCGATGGGAGGAGTGGATAATTCTGGCGGCCGCATTCATGATGGACTGCAGTGGGGCTGTTCGGGTCATAGGGAGACCAGACAGGCCTTCCTACAGGGGGAGCAGCTACTGCATCCACAGGAGAGCCCAGAGTTTTGGGGGCCCCCAATAAGCTACATTCCCTCCCTCCATCCATTCTCCAGGTCAGGTGGTATTTTGGACACACTTGTTATGAGTGGAGAGATCAAGGAGTAAGAACCGTATGTGAGTCTGTGGAGTGTGTGGATTGCAGATCAGTAAAGTACCGCGATCTTTATCAGCAGCACGGGCCAAAGCCCTGTAAAGTAGATCAATGTCATGAACCCCATATCTGAAATTGTTACTCATGATTCCAGATTCTCTATCGAAGGCCTCATCTGTAGACGAGATCAGTATCAGGAATTAACTATAAGTTTCTGTTTAGCCTCTTGCTGATTGTTTGTTCAGTGCTTGATATGACTGAATATATCTGTAATTTGCTTTAGTGCTTTGTTCAAATACAGGGTGCCTGCCGTGAGAACAAGATCATACCTCCTAAACTGGGATATACCTGGGCAAATCAGGATGGATGGGAGGTGTGTTTTTCATGCTCTTCTTCCTCCATTGTGAGGCACACATCATCCCTTCACATTGACGGGCTAGGGACGTGTGTATACAGCCCTGGCCGGGAACTGTCGCCATGGGATTGTATCCCAATCACTGTTGGGTGACAGGCCTCTGAAGTGACTATAAGGCTTAAGTCAGCTGTAATGCTCCTCGATGATTTTGTTGTACCGTCCTCGCTCACTCACTGCCTCCTGAAAGTATGTAGGGATTATAATCTCTGAAGCTTTATTCACAGAACTCAATACTGCTCCCACCATTGAGTCCATCCTCTGCTCCTCCATTATCGCCTGGTATGCAGGTGCAACGACAAGCGATAGACTCAAACTACAAAGAGTCATCAGCTCTGCAGAGAAGATCATTGGGTCACCCCGGCCATCGCTGGACCTCCTACATACCTCCAGACTGAAGCCAAGGGTAAAAAGGATTTTGAACAACCCCTCCAACCGGGCAGGCGCTACTTCAGCCGCCTCCTCTCAGGCCGTCACTTCAGATCCAGAACCACCAGGCTCAGAAACTCCTTTCCCCAGGCTGTCCTTCTCATCACCTCCACTCCATGCAATATCTCCCTAGCTCCCATTATTTCCCCTCAGGTGTCTCTGCACTGTCACCCCTGCCTTGTATGGACTCTCATTGTATTTCTGATAAGTATAAATGCATGCCCTCAATGTTTGCTACTGCACTATTACCACTACTGGGCCTACCACAAATAATTCCGGGTGTGACTTTGGCCTTACTTGTGGAATAAATTGGATTCTGATCATTACCAAAACCAGAGCTAATACTGAGATTCTTGTCCATCTCATTATTAACCCATTAGGTTAAAGATGAGAGCGGGCAATGCTGCATATCTGACTGCAAGTATTTCTGCATAGTACCTCATTGAGTGGGAAGTGTTTACTGCGGAGAGGGTCCCTACTGGAGTAGGACCCTCTGAATATGAGTGTTATTTGCTACATTCTTGGATTTTTACTCAAATAAAGTGTCTTCTGAACTTTCCACTGAGAGAATCCCTTTATGTCTTTTGGTGCACTGAGTGTACAGAAAGCCTATGTGGGATCTCTGGAGGTGCAATGGACTTATGGTAGAACCCTGATGTGGATCACATAACACTGTTGCTTGACTGTAACATATTGCATCTTGGTGAGAAGGATATACCTTTGGAACAGCTGCAGTGTGATAACTGAAGAATTAAAGCGCTACCTTTTTGGGGCGCCTCTTTTGAAGAGAACTGCTTTTTAGGTTAAAAACCTGCCTGTTAGAAAATGACCCCCCTTCCTGCTCGCTGGCCCGCATTGCTTACACAGCTGCACTTCCACCAACGCCCGCTACCACCCTGTGCCCATCTTCCTGTGCTGTCCAAAGTCCGTCTACATGCCGCGCATGCCCGCCAGGCACCATGCACGGACACAGGACACAGTGACAGGCAACTTTTTATATAGGGTTTTATACATGACACAAATGTAAAATAAACATTCTGGTCATTCTTTTCTACATGTTAGAAAGTGGATTTAGTATAACTTCATCATATATTGTAACATGCCTGTAAGTACCACATGTGTATCCAGAAGCCAATAAATCTAGATTATCATGTTGTGTAATTATCCTAGGAAAAGCACCTATATCCATCTCCTTCCACCCTCCACCACACCAAATGTCGCAACAAAACCATGTTACTCCATAGTAGTGACCACAATGTGGAGGTCACATTCATAGCCATGGACCAGACCATTCAGCTCTACTAGAGACCCAGGACGCCAAATCTATCCAATAGTGTCCGTGGTATTCTACATCCGAGCTGTCACCCCACCCAGTTACCCAATTTCCATTATAAAAAGGAAAAGGGAAACCGAGAGCCCAAAAATAGTGGATGGAGCTGCTGCTGCGGGTCCAGTCTGTTAGTAGGTAACCCGCAGAGCATTACTGTAGCTAATGCAAGATATTATAAGGCAGTGGACTAGCATTTTATTGGAGTCCTGAGAGAGAAAGGGTCGAGTGTGAGCTAAGTTTTTGAGCTGCAGATGACATGAGCTGGTTATAGACAGAATATGAGGAACAAATGAGAAAGAGGGATCAAATATTACACTTCGGCAACATACTTGGGGAACTGAGGTTACAGGGGTGTTACATCAGGCAGAGAAGTGCATTGAATATATATATATTTGCAGGGCCGGGCCGAGGCATAGGCTGGAAAGGCTCCAGCCTCAGGGCGCAGTGTAGGAGGGGGTGCAGAATTCAATCAGCTGTCATTCCTAATTGTGTTTGAAGCAGAAAGAAATAAGAAAAGGGGATACATGGCAGTGACTGCAACTAGATATTAAGGTGTTGGGGAGGTTGTGGGCCCTGTGGCGCCTCTTAGTCTAATAGCAATCTGCGTGTGATGGCTGGGGTGGGAGGGATGGAGGGGCGCACTTTAGTGTCTCAGCCTTGGGTGCTGGAGGACCTTGTCCCGGCTCTGTATATTTGTCACCCAAATGCCTATGTGGCAAACCTGCGGTAATGTAAAGCTGTCATGTAATCTGGAATTATTATCATAATATTAACATGAGGTAGATGAGTATATTCTGGTAATAATAATAATGAATAGGCCTTATTATTCCTCTTACTGATAGCTGAGCGCAGGCTTTTTTTCCAATATTAGAGTCTGCAGTTACCCAACTCACCACAAGATGGCAACCTCACTTCTATCAGGTGGAACGCATAGAAAGGAGGAAACTAATCCAAATACAGGAAGTGATGTAACACAGCAGGGCGAGGAGAGGAGTCTGCTGGACATGGCTGCTGCAGAGGTAATTGTAAATTGTAAATAATTCCAACATTTATTGCAATTTTCTCCTGTCGGACTCAAAGTGCCGGAGCTGCAGCCACTAGGGGGCGCTCTATAGGCAGTAGCAGTGTTAGGGAGTCTTGCCCAAGAACTAATTACATTACTGAAGAGGTGCTGGCTTACTGAACAGGAAGAGGTGACATTCAATCCCAGGTTTCCTGTCTCAGAGGCAGTGCTAATAGTGTGTGATTATTATTTGTTATATAAAAGCAGTGGTCTGCCCATTGGGCATTGCCATTACTCAGGTTGTGGAATAGTCTGCAGTGAGTAGATTAGTACAGAGTAGTGGGGGGATTAGTACAGACAATGGGTATGGCCCTGGGCCGTGTTGCCAACTGTATGTAAATTTACGGACTTTCCATAAATTTAACATCAAAATTAGTGGCCCGCAAATTCCGTAAGGAAAATGTCCGTGTCTGTAAATGGGAACTGGAGGGGAAGCAGCACCGGAAGGAGGAGCAGCAGGCACAGCAGCGGGGAGCCGACTCCCCCTCCCTCACCTGGAGACCCCCTTCCGCTTTCTCCGTAGGAGGGAGCTCTGTGCGCCGCTGATCTGGTCTGCTAAACTGGGGGCACCTATAACTTGCTACCTGTACTGGGGGCACCTATACCTGGCTGCCTATACTGTGGGCATCTAGAGCTGTCTACCTATACTGGGGCACCTATAGCTTGCTACCTATACTGGGGCACCTATAGCTTGCTACCTACCGGTATAATGGGGGCAACTGTAGCTGGCTACCTATACTGGGGGCACCTATAACTTGCTACCTGTACTGGGGGCACCTATACCTGGCTGCCTATACTGTGGGCATCTAGAGCTGTCTACCTATACTGGGGCACCTATAGCTTGCTACCTATACTGGGGCACCTATAGCTTGCTACCTACCGGTATAATGGGGGCAACTGTAGCTGGCTACCTATACTGGGGGCACCTATAACTTGCTACCTGTACTGGGGGCACCTATACCTGGCTGCCTATACTGTGGGCATCTAGAGCTGTCTACCTATACTGGGGCACCTATAGCTTGCTACCTATACTGGGGCACCTATAGCTTGCTACCTACCGGTATAATGGGGGCAACTGTAGCTGGCTACCTATACTGGGGGCACCTATAACTTGCTACCTGTACTGGGGGCACCTATACCTGGCTGCCTATACTGTGGGCATCTAGAGCTGTCTACCTATACTGGGGCACCTATAGCTTGCTACCTATACTGGGGCACCTATAGCTTGCTACCTGTACTGGGGGCACCTATACCTGGCTGCCTATACTGTGGGCATCTAGAGCTGTCTACCTATACTGGGGCACCTATAGCTTGCTACCTATACTGGGGCACCTATAGCTTGCTACCTACCGGTATAATGGGGGCAACTGTAGCTGGCTACCTATACTGGGGGCACCTATAACTTGCTACCTGTACTGGGGGCATTTATACTTGGCTATAATGGGGGTACCTATAGACCTGGCTATCTATACTGGGTGCAACCATACTTGGCTACCTATACTGGGGGCACCTATAACTTGCTAACTATACTGGGGGCACCTATAGTAGGCTACCTAAACTGGGTGCAACTATACTTGGCTACCTATACTGGGGGCACCAATAGCTCGCTGCCTATACTTGGAACAACTATTCTGTGGCTTTTGGCCCAGCATATGACACTTGCCTGAGGCCCCGAAAACTTTAATGCCGCCTCTGCCGGAAGTTAGCCCGGCACCATGGGTCACTCACTGCCTGGCTAGTGGTTACTAGTCAGGTTATACTCCCTCTCCCCTTTTTTCCCTGACCTCCTGAGCCTCCTCAAGCAAACCGGCCTTCCACCTGGACTAGTTGATGCACGTGTGGCTTGCCTCACTCGCTGGTGCCGCCCACCACCTCACGGAGAGGGGGAGGGGGGTATGGAGGAGAAGTGGGGAGATTAGTTCAAACATGGGTATGCATGAGCAGCGGGGGGATTATTTTAATAGGGCAGGGTGAATTAAAGTGTATTGGAGGGGAACATTAGTGAGGTGTAAGGGTGGAGGCATGCATAAATTAGTGGCCACTCCCATGGGTTGGGCTCTCTGACTTTTGGGATGCTCCCACAGGATGTGACCAGCTGAGGGAGGAGGATATGACATCATATGCAGACATCCTCCAGGCAGGCCCGGATTTACCTCACTGGAGCCTGTAGGCACAGATGTCCTGTCACCCTAGACTCCGCCCTCCATGAACCTACAACCCCCCACCAAACTTCACCGCAAGTGTGCTGGCTGGCCCAGCTGTCACTTCTCCCTTACTTCCCTTGCCTGTCATAGGTTGCTACAGGTGTTCCTTAGTATTAGGCAGCCATAAGTACCCTCAATATTAAGTAGCTAGTGGTGCCTCTGACTGAAGGGAGATCTTATTAGTGGAATGCTGAGAGCAGGGTGAGTAACCTCTTATTTACACTCTCATCAGGACTCTGCATAGGGTGGGAGGCACTCAGGGAGGGGAGTGAGCCCTCTTTCCACTATCAGGCGCCTGTAGGCACATGCCTACAGTGCCTTATGGTAATCCCGGCCCTGCCTCCAGGTACACACTCTGAACAGATGGAATGTATAGGGATTGAGCAGAGCAGAGGTCAGGGTTCCTCTCGTACCCTCATCTATCTCCCGCTGCTGCTGTAATGTTGCAGGAATGGCGGCAGCGGATGTGGAAGGACAGAGGAGCCAGATGGAGAGGGAAGCAGATGGGAACATGACGGCCATAAATCAGCTCCATATTCTACCCTAGCCTGCCTTGCCTGACACAGGAGCCCCCAGGAAATGGCAGCTATGGGGGGCACTGGAGGGTAACATGACAAACAGGCCTCCATCGTGCCCCAGGGACCACCTCTCTGCCACAGAGATCATATTGCACTTGCTATCTCTCCATAGAGAGGAGTGTCCTGTATGGATCACATGACCACATCCCTGAGGATGGAGGAGGACCAGAGTCACATGACCGAGAAGATATTCCACCTTGCCTTGGAGATCATCTATCTGCTGACTGGAGAGGTGAGGAGGATTCTGGGAGGTCACATGACATCACTCTTATCTCTATTAATAAAACACACAGGTGACCAGAGAGGTGAGGAGGATTCTGGGAGGTCACATGACATCACTCTTATCTCTATTAATAAAACACACAGGTGACCAGAGAGGTGAGGGGGATTCTGGGAGGTCACATGACGCTACTAATCTCTATTAATAAAACACACAGGTTACCGGAGAGGTGAGAGGGGTTCTGGGAGGTCACATGACGCTACTAATCTCTATTAATAAAACACACAGGTGACCAGAGAGGTGAGAGGGGTTCTGGGAAGTTATGTGGCATTACTGTTCTCTCCATACAGAATTCTCCTCCAACGAAGTCTGGTGATCATGTGACCATCCCGGTGCCCCCACCTCACACCCTAAAATCTAAGAGACACAACAAGGAGAAGATTCTGGAAATCACCAGGAAGATGATGGAGCTGCTGACAGGAGAGGTGAGCGGTGCTGGGAATTATGGGACATTATCCAGTAACACCAAAGGGTGTGTCTGGGTGATGACTGTATCATTATGTTCGTCAGGTTCCCATAAGGTGTCAGGATGTCACTGTCTGCTTCTCATTGCAGGAAAGGCTGTATATAGAAGGACACCAGGACCTCTGCAAGGACGCCATGATGGAAAATCAGCCGCCCCTCACATCACCGGGTAAGAGGAAACTTTCATTTCTTGTAAAGGAGAGAGCAGCAGTGATGCTCGGATGTCCCGATCCACGAATTCAGCAACAAAGACAGTTTCCGAAAAAAAATCCCATTGGCTCCGGATTTTGATATGCGTCCACGCCACGATGCGGATTTTCGGCTGTGGATGATGGAATCATGGCCGGATCCGGATTTTCTTTTAACGTTAATAGCAAAGCCCACATACAGTGGCTTGCAAAAGTATTCGGCCCCCTTGAAGTTTTCCACATTTTGTCACATTACTGCCACAAACATGAATCAATTTTATTGGAATTCCACGTGAAAGACCAACACAAAGTGGTGTTCATGTGAGAAGTGGATCAAAAATCATACATGATTCCAAACATTTTTTACAAATCAATAACTGCAAAGTGGCGTGTGCGTAATTATTCAGCCCCCTTTGATCTGAGTGCAGTCAGTTGCCTATAGACATTGCCTGATGAGTGCTAATGACTAAATAGAGTGCACCTGTGTGTGATCTAATGTCAGTACAAATACAGCTGCTCTGTGAGGGCCTCAGAGGTTGTCTAAGAGAATCTTGGGAGCAACAACACCATGAAGTCCAAAGAACACACCCGACAGGTCAGGGATAAAGTTATTGAGAAATTTAAAGCAGGTTTAGGCTACAAAAAGATTTCCAAAGCCTTGAACATCCCATGGAGCACTGTTCAAGCGATCATTCAGAAATGGAAGGAGTATGGCACAACTGTAAACCTACCAAGACAAGGCCATCCACCTAAACTCACAGGCCGAACAAGGAGAGCGCTGATCAGAAATGCAGTCAAGAGGCCCATGGTGACTCTGGACGAGCTGCAGAGATCTACAGCTCAGGTGGGAGACTCTGTCCATAGGACAACTATTAGTCGTGCACTGCACAAAGTTGGCCTTTATTGAAGTGTGGCAAGAAGAAAGCCATTGTTACCAGAAAAGCATAAGAAGTCCCATTTGCAGTTTGCCACAAGCCATGTGGGGGACACAGCAACCATGTGGAAGAAGGTGCTCTGGTCAGATGAGACCAAAATGGAACTTTTTGACCAAAATGCAAAACGCTATGTGTGGCAGAAAACTAACACTGCACATCACACTGAACACACCATCCCCACTGTCTAATATGGTGGTGGCAGCATCATGCTCGGGGGGTGCATCTCTTCAGCAGGGACAGAGAAGCTGGTCAGAGTTGATGGGAAGATGGATGGAGCCAAATACAGGGCAAACTTGGAAGAAAACCTCTTGGAGACTGCAAAAGACTTGAGACTGGGGCGGAGGTTCACCTTCCAGCAGGACAATGACCCTAAACATAAAGCCAGGGCAACAATGGAATGGTTTAAAACAAAACATATCTATGTGTTAGAATGGCCCAGTCAAAGTCCAGATCTAAATCCAATCGAGAATCTGTGGCAAGATCTGAAAACTGCTGTTCACAAACGCTGTCCATCTAATCTGACTGAGCTGGAGCTGTTTTGCAAAGAAGAATGGGCAAGGATTTCAGTCTGTAGATGTGCAAAGCTGGTAGAGACATACCCTAAAAGACTGGCATCTGTAATTGCAGCAAAAGGTGGTTCTACAAAGTATTGACTCGGGCGGAATAATTACGCACACCCCACTTTGCAGTTATGTATTTGTAAAAAATGTTCGGAATGATGTATGATTTTCGATCCACTTCTCACATGTACACCACTTTGTATTGGTCTTTCATGGGGAATTCCAATAAAATTGATGCATGTTTGTGGCAGTAATGTGACAAAATGTGGAAAACTTCAAGGGGGCCGAATACTTTTGCAACCCACTGTACATGCTACAATCCCCCAAATTGCATGGATTATTAAGGTGATAAGGGGCTACAACTTAAACAAAAAAAATTGCCTGGAGAGGGCCTGGAGATGATCCTCTCAGTACCAGAGTCTAGCAAGGATGGAGCTTTTCATGATGGCCGCCGCTTTATATACAGGAGGGGAGGGCATAGCCTCCCCTCCTATGATTGGTTGCTAGGGCCTGGCTGGGGGCCTATGATTGTCCAGGGAAGTCACTTCCGCCCATTTCTACGCATTTCCGTTAACCACGGCTTCTGCGCCGTTTTCACTAGCGTGAATGCATTCGAATGTACGCAATCACGATCTGCCGAAGCGGATTTTAGTGATTAAAAATTGATCCACGGCGACAAATACCCGTGGCGGATAGCGTAAAAATGGTAGTGAAATCACGGCAAGTCGGGATCATGACCTCCATCCGAGCACCACTGGAAAGCAGCATGGAGCGTCCACCTAGATCCTCTTATCATTTGGTAAACACATAGGGCCTGATTCACAAAGCGGTGCCAACAGTTAGCAAGCTGGTGAAAAGCCCTTTATCACGCCTAAACTCAGTTTAGGCATGATAAGTTTAGGTGTGATAAGTTCAGGCATGATAAGTTTAGGAGTGATAAGTTTAAGAACCAACTGGGTTAGCACTGTAGTGCACAGCTGATCAAAAGTTTTGCGCTAGCAAAGTCTGGTGCACTTTGCATAGAGTTTAATGGCGCTGCTTTGCGTGCGGGACTTTGTGCGCGATCTAAACTTATCTAAACTTATCATGCCTAAACTTATCACGCCTAAACTGGCTTTTCACCAGTGTGGTGCAAAGGTTGTCACGCCTAAAGTCTCTAACTGGGTTAGCACCGCTTTGTGAACCGAGCCCATAGAGACAACATCCTACAGATGTATCCAGTAGCAGAAACCCACCAGAGAGCGTCCACCTAGATTCCTCATCATCTGATAAACACATAGAGACAATGTATTCAGTTAGTGTGTGTGTTTCCTACAGATGTATCCAGTAACAGAAACCCACCAGAGAGATGTACAGGTCCTCTTTATTCCCGGGATTGTCCACTTGAAGATCCCACCATTCCCCAGCATTATCAGGTAGGTTGGACTGGAGGTCACCAGAGACCACACAACATATGGGTTTGAGTCAGTAAAGTCAGCAGTGTGGTAAGGCGGGGCTTCAGTGCTCACTTATCTCATGAGTCAAAAATATGTCTGATACTTTTAACTACTTGCCGACCGCTCCACGCCAATTGGCGTGGACGGCCTTCTATGGGGCTAGCAGGAGATCGCATGCAGTCTACACGCGCATCTCCGCATGGAAGAGGGAGCTCTGCTCCGCCTTCAGTCGTCTGTCAGTGGTGATCAGCGCTCGGAGATCGTTAGACAAAGAAACCGCCGTCTAATTATGCTGTACAGTGGTGCGATCTGCAGCAGCGCTGTCCCCTCTGTTACTGCGGAAGTGATCCACTGTCATAGGCTGAAGCTGATTGGCGGGAGGGAGGGAGCAGGGGGGGGGGGAATGAAAATAAAATAATTTATTATAAAAAATAATAAAATAAATATTAAAAACAAGTGGGGGAGCGATCAGATCCCACCAGCAGAGAGCTCTGTTGGTGGTGAGAAAAGGGGAGAAATACCTTGTGTGCTGAGTTGTGTGGCCCTGCAGCTTGGCCTTAAAGCTGCAGTGGCCAATTTCAAGAAAAATGGCCAGGTCTTTAGGGGGGTTGAACACTGCGGTCCTCAAGTGGTTAACCGAAACTTGGTGAGTGAATGAAAGCCTTTGCTCAAAATCTGAGCCGTAATTAGTGAATGTTTCAGGGGAGCTTTTCAGGCTGTCGGCATGCTGTTTCTCACGCAGGGTACACCCTAAATTTCACAGGAACACACGTAACATCAATCACTGGACGGGTCACATGACGTGCGATTTTTCGTTTGCGCTGCATGCGTGGAAATATTTTATCAGGTTACAGACACGGAGCACGTTGTCTTTGTTATTGTGGTGCTGGGGAGAAATGCGAACGCATTGCTACATATGAATGTGGGCGGTCTCTGGAAAAACACGTGGGAAAATCCATACGTGATTTCTGTGCATGGAGCCTATCCTGAGGCTGGATTCACACTTAGATGCGTCTTTCTGCATCCCACTGAAAACAGCACAACGCAACTCAACGCAACACATCTAAGTGTGAATACAGCCTCAAGGATTATGATAGGACAATAGCAGCCAGATTCCAGCATTCCGGGGGCCAGAGAACCAGCAATGAAATAAAAATTAGTTTGGGTTACGTTTTATCTCTGTAGACATCAATGGCAGCAACTTTCAGACTAAATAGTCTCCATGTTATCATCATTAGTTTTGCTGCGTATGTCGGAACAACACTGGTGGAAAAACCCCAAAACATTCTACAGTATAATTTCATTATAGTAAACTCCAATGGACCAGGAATAGCGGTTTACTATATCAGAAATTATCCTAGAAATGGCCCAGCATGCCCTGGTATATTCTCTGCTGCACAGGAGCAGCTCTGTCCTCCCATTGGAGGTACAGTACAAGCACTTGTCCTAGAAATGGCCCAGCATGCCCTGGTGCATTCTCTGCTGGACAGGACCAGCTCTGTCCTCCCATTGGAGGTACAGAACAAGCACTTGTCCTAGAAATATCCCAGCATGCCCTGGTACATTCCCTGCTGCACAGGAGCAGCTCTGTCCTCACATTGGAGGTACAGTACAAGCACTTGTCCTAGAAATATCCCAGCATGCCCTGGTACATTCTCTGCTGCACAGGAGCAGCTCTGTCCTCTCATTGGAGGTACAGTACAAGCACTTGTCCTAGAAATATCCCAGCATGCCCTGGTACATTCTCTGCTGCACAGGAGCAGCGCTCTGTCCTCCCATTAGAGGTACAGTACAAGCACTTGTCCTAGAAATGGCCCAGCATGCCCTGGTACATTCTCTGCTGCACAGGAGCAGCTCTGTCCTCCCATTGGAGGTACAGTACAAGCACTTGTCCTAGAAATGGCCCAGCATGCCCTGGTACATTCTCTGCTGCATAGGATTAACTATGTCCCCCCATTGGAGGAACAGCACAAGCACTTGTCCTAGAAATGGCCCAGCATGCCCTGGTACATTCTCTGCTGCACAGGAGCAGCTCTGTCCTCCCATTGGAGGTACAGTACAAGCACTTGTCCTAGAAATTGCCCAGCATGCCCTGGTATATTCTCTGCTTCACAGGAGCAGCTCTGTCCTCCCATTGGAGGTACAGTACATGCACTTGTCCTAGAGATGGCCCAGCATGCCCTGGTATATTCTCTGCTGCACAGGAGCAGCTCTGTCCTCCCATTGGAGGTACAGTACAAGCACTTGTCCTAGAAATGGCCCAGCATGCCCTGGTATATTCTCTGCTGCACAGGAGCAGCTCTGTCCACCCATTGGAGTTACAGTACAAGCACTTGTCCTAGAAATGGCCCAGCATGCCCTGGTATATTCTCTGCTGCACAGGAGCAGCTCTGTTCTCCCATTGGAGGTACAGTACAAGCACTTGTCCTAGAAATGGCTCAGCATGCCCTGGTACATTCTCTGCTGCACAGGAGCAGCTCTGTTCTCCCATTGGAGGTACAGTACAAGCACTTGTCCTAGAAATATCCCAGCATGCCCTGGTATATTCTCTGCTGCACAGGAGCAGCTCTGTTCTCCCATTGGAGGTACAGTACAAGCACTTGTCCTAGAAATATCCCAGCATGCCCTGGTACATTCTCTGCTGCACAGGACCAGCTCTGTCCTCCCATTGGAGGTACAGTACAAGCACTTGTCCTAGAAATATCCCAGCATGCCCTGGTACATTCTCTGCTGCACAGGAGCAGCTCTGTCCTCCCATTGGAGGTACAGTACAAGCACTTGTCCTAGAAATATCCCAGCATGCCCTGGTGCATTCCCTGCTGCACAGGAGCAGCTCTGTCCTCCCATTGGAGGTACAGTACAAGCACTTGTCCTAGAAATGGCCCAGCATGCCCTGGTACATTCTCTGCTGCACAGGAGCAGCTCTGTCCTCCCATTGGAGGTACAGTACAAGCACTTGTCCTAGAAATGGCCCAGCATGCCCTGGTACATTCTCTGCTGCACAGGAGCAGCTCTGTCCTCCCATTGGAGGTACAGTACAAGCACTTGTCCTAGAAATATCCCAGCATGCCCTGGTGCATTCCCTGCTGCACAGGAGCAGCTCTGTCCTCCCATTGGAGGTACAGTACAAGCACTTGTCCTAGAAATGGTCCAGCATGCCCTGGTGCATCCTCTGCTGCGCAGGACCAGCTCTGTCCTCCCATTGGAGGTACAGTACAAGCACTTGTCCTAGAAATATCCCAGCATGCCCTGGTACATTCTCTGCTGCACAGGAGCAGCTCTGTCCTCCCATTGGAGGTACAGTACAACCACTTGTCCTAGAAATGGTCCAGCATGCCCTGGTGCATCCTCTGCTGCACAGGAGCAGCTCTGTCCTCCCATTGGAGGCACAGGACAAGCACCTGTCCTAGAAATATCCCAGCATGCCCTGGTACATTCTCTGCTGCACAGGAGCAGCTCTGCCTTCCCATTGGAGGTACAGTACAGGCACTTGTCCTAGAAATGGCCCAGCATGCCCTGGTACACTCTCTGCTGCACAGGAGCAGCTCTGCCCTCCCTTTGGAGGTACAGTACAAGCACTTGTCCTAGAAATGGCCCAGCATGCCCTGGTACACTCTCTGCTGCACAGGAGCAGCTCTGCCCTCCCATTGGAGGTACAGTACAAGCACTTGTCCTAGAAATATCCCAGCATGCCCTGGTACATTCCCTGCTGCACAGGAGCAGCTCTGTCCTCCCATTGGAGGTACAGTACAAGCACTTGTCCTAGAAATATCCCAGCATGCCCTGGTACATTCTCTGCTGCACAGGAGCAGCTCTGCCTTCCCATTGGAGGTACAGTACAGGCACTTGTCCTAGAAATGGCCCAGCATGCCCTGGTACACTCTCTGCTGCACAGGAGCAGCTCTGCCCTCCCTTTGGAGGTACAGTACAAGCACTTGTCCTAGAAATGGCCCAGCATGCCCTGGTACACTCTCTGCTGCACAGGAGCAGCTCTGCTCTCCCATTGGAGGTACAGTACAAGCACTTGTCCTAGAAATATCCCAGCATGCCCTGGTACATTCCCTGCTGCACAGGAGCAGCTCTGTCCTCCCATTGGAGGTACAGTACAAGCACTTGTCCTAGAAATATCCCAGCATGCCCTGGTACATTCCCTGCTGCACAGGAGCAGCTCTGTCCTCCCATTGGAGGTACAGTACAAGCACTTCTCCTAGAAATGGCCCAGCATGCCCTGGTACATTCTCTGCTGCACAGGAGCAGTTCTGCCCTCCCATTGGAGGTACAGTACAAGCACTTGTCCTAGAAATGGCCCAGCATGCCCTGGTACATTCTCTGCTGCACAGGAGCAGCTCTGTCCTCCCATTGGAGGTACAGTACAAGCACTTGTCCTAGAAATGGCCCAGCATGCCCTGGTACATTCTCTGCTGCACAGGAGCAGCTATGTCCTCCCATTGGAGGTACAGTACAAGCACTTGTCCTAGAAATATCCCAGCATGCCCTGGTACATTCCCTGCTGCACAGGAGCAGCTCTGTCCTCCCATTGGAGGTACAGTACAAGCACTTGTCCTAGAAATGGCCCAGCATGCCTCGGTACACTCTCTGCTGCACAGGAGCAGCTCTGTCCTCCCATTGGAGGTACAGTACAAGCACTTGTCCTAGAAATGGCCCAGCATGCCTTGGTACACTCTCTGCTGCACAGGAGCAGCTCTGTTTTCCCATTGGAGGTACAGTACAAGCACTTCTCCTAGAAATGGCCCAGCATGCCCTGGTACATTCTCTGCTGCACAGGAGCAGCTCTGCCCTCCCATTGGAGGTACAGTACAAGCACTTGTCCTAGAAATGGCCCAGCATGCCCTGGTACATTCTCTGCTGCACAGGAGCAGCTCTGCCCTCCCATTGGAGGTACAGTACAAGCACTTGTCCTAGAAATGGCCCAGCATGCCCTGGTACATTCTCTGCCGCAACAGGAGCAGCTCTGTCCTCCCATTGGAGGTACAGTACAAGCACTTGTCCTAGAAATATCCCAACATGCCCTGGTACATTCCCTGCTGCACAAGAGCAGCTCTGTCCTCCCATTGGAGGTACAGTACAAGCACTTGTCCTAGAAATGGCCCAGCATGCCCTGGTACATTCTCTGCTGCACAGGAGCAGCGTTGTCCTCCTATTGGAGGTACAGTACAAGCACTTGTCCTAGAAATATCCCAGCATGCCCTGGTACATTCTCTGCTGCACAGAAGCAGCTCTGTCCTCCCATTGGAGATACAGTACAAGCACTTGTCCTAGAAATGGCCCAGCGTGCCCTGGTACATTCCCTGCTGCACAGGAGCAGCTCTGTCCTCCCATTGGAGATACAGTACAAGCACTTGTCCTAGAAATGGTCCAGCATGCCCTGGTACATTCTCTGCTGAACAGGAGCAGCTCTGTCCTCTCATTGGAGATACAGTACAAGCACTTGTCCTAGAAATGGCCCAGCATGCCCTGGTACACTCTCTGCTGCACAGGAGCAGCTCTGTCCTCCCATTGGAGGTACAGTACAAGCACTTGTCCTAGAAATGGCCCAGCATGCCCTGGTACATTCTCTGCTGCACAGGAGCAGCTCTGTCCTACCATTAGAGGTACAGTACAAGCACTTGTCCTAGAAATATCCCAGCATGCCCTGGTGCATTCTCTGCTGCACAGGACCAGCTCTGTCCTCCAATTGCCGTGTGTACCACAAAAAATTCCGGGTGCGATGCCTGTCGTACTCGGCGAATAAACTGATTCTGATTCTGGAGGTACAGTACAAGTGCTTGTCCTAGAAATGGCCCAGCATGCCCTGGTGCGTTCTCTACTGCACAGGAGCAGCTCTGACCTCCCATTGGAGGTATAGTACAAGCACTTGTCCTAGAAATATCCCAGCATGCCCTGGTACATTCTCTGATGCACAGGAGCAGCTCTGTCCTCCCATTGGAGGTACAGTACAAGCACTTGTCCTAGAAATGGCCCAGCATGCCCTGGTACATTCTCTGATGCACAGGAGCAGCTCTGTCCTCCCATTGGAGCCATCACTGAATAGAGGCAGCCACTTGATTCCTGTGAGTGGCTCCGATACCTCCATGGGTGGGACTTTCAGCACATGTCCTGCAAAACTTACTGCTTACACTTGATCCAATCATGAAGCCCCTCTTCAAAATGCAGCCAATCATGATAAATGCTATAAGGCATCAACTCGCCTGCAACCAGCCTGAAGAGAGCAGCAGACCATGGTTTTCACACTGACATATGCCGCATGCGCCGTCCACTGACATATGCCGCATGCACCGCCCACTGACATATGCCTCATGCCCCGCCCACTGACATATGCCGCATATACCGCCCATTGACATATGACGCATGCACCGCCCACTGACATATGATGCATGCACCGCCCACTGACATATGTCGCATGCACCATCCACTGACATATGTCGCATGCACCATCCACTGACATATGACACATGCACCGCCCACTGACATATGACGCATGCACCGCCCACTGACATATGACACATGCACCGCCCACTGACATATGACACATGCACCGCCCACTGACATATGACGCATGCACCGCCCACTGACATATGACACATGCACCGCCCACTGACATATGACACATGCACCGCCCACTGACATATAATGCATGCACCGCCCAGTGACATATGACGCATGCACCGCCCACTGACATATGACACATGCACCGCCCACTGACATATGATGCATGCACCGCCCACTGACATGACACATGCACCGCCCACTGACATATGACACATGCACCATCCACTGACATATGACGCATGCACCATCCACTGACATATGACGCATGCACCGCCCACTGACATATGACGCATGCACCGCCCACTGACATATGACGCATGCACCGCCCATTGACATATGACGCATGCACCGCCCATTGACATATGACGCATGCACCGCCCATTGACATATGACGCATGCACCGCCCACTGACATATGACACATGCACCGCCCACTGACATATGACGCATGCACCGCCCACTGACATATGACGCATGCACCGCCCACTGACATGACGCATGCACCGCCCACTGACATGACGCATGCACCGCCCACTGACATGACGCATGCACCGCCCACTGACATATGACACATGCACCGCCCACTGACATATGACACATGCACCGCCCACTGACATTGATGCATGCCACACCCACTTTTTACTATATCCAGAGTCAGCATCACTTAAGGTCCAAAAAACATGTTTACTGTAACAGAAGTTTTATTATATCAGAGTTTACTATACCAGGCGTTGCTCCCATAGATTTATAATGAAGATTGGCCGGGACCTGGAGAAGTAGTTTACTATACCCAAATGTTTACTGTACCCAAGTTCATTATAATGAGATTATACTGTAATGGAAAAACGTCTAACATCTTTGTGAAAGTTCTGTACATATTCATGCAAACATTCAGAGGGTTATTGAGAAAGGGCTCATCCTGGGGGAGGGGCTTATGGTGCTATCTGGAACCCCCCTTTCATATCACGGTGGTCCCCAGACATCCATCTGTCCTCCGGTGAGATGGGTGTGTGGGCACATTGGTAACCGTTACACATTATGACAAAGGTTTAAAAGGAAGAAGGAAGCTCACATCATTCGTAAATCCCAAATATTCACCTTTGTAAAAGGATAACTACAACCCCTCATCAGTTGCTCTACAATGGAGACGGCTCTGGATCCCTTAGAACTTTCCCAATCCTCTCTGCAACCCCATATTCCACCCTCGGGCCCCTGTTCAAATGTCACACCGGCAGCATCTTCAGGTCTCCTTGAAATTACTTCTGAGAAGACCTGACTATTGTTGTAGCCTTCCGAGGAGACCTGAGTGCTGCTGTAGCCTTCTGAGGAGACCCGAGTACTGCTGTAGCCTTCTGAGGTGACCCGAGTACTGCTGTAGCCTTCTGAGGAGACCCGAGTACTGCCGTAGCCTTCTGAGGTGACCCGAGTACTGCTGTAGCCTTCTGAGGAGACCCGAGTACTGCTGTAGCCTTCTGAGGAGACCCGAGTACTGCCGTAGCCTTCTGAGGAGACCGAGTACTGCCGTAGCCTTCTGAGGAGACCCGAGTACTGCCGTAGCCTTCTGAAGTGACCCGAGTACTGCCGTAGCCTTCTGAGGAGACCCGAGTACTGCCGTAGCCTTCTGAGGAGACCCGAGTACTGCCGTAGCCTTCTGAGGTGACCCGAGTGCTGCC
Organism: Hyperolius riggenbachi; assembly: GCF_040937935.1. Lineage (NCBI taxonomy): Eukaryota > Metazoa > Chordata > Amphibia > Anura > Hyperoliidae > Hyperolius > Hyperolius riggenbachi. Next base: position 280,059,860 of record NC_090655.1, read on the forward strand.
GTAGCCTTCTGAGGAGACCCGAGTGCTGCCGTAGCCTTCTGAGGAGACCCGAGTACTGCCGTAGCCTTCTGAGGTGACCCGAGTACTGCCGTAGCCTTCTGAGGAGACCCGAGTACTGCCGTAGCCTTCTGAGGAGACCCGAGTACTGCCGTAGCCTTCTGAGGAGACCCGAGTACTGCCGTAGCCTTCTGAGGAGACCCGAGTACTGCCGTAGCCTTCTGAGGAGACCCGAGTACTGCCGTAGCCTTCTGAGGAGACCCGAGTACTGCCGTAGCCTTCTGAGGAGACCCGAGTACTGCCGTAGCCTTCTGAGGAGACCCGAGTACTGCCGTAGCCTTCTGAGGAGACCCGAGTACTGCCGTAGCCTTCTGAGGAGACCCGAGTACTGCCGTAGCCTTCTGAGGAGACCCGAGTACTGCCGTAGCCTTCTGAGGAGACCCGAGTACTGCCGTAGCCTTCTGAGGAGACCCGAGGACTGCTGTAGCTTTCTGAGGAGACCTGAATACTGCTGTAGCCTCTGAGGAGACCGGAGTACTGCTGTAGCCTTCTGAGGAGACCTGAGTACTGCCGTAGCCTTCTGAGGAGACCGGAGTACTGCCGTAGCCTTCTGAGGAGACCCGAGGACTGCTGTAGCTTTCTGAGGAGACCTGAATACTGCTGTAGCCTCTGAGGAGACCGGAGTACTGCTGTAGCCTTCTGAGGAGACCTGAGTACTGCCGTAGCCTTCTGAGGAGACCGGAGTACTGCCGTAGCCTTCTGAGGAGACCCGAGTACTGCTGTAGCCTTCTGAGAAGACCGGAGTACTGCTGTAGCCTTCTGAGGAGACCCGAGTACTGCTGTAGCCTTCTGAGGAGACCCGAGTACTGCTGTAGCCTTTTGAGGAGACCCGAGTACTGCCGTAGCCTTCTGAGGAGACCTGAGTACTGCCGTAGCCTTCTGAGGAGACCGGAGTACTGCCGTAGCCTTCTGAGGAGACCCGAGTACTGCTGTAGCCTTCTGAGAAGACCGGAGTACTGCTGTAGCCTTCTGAGGAGACCCGAGTACTGCTGTAGCCTTCTGAGGAGACCCGAGTACTGCTGTAGCCTTTTGAGGAGACCCGAGTACTGCTGTAGCCTTCTGAGGAGACCCGAGTACTGCTGTAGCCTTCTGAGGAGACCCGAGTACTGCCGTAGCATTCTGAGGTGACCCGAGTACTGCCGTAGCCTTCTGAGGAGACCTGAGTACTGCCGTAGCCTTCTAAGGTGACCCGAGTACTGCTGTAGCCTCTGAGGAGACCCGAGTACTGCTGTAGCCTTCTGAGGAGACCCGAGTACTGCTGTAGCCTTCTGAGGAGACCCGAGTACTGCCGTAGCATTCTGAGAAGACCCGAGTACTGCTGTAGCCTTCTGAGGAGACCCGAGTACTGCTGTAGCCTTCTGAGGAGACCCGAGTACTGCCGTAGCCTTCTAAGGTGACCCGAGTACTGCTGTAGCCTCTGAGGAGACCCGAGTACTGCTGTAGCCTTCTGAGGAGACCCGAGTACTGCTGTAGCCTTCTGAGGAGACCCGAGTACTGCCGTAGCATTCTGAGAAGACCCGAGTACTGCTGTAGCCTTCTGAGGAGACCAGAGTACTGCCGTAGCCTTCTGAGACACTACATGGGGGGGGGGGGGCAGCAGTGGAATGAGGGCATGCAGAGAGGATTGAGAAGGCTCTGTGGGATCCAGAGCCTTCCCTCTACATAGGTTAGTATGGAACTTTTTTCCAAGGCTGGCCTACAGGTATACTTTAATGCAGGGCTCCCCAACCTTGTCCTCAGGGCCCACCAACAGTGCATGTTTTGTGGAAATCCACATAGGTAGTTAATCAGCTCTGCTGAGATGTTAATTACCTCACCTGTGAATGTTTGTGGTTTTCTGCAAAACATGTACTGTTGGTGGGCCCTGAGGACATGGTTGGGGAATTATGCTTTAATGAACTCATGGTAATCTTCTCTTAGATTTTGATTGAATGAATGCTGGTATTCACTCGTCGCACTAGCACCGCATTAAACCAATAATTTCCTGTAGCCAATAAGAGACATATTCAGCCACTGACATCATAAAGATGGCCTTCAGGATTATTCTGATCCAGACAGCAGATTAGGGGAGTCCTGGCAGCAATCTTGGTGTCATCAATGTCCAGATTTGGCATTAACTGTCCAATAAGTTCCTTATCAGCATAATGCAGTTCTCCCCTCCTGCAGAGCACCCCTCAATCTTATGAGCCCTGTAGGCTGGTACTGCTCCGGAGGTGGAGCCCCATGTTGGGAGGCTTTATATTGCCTGGGGAATACCAGCTTCCATGGGGATAAGGGGTTATCGGAGCTGGGGGGAGGGGACCCCCAAGCTGTCCGGTTTTCCAGTCTGTGTAAATGTATGTTGTCAGATCTGGTGATGATGTTTTGCGAGTTTCACAATTAACTCAGAAAGTCAGCATTGTAGACTCCCATGCAAAAAGCCGAAAGTTGAACGGAAAAATTAGAGACTGTTTTGGAAAAATCGGAACCAAATCCAAAAAAATGCAGTTCAGTGTTTCTGCCCATCCTTAAAGCATTCCCAAGGTGAAGAAATCAATCTGGGGTTTATTCCCGCCATTAGCCGTTCTTTGGGTCCCTTGCTGAAGCTCCAGTGCTCCCCGAAATCCCGCTGGCTGCCTGTAAGTACCATCGATCTAATTGTGGGTGAACACGTCCATGTCACCGGGAGCGTACTTCGCCTGTGCTGTAGTAGTGCGTCTTCATGATGTGCATCCGATTAACGAGGCAAGGGGCCCAAAGGACTTCTAGGGGACTGTAAGAAGCCCAGGTAACTAAAGAGAGATTTACAGTATTTCCTTGCTTTGGGAGTCCTATAAATAGAAGCTGCAGGAAGCAGGGGTTTTGCTAATAACTCACAGCCAAGCAGTGCTTTTATCATGTAACATAAACATTGCGCAGCTCCTGTGTGCTTGTTTAATTAGTGCCTATGTAATTGTCTGACATTGTATGTCTTTAGGGTGAAGAACTAAAATCTGGGATTAAAGAGCAAGAATCATATGTGAGGAGTGATCAGCAGTCTATGGAGGAGGGTGACATGATGAGGACAAGTAAAGAGGAAGAAGAAGAGACGTATGTGAGGAGTGATCAGCAGTCTATGGTGGAGGGTAGCTTGATGGGGACAAGTAAAGAGGGAGAAGAAGAGACATATGTGAGGAGTGATCAGCAGTCTATGGAGAAGGGTGACATGATGAGGACAATTAAAGAGGAAGAAGAAGAGGTGTATGTGAGGAGTGATCAGCAGTTTGCATTGGAGGGTGACATAATGGGGATAATTAAAGTGGAAGAAGACGAGATGGATGTGAGGAGTGATCAGCAGTCTATGGAGGAGGGTGACATAAGGACAATTAAAGAGGAGGACATTCTTACAGAGATCAGCATAGGTTGGTATTTACATTTTTTTTATATCATTTTAAACATTTTTTTTATGGAAAGCCTGTACTAAACTTATAATTATCAATGTCCTTTATGTTAAATTAAGGCCAGTAAAACTAAGTCACACCTACTGTGACCAATCTATGTACAGTAATGTACAGTGACCATTATCAGCTTATTACAGGCCAGTAACACTAAGTCACCCCCCACTGTGACCAATCTGTGTACAGTAATGTACAGTGACCATTATCAGCTTATTACAGGCCGGTAACACTAAGTCACCCCTACTGTGACCAATCTGTGTACAGTAATGTGCAGTGACCATTATCAGCTTATTACAGGCCAGTAACACTAAGTCACCCCTACTGTGACCAATCTGTCTACAGTAATGTACAGTGACCATTATCAGCTTATTACAGGCCAGTAACATTAAGTCACCCCTACTGTGACCAATCTGTGTACAGTAATGTACAGTGACCATTATCAGCTTATTACAGGCCGGTAACACTAAGTTACCCCTACTGTGACCAATCTGTGTACAGTAATGCACAGTGTCCATTATCAGCTTATTACAGGCCGGTAACACTAAGTCACCCCTACTGTGACCAATCTGTGTACAGTAATGCACAGTGACCATTATCAGCTTATTACAGGCCGGTAACACTAAGTCACCCCTACTGTGACCAATCTGTGTACAGTAATGTACAGTGACCATTATCAGCTAATTACAGGCCAGTAACATTAAGTCACCCCTACTGTGACTAATCTGGGTACAGTAATGTACAGTGACCATTATCAGCTTATTACAGGCCGGTAACACTAAGTCACCCCTACTGTGACCAATCTGTGTACAGTAATGTACAATGACCATTATCAGCTTATTACAAGCCAGTAACACTGAGTCACCCCTACTGTGACCAATCTGTGTACAGTAATGTACAATGTCCATTATCAGCTTATTACAGGCCGGTAACACTAAGTCATTCCCTACTGTGACCAATCTGTGCACAGTAATGTACAGTGACCATTATCAGCTTATTACAGGCCGGTAACACTAAGTCACCCCTACTGTGACCAATCTGTGTACAGTAATGTACAGTGACCATTATCAGCTTATTACAGGCCGGTAACACTAAGTCACCCCTACTGTGACCAATCTGTGTACAGTAATGTACAGTGACCATTATCAGCTTATTACAGGCTGGTAACACTTGGATGAATGTTCCTTCTCTTTACTTTGTTTTCAGATCAACCCTGCTTCATTTGTTTAGAGCTTATTACAGTGATTGTTGTGTGGTCATTTGCGTGTCCCGCATTACGGTCACATCCAGAGTGGCCGCCACTTGCTGCCTATATTTGTTACAAGCTGTGTTGATAATATTGTAGAATAATCCCCACTACTGACAGCACTAAATAATGATGAACAGTGATTTATATTTAGGGATATAATGTGCAGGACATATGCAGCACTGCAAATTGCCTGGTGTAATATGCTGCACTTGTGATCTAGTACGGTAAGCGCCAGGGAGCTCAGAAAGTATTTAATAGTGCTAACGGATGACTGCATTGCAACACCACCCTACACTAGTTTCTCCCTGCCAGGCATATACCCCCTCTCCCTCCCACTCCAAGATTATCTTATATAACGTTCTCAGTCCAATGACTGATTGTCTGCTGTGCTTATTCTTGCTATTGTGGTCTGCGGTTCTTTTTCAGGCTGATCACTATTGTTCTTCTCAGATGCTTTTAACAGAAAGTGATGATGATTTTCTATGTGCAGCTTCGAGTCCAGGCATCGGGAACCCCTCAGAGACTCCTCCCTCCGACTCCCTAGACCGTACAATGACCGATGACGATCTCACAGATGATTCTTCTCATGAAGTCCCTCACATACCCACTGTCCATCCAGGAGGTCACAGCAGAGGGAGACCCTCCCCTCCCCCTGGGGGGTCCCACGCCGGGCCGTCTCATGCCAGTCCTCAGCTGGAGAAGGGATTTCCCTGTTCTGAGTGTGGGAAATGTTTTGATTGTAAATCAGACCTTCAGAAGCATCAAAGATCTCACCCAAGCCAGAAGCCGGATAGGCGCGGACGCACGAAAACGTACATCTGTTCAGAGTGTGGGGCAGGCGTTCGATGCCAGTCAGAACTCGTAAGCCATCAGAGGTTTCACACAGGAGAGAAGCCATTTGTATGTTCTGAGTGTGGGAAAGGCTACACTGTAAAAGCTAAGCTGAGGGAGCATCAGCGCTCTCACACAGGAGAAAAGCCATTTTCATGTCCTGAGTGTGGGAAATACTTTCAACTTAAATGCAGTCTCCGGAAACATCAACAGATTCACATACAGATAAAGCCATATTCATGTTCTGAGTGTGGGAAATGTTTTCAGCTGAAAACCAGTTTTCTGAGACATCAGTTTACTCACAAAGTGGAGAAGCCATATCCGTGTTTAGAGTGTGAGAAATGTTATACATTTAAGTCCGAACTTTTGAGACACCAGAAAACACACACAGGGGAGAAGCCTCACTCGTGTCCTGAGTGTGGGAAATGTTTTGCACGCAAAGGAGCTTTACTCACACATAAGCGACTTCACAGCGGCGACAGTTCCTACAGGTGTTCTGAGTGTGGGAAATGTTTCACACAGAAGTCTGCCCTCACAAATCATCAGAAGACTCACATACCCAAGAATACAGCCCAGTCCTCACAGCTGATTGGCTGCTGAAGCGTTCAAAGTGATGGAAATACTAGACTGAAATTACCCACCCTAAAGAGAAGTCACTGTGCTAAAAATGTGTAAAGTCTGGACTCTTAAAGTGAAATAACACCTTTCAGTACAGCTCTGTGCATTGCAGGTATTACTGGCATGTGCAAGTTAATTATCTGTGTTCCTAACAGACATATATGGGAGGGGCCAAGTTTGCTGTTGGTTAGTGGATTAGTTCAGTTGTAAAAACTGAGTAACAAGAGCTCCTGCTTTGTGCATTGAATGACTCGGAGAAAGATATGAAGTTTCTTTATATTTTCCATAGTCTCACCTTGTTTATTTGTTTTTCTAGGTCCTCTGTGAAGAGGGATGTAAAGAGGGGGTGGTTAGGAAGAACGAGCCACTTTTGATTAAGAATAATTGTGATTTTGTTACTTTATGGATTATAATTCACGATAAAAGTAAAATGAATATCGGTCTTATCTTCTCCAGATACAGAGAGACAGTCTTGTTGATGGAATTAATGAATAAGTTGACTTCTGCGCCACCACAATCAGTTTTGCAAAAACTAGCAATTAATCACTGTTATTAATGCTACAGAATGTTATAATTAACACTTCCAAACAATAAAACATATGAAGATTGCATAAAAATGACTCAATCTGCCGCCTTGATTAATAACAAAACATATATAGTTATTTGTTACATAGTTATGTGGGTTGAAAAAAGACATACGTCCATCGAGTTCAGCCAGAAAATAAAGTACTACACCAGCCTGCTCCCTCACATATCCCTGCTGATCCAGAGGAAGGCACAACACCAGCCTGCACCCTCACATATCCCTGCTGATCCAGAGGAAGGCACAACACCAGCCTGCTCCCTCACATATCCCTGCTGATCCAGAGGAAGGCACAACACCAGCCTGCACCCTCACATATCCCTGCTGATCCAGAGGAAGGCACAACACCAGCCTGCTCACTCACATATCCCTGCTGATCCAGAGGAAGGCACAACACCAGCCTGCACCCTCACATATCCCTGCTGATCCAGAGGAAGGCACAACACCAGCCTGCACCCTCACATATCCCTGCTGATCCAGAGGAAGGCACAGCACCTGCCTGCTCCCTCACACATCCCTGCTGATCCAGAGGAAGGCACAGCACCTGCCTGCTCCCTCACATATCCCTGCTGATCCAGAGGAAGGCACAACACCAGCCTGCACCCTCACATATCCCTGCTGATCCAGAGGAAGGCATAACACCAGCCTGCACCCTCACATATCCCTGCTGATCTAGAGGAAGGCACAACACCAGCCTGCACCCTCACATATCCCTGCTGATCCAGAGGAAGGCACAACACCAGCCTGCTCCCTCACATATCCCTGCTGATCCAGAGGAAGGCACAACACCAGCCTGCACCCTCACATATCCCTGCTGATCCAGAGGAAGGCACAACACCAGCCTGCACCCTCACATATCCCTGCTGATCCAGAGGAAGGCACAGCACTAGCCTGCTCCCTCACATATCCCTGCTGATCCAGAGGAAGGTACAACACTAGCCTGCACCCTCACATATCCCTGCTGATCCAGAGGAAGGCACAACACCAGCCTGCACCCTCACATATCCCTGCTGATCCAGAGGAAGGCATAACACCAGCCTGCACCCTCACATATCCCTGCTGATCTAGAGGAAGGCACAACACCAGCCTGCTCCCTCACATATCCCTGCTGATCCAGAGGAAGGCACAACATCAGCCTGCTCCCTCACATATCCCTGCTGATCCAGAGGAAGGCACAACACCAGCCTGCTCCCTCATATCCCTGCTGATCCAGAGGAAGGCACAACACCAGCCTGCACCCTCACATATCCCTGCTGATCCAGAGGAAGGCACAACACCAGCCTGCTCCCTCACATATCCCTGCTGATCCAGAGGAAGGCACAACACCAGCCTGCACCCTCACATATCCCTGCTGATCCAGAGGAAGGCACAACACCAGCCTGCTCCCTCACATATCCCTGCTGATCCAGAGGAAGGTACAACACCAGCCTGCTCCCTCACATATCCCTCCTGATCCAGAGGAAGGTACAACACCAGCCTGCACCCTCACATATCCCTGCTGATCCAGAGGAAGGCACAACACCAGCCTGCTCCCTCACATATCCCTCCTGATCCAGAGGAAGGTGCAACACCGGCCTGCTCTCTCACATATCCCTGCTGATCCAGAGGAAGGTACAACACCAGCCTGCTCCCTCACATATCCCTCCTGATCCAGAGGAAGGTACAACACCAGCCTGCACCCTCACATATCCCTGCTGATCCAGAGGAAGGCACAACACCAGCCTGCTCCCTCACATATCCCTCCTGATCCAGAGGAAGGTGCAACACCGGCCTGCTCTCTCACATATCCCTGCTGATCCAGAGGAAGGTACAACACCAGCCTGCTCCCTCACATATCCCTGCTGATCCAGAGGAAGGCACAACATCAGCCTGCTCCCTCACATATCCCTGCTGATCCAGAGGAAGGCACAACACCAGCCTGCTCCCTCACATATCCCTGCTGATCCAGAGGAAGGCACAACACCGGCCTGCTCCCTCACATATCCCTACTGATCCAGAGGAAGGTGCAACACCGGCCTGCTCTCTCACATATCCCTGCTGATCCAGAGGAAGGCACAACACCAGCCTGCACCCTCACATATCCCTGCTGATCCAGAGGAAGGTACAACACCATCCTGCACCCTCACATATCCCTGCTGATCCAGAGGAAGGTGAAAAACCCTTACAAGGCATGGTCCAATTAGCCCCAAAAGGGAAACAATTCCTTCCCGACTCCAGATGGCATAAAATCCCTGGATCAACACCACTGGGCATTACTTAGTAATTATAGCCATGGATGTCTATATGCATAAATCTAACCGCAAACGCACACTAGCATTACCCTCGCAACTCTCATCCAACTAGCAAGGACAGCTTAACTCCTGTACATCCGTGCTGTCTGCCCCGAGGACTCTGATGGGTGTATTCAGTGCTGGTAGTGTAGCGCAGTCTGCAGCCTGCGTTTGTAAATTAGTGTTCCAAGTAACCGCTTGTCAGTGTATAGCGGTTGTTATAGTAACGCCAGCTGGCATCTAATCCCTCCGTGGCCAACAAGATCCTCTTAGATACAACTTACGCTCCACCGATGATGGAAGGGAGGCGGAGGAGACAGTTCAGTCTTGGAGTTCGCTTTCGTTCTAGAAACACGGTAACGTTCAATGCCTGCAGAGCCATTGATGTTCTCAGGGTTGATGGAATTGTTTGATCTGGAGTCCATTAAATGTTTTTTTCAGCCCCTATAAGAAACACTTATTCCCGACTGTCCTGATAAAAGGTAGCTAGTCTGCAGACCGTGATCAGACGTGGAATTGTATACAGATATTCTGGTACAGGAAGCAGCAATCTACACGCCAGAATCCAGTTGTGTCATGGCTCTCTCTGGTCACTTCATACCCCCATTCTCTCTCTCTCTCTGGTAACCATGCCAACAGGCAGCAATAACACACCTCTTCCAATTCTATCACTATCTACAGAGCAACAGCCCAGTCTTAAAGTGTACCGGAGATGGACACACTAATCGATTTTATACTTGCCAGAGGCTTCCTCCAGGCCAATGAGCACCGATGCGTCCCTCGCCGTCCTCCCGAGCACCTTCGTTTGCCTGGTATCTGTCCCAGGAACCGGCTTAGCTGGGCTAGTCTTCTGAGCATGTGCAGAGGGGCCGACTGGCGCCACTGAGCCAGATTACCAGGAACAATACTAGGCCAACGGAGGCACTTGGGATGATGGCGAGGGATGCATAGGTGCTCATGGGGCTGGAGGAAGCCTCGGGCAAGTATAAAATCTGTTAGTGTGCCCATCTCAGGTACACTTTCAGTTCCGTAAACATGTACAAGGCATGTTGGACCCCTCAGCGCCACTGCAGGGATAACACTGTACAGGGCTGAGGAGTCGGAGCAGTTTTTGGGTATCTAGAGTCATTGGAGTTAAAATAAGTGTAAACTTTAAAGGGGCACTACAGCGAAAAACTGTAAAATGTAAAATATGTGCAAACATTTACAAATAAGAAGTACATTTTTTTCCAGAGTAAAATGAGCCATAAATTACTTTTCTCCTATGTTGCTGTCACTTACAGTAGGCAGTAGAAATCTAGAAGGTAATAGTCATCAGAAATAACTCCTATACATTAATAGCAGTGCTTGGTCCACAAAAATGAAATAATTAACTAATCAAAAAACAAGTTACTTGAGCTGCTGCAATAAAGCAGTCATCATTTTTTTATATCGGATATACATCTCTGATTGTTATTGAATATCTGATCTGAAGACATAACAACAAAAAGTTGTTTAAAGTGAACCTCCAGACTAAAAATCGACTCAGCAGCACTGAAAAGGCTTGGTGTTTCTTTAACAGTTTCACAGCATCAGAACTTTGTTTCTCTTATACAAGCCTCATTTTTAGCTGCACAGAAGAAAACTGCCCAGGCATTTTTCCCCTGATGCTGTGCAAAGCATGATGGGATTTCTGATGATGTTGTTCTCCTTCTGCTGTTTTGGTGCAATTTTGAATTTGACATTTGAAGCCTAGCGTGTGCAGCTGGGAGGGGTGATCAGGACACAGGACAGTTGGAACTGTGTCTCCTGCTCCCTGTCACCTCCTTTCAACCAAAAAGATGGCTGCCCCCATGACAAAGATGGCAGCCCCCATGAATCACAAACATTTGCCTGTTCTTTTAAAACAGGGTGGGTAAAAGATTATATTACCTATCTATTCTAATTAACATAACTAATGTAACTTGATGACAGTATGTTTGTTTAGGCAGAAGTTCCCCTTTAAGTGATACCTTGAATGACTAACTGTACAAAACTTCTCTGCAAGATTTCCAAACTTTAAAGGGGCACTACAGTGAAAAACTGTACAATTTAAAATATGTCCAAACATATACAAATAAGAAGTACATTTTTTCCAAAGTAAAATGAGCCATAAACTACTTTTCTCCTATGTTGCTGTCACTTACAGTAGGTAGTAGAAATCTGACAGAAGTGACAGGTTTTGGACTAGTCCATCTCTTCATAGGGGATTCTCAGCAAGGCTTTTATCTATATATATAAAATCGTGTGTGTGTGCGCGCGCGCGTGTGTGTGTGCCGCGATCACTCGAAAACGGCTTGACCGATTTGAACGAAACTTGGTATACAGATCCCTTACTACCTGGGATGATATGTTCTGGGGGTCTCGCGGGCCCCCTGCACACCTGGGCGGAGCTACAAACAGTAAATCAGATTTCACTCATTAGAGTCAATGGAAAAAATGGAAAAGGCTGCCATTCTCACAGTAATCAAGCCAGAGTCCCCACACATGGCACAGTTGGTCACTTGGTGACTGAGGTTACAAATCCAGGAAAAGTGGGCGGAGCATAAAACAGCCAATGAAATTTCAGACATTCATTTTAAATGGAAAAATGTAAACTGCAGCCATTCTTACACTGTTAATCGCAGGGTTTTCAAACTTGGTCACTGGGTGACTGGGGTTAATATTCAGGAAAGTGGGTGGAGCCTACAACAGCCAATCAAAAGTCACCTATTGATTTTCAAGGTGAATATTAAAACTGCTGCCATTCTTACACTGTTAATGCCAGAGGCTTCAAACTTGCTACAGTCGGTCATTGGGTGACTGGGGTCCAAATTCACTAAAGGGGCGGGGCCACAAACAGCCAATCAGACTTTCTTGGTGGATAAACTGCTTCCATTCACACATTTTTGATGCCGGGAACCTGAAAGCTCACAAACTTGCTCATTGAGTGACTGTGTGTCAAGGTTACAAAAAGTGAGCGGAGCCAAAAATAAAGTTCACTAGGAAAATATAAACTGCAGCCATTCTTACACTGTTACTGGCAGGGTTCTCAAACTTTGCACAGTTGGTCACTGGGTGAATGGGATGAATATTCAAGAGAGTGGGTGGAGCCTACAACAGCCAATTAAAATTCACCTGTTGATTTCCAAAGGGAATATTTACATTGCTGCCATTCTTACACTCTTAATAGCAGATGCTTCAAACCTGGTACTGTTAGTCACTGGGTGACTGATTCGTAAGGGGGGAGGAGCCACAAACAGCCAATCAGATTTGTTTAATTTCAATGGGAATATACAAATTATTTATACCAAAAGCCCAAAGCTCATAAACTTGGTCATTGAGTGACTGTACGTTAAGGTTAGAAAAAGTGGGCGGAGCCAACAACTACATTTTATTCCAGGGGAAAATATAAACTGCAGCCATTCTTACACTGTTAATGGCAGGGTTCCCAAACTTGACACAGTGGGCCACTGAGTGACTGGGATTAATATTCAGAAATGTGGGTGGAGCCAACCGCCAATCAAATTTCACCTATTGATTTTCAAGGGGAGTATTTACATTGCTACCATTCTTACACTCTTAATGGCAGAGGCCTATTACCTGATAGGTGACTTGGGTCCAAATTCACTAAAGGGGGCGGAGCCACAAACAGCTAATCAGATTTGTTAGATTGATTTCAGCCATTCTGTTATTGGCAGGGTTCTCAAACATGACACAGTTGGTCAATGGATGACTGGGATTAATATTCAGGAAAGTGGGTGGAACCTACAACAGCCAATCAAAATTCACCTATTGATTTTTAAGGGAAATATTGAAACGGCTGATTGCCCGGCGTTGCCCGGGTATGTATTTGGCTGGTGTTGGCTCCGCCCACTTTTCTAACCCTAACACTCAATGACCTAGTTTGTGAGCTTTGCATTATTTGGCATCAATAATTTGAATTGAAATGAAACAAATCTGATTGGCTGTGGCTCCACCCTCTTTTCTGAATTTGAACCCCAGTCACCCAATAACCAACTGTACCAGGTTTGAGGCCCGTGCCCTTAACAGTGTATGAATGGTAGCAATTAAATATTCCCCTTGAAAAGCAATAATTGAATTTGGATTGCTTTTGTAGGCTCCACCCTCTTTTATGAATATTAATCCCAGTCACCCAGTGACCAACTGTGCAAAGTTTCAGAACTCTGCCATTAACAGTGTAAGAATGGCTGCAGTTTACATTTTCCCAGTGAAATTTGTATTTGTCTCCGCCCACTGATGACCCAGCATTGCCTGCGTATGTATTTGGCTGGTGTTGGCTATGTCCGCTCTGTTAACAGTAACAGACAATTACTTAATTACTCAATGACCAAATTTGTGAGCTTTGCAGTCTTTGGCATCAATAATTTGCATTGAAATGAAACAAATCTGATGGGCTGTTTGTGTCTCCACCCCTTTTCTGAATTTGAACCCCAGTCACCCAATAAATAACTGTAACCCAGTTTGGGGCTTGTGCCATTAGCAGTGCAAAAATGGCAGTAATGAAATATTTCCCTTGAAAATCAATAGATGAATTTTGATTGGCTTTTGTAGGCTCCATCCACATTTATGAATAATAGCTGATGAATCGGCGTTACCCGGGTATGTATTTGGCTGGTGTTAGCTCCGGCCACTTTTTCTAACCCTAACACACAAATACTCAATGACCAAGTTTGTGAGCTTTGGGGTCTTTGTCATCAATAATTTGTATATTCCTATAGAAATTAAACATATCAGATTGGCTGTTTGTGGCTCTGCCCCTCTCCGGCATTTGAACCCCAGTCACCCAATGACCAACTGTAGCAGGTTTGAGGCATTATTAACAGAGCAAAAATGGAAGCAATTTAAATATTCCCCTTGAAAATCAACAGGTGAATTTTGATTGGCTATTATAGGCTTCACCCACTTCCCATAATATTAATCTCAGTCACCCAGTCACCATCTGGGCAAAGTTTAAGAACCCTTGCCATTAACAGTGTAAGAATGGCTGCATGTAACGATCGGTGGCAGCACGCAGAGAGAATCTGATTATTGGTGATCTGCAGTATCACCAAGAATACAGATATATACCTGATTATTGATGATCCTCAGAATCACCGATAATACAGATATATTACTAACCTCTGGACACCTGGGTAATATGAGTGTTTGGTGTAACAGTAGTACTTTGAGTATAGCACAGGTAATTAGAGACAGTATAGACGATACTGCTCTTGAGATAAGAAAACCTTCCAGCCGCCTGAGACTCCCCAAGGGGCGGAGTCAGGCTGGAAGGAGGAGGATCCAGAGAGTGAGTGACACCCAAGGTGAATGTCACTGACTGGTCTGGAGACTATCTCTTAATAGGAGAGATAGCTCTCGAGGTCGGGCAAGCCAGGTCGGCAACACACGGTCAGATAAAGTATATAGACAGGAGACTGATTCGGTAACCAGAGACAGGCAGGGTCGGCAACAGGAGAGCAGATATGCGTAGGTACCGAATCAGCGAGCAGAGGGATAGTCAGGGATGCAATAGGTCATAACAGATATCAAACGATGCCTAGTTTGGGTGTGAGGTCCGTGGTCACAACACCCTGGAACTAGGCTGGAGTATAACAGAATGGTAACACAGTTCCCTAGTCTTGGGTGTGAGGTCCGTGGTCATCAACACCCTGGAACTAGTCTGAAGTATAACAGAATGATAACACAATTCTCTAGTCTTGGGTGTGAGGTCCGTGGTCATCAACACCCTGGAACTAGTCTGAAGTATAACAGAATAATAACACAATTCCCTAGTCTTGGGTGTGAGGTCCGTGGTCATCAACACCCTGGAACTAGTCTGAAGTATAACAGAATAATAACACAATTCAAGATAAGAATTCTGGCTCAGTGTGAATTCCCAGGTCCTCCTGGTTCTAACACACTGTAGGATCTGACTAAGGTCTGAGTGCTTCCACGTAGTGTTCGCAACGGCAGACAACTTGTGACTGGCCAGCAGTAACCATATATAGTGTAGCCCCCTCTGGCGCCACCCCTAAGTGATGGACCAATGGAAACTTGCTCTGGCGTCAGCTGGTCCCCTCTTGGCCGTCATAAAAGTTCTGCCTCTCAGCGCGCGCGCGCGTGTATTCCTAAACCTGTGTGAACTAACAGACTCAGCCACACCAGACGCACGCTGCTGCGTGCAAACCGCCGCGCTGGACGCGGAATCAGCCACCTTGCTGTCAGAACATGCAGCGGTTTTTCCGCGTTCTGCCATGTTACCAGACGCACACTTCCGCGTGCAAACCGCTGCGTTGGACGCGGAATCAGCCGCCTTGCGTGTGGCGGCTTTTCCGCGATTCCTCACAGTACCCCCCCCCCCTCCGAGGAGTGGACTCCGGACATCTCCCACCCGGCTTTCCAGGATGTGAGTTATGAAATTCCCTTTTCAACTCCTCTGCGTGGATACGACAGTCTGGCACCCACGATCTTTCCTCTATGCCGTACCCCTTCCATTGGACCAAATACTGCACGGAGTTCTGCACAAGCCGTGAGTCCAAGATCTTTTCAACTTCATACTCAGGTTGGTCATCTACCATCACGGGGGAGGGGGGGAAGCGGAATCCACGTGCACTGCAGGCTTGAGCAGGGACACATGGAATGATCTCACACCTCGCATGCTGGTGGGGAGATCAATGGCATAAGAGACATTATTGATCTTTCTGGTCACTGGAAAAGGGCCTACAAATCTGGGTCCTAATTTGGGCGATAGTTGCTTCAGAGCCAAATGTCGTGTAGACACCCAGACCAAGTCTCCTGGACGGAATTTCCACTCTATGGAACGTCTCTTGTCAGCCTGACCTTTCTGACTCTGAAAAGCCTTCTCCAGATTTTCTCTCGCTATTCCCCAGATTTGTTTAAATGACTTTTGCCAATCCTCCAGGGCTGGAAACGGTGTAGAAGCCACTGGCAATGGGGTGAACTTAGGTAACCTTCCCGTCATCACCTGAAATGGGGAAAATCCTGAGGAGGAGCTTTTCAGATTGTTGTGTGCAAATTCTGCAAACGGCAAGAATTTGACCCAGTTGGTTTGTGCATCTGCAACATAACACCTCAGAAACTGTTCCAGAGACTGATTGGTTCTCTCGGTCTGGCCACTGGTCTGTGGGTGGTAGCCTGATGAAAAAGAAAGCTCCATGTCTAACTGATGGCAGAATGCCCTCCAAAACTTGGAAACAAATTGAACTCCCCGATCTGACACTATATTTTCCGGAATACCATGTAGCCGGAAAATATGCACGATGAAGAGGTCGGCCAATTCCTGTGCTGAGGGGAGTCCTTTCAAGGGGACAAAATGGGCCATCTTACTGAATCTATTGACTACCACCCAAATGACCGTCATGCCCTCAGACCTGGGGAGCTCACCCACAAAATCCATGGACAGATGGGTCCATGGTTCACTCGGGACTGGCAAAGGCTGTAATGTCCCCACAGGTGCCTGACGTGAGGGTTTGCTCCTTGCACACACTGCACACTCTCTCACATATTCCTTGCAATCAGTTGCCAGTGACGGCCACCAAGCGCACCTAGAAACAAGGTCCTGTGTTCTGGTGGCCCCAGGATGCCCAGAATTCTTGTGGGAATGGAACAGCTGCAAAATCTGTAAGCGAAAAGGCAATGGTATGAACATGACCCCCTCAGGCTTCCCCCTGGTACATCTTGTTGGAATAGACTTAATGTCTCTGCCCAGTCCCTCCAGGTCTCAGTAGCTGCCAGGACCACTTTCTGCGGGAGAATGGTTTCTGGGTCTGAGGGCTGTGCTGTCTCGGGCTCGAAACATCTGGATATGGCATCTGCCTTGACGTTCTTACTACCAGGGGTATACGTAATTACAAATTTGAATCTCGAATAAAAAACAATGACCATCGAGCCTGTCGGGGACTAAGTCTCTTAGCTCCCTCAATGTATTCCAGATTCTTGTGATCGGTGTACACAGTAATGGTATGTTCTGCCCCTTCTAGCCAATGACGCCATTCCTCAAAGGCCAACTTGATGGCCAGAAGTTCCCTGTTGCCTATATCGTAGTTTTTCTCTGCGGGTGAAAATCTACGTGAAAAATAGGCACAGGGGTGCAACTTTCCCTGCAACCCAGAATGCTGAGACAGCACAGCCCCTACCCCTACCTCTGAGGCATCTACCTCCACGATAAAGGGATAGGTGATGTCAACGTGTCTCAGTATGAGTGCAGAACAGAACAATTTCTTCAGAGTGGAGAAGGCAGCATGGGCCTCAGGGGACCAGTGGTGAGTATCTGCCCCTTTCTTTGTGAGACTGGTGAGAGGTAAAACCACCGTGGAGTACCCCTTTATGAACCTCCTATAGTAGTTGGTGAACCCCAAGAATCTCTGGAGAGCCTTCAGTCCTACAGGTTGGGGCCACTCCAGGACAGCTGAGACTTTTGCAGGGTCCATAAAGGTCAGAGGTTGAAATTATGTACCCTAGAAAAGCAACGGAGGTCACCTCGAAAATGCACTTCTCCAACTTAGCATACAGCATGTTTTGTCTTAATTTCAGCAATACAAATTTAACATGGTCCCTGTGTTCTGAGAGGTTAGACGAAAAATTTAGTATGTCATCTAAATATACCAGGACAAATTTGCCTAAAACTTCTCTAAAGACCTCATTAATCAGCTCCTGAAAGACAGCCGGGGCGTTACACGACCCGAAGGGCATCACCAGGTACTCGTAATGCCCGTCGGCGTGTTAAAGGCCGTCTTCCATTCATCGCCGTCCCTGATCCGTACCAGGTTGTATGCACCCCTTAAATCCAACTTCGAGAAAATCTTAGCATCGGTGACCTGAGTAAATAAATCGTCTATTAAAGGCAAAGGATAACGATTTTTTACTGTAATTTTATTTAAGCCCCGATAATCTATGCATGGACGGAGGACTCCATCCTTCTTTTTCACAAAAAAGAAACCTGCTCCCGCAGGTGACCGGGAGGTACGAATAAAACCTTTAGCTAAGTTTTCTTGGATGTATTCCTGCATGGCTAATTTCTCTGGCCCAGATAAATTATAGAGATGACCTCTAGGGGGCATACAACCAGACCTGAGATCAATGGGGCAATCGAAAGGACGGTGTGGAGGAAGTTTATCTGCCGATTTGGGACAAAACACATCCGCAAATTCTGAATACTGATCTGGCAAACCTTCCATGTGGATCTTGGTTTTACCTAAGGTTACCTTCGCTAGACAATGATGACTACAATGGGTAGACCAGCTCATTAGCTGACCTGTAGCCCAATTAATCTAAGGCGAGTGAAGTTGTAACCATGGCATGCCAAGAATGATCGTGGAGGTTGTCATTCGCAACACCAGGAATCGTAAACTCTCTTTATGCAACACCCCTATAGTGACCCTTAACTCTGGGGTCTGATACAGAGGGTGATTACTCTGCAGAGGGGAATCATCCACTGCAGTGACTCGACTCCGCTGTTTCAATGGGGTGATCGGAATCCCCAATTTCTTAGCAAATTCATAATCCATCAAATTGGCTGCTGAGCCGGAATCAACAAAGGCCTCAGTAATTTCCATTTTATCTTTCCAAGATATCGCGCAGGGAAGGAGCAAATGTTTATCGTCTGGAGGTAACGACTGCGTGCCTAGGGTATTACCTCCGACTACACCTAGGCGGCAGCGTTTCCCGACTTTTTAGGACAGTTCTGCACCTTATGACCCCCCTCTGCACAGTATAGGCAGAGCTGTTCAGTTATTCTGCGCCTCCGTTCCACCTGGGACAATCTCAACCGACCAATCTGCATTGGTTCCGGTGGAGGTGAAGCAGGTGGAGATGGAGCAGATGAAGGCGCAGCGTGGGACACCTCTCTCACATGGTCCCTACCCCGGGTCTGCCTTTGATAACGTAGACAGCGATCGACTCTGATTGCTAATGAAATGGCCTCGTCGAGGGACTTTGGTTCAGGATGACCCAACATTAGCTCTGAGACCGCGTCTGACAAACCTGACAAAAATCGGTCCAGAAGTGCAAATGACCCCCATCTGACCGAAACTGCCTAGCAGCATAAATTTCAACCGGATCCTTGCCCTGCCGCAAAGTTTTGAGCTTCCGCTCAGCGGTAGAGGCAATGTCCGGATCATCATAAATTATAGCCATGGCTTTAAAAAATGCCTCTACCGAGGCTAAGGCCCCATCCCCCGGTTGGAGGTTGTATGCCCAGGTCTGGGAATCCCCTGACAATAGTGTCTTAATAAACGTGATTCTCTGTGCTGCGGTCCCTGAAGAATTGGGTCTCAACTCAAAATATGATAACACTTGATTTCTAAAGTTCTGGAAGTCAGATCTGTGACCAGAAAATCTTTCAGGCACAGACAAACGCATGTCTGTGCTAAGAGGAGATCGCACTGTATCCACAGCCGTCTGTAGGGTTTGTGCAGACCCAGACAAGGCATTGATCTGGGTCTGATGATTGTCCAGCACTAGGGTGAAATTCTCCACTGAGGTGGTGAGTGCATCCAGACGGCTGAGGAGTGCGTCCATTTGGGTTTGGTCTGCCATTCTGTAACGATCGGTGTCAGCACGCAGAGAGAATCTGATTATTGGTGATCTGCAGTATCACCAAGAATACAGATATATACCTGATTTTTGGTGATCTGCAGAATCACTGATAATACAGATATATTACTAACCTCTGGACACCTGGGTAATATGAGTGTTTGGTGTAACAGTAGTACTTTGAGTATAGCACAGGTAATTAGAGACAGTATAGACGATACTGCTCTTGAGATAAGAAAACCTTCCAGCCGCCTGAGACTCCCCAAGGGGCGGAGTCAGGCTGGAAGGAGGAGGATCCAGAGAGTGAGTGACACCCAAGGTGAATGTCACTGACTGGTCTGGAGACTATCTCTTAATAGGAGAGATAGCTCTCGAGGTCGGGCAAGCCAGGTCGGCAACACACGGTCAGATAAAGTACATAGACAGGAGACTGATTCGGTAACCAGAGACAGGCAGGGTCGGCAACAGGAGAGCAGATATGCGTAGGTACTGAATCAGCGAGCAGAGGGATAGTCAGGGATGCAATAGGTCATAACAGATATCAAACGATGCCTAGTCTGGGTGTGAGGTCCGTGGTCACAACACCCTGGAACTAGGCTGGAGTATAACAGAATGGTAACACAGTTCCCTAGTCTTGGGTGTGAGGTCCGTGGTCATCAACACCCAGGAACTAGTCTGAAGTATAACAGAATGATAACACAATTCCCTAGTCTTGGGTGTGAGGTCTGTGGTCATCAACACCCTGGAACTAGTCTGAAGTATAACAGAATAATAACACAATTCCCTAGTCTTGGGTGTGAGGTCCGTGGTCATCAACACCCTGGAACTAGTCTGAAGTATAACAGAATAATAACACAATTCAAGATAAGAATTCTGGCTCAGTGTGAATTCCCAGGTCCTCCTGGTTCTAACACTGTAGGATCTGACTAAGGTCTGAGTGCTTCCACGTAGTGTTCGCAACGGCAGACAACTTGTGACTGGCCAGCAGTAACCATATATAGTGTAGCGCCCTCTGGTGCCACCCCTAAGTGATGGACCAATGGAAACTTGCTCTGGCGTCAGCTGACCAGCCTGGTCAGCTGGTCCCCTCTTGGCCGTCATAAAAGTTCTGCCTCTCAGCGCGCGCGTGTATTCCTAAACCTGTGTGAACTAACAGACTCAGCCACACCAGACACACACTGCTGCGTGCAAACCGCCGCGCTGGACGTGGAATCAGCCACCTTGCTGTCAGAACATGCAGCGTTTTTTCCGCGTTCTGCCATATTGCCAGACGCACGCTTCCGCGTGCAAACTGCCGCGTTGGACGCGGAATCAGCCGCCTTGCGCGCGGCGGCTTTTCCTGCGATTTCTCACACTGCAGTTTATATTTTCCTAGTGAAAGTTGTTTTTGGCTCCGCCCACTTTTTGTAACCTTGACACACATTCACTCAATGACCAAGTTTGTGAGCTCTGGGGTCCTTGGCATCAATAATTTGTAATTTACGAGTGAGATGAAACAAATGTGATTGGCTGTTTGTAGCTCCACCCCTTTTCTGAATTTGAACCCCAGTCACCCAATAACCAACTGTACCAGGTTTGAGTCTTGTGCCATTAACAGTGCAAGCATGGCAGCAATTTAAATATTCCCTTTGAAAATCAAAAGGTGAATTTTGATTTTCTTTTTAGGCTCCACCCACTTTTCTGAATATTAATCCCAGTCACCCAGTTACCAAGTTTTAAGCTTTTGGGTTTCTGCCATCAAAATTGTGTGAATGGAAGCAGTTTATCCAGTAAAGTAATCTGATTGGCTGTTTGTGGCTCCACCCCTTTAGTGGATTTGAACCCTAGCCACTTCATGACCGACTGTAGCTGGTTTGAGGCTTCTGCCATTATTAGTGTAAGAGTGGCAGCAGTTTCAACATTTCCCTTAAAAATCAATAGGTGAATTTTGATTGGCTGTTGTAGGTTCCACCCACTTTCCTGAATATTAATCCCAGTCATCCATTGACCAACTGTGTCATGTTTGAGAACCCTGCCAATAACAGAATGGCTGAAATCAATCTAACAAATCTGATTAGCTGTTTGTGGCTCCGCCCCCTTTAGTGAATTTGGACCCAAGTCACCTATCAGGTAAGAGGCCTCTGCCATTAAGAGTGTAAGAATGATAGCAATGTAAATATTCCCCTTGAAAATCAATAGGTGAAATTTGATTGGCGGTTGGCTCCACCCACATTTCTGAATATTAATCCCAGTCACTCAGTGGCCCACTGTGTCAAGTTTGGGAACCCTGCCATTAACAGTGTAAGAATTGGCTGCAGTTTATATTTTCCCCTGGAATAAAATGTAGTTGTTGGCTCCGCCCACTTTTTCTAACCTTAACGTACAGTCATTCAATGACCAAGTTTATGAGCTTTGGGCTTTTGGTATCAATAATTTGTATATTCCCATTGAAATTAAACAAATCTGATTGGCTGTTTGTGGCTCCGCCCCCTTTACGAATTTGAACCCCAGTCACCCAGTGACTAACAGTACCAGGTTTGAAGCATCTCCTATTAAGAGTGTAAGAATGGCAGCAATGTAAATATTCCCTTTGAAAATCAACAGGTGAATTTTAATTGGCTGTTGTAGGCTCCACCCACTCTCTTGAATATTCATCCCATTCACCCAGTGACCAACTGTGCAAAGTTTGAGAACCCTGCCAGTAACAGTGTAAGAATGGCTGCAGTTTATATTTTCCTAGTGAACTTTATTTTTGGCTCCACCCACTTTTTGTAACCTTGTCACACAGTCACTCAATGAGCAAGTTTGTGAGCTTTCAGGTTCCCGGCATCAAAAATGTGTGAATGGAAGCAGTTTATCCACCAAGAAAGTCTGATTGGCTGTTTGTGGCCCCGCCCCTTTAGTGAATTTGGACCCCAGTCACCCAATGACCGACTGTAGCAAGTTTGAAGCCTCTGGCATTAACAGTGTAAGAATGGCAGCAGTTTTAATATTCACCTTGAAAATTAATAGGTGACTTTTGATTGGCTGTTGTAGGCTCCACCCACTTTCCTGAATATTAATCCCAGTCACCCAGTGACCAAGTTTGCCAAGTGTGAAAACCCTGCGATTAACAGTCTAAGAATGGCTGCAGTTTACATTTTCCCATTTAAAATGAACGGCTGAAATTTCATTGGCTGTTTTATGCTCCGCCCACTTTTCCTGGATTTGTAACCTCGGTCACCAAGTGACCAACTGTGCCAAGTGTGGGGACTCTGGCTTGATTACTGTGAGAAGGGCAGCCTTTTCCATTTTTTCCATTGACTCTAATGGGTGAAATCTGATTGGGTGTTTGTAGCTCCACCCAGGTGTGCAGGGGGGCCACGAGACCCCCAGAACATATCATCCCAGGTAGTAAGGGATCTGTATACCAAGTTTCATTCAAATCGGTCAAGCCGTTTGCACGCACGCACACGCGCACACACACGCGCGCAATTTTATTTATTATTATAACACTGTAAATGGACAGTAGTTTGATCATGGGCATGCCCGATCCTATGCATATGAATAACACGCAGAGACAGGTTGTCTAGAAAGAATTTGAATGAATTTCATTTAGTATTTAAAGACAAAAACTGCAGAGCGGGGAAACAATAGCACATGCGCAGTAATTGTACATCATATACAAATATGTCTTTAGCTCACAAAAAGTCCCTAACATTCTGCGACAGGAATTGGCAAACGGGAGTGATACTCTTTGATACTCTTTGGCTGTGCGCCCAGAAAATGTGGTGGGCCGCTAGGGGAAATTTATCACAGGTGTGACAACGGATGTAAGTTTGCGGTTTCAGCTTCAAAGACATATCTATGTAACTACATTTAACCTCTTGAGAACCGTAGGCTTACACACACACACACACCCTTCCCCCAGTGACCAGGCAATTTTTTAAGTTAGGCCACTGCAGCTTTAAGGCCTTGCTGCTGGGCCGTACCACTCAACACACAAGCAATCCCCCCCTCCTTTTATGCCCACCACCAGAGCTATCTGATCGCTCCCAGGATGTTTTTTTTTTTGTAAATATTTATTGTATTTGTTTTAATAAATAAACTTATTTTATTATTTTACTAACCCTCCCTCCCGCCGCCAGCCTATGACAGTGATTGGCTGTCATTGGCATCAGCCTATGAGAGCCGATCGCTCCTGTGTCCCCCCAGGGGGACGGCCGTGTCACCCGGCTGTCCCCAGTACAGCACTGCCTTAGATCGTAGTGCTGTACAGAGTAAATAGACAGCGCTGTCACCGTCTAACAGTCTCCTAGCGGTGATCGCCTCTGGGAGACTGATGGCGGAGCGGAGCTCTATCATTCAAGTGGAGAATCTCCTGCAAAACCCCGCCCCAGGACTTGACACCAATTGGCGATAGGCTGTCCTGGGGCTGCCGACGGTTTCACTCCCATTGGCGAGTCGCGTCGTTTACTGGTTAATATCATAGCTAAACTAAACATATCCTATTTTACCTTATTGTATAAAAGATATAAAAATTAATTATTACCTTAAGAAAATAATAATTATTATTATTTATATAGAGCCAACATCTTACGTAGCGCTGTACAGAGTATATTGTCTTCACACTTAACTGTCCCTCAGAGGAGCTCACAATCTAATCCCTACCATAGTCATGTATCTATGTATGTATTGTGTAGGGTATGTATCAGAGGAGCTCCTAATCTAATCCCTACCATAGTCCTATGTCTATGTATGTATTGTGTAGTGTATGTATCAGAGGAGCTCACAATCTAGTCCCTACCATAGTCACATGTCTATGTATGTATCGTGTAGTGTATGTATCAGAGGAGCTCACAATCTAATCCTACCATAGTCATATGTCTATGTATGTATTGTGTAGTGTATGTATCAGAGGAGCTCACAATCTAGTCCCTACCATAGTCACATGTCTATGTATGTATCGTGTAGTGTGTGCATCAGAGGAGGTTACAATCTAATCCCTACCATAGTCATGTATCTATGTATGTATTGTGTAGTGCATGTATCATAGTCTAGGGCCAATTTAGGGGGAAGCCAATTAACTTATCTCTATGTTTTTGGGATGTGGGAGGAAACATGAGTACCCAGAGGAAACCCACACAGACACGGGGAGAACATACAAACTCCTTGCAGATCTTGACCTGGCTGGGATTCAAACTAGGGACCCAGCGCTGCAAGGCAAGAGCGCTAACCACTATGCCACCGCACTGCCCACGAAAACGGACACCTATGAACAACATGGCGTCTTTGAGCCTGCAAAGCACTTCAGCCAAGCTTTATTAAAGGGAACCTAAACTGAGAGGGATATGGATGTTTCCTTTTAAACCATACCAGTTGCCTGGCAGTCCTGCTGATCTCTTTGGCTGCAGTAGTGGCTGAATCACACACCTGACACAAGCATGCAGCTAATCCAGTCTGACTTCAGTCAGAGCACCTGATCTGCATGCTTGTTCAGGGGCTGTGGCTGAAAGCATTAGAGACACAGGATCAGCAGGAGTGTCAGGCAACTGGTATTATTTTAAAATGAACAATCTATTTCCTTCTCAGTTTAGGTTCTCTTTAAGTACTAGTTGACCTAAGCCAGTTTAAAAACGGCGCTAGGTCTGTCACCGCCACATGTCAGTGCGCTTGCGCGTGCCTGCTGCACGCACTGATACACCCACCCGCCGCGCGCACACACACCCGCCTGGCTGTCCTCGTCCTGTCCCAATGGCTGTCAGTGTGGCACATGCGTAGTAGCGCAAAAGCACTGACACAGGGACATGGGACGCAGAGACTCAGGCAAATTATTATATAGGATGCCTTGCTGTTACTAAACTAAGCATAATACTTTAACAGTATGATTATATGAATGTATCAGTATCTATGTTCTATTTCTCTATATGTTTGTATATGTGAGCAGGGAAAGGGATATTAATTAGCTGAATAGCATGATATATATTCCTTCAAGCGCTCCTTCCATTTATTCGCCTAGAAATGTATTACTACTTATCACAACGAAGCAATCTATATATTATTTTTTTCCGCCACCAATTAGTCTTTCTTTGGGGGTACTTTTTGCTAAGAATTATTTTATTCTAACTGCATTTTAACAGGAAAAAGAAGAAAAAAATGGATTATTTCTCAGTTTTCGGCCATTATAGTTTGAAAATAATATATGCTACCGTAATTAAAACGCACACATTTTATTTGCCCATTTGTCCTGGTCATTGCAAAATTTAAAATTGTTCCCTAGTACAATGTATGGCGCCAATATTTTATTTGGAAATAAAGGTGCACTTTTTTCAGTTTTGCGTCCATCCCTAATTACAAGCCCAGTCCCTGCACAAAGTCCCTGCACAGAGTTATGGGATTTTGCATATCACTCTCACCACGGAAGAACAATAAAAACTGCAAGTCTAGACTGCATTTAGACTTTTCACCACAAGATGGCGAGCCTACCTCTTCCAGGCAGAAGGCACTTGCAGCATATGTTGGACCACAAACAGGAAGTGATGGAGGCCCCCACAGGAAATTATGAAATTGGAGGTGGGCCATGAATATTCAGGAAGTGGAGAGGAGACATTGGTGGAAGATGTAGAAAAGAGGTAATTTTGTGATTGTTGTTATATATTGGGCAGAGCAGTGGTCATACTTTGTTACAGAGGAGGTCATAGTACACCTGCCACTATCCTGATCATCCCCTTTGAAGTCATTGCCATACAAGAGACTTTTATATAACATCTTGATTGCAGAGTGGGGCTCTCTGGGAAATGTGTGATGCCCTATTTTGCACTTTGCCTGTGAGGTCTCCCATCTTCTTGCTTTAAAGGACAACTGAAGTGAGAGGGATATGGAGGCTGCCATATTTATTTCCTTTTTAAACAATACCAGTTGCCTGGCTGTCCTGCCTATCTATTTGAAACACCTGCTCTGCTGCATGCTTGTTCAGGGGCTTTGGCTAAAAGTATTAGAGGCAGAGAATCAGCAGGATTGCCAGGCAACTGCTGTTGCTTAAAAGGAAATAAATATGGCAGCCTTCATATCCCTCTCACTTAATTTGTCCTTTATTAAAGATCAGGACAAACGTGTGGGGGTGGGGGGTTGCTAAGCCAACAGCCCTGTTCATAGCATGAAAGTTCTGCCTGCAAGGCTGCTTCTGTCCACTGTACTTAAAGGAAACCTAAGATGTGGTGTATTGGCTACTTCACTGGCCGGCCAGTACAGATGCGTGTCAGCCGTGCATCTGCAGCCCAGCCGCATGCGTAACCCCACCATGCTTCCAACCCTGGGAGCGTTCTGCACCTGGGCGGTACTCAGGGGGTGTGTGTGGAGCCGAGAAGAGCACGGCGAGCCAGATTATTTGGGGGAGATTACAAGAGAACAGAGCAGCTGGAGAGGACAGCGAGGAGCCCACGTACCTCATGGGGCTCGAGGGAGCCCAGGTAAGTATAAATACACCACAGCTCAGGTTCCCATTAAGGTTCTTACAAATGCTTGGCTGAAGTCGGCTGGGGCGGTCGATAACGACAACCTCAGCTGATTATCTGGCAGGTGTACAGCAGCCTCTGATCCCCGACTATATAATTACAAACATATATAATTACAGGCCCAGAAGGCAATCACACTACATTTTATTTTATTTGTTTGCATTTACAGAACACAAGCTTTCCCTAATGCCAAACATACACTCTCTTTTATTAACCCTCTGGGGGATAATCCCGAGCTGAGCTCGGGGTAAGCCGCCACAGAGGATTTCTCAGGCCCTTGTGGGCCGATTTGCATAATTTTTTTGTTGTTGCACGTAGCTAGCACTTTGCTAGCTGCGTGTATATACCGATCGCCGCCGCTCCGCGCTGATTCGCCGCTACCCGCCGCGCCGCTCCCCCCCCCCCCAAGACCCCGTGCGCAGCCTGGCCAATCAGTGCCAGGCAGCGCTGAGGGGTGGATCGAGACTCCCTCTGACGTCACGACGTCGATGACGTCATCCCGATCGTCGCCATGGCGACGGGGGAAGCCAAACAGGAAATCCCGTTCTGAACGGGATTTCCTGTTTGCTTTGATTGCCGGAGGCGATCGGAGGGGGTGGGGGGATGCCGCTGCACAGCGGCTATCATGTAGCGAGCCCTGGGCTCGCTACATGATTTAAAAATAAAAAATTTTAAAAAATAGTGCTGCGCCACCTCCTGGGCGAAATAATTGAAACCCCCAGGAGGTTAAGCATCTTGGGAAGTAATTGTGTCGCTAAGCTCACCTGCTCCCACATGAGGTTAGGATGGCAGTTTCTAGGCTAAATTGCCCTCCCCCCCCCCCCCCCTCCCCATGCAGCCAGGTATAGGTGCCTGCAGTATAGGTTAGCCAGGTCTAGTTGCACCCAGTATAGGTCACCAGCTATAGGTTCTCCCAGTATAGGTAGCCAGGCATAGGTCCCCAGTATAGGTTATTCTGGTAGGTGCCCACAGTATAGGTTAGCTAGGTAGGTGCCTCCAATATAGGTAGCCAGTATAGTTGCCACCAGTATAGGTTAGATAGGAAGGTGCCCCCAGTATAGGTTAGCTAGGTAGGCGCCCGCAGTATAGGTTAGATAGGTAGGAGCCCCCAGTATAGGTTAGATAGGTAAATGCCCCAGTATACGTTAAAAAGGTAGGTGCCCCCCATAATGGAGGGGGGAGTCAGCCACGGGGAGGTCGGCCCAACTTCTCCCTCCCTTCCTCTCCCCGGGGCCGCCCTCCATTCTCCCCCCTCCGCTGCAGAGTTAGTGCAGCAGGAAGCGTTGTATACAGCAACTTACCTTCCTGCTGTTCCAATTGCCGATCACTTGCTGCTGGTCTGCTCTGCATAGCCGCTGATACACGCTCTACTTCATGATTAGCGGCTATGCAGAGACCATCGGCAAGTGATTGGCGATTGGAACTGCAGGGAGGTGAGTTACTATATACAACACTTCCTGCTCCGCTAACGCTGCAGCGGAGGGGGGGGGGGGAACACGGTGGGAGGCTGCGGGGAGAGGAAGAGAAGAAGAAATCGGCTGCCCTCCCTGCAGCCGCTTCTCCCCCCTCCATCAGCGCTTTCCTCAGCGCTCAGGGGGCGGCCGCACGGCCTGCGCGCCCCCAGAAATGGGGACGGAGGTTAGACACATCAGTTGTTATGTTGAACTTGTTAGGGTGTATAGATGAATATACAGAACACAAAAACGTAGGGGAGATGATATTGACTTGGCTACTGGGAGATGATATTCTGTGTGCTCTATTGTACATTATTTTATCATTCTATAGCTTTAGAGTGAAGAACTAAAATTTGAGGAAAAGCAAGAGACAGATCTGGGGAGTGATCAGCAGTCTATGGAGGAGGGTGACATGATGAGGACAAGTAAAGAGGAAGAAGAAGAGACGTATGTGAGGAGTGATCAGCAGTCTATGGAGGAGGGAGACATGATGCGGACAAGTAAAGAGGAAGAAGAAGAGACATATGTGAGGAGTGATCAGCAGTCTATGGGGGAGGGTGACATGATGCGGACAAGTAAAGAGGAAGAAGAAGAGACATATGTGAGGAGTGATCAGCAGTCTATGGAGGAGGGAGACATGATGCGGACAAGTAAAGAGGAAGAAGAAGAGACGTATGTGAGGAGTGATCAGCAGTCTATGGAGGAGGGAGACATGATGCGGACAAGTAAAGAGGAAGAAGAAGAGACATATGTGAGGAGTGATCAGCAGTCTATGGGGGAGGGTGACATGATGCGGACAAGTAAAGAGGAAGAAGAAGAGACATATGTGAGGAGTGATCAGCAGTCTATGGGGGAGGGTGACATGATGAGGACAAGTAAAGAGAAAGAAGAGACGGATGTGAGGAGTGATCAGCAGTCTATGGAGGAGGGAGACATGATGCGGACAAGTAAAGAGGAGGAAGAGGAGACGTATGTGAGGAGTGATCAGCAGTCTATGGGGGAGGGTGACATGATGAGGACAAGTAAAGAGGAGGAAGAAGAGACATATGTGAGGAGTGATCAGCAGTCTATGGAGGAGGGTGACATGATGAGGACAAGTAAAGATGAAGAAGAGGAGACATATGTGAGGAGTGATCCGCAGTCTATGGAGGAGGGTGACAGGATGAGGACATGTAAAGAGGAAGAAGAAGAGACATATGTGAGGAGTGATCAGCAGTCTATGAAGGAGGGTGACATGATGAGGACATGTAAAGAGGAAGAAGAAGAGACGTATGTGAGGAGTGATCAGCAGTCTATGGAGGAGGGTGACATGATGCGGACAAGTAAAGAGGAAGAAGAAGAGACGTATGTGAGGAGTGATCAGCAGTCTATGGAGGAGGGAGACATGATGCGGACAAGTAAAGAGGAAGAAGAAGAGACATATGTGAGGAGTGATCAGCAGTCGATGGGGGAGGGTGACATGATGAGGACAAGTAAAGAGGAAGAAGAAGAGACGTATGTGAGGAGTGATCAGCAGTCTATGGAGGAGGGTGACATGATGCGGACAAGTAAAGAGGAAGAAGAAGAGACGTATGTGAGGAGTGATCAGAAGTCTATGGAGGAGGGAGACATGATGAGGACAAGTAAAGAGGAAGAAGAAGAGACATATGTGCGGGATGATCAGCAGTCTATGGAGGAGGGTGACATGAAGGGGACAATTAAAGAAGAAGAAGAAGAGACATATGTGAGGAGTGATCAGCAGTCTATGGAGGAGGGTGACATGATGAGAACAAGTAAAGAGGAAGAAGAAGAGACGTATGTGAGGAGTGATCAGCAGTCTATGGAGGAGGGAGACATGATGAGGACAAGTAAAGAGGAAGAAGAAGAGACATATGTGAGGCGTGATCAGCAATCTATGGAGGAGGGTGACATGATGAGGACAAGTAAAGAGGAAGAAGAAGAGACATATGTGAGGAGTGATCAGCAGTCTATGGGGGAGGGAGACATGATGAGGACAAGTAAAGAGGAAGAAGAGACATATGTGAGGCGTGATCAGCAGTCTATGGAGGAGGGTGACATGATGAGGACAAGTAAAGAGGAAGAAGAACAGACCTTTGTGAGGAGTGATCAGCAGTCTATGGAGGAGGGTGGCATGATGAGGACAAGTAAACAGGAAGAAGAGACGTATGTGAGGAGTGATCAGCAGTCTATGGAGGAGGGAGACATGATGAGGACAAGTAAAGAGGAAGAAGAGACATATGTGAGGCGTGATCAGCAGTCTATGGAGGAGGGTGACATGATGAGGACATGTAAAGAGGAAGAAGAACAGACCTTTGTGAGGAGTGATCAGCAGTCTATGGAGGAGGGTGGCATGATGAGGACAAGTAAACAGGAAGAAGAGACGTATGTGAGGAGTGATCAGCAGTGTACAGATGAGGGCAATGTCATGAAGGCAGGTAAAGACCAGGGCATTTTTAAAAATAGCAGCAAAGGTTTGTATAAACAGTTTTACTATCAATTTTTACTTCTTTATTTACACAAATTGGTCCATGGAGGGTAGTCATTCAGATGCAGCCTGATTTTAGGATGCGCTACCATGTCTCCCCTGTTATAATATCTGGCCTGGACTATTGTAATATATTGTTGTGTGGGTTACCAACTAACAGACTGGCACGGCTCAAATCTGTACTGAACTCGGCTGCTCGTCTCATTCATCTCTCTTCCCGCTCTTCCTTTGCTGCTCCTCTCTGTCAAGCTCTTCACTGGCTGCCAATTACTGAGAGGATCCAGTTCAAACTCTTAACACTCATCTTCAAAGCTCTCCACAATCTCTCTCCCCTGTAAATCTCCTCACAAGTTTCCAGATACCAACCCAACTGCAATGTCTGATCTGCATATGACCTTCTTTAGTCTTCCTCTAGAAACACCTCCTTGCATTCACTTATACAAGATTTCTCACATGTTTCTCCCCTCCTCTGGAATCCCCTTCTACAATGCATCCATCCCGCCCCAACCTTTGAAATCTTTAACCACTTCGCATCCAGACCTTATTTTCCCCTTATGGACCAGAGCTGTTTTGACACTTTAGCTATGTCCCTGTTTAATCAGCAATAACTTTATCCCTACTCACTAAACCTAAGGCTTCTTTCCTTATGCCTCCATGGCAGCACTTATGGGTAGTTGCCCCGCCCACCTACCCCATTGGACAGGTAACTAGATAAATTCATGTCCCACCCCTATACACCTGTCTATGTTTTTCGTCCTCACCTCGGACAGGGAAGAACTTCAGGTGCATATGCCGGCCACAATTGTGGTTATCCATCAGGTTCAGCCTCTCCTGATGTGGACCTTGTGACTACTAAAGGTAGCCCTATGGTAAACCCCGTTCTGCTGGTCTTGGGGGTTTTTTTGGGGTATGCTGCGGGGCTGTCAGTTTTGGTGATTAAATATCCCCTGTGCGGCGTATCCCTCCTACTGATTGGATGGCTAAATGCCTCTTGAGTGCGGATCCCTAAGTTTCTTTTGCCGGTAATCTTACCTGGTAGATGGTGTTGGTTGCTCTCGCCGCTCCTGGGGGAGTTGCGGGGGGACTTCTGACGCAGTTGCGCCAGCTGAGGAGTGTAGGCGCTGATGCACGCTGTGTGTCGTCACTTCCGGGTGCGCTCCACGCATTCGGAAGTGGTCATGCGGAAGCGTCATCCCCGCTGCCACGCCCACAGACTAGCGGCGGCGATTTCAAGCGGGGCTCTTCGGCGTCCGGCGTCCATGCAGCAAGGTCCTGCACTCGGAGAGGCTCTGGACGTCGGACGCTATCTGTTGCTACCGTGTTTCGCTGGTAGGTGCGGGCTGTGGTAGGCATTGGGGAGGCACTTCTGGGGGGAGCCGATTGTGTATTATTAGGTGACTTAGTGTTCTTTGCAAATATTTCCCTGCTCTCTATAGTACACATGGTTGTCTTTTGGCTTCCTCCTCAGACACTGTCGGCTGAAACTCCTTAAGGAGGAAAGCATGGATCAGGACGCACAGCCCATAGACCAGCTTCAAGATGTAAGGTATGATGCACCAGGTGAGTATTACAGATTACTATTTAAAAGAGTGCAAGGCATTAAAGAGACACTACTATGTCTCCTGACAGCCCCAGAAGACCGGAAGATCCCGTGATGCCCACGGAACAAGATCACAGTTACCATGAAGGGAAAGACATGGAAGATTATCGTGCTCGGACAGATTATAGAAATTACTATGAATATAAGGACTATAGAAATCCACAGCCGCATTATTCGGAAAGATCACGCTCACCAAGGAGGGATTATTATCATAGGTCCTACTACCGTTCTAGAAGCAGATCACCAAAGGACTATCATAGGGATCATCGCCACCACAGACACTCCTCTAAGACCTGCTGGGCCTGTGGTAAAAGGCCGTTACCAGACAAGCTTGTATGCCAGTCCTGTTTCTCACAAATGTCGGTGGAGCAGCAACAGCCGGTAGAAGTGTCTGAACTTATCCGAAAAGCTGTACAGGACTCAATGGCGGAATATGTCGCCAGCAGACCAGATTTGACACAGGTGGACCCCTTACCGCAGACATCACAAGAGGAAATCCCTGAAATAGAGG
This sequence comes from Hyperolius riggenbachi, assembly GCF_040937935.1. NCBI lineage: Eukaryota > Metazoa > Chordata > Amphibia > Anura > Hyperoliidae > Hyperolius > Hyperolius riggenbachi. The sequence continues at coordinate 280,092,957 of NC_090655.1, forward strand.
AGGTAGAAGGGGGCTTCGACTTCAGTCTTGTAGAACCCTACATTGGCGCAGTAAAGCAGGCCATTGAGTGGGAGGACCAAGTGGAAGAACCACAGAGAGACGTTAAACAGAGGATAACCTACTTCAAACACCTCAAGAAGTCGTCAGCTACGTTCCCGTTTATGGAGGAGATCTCTGAAATAATCCAAGAGGAATGGAGCAAACTAGAAAAAAAATCAAATTTTAATAATAAATTTTCTAAACTTTACCCGCTACCAGAGGAAAAGTGTACCAGCTTTGATATTGTACCCGCAGTAGATGCTGCTGTTATGCGACTAGCAAAACACGTCACGCTGCCCATAGAGGACGCTATCTCTTTTAAAGAACCAATCGAAAGAAAAATAGACTCGGACTTAAAGAAGGTATACGCCGTGATTGGCGGGGCCATGAGACCTGCAGTAGCCCTAACCTCAGTGAGCCGGGCCATACGGGCTTGGGCCGACAACCTAGAAACCGCCATTTCATCAGATACAGACAAGGAATCCTTAGTTAGATCTCTGCAGGAATTCAAACTAACATCTGACTTCGTCGGTGAGGCGTCAGTTGATATCATCCGCTCCATCGCTAGAACACTACTACATGCGGTAACGGCCAGGAGAGCCCTTTGGTTAAGATCATGGTCTGCAGACCCTAATTCAAAACAGAACTGGTGCAAGATCCCATTTGATGGGAAGAACCTGTTTGGAGAAAAGTTAGACACCGCAATATCCCGAGTGACAGGTGGAAAATCCGGTTTAATCCCACAGGATCGTAGGCAGAAGAGGACCTTTAATCAGCAGGGACGTTCCCAGCAAACAAGGTTCCGCAATTCCAGAGCCTATAGGCCAGGAAAGGACTATCGCCGTAATTGGCAGGGAGGCCAGGCCAACCTGGCAAGAATGAACAAACAGAAGGCCGCCTCCACCTCAGCTACGACCAGTAAGGGCTTTTGATGGTGTATCCGTCCAGAGGGGTCCGGTAGGCTGCAGACTCCAAAGTTTTGGATCCGTCTGGACGGAACATGTCCGGAATCCTTGGGTAGTGAAAACAATAACAGAGGGACACCGCTGGAGCTTCAAAACGCAACCACCGCACAATCTATTTGTTCCTACTCGGATTCCCAGTTCACAAGTGAAGAGAGACATTCTGAACCAATATTTACAGGAGTTAACTCTAAAGCAAGCGATAGTGGCAGTTCCACAGACAGAGAGAAACAAGGGAGTGTACTCGCCTCTCTTCTTTGTCACAAAGAGATCAGGGGAATTAAGGCCAGTGTTAGATCTCAGGATTCTAAACAAGCATATAAATCTACACCACTTCAAAATGGAATCTCTACAGTCCATTCTGCTAGCCACAAGACAGGGAGATTGGATGTTATCAGCAGATCTAGAAGATGCATATTTGCATATACCGATACATCCCGAATTCCAAAAATACCTAAGATTTGCGGTCGGGCATGCACACCTCCAATTCAGATGTCTCCCTTTTGGTATCAGCACCGCACCAAGAACCTTTACCAAGATCCTCGTACAGATTATTGCTCTTCTACGTCTCAAAGGCTTACGCCTACACCATTACTTGGACGATATAATTCTTCTCGCACAGGACAGAGAAACTATCCTAGCCCAGAGAGAGACGCTACTAACAACTCTGCAACAATTCGGTTGGCGAATAAGTTGGAAGAAGAGTTGCCTTCAACCAGTACAGGATATGATCTTTTTGGGGGCAAGATTCCTCACAAACCAGAACATTGTTACTCTCCCAGAAGAAAAGAAGCAGGTGATAATAGACAGGGTACAGGGTACCATCCAGCAGAACACTCTACATGCAAGACAATGTCTGAGTTTGATGGGAACCTTAACCTCCACGATCCCAATGATACGCTGGGCTCAGTGGCATTCCAGGATGTTCCAGTGGGGGTTCTTGTCCCAATGGAATGGAGTCAGTATGCAGCAGACAATTCAGGTGACTACACAAATGAAGGACAGTTTGCACTGGTGGACGGTGAGCTCCCACTTATCCAGACCTCACGACATACAACAGAGAACCCCTCTAATAGTAACCACGGATGCCAGTCGGTGGGGATGGGGAGCCCACCTTCTAGAACACTCTGCTCAGGGGATCTGGAATCGCGCACTCTCACACTTACCGGCCAATATTCTGGAGTTGAGGGCAGCCTATCAAGCCCTATCTCACTTCCTACCTCGTCTGAGGGGCAGTGCGATACTTCTGAGAATGGACAACAAAACTGCAGTGGCTTACGTCAACAGGCAGGGAGGCACAAGGAGTCGGAGACTTCTGCAGGAAACGGCGCAAATTATGCTTCTAGCGGAGACAAATTTCCACAGTCTGAGGGCTGTCTACATACCTGGTCTGGAGAATACCAGAGCAGACTACTTGAGCCGAAACAGGGTGACCAACAACGAGTGGTCTCTACACAGGAGCATATTCCAGACTATCTGTCAGAAATGGGGCACACCAGAGGTGGACCTAATGGCCACATACAAGAATTCCAAATGCAGGAGGTTCTACTCTCAACGATGGGACCCGAAAGCGGAAGCAGTAGATGCTTTGAATACGACATGGAATTTCCATCTAGGATATGTTTTCCCTCCCACACCAATGATCAACAGAACCCTCAGGAAGTTATCACAGGAAAATGTAACGATAATAGCAATAATACCATTCTGGCCACACAGACCATGGTTCCCTCTCCTTTGGAGTCTGAAGACAGAGCCACCATGGCCAATACCGATAACACCGGTCATGCTATCCCAGGGGCCGATCCTACATCAGAACCCACACAGGTTAAATTTGATGGCCTGGCGATTGAAGGGAGGGAGTTAAGGAATTCAGGCTGCTCGGAGAAAGTAATTGAAACATTACTTAAGGCCAGGAAATCTACGACTAATAAGACATATCACAATATTTGGCAAAAATTCCTACAGTTCGCTAGTGAACATGGCGTCAATCCTGAACAACCCCTTCCGGGTCAGATTCTGGAATTCTTACAAACGGGTGTGGACAAACAGCTTAGTTACTCTGCACTGAAGGTGCAGGTTACGGCCCTCTCTGCCCTGACAGGAATCAGATGGGCTACAGACCCACTAGTCACACAATTTCTGAAAGGGGTAATGAAGATGAGACCACCCAGGAAGAACATATTTCCGAAATGGGATTTGCCAGTAGTGCTTGATTTCCTTACAGGGCCCCCCTTTGAACCGATACAATCCTGTACAGTGTGGAATCTAACTATGAAGGCCGTATTTCTTACAGCAATATCTTCTGCAAGGCGGGTATCGGAACTCCAGGCAATCGGTACAAGAGAGCCGTTTCTGACTTTTTTTCCGGATAGAGTGGTGATTAGACCAATGCTACACTTCATACCGAAGGTAGCGTCAGTATACCACTTTAACCAGGATTGGACATTACCCACATTCCAGGAGAGCGATACTAATGAACCACATACGTTGGATGTCGGAAGAACCTTAAAGCAATACTTAGAGATAACCCAGCCATTCAGGAAGGCAGACACGCTCTTTGTAGTACCAGCAGGCTATAGGAAGGGGGAATCAGCTTCTTCCAGGACTATTGCAAGCTGGATAGTCAAAACAATTCAGAACGCCTATAGAGCGGCGAACATGGTACCCCCAGTTCAGCTGGGGGCACACTCCACAAGGTCAGTGGCAGCCTCTTGGGCGGCCTATGCCAATGTATCGGCGGATAAGATCTGCCAAGCGGCCAATTGGCGCACAATTCATACGTTTATGCAGCATTATAAAGTAGACCCAGCTGTGAACTCTACTGTGCAGTTTGGTAAATCAGTATTGTCTGTGGTCTCAAATTGAATATCTGGTTTTGTTATCATATGTTGAGATATGTTGATCTCATTAAAAATTTAATTTGTTTTCTGCACCTGCAAAGGCCCCCCCTTGTACTTATTTCATGTCTCTATTTTTCTAGTTAGTTCCCATAAGTGCTGCCATGGAGGCATAAGGAAAACGGAAAATTGAATACTTACCTACCGGTAATTTTCCTTTCCTGATGCATCCATGGCAGCATGGGAGACCCACCCCTTTGCTCGGTGAGGTCGAAAAGATACTAGACAGGTGTATAGGGGTGGGACATGAATTTATCTAGTTACCTGTCCAATGGGGTAGGTGGGCGGGGCAACTACCCATAAGTGCTGCCATGGATGCATCAGGAAAGGAAAATTACCGGTAGGTAAGTATTCAATTTTCCGTTTTCCCACCAGGACGTTGCGTTTTAGGGGACATTATAGGTCGCATAACGTGCCCCTAACGCAACGCCTGGTGGTGCTGGAGGAGGACGCGACCTGGTGGTGCGCCTTTTTTGTGCTGTGCGATGCGGAGACCACGTGATCCGCATCACGTGGTCCCGCCAGCCAATCGCAGCACAGAGCGGCCGCTCCAGGAAGTAAACACTGCACGTCACAGTGCAGTAAATATTAATTAGCCATGTGGCTGGCCGCGGAGGAAGAGGGGAGACCTCCTCCTCTAACATTACTGAGCATGTGCAAACAGTCTAACGCGGCTTAGCCGCGTATAACGCACAGCATGCAGCACTTTCTTTTAACGTGCAATGTAACGTAACGTGGGCACTGTGAACAGCCCATTGATTTTTCATTGCTGTGCGGTGGGCTGCGTTACAGGCTGCTCTAACGTGCGCCTGTAACGTCCCACTGTGAAAGCAGCCTAAATGATCTATATATTTTTTCAAGACAAACTAGGCTTTCAATACGGGGTATTTAGTCCAAAGAATTTTTTTGTTTTCTAGGCATTTTCATGGGAAAAAGAGGAAACAAATAAAAAAAAAACGCATTATTATCTTTACCAATTCCAGTTTAAAAATAAAAAGCGTCACTGTGATAAAAAAAAAAATATGCCGCCAGTTTAATGTCCCCCTGGTATAGTCAGATGTGTCTTGAGTAGCAGCCCCCCCCCCCAGTATAGCCAGATGTGCCCCAGTATTAGGTTACCCCCCAGGTTAACCAGATGTTGCCCCATCATCAGATGCACCCCCCCCCTTACCCTGATGCCTGCCAGTTGTTTTAACCCCCCCCCCTTTAAATAACTCCTTCCACTCTGGTAATAGTGGCCAGATGAGAGCCCCCCATCAGGCAGCCACCTCGGTGCACAGTTCGGCTAATAAATTGAGCAGCAAGCGGCCTCTCTCACCTTACCTTGTTCCAGCGATGAGCCTGCAGCCTGAGCCTCCGATCCCCACTCTGAAACTCAGCCGCGTAATGCCGAATATTCGGGTCCCAGCTTGATGACGTCATCAAGCTGGGACCCGGGTAACCAGCAATACGCGGCTGAGTGCAGAGTGGGGATCGGAGGCTCGGGCTGCAGGCTCATCGCTGGAACAAGGTAAGGTGAGAGAGGCCGCTTGCTGCTCAATTTATTAGCCGCTCTGTGCACCGAGGGGAGAGATGAAGGATCACCGCTGTTTGCTACAGCGGTGATCGTTCATCCACGGGGGGGGGGGCGGGGGACATGTTCCCTTTAACCAATTAGTAATGCAGGTGAAGGTTCCGATGGGTTCGCTCTGAAGTGCACCCGATCGTGCACAGCAGGGCTGCAAGCTAAAATCATATATCTACGTCATTGTGGTTTGGAGGATGCTACAGACGACTTAGATATACTGTAGTGGTGGAAAAAGTAGTTAAACACTCCCTCAAAACTCACTCTTTTCAACAAGCATACACTCCAACTTAGGCTATGCCCCCTTCAGCCTCTTGTCAAGTTGTACTCCGACTAGATAACCTAAAAACACACTGCCTTTAGTTATTGTTTACTACCCCACTAATCCCCCCCCCCCATTACATTTTATTCCCCATGTCACATTTGTCAGTTACATTAACAATTTTGTATTTTGTACCAGTGGCTAGATTTTACACCATTTTCTGTATTATTATGTTTGGTTTGGTTTGGTTCTTACTTTGTACAGCGCCTCAGAATACTGTATGTTGGAGCTTTATAAATCAGTAATAATAACAATAGCTGATGGTAAAACTAAGTTACTCTTACTGTGGCAAATCTGTGTACAGTATTGTACAGTGACCATTATCAGCTTATTACAGGTCAGTAACACTAAGTCACCCCTTACTGTGACCAATCTGTGTACAGTAATGTACAGTGACCATTATCAGCTTATTACAGGCCAGTAACACTAAGTCACCCCTACTGTGACCAATCTGTGTACAGTAATGTACAGTGACCATTATCAGCTTATTACAGGTCAGTAACACTAAGTCACCCCTACTGTGACCAATCTGTGTACAGTAATGTACAGTGACCATTATCAGCTTAGTACAGGCTGGTAACACTAAGTCACCCCCTACTGTGACCAATCTGTGTACAGTAATGTACAGTGACCATTATCAGCTTATTACAGGCCAGTAACACTAAGTCACCCCTACTGTGACCAATCTGTGTACAGTAATGTACAGTGATCATTATCAGCTTATTACAGGCCAGTAACACTAAGTCACCCCCTCCTGTGACCAATCTGTGTACAGTAATATACAGTGACCATTATCAGCTTATTACAGGCTGGTAACACTAAGTCGCCCCTACTGTGAACAATCTGTGTACAGTAATGTACAGTGACCATTATCAGCTTATTACAGGCTGGTAACACTAAGTCACCCCTACTGTGACCAATCTGTGTACAGTATTGTACAGTGACCATTATCAGCTTATTACAGGCTGGTAACACTAAGTCACCTCCTACTGTGACAAATCTGTGTACAGTAATGTACAGTGACCATTAGCTTATTACAGGCCGGAAACACTAAGGAACCCTTATGCTGGATACACACGGTGCGTTCGCGCACTCGATTTTCCCGTCGATTCGTTTATTTCCAACATGTCCGATTTGGATTTCGATGGATCGTTAGGTCGATTCGGCATACTTTGCATGCGAATCGACCTAACGATCCATCGAAATCCAAATCGGACATGTTGGAAATAAACGAATCGACGGGAAAATCGAGTGCGCGAACGCACCGTGTGTATCCAGCATTACTGTGACCAATCTGTGTACAGTAATGTACAGTGACCATTATCAGCTTATTACAGGCCAGTAACACTAAGTCACCCCTACTGTGACCAATCTGTTTACAGTAATGCACGGTGTCCATTATCAGCTTATTACAGGCCTGTAACACTAAGTCACCCCTACTGTGACCAATCTGTGTACAGTAATGTACAGTGACCATTATCAGCTTATTACAGGCCGGTAACACTAACTCCCCCCTACTGTGCCCATTCTGTGTACAGTAATGTACAGCGACCATTATCAGCTTATTACAGGCCACTAACACTAAGTCACCCCCTACTGTGACCAATCTGTGTACAGTAATGTACAGTGACCATTATCAGCTTATTACAGGCCAGTAACACTAAGTCACCCCTACTGTGACCAATCTGTGTACAGTAATGTACAGTGACCATTATCAGCTTATTACAGGCTGGTAACACTAAGTCACCCCTACTGTGACCAATCTGTGTACAGTAATGTACAGTGACCATTATCAGCTTAGTACAGGCTGGTAACACTAAGTCACCCCCTACTGTGACCAATCTGTGTACAGTAATGTACAGTGACCATTATCAGCTTATTACAGGCCAGTAACACTAAGTCACCCCTACTGTGACCAATCTGTGTACAGTAATGTACAGTGATCATTATCAGCTTATTACAGGCCAGTAACACTAAGTCACCCCCTCCTGTGACCAATCTGTGTACAGTAATGTACAGTGACCATTATCAGCTTATTACAGGCCGGTAACACTAAGTCACCCCTACTGTGACCAATCTGTGTACAGTAATGTACAGTGACCATTATCAGCTTATTACAGGCTGGTAACACTAAGTCACCCCTACTGTGACCAATCTGTGTACAGTATTGTACAGTGACCATTATCAGCTTATTACAGGCTGGTAACACTAAGTCACCTCCTACTGTGACAAATCTGTGTACAGTAATGTACAGTGACCATTAGCTTATTACAGGCCAGAAACACTAAGGAACCCTTATGCTGGATACACACGGTGCGTTCGCGCACTCGATTTTCCCGTCGATTCGTTTATTTCCAACATGTCCGATTTGGATTTCGATGGATCGTTAGGTCGATTCGGCATACTTTGCATGCGAATCGACCTAACGATCCATCGAAATCCAAATCCGACATGTTGGAAATAAACGAATCGACGGGAAAATCGAGTGCGCGAACGCACCGTGTGTATCCAGCATTACTGTGACCAATCTGTGTACAGTAATGTACAGTGACCATTATCAGCTTATTACAGGCCAGTAACACTAAGTCACCCCTACTGTGACCAATCTGTTTACAGTAATGCACGGTGTCCATTATCAGCTTATTACAGGCCTGTAACACTAAGTCACCCCTACTGAGACCAATCTGTGTACAGTAATGTGCAGTGACCAGTATCAGCTTATTACAGACCAGGCACACTAACTCACCCCTGCTGTGACCAATTTGTGTACAGCAAAGTACATTATCAGCTTATTACAAGCCGGTAACTTAAAAAGTCTTATAGGGAGAAAGGGAAGAGAGACCAAATATTACTAAGGTAGGATGTAACACTAAGTTATCCCTACTGTGACCAATCTGTGTACAGTAATGTACAGTGACCATTATCAGCTTATTACAGGCCAGTAACACTAAGTTACCCCTACTGTGACCAATTTGTGTACAGTAATGTACAGTGATCATTATCAGCTTATTACAGGCCAGTAACACTGTTACCCCTACTGTGACCAATCTGTGTACAGTAATGTACAGTGACCATTAGCTAATTACAGGCTGGAAACACTAAGTTTCCCCTACTGTGACCAAGCTGTGTACAGTAATGTACAGTGACCATTATCAGTTGATTACAGGCCAGCAAAGGTGGCCATATATTAGCCAACCAATCGACCATCCAGTTCGATTATTATAATCGATGTGAATGAAAATTGGTGCTGCCAAGTGCATGCCCAACCGACAAAGCGACCAATTTCGGGACAGAAATAGGCCGCTCGGGTGATCGTGCATGCTGCAAGATGTCGGTCTGAAGTTGGTTGGTTGGGTGTGCGGCGGTACGGTGGCCAATTTGCAAACGAGATGACGAAACCCCCACCACTGAAGCCGCAATGTATAATTGTATGTAGTGTGTGCATATATACATTACCTGTCCATGTCGCCGGGTTCCGCATACACGCCGGCAGCAAATAGAGTCTGTTACCCGGCGAGCTGGACGGATGGACCCGGCGAGCTGCTACAGGACAGGTAATGTATAAATGCACACACTACATACATTTATACATTTTGGGGACAGGGGCGAGGGAGACGCGGCGGCTCAGCCGATTCCCTGATGATTTCATGCTGAAATCGGATGGGAATCGGCCTGTAGTTTATGGGCAGATTCGACCAAGAGACAAATGTATCTCTAATCAGATTCGATTAGAGATAAATTTGTCTCTTGGTCGAATCTGCCCATAATATTCTAATGTATGGCCACCTTAACACTAAGTCACCCCCTAGTGTGCGAATCTGTGTTTAGTAATGTACAGTTACCATTATCGGCTTAATACAGGCCGGTAACTTATAAAGTCTTATAGGGAAAAAGGGAAGAGGCACCAAATATTACTGTTTGGGGTTGTACAGTAGAATCCCTTTATAGTAAACACCAAGGGATTGAGAAAAGTAGATAACTATATCAGAAATGTTCATACTCTAGCTGCTAGTGTTCCCCAACCCTGTCCTCAGGGCCCACCAACAGTGCATGTTTAGTAGAAATCCCCAGAGGTAGATAATCAGCTCTGCTGAGACACTAATTACCTCACCTGTGCATGTTTGTGGTTTTCTGCAAAACATGCACTGTTGGTGGGCCTGGAGGACAGGGTTGGGGAACTCTGCCCTAGCACAACATACCATAGTACTGTATCTTATTTCAGTCAATAATTAGGAGTCAGTTTTTCTTTTAAACTGCTTCAGCAAGCGAGCACAGACAGCGTCTAAGCTAGATCACCATGAACAGTGCTCACCATGCACTGATTTGCATGCAATAATCATGCAGCAGCTTGCACAGGGAGCATAGGTCTCACTAGTAAATGCAGGCAGAGTACTTGCCATGTGCTTTTCTGTCCACACGTCTGTGCAGCCTGGGTGATGCTTTAGCGTTACAGCGCAGCTTAATATGTTGGCGCTTTATAAATACAATAAGTAAATAAATAGTCATGCACAAGCAAGTCACAGATGACAGGCAGTTCCCTCAGGAATTAGGCAGCAGCTTGCACAGGAAGCATAGGTCTCACCAGTTATTGCAGGTACAGTACTGATAGTGTGCTCCTCTGCCCACATGTCTGTGCAGCCTGGATGATGCTGTAGTGTTGCAGCCATGCACAAGCAAGTCACAGATGACAGGCAGTTCCTTCAGTAATCAGGCAGCAGCTTACAGAGTAAGCATAGGTCTCACCAGTTAATGCAGGCACAGTACTGATAGTGTGCTCCTCTGTTCACATGTCTGTGCAGCCTGGACAGTGAAGTAGTGTTGCAGTCATGCACAAGCAAGTCACAGATGACAGGCAGTTCCCTCAGGAATTAGGCAGCAGCTTGCACAGGAAGCATAGGGCTCACCAGTTAATGCAGGTACGGTACTGATAGGGCTTGATTCACAAAGCCGGGATAAATGATATCACGGCCATGATATGCTTAGCGCGCGGGTTAACGTGCGTACGGGTTTGCGCGCATAAAAGTAGCGCGTGAACGGGGAAAGTTAATGCGCGCAAGCCTTTACTTTTATGCACGCAAACCTGTACGCCAGCTAACCCGCCGCTAAGCATACCACAGCTTTGTGAATCGAGGTCATAGTGTGTTCCTCTGTGCACTTTTTTGTGCAGCCTGGATGATACTGTAGTGTTGCAGCCATGCACAAGATAGTCACAGATGACAGACAAATACCTTAGTAATCAGGCAGCAGCTTAAACAGGAAGCATAGATCTCACCAGATAATTCAGGTACAGTACTGATAGTGTGCTCCTCTGCCCACATTTCTGTGCAGGCTGGATGATACTGTAGCATTGCAGCCATGCACAAGCAAGTCACAGATGACGGGCAGTTCCTTCAGTAATCAGGCAGCAGCTTACACAGGAAGCATAGATCTCACCAAGTAATGCAGGTACAGTACTGATAGTGTGCTCCTCTGCCCACATTTCTGTGCAGCCTGGATGATGCTGTAGTGTTGCAGCCATGCACAAGCAAGTCACAGATGACGGGCAGTTCTTTCAGTAATCAGGCAGCAGCTTACAGAGGAAGTATAGGTCTCACCAGTAGCTGCAGCTTGCAGTCTTTATCCCATGCACCAGATGGTGCTCTTGAGGTAATTCACGCAAGCTCAGAGTAACATGCAGATTGCGGGCTACAAGTAACTGCCAGCCCGCCCACTTTTCACTATAACCAGATACAAATACAGCAAGAGCCAAAAAAATAGGTTCACTATAACCAAAGTTCTATAAAATGCGGGTTTACGTCACCTGGAGTTACACCCATAAACGTATAATGGTGCTAGGCCGGGACCTGGACATTATGTCTACTATACTTGAAGTTCTACTATTTTCAAGTTTAATTTAACAAGATAATAATGTATGGACTGTTTGTGCATTTTGTTGGATGTGTTGTGATACATAAACTCTGCTGTATAGGATTGCTTCCCAAGTGCTGAAAACCCTCTGCAGTTCTTTATCAGGCTGATCACTATTGTTCTCCTCAGATTCCTCTAACAGGAAGCGATGATGTATGTCTTTTTGCAGGGCGGAGTCCCGACATCCGGAACCTCTCAGAGACTCCTCCCTCCCTCTCCTCAGACCGCACAATGACCGATGACGATCTCACAGACGACTCTTCTGGTGAAGTCCCTCACATGGCCACTGTCCATCAAGGAGGTCACAGCATGTTTCCCCCAGAGGTGTCACATGCAGGCCCGTCTCGTGACAGTCCTCAGCGGGAGAAGGCACTTCCCTGTTCTGAGTGTGGGAAATGTTTAGTTTGTACATTAGATCTTCAGCAACATCAGAGATCTCACCCAAGCCAGAAGCCAAATAAGGAGCAGCAGAAAGTCAAGAAGCGTTATGTATGTTCAGAGTGTGGGAAAGGTGTTCGATGCCAGTCAGAACTCATAAGTCCTCAGAGGTCTCACACAGGAGAGAAGCCGTTTGTATGTTCAGAGTGTGGAACAGGTTTCCCTATAAAATCCAGGCTGGAGAAGCATCAACGCTCTCACACAGGTGAGAAGCCATTTTTTATCTCCTGAGTGTGGGAAATGCTTTCAACTTAAAAGCAGTCTTCGGAAACATCAGCAGATTCACATACAGATAAAGCCATCCTATTCGTGTTCTGAGTGTGGGAAAGGTTTTACTATAAAATCCAAGATGACAGAACATCAGCGCTTTCACACAGGAGAGAAGCGATTTGTGTGTTCCGAGTGTGGGAAACGCTTTACTGTAAAAGCTAGGCTGAGGAAGCATCAACGCTCTCACACAGGTGAGAAGCCATTTTCATCTCCTGAGTGTGGGAAATCCTTTCAATTTAAAAGCAGTCTTCGGAAACATTAGCAGATTCACATACAGATAAAGCCATCATATTCGTGTTCTGAGTGTGGGAAAGGTATTCGAAGCAAGTCAGAGATCTCACACAGGAGAGAAGCCATTTTTATGTTCTGAGTGTGGGAAACGCTTTACTGTAAAAGCTAGGCTGAGGGAGCATCAGCGCTCTCACACAGGTGAGAAGCCATTTTCATGTCCTGAGTGTGGGAAATCCTTTCAACTTAAAAGCAGTCTCCGGAAACATCAGCAGATTCACATACAGTTAAAGCCATATTTGTGTTCTGAGTGTGGGAAATGTTTTCAGCTTAAAAACAGTTTTCTGAGACATCAGTTCGCTCACAAAGCGGAGAAGCCATATCCATGTTCAGAGTGTGGGAAACGTTCTACTTTTAAATGCGAACTTTTCAGACATCAGCAAACCCACAAAGGGGAGAAGCCCCACTCGTGTCCTGAGTGTAGGAAATGTTTTTCACTCAAAGGAGCTTTAACAAAACATAAGCGACTTCACAGCGGCAACAGTTCCTACATATGTTCTGAGTGTGGGAAATGTTTCACACAGAAGTCAGTCCTCGCTAATCATGAGAAGACTCACATACCCAAGAAGGCAGCCCAGTCCTCACAGCTGATTGGCTGTTGAAGTGTTCAGAGTGATGGAAATATTGGAATGAAAACAGCTCAGGCTGAAGAAAAGTTGCTGTATGCACAATGTGTAAAGTCCGGCCTCTTAATGCATAACTGCACCATTACTGAGAACACGGCAATCCCTGCATTCCAGTTCTGTGCATTGCAGGGATTCCTGGCATGTACATGTTATGTCTCAGTGTTACTAACAGATTGTGATATGGGAGGGGCCACATTTGGCAGTTAGTGAATCAGTGCAAGTGTAAAACTGAGTAGGAAGGGCTCCTGCTCTGTGCAGCTTATGACTCTTGCAGAGACACGTGAAGTTACTGAATACACTTCATAGTCTCCCCTTTGTTATGTGTTATTTTAGGTCTTCTGTTAAGAGGGATGTAAGGGAGAATGGATAAGACTAATAGGACACTATTGATTAAGACTAATAGTGAAATTGCCCATAATAAATTTACAATAGAAGAAAGACAATCTTGTTGACTGAATTGTTTTGCTTTTTCACTCAGAGCCCATAAAGCAAACCAGTTCAGATCATGTAACAAACATATTTCAGAGACTCCTGATAAAATGTGGATAGTCGCTAAACTGCAATTTGATGGAGATATTCCATTCCAGGAAGCAGCAATCTATATGCCAGCATCCAGCCGTATCATGGCTCTCTCTGGTCTCTCCATACCCCCATTCATTTTGTGGTAACCATGGCAACAGACAGCAATAACACCCCCTTTCCAATGCTATCTTTAGAAGTCCTAATGTGTACCACTTATACTTACCTGAGGAATCCTCCAGCGCCCTGTAGACTGTGGGCTTCCTCACAGTCTTCCCACGCTGCTCCGTTGTCCTGCCGTCGGCTTCAGTAAATTGCCCTCCGATTGCACTCCTGTCGCTGGCTGTGTTCTGCAACTGCTCAGTTACAGTCTTAGCAAACTGCGCCTGCACAGAATGCCCCTAACTACAGGAGCGCGGTCTGGGGGAGCCCGCACCCAGGACCGCACATGCACAGTGGAGCACGACTGGGGGAGGCTGGGGAATTTACCGGAGTTGACTGCGAGACAACGGGGTGGCCCGGCAGGATGGCAAGGGAGCCCACAGTCTACAGGGGGCTGGAGGAAATCCCAGGTAAGTATAAAAGCTTGTCTGTTTTGTTTCAGGTTTCCTTTAAGAACCGTACACACATAAGAAGCGTGTTGCCGGGCAAGGATCGGTACTCCATTCTTTGGGGGACGCTGCAGTGTCGACATTGTACAGATGAGGAGAGGAGGGGTGACTGTACAATGCATGATGGGGGGGTATTGAGCCATACTATCAAATGAAGATCCAAATTCTCACAATGCGTATCAAATTTATTCAAGTATCAAAAACCTATAGAAAACCCCCTCAAAGACCAACTTCCTCCCCCCTAAAAACAATGCCTATTTGGATTGGAGCGCTCCTCACATCCATACAGCTCACACATGCAGCGCACAGTCCTTGGCCAAGTATAGTGTATTGTCCTGCTGGATATTGCAAGGGATAATCAAGGTTCCAACAGTCCTTGTCTGACAACCTTAATCCTCTAGACGTGAATCTGATAGGGACACTTCCCGTTATACAGCTTCAGATGAGGTAACTTCAGCTTCTCTGACAATTGCACACACTGACTCTTGTCCCAACTATGCAGTCAATGATCACGTTTGCTGCACACTTAGAGCTTAAAGTGGAATATAACCCTGCATTTCAACTTTGCTCTAAAACATTCTTTACACCATATTATATGCAACCAGCATTTTTTTTTTTTTTTTACTAGACCAGCATTGGAAGGGTTACACACACAGCTTTAAAGTTCCTGGAGAGAACTGCAGATGCATCCGAAGTTTAGATAGATACATTCAAGTAAAACAAAATGTAACAAGTGAGGAATGTTGCACACTATTTGGCTGTCCTCCAGCTCCTGCACAGTCAAAGAGAGTGAGTCACATTCCACAGTTGTTACATTTTGTTTTGCTTAAATGTATCTATCTAAACTTTGGCTGCGGCAGTATTTCTCCCCACGGAACTTTAAAGCTCTGTGTGTAACCCTTCCAATGCTGGTCTAGTAAAAAAAAATGCTGGTTGCATATAATATGCTGTAAAGAATATTTTAGAGCAAAGTTGAAATGCAGGGTTATATTCTGCTTTAATCAGGCACTTCAGTGCATCTGCTCTGGATCTCGTTTGAGCCATTCCTCTTGCTTTAACATTCCATGTGCCAGATACTAAAGCGACCAGTGTACCTTGTACACACACAGCCATAAATGGCCTCCTCAGGCAGTGTGTGCTGGTCTATGAAGAGGGGAGGGGGGGACAATGGACTGCTAGTGATAAAGCAATGGCCGATGTGTTGTGACTGACATGCATCATAGTCAACACACCTTTAACTAGCATTTTCCTGGGATACAAATCCAGTGTGAAAAAGAATGTTAAAGGACAACCGAAGTGACATGTGACATGATGAGATAGACATGTGTATGTACAGTGCCTAGCACACAAATAACTATGCTGTGTTCCTTTTTTTCTTTCTCTGCCTGAAAGAGCTAATATCAGGTGAGTAAGTGGCTGACTCAGTCCTGAGTCAGACAGGAAGTGACTACAGTGTAACCCTCACTGATAAGAAATTCCAACTATAACACACTTTCCTAGCAGAAAATGCCTTCTGAGAGCAGGAAAGAGATAAAAAGGAAAATGTCTTAACAGTGAGGGTCACACTGTAGTCACTTCCTGTCTAAATCAGGACTGAGTCAGCCACTTACATACCTGATCAGTGGTGCTCAGCAGAGCTCGAATATTCGAGTAGCTCGAATATTCGAGCTCTTTTTCAGCTATTCGAGCTCGGTATTCGAGCTCCGAATAGCTGGAGCTATTCGAATGGGCTATCCGAGTACACTCGAATAGCCCATTCACTATTCGAGCTATTCGAGCAACTCGGCGCTATTCGAGCTCGGTACCGAGCTCGAATAGCGTCATAGCCCAGATTGATGTCCTTAGAGCCAATCAGAGGGCTCCCAGGCCCTCTGACGGCAGCCAATCACAGAGGGGGACCCTGGCCAGCCCCTACCCTATAAATAGCGGCCGCCATGTTCCGTTTCTCCATGCTTGCCTGAGACTTGTACAGAGAGAGAGTTGCTCCTTTGTGCTTTGGCTTAGCAAGTGCTCTATTGTGATCATTTACCTAGCGTTTTTGCTCACCTACACCTGCCATATACACCTATATTGTTGTTAGTTAGATAGACATTGTATTTTAGTTAGTAGCTTGTGTGTTACATTAGAGACAGGCAGCTGCTGCAAGCTTACAGGTTTAGGCCTCAGGGGGGCCTTGCCTCTGTGGGCAGCTGTCCTCTGTTTATTTCTCTCATCTATACCAGTATTTCTGCTGTGTCCTTTACTAATAGTATTGTAGTTATACTGTACTAGGAGTAGGACACTCACTGACTGTCACTGTTTATAGGCTACTAGCTAGCTCCTGCGTGTGTGCACTCACTCACTGTCTGTGTGTACACACACTCTATTTCCTTCTGATTACTGATAGATTATTGTTAGTTAGTTGTACTTACTTACTACTTACTCTTACTGTACCCGTAGGGACACTCACTGTCACTGTTCATATAGGCTACTAGCTCCTGCGTGTGCGCACTGCACTCACTGTCTGAGTGTACACACACAACACACACTCTATTTCCTTCTGATCGCTGATTGATTATCGTAATTAGTTAGTTCTACTTACTGTTACTACTTACTCTTACTGTACTAGGAGTCTAGGACACTCAGTCACTGTCCATAGGCTACTAGCTCCTGCGTGCGTGCACTCACTGTCTGAGTGTACACACACCCACACTCCATTTCCTTCTGATCGCTGATTGATTATTGTAATTAGTTAGTTCTACTTACTGTTACTACTTACTCTTACTGTACTAGGAGTCTAGGACACTCAGTCACTGTCCATAGGCTACTAGCTCCTGCGTGCGTGCACTCACTGTCTGAGTGTACACACACCCACACTCCATTTCCTTCTGATCGCTGATTGATTATCGTAATTAGTTAGTTGTACTTACTGTTACTACTTACTCTTACTGTACTAGGAGTCTAGGACACTCAGTCACTGTGTTCATAGGCTACTAGCTCCTGCGTGCGTGCACTCACTGTCTGAGTGTACACACACCCACACTCCATTTCCTTCTGATCGCTGATTGATTATTGTAATTAGTTAGTTCTACTTACTGTTACTACTTACTCTTACTGTACTAGGAGTCTAGGACACTCAGTCACTGTGTTCATAGGCTACTAGCTCCTGCGTGCGTGCACTCACTGTCTGAGTGTACACACACTAAATTTACTTGTGATTACTACTGATTATTGTAACTGCTAGTTGTACTTCCTGACTGTTACTACTTACTTACTGTACTAGGGGACACTCACTCAGTCACCTCACCAACCAACCCACTCCATTAAAGTACCCCACTTTTCACCCGCCCTTTTACAAAACTTTTGTCTATACGCCCAAAACATTTAAGATGTCTGGAAGTGGCAGCCAGCGCGGTTTGGGCAAGGGGAAGGGCAGCAAGGGAATCAGGAGGAGAGGGAGCAGCATTGTGGCAAGCCGCGGCCGCGGGCGCGCCACCATGCACAGTTCCGCAGCAGCAGCGTCAGTGGCTAACATTCCTCCCATAGCCACTGGCCGTGGACGCCTTGGGCGCCGCCCAGCAGGAGCATCTGCAACTCACGCTGCAGAGACACAGCAGCAGCAGCGTGTAGCACCTGCTCCCATTTTCCTCCAGCCGGGTCGGAAACGTCCCATTGAGGAAAAGGATGCAGACACTGTGGTGCAACTCATGACGGAGGATGAGCAGCCCGCCATCAGCTCTGCATCCGAGGCCTCCACCCTCACCACCACCACCACCCCTGTTCGCAGCAGCCGCCCAGCAGGGTCTGGGGAGGAGGCCAGTTCACCGTCACTCGCCGACCTGTCATTCAGCAGTCTTTTGACCCCAGGCATCATGAGTAAATTGTCTGCTGTTGTTGGCGATCTTGAGGAGGAGATGCTGATGGGCACTTTGGGGGATGAGGGATTGGACAGCAAGACTGTGGCGACAGTCAAGCAGCCTATCCATGCATCAGGAGAGGAGTTTGGGGGGTCCTCATCCCAGCAGGACATGTTTCAGGAGGGGGAGGATGATGATGACCCGGTGACAGACAGAGACTGGGTGCCACCACCTCCAGGGGATGTCGTCCTCAGCAGCTCTGAGGAGGAGGAGGAGGATGCGCTTGTGGGCCTTGCAAGGAGGCGCATCATTGCAAGCATTGGCAGCGTCCCACAGCCTGCTGGTGTCTCAGGCTCAGCAGCAGCAGCATCAGCCAGTACCACCCCCAGCCGCACCCAAGCCCCCCCCCCCAACCACCACAGGGAGACAGGCAGCAGCGCTTCCATGCCGTAGGGGGAAGTTTCTGTCACCAATCTGGCGGTTTTTCACCATGCCCACTGTGTACAGCAAGTACGCCACTTGCAACCACTGTCAGCGGAAGTTGAGCAGAGGTGCAGACCCCTTAAAGTTCAGCACCAGCTCGCTCATCAACCACCTTGCGGCTAAACATTTCCACCAGCATGAGGAGTTCCAGAGGCTGAAGGCATCTGCTGCTGGCAGTGGCACCACACCCATCACTGCACAGCCTTCAGCAGCAGCAGCAGCAACAGCAGCCACCCGCCCTCCTGCTCCTCCAGCAGCACCAGCAGGAGTGCGGAAACGCACTGCTCCTCCCCCCTCTGCAACTCCTGCCGCCGACACTGAGGCCTGTTCTGGCAGCCAGTCCTCAGTGGCCTCCTCTGCTGTGTCTGCTGATTCCCGTGTCAGCAAAAGGCCACGCCAGAGCCTTTTGAGCGAGTCCTTCCAGGGGGTGGTTAGGGCTCTGCCTCCCAGCAGCCGTCGCGTGCGGCAGCTGAACGGCTTGCTGGCACGGGCCATGTGCTCCCAACTCCTGCCGTACACGCTCGTGCAGGAGGGGAGCGACATTCGTGCGCTGCTTGCTTGCGCAGCCCCAGACTGGCAGCTCCCCAGCAGACACTTCTTTGCCCGCAAGGCCATTCCTGCACTGCACCGCTTTGTGATGGCCAATGTGGAGCGAGGGCTGGAGCACGCGGTTGGTGAAAGGGTCCACGTCACCATGGACTCCTGGAGCAGCCGCTTCGGGACAGGCCGCTACCTGTCCTTCACTGTCCACTGGGTCAGCTTGGTGGAAGGGGGTGAGGATGGGAGAGCAGCAGCGGGCACAGCAGCAGCAGCAACACAGTGGGTGGTGCCACCCCGCAGGCTCAGGGGAACTGCAGCAAGTTCCTCCGATCCTCTGCCATCCTCCGGCACACCTGGCCAAACCCCCCGCCTCAGCAGCAGCGTGAAGGCCCGCCACTGCCAAGCGCTGCTGCACTTGGTCAGCCTTGGGAAGACCAAGCTGACGGCAACCCATGTGTTGGCCAAACTCCAGGAGCAGGAGAGGATTTGGCTGACCCCCAGAGGCCTCAGAGTCGGAGAGGTGGTGGCCGACAATGGGGCCAATCTGGTTGCCGCAATAGACAGGGGAAACCTGACCCACATCCCCTGTCTTGCCCACGTGCTGAACCTGGTGGTGCAGAAGTTCCTGCGCACCTACCAGGGGATGGGCGAACTGCTGGAAACGGCAAGGAATGTTGTGCGTCACTTCCGGCGCTCGGCTGCAGCCTGTGCGAGCCTGGAAGACGTGCAAAAGGAGCTGGATCTGCCACGCCATCGGCTGATCCTTGACGTTCCGACTCGCTGGAACTCCACCCTGGCGATGTTGGAGCGTCTGGTTGAACAGAGGCGCGCTGTCAAACAGTACCTTGCCCTGGCCACTGTTTCCGCAGCTCAGAGAAGGGACAAGACCAGCAACTTCCCGTCCATCGTCCCCGATGATGACTGGAGGCACATGCAGCAGGTGTGCTTAGTGCTGGCTCCCTTCCTGCAGGCCACAAACATGGTGAGCAGGGACCATGCTATGGTCTGCGAGTGGGTGCCCCTGGTTTCTCTGCTGAACAGGGCCCTCGATGCTTTGCTGGAACAGGGAGCGGCAGCCTTGGACCAGCAGGAGCGGCAACCAGCTGCGCAGTCCACCTCTGAGGGGGAGGAGGAGGAGGACTTGGTGGAGGTCCCTGACCTGGCTGCTGATGAGGGGGATCAGCACAGCGCAGCTGAGTTGGTGCGGGGGTGGAGAGAGGATGAGGCGGCAGAGGAGGAGGATGAGGACAGCACTGACGTCGATGTGCCAGCAGACGTGGCCCGCCTCTTCCCAATGGCAGCGCACATGCTGACGTGCCTGCGCAGGGACCCCAGGGTGATCCAGATGAAGCAGAGGGAGGACATCTGGATCAGCATGATGTTGGACCCACGCCTCAAGGGGAAGTTGAGCCAGTTCCTGCCGCCTGCAGGAGGAGACCCAGCGCAACAAATAAGGAGCTTGCAGCAGGCCCTTGTTGAGCGCTTGGAGGAAGCCTTCCCCCAGCCTTCCACCCCCACTGTCCAGCAGCCAGCACAGAGGCAGCAGCAGGTGCCTGCATCCAGCAGCAGCAAGCGCCCCACAGACCTGCTGTCTCTCAGCCACGAGCTCTACAGGACTGTAGAGGCTCCGGCAGCAGTGACTAGAGAGGAGATGCATGCAGCAGCATCCTCCTCCGGTCACAGCCAGCGCCTGACCCGCATGGTGGCTGACTACATGGGGTCGTAAAGCGGGCTTGACAGCGATGCCCCTGTTGATCCCATGGAGTATTGGGTCAAGCGCATGGAGATCTGGAGCGAGCTGGCGCAGTACGCCCTGGAAGTGCTGTCCTGCCCCCCTTCCAGCGTGCTGTCCGAGCGCTGCTTCAGTGCAGCTGGTGGCGTGGTCACCGAGAAACGCTCAGGTCTGTCTCACAAGTCTGTGGACAGACTGACGTTTCTCAAGATGAACCAGGCGTGGGTGGAAGGCGAGTTCCTGGCCCCTGTTGTCGGCGAGAGGGGGACATGAACTGGCTGCCGGAACCATCGTTAATGTGCCTTACCACCCTTTACCACCTCCTGGCTCCTGCTCACTAAGCCAGCCTGGTTCACTTTGACTATTACGTCGCCTGCAGCCACACATTTTACACCTACAGTGGGCTGCTGTGTACTGCCCTTCTGCTGTCTGTCTGTGTTTCCCACTGCCAGGGTACACAGAATTACCTTCTTCTGCTGCCACTCTGCCACCAGCTATTACGTCAAACAATAGCTATATTGGTTGCAAAACCAAAAACCAAAAAACCATAAAAAAAAAAAAAAAGGTTTAATTTTTCTGAGGTGCCCGGGTTGAAAACTGTGTTGTCCCAGTTGTGTATTGGACACAATGTGGGCTGCACGACCGCTGTCTGGGACCTCCTGTTGTGTTTATTTACAGCCCTGGTATCACCGCTAGGTACCAGGGCTATTATGTCACGCTGCCTACCTGCTGCCACACTCACACTGCTCCTCCATACCTCCTCCTGCTGCTGCTGTCTGTCTGTGTTTCCCACTGCCAGGGTACACAGATGATTTACCTTCTGCTGCCACTCTGCCACCAGCTATTACGTCAAACAATAGCTGCTCGCCTACTCCTCCATTCCTCCTCCTGCTGCTGCTGTCTGTCTGTGTTTCCCACTGCCAGGGTACACAGATGATTTACCTTCTGCTGCCACTCTGCCACCAGCTATTACGTCAAACAATAGCTGCTCGCCTACTCCTCCATTCCTCCTCCTGCTGCTGCTGTCTGTCTGTGTTTCCCACTGCCAGGGTACACAGAATTACCTTCTGCTGCCACTCTGCCACCAGCTATTACGTCAAACAATAGCTATATTGGTTGCAAAACCAAAACCAAACAAACCATTAAAAAAAAAAAAAAGGTTTAATTTTTCTGAGGTGCCCGGGTTGAAAACTGTGTTGTCCCAGTTGTGTATTGGACACAATGTGGGCTGCACGACCGCTGTCTGGGACCTCCTGTTGTGTTTATTTACAGCCCTGGTATCACCGCTAGGTACCAGGGCTATTATGTCACGGCGAGCTGCCTGCCTCATTGACTGCCTGCTGCCACACACTCATCCTCCTCCTCCTGCTGCTGAATTTACCTCCTGCTGTCTTTGTGTTTCCACTGCCAGGGAGCACATACAATGGCGCTTCCAACATGCGTGCGCCCACCAGCTATTTGTTACGCTCAAAAATAGCTGCATTTCTTTAAAAAAAAATTGAAAAGAGAAATACGTGAAGAAGAAGAAGACGATATTGAAAAGGAAGGAGAAGATGAAGAAGAAGATGAAGAAGATGAAGAAGAAGAAGAAGAAGAAGATCGAGAAGAAGAAGAAGAAGAAGAAGAAGAAGATCGAGAAGAAGAAGAAGAAGAAGAAGAAGAAGAAGAAGATCGAGAAGAAGAAGAAGAAGAAGATCGAGAAGAAGAAGAAGAAGAAGAAGAAGATCGAGAAGAAGAAGAAGAAGAAGATCGAGAAGAAGAAGAAGAAGAAGAAGAAGATCGAGAAGAAGAAGAAGAAGAAGAAGAAGATCGAGAAGAAGAAGAAGAAGAAGAAGATCGAGAAGAAGAAGAAGAAGAAGAAGAAGATCGAGAAGAAGAAGAAGAAGAAGATCGAGAAGAAGAAGAAGAAGAAGAAGAAGAAGATCGAGAAGAAGAAGAAGAAGAAGAAGATCGAGAAGAAGAAGAAGAAGAAGAAGATCGAGAAGAAGAAGAAGAAGAAGAAGATCGAGAAGAAGAAGAAGAAGAAGAAGATCGAGAAGAAGAAGAAGAAGAAGAAGAAGAAGATCGAGAAGAAGAAGAAGAAGAAGAAGAAGATCGAGAAGAAGAAGAAGGAGAAGATCGAGAAGAAGATCGAGAAGAAGGAGAAGATCGAGAAGAAGATCGAGAAGAAGAAGAAGATCGAGAAGAAGATCGAGAAGAAGAAGAAGATCGAGAAGAAGATCGAGAAGAAGAAGAAGAAGAAGAAGAAGATCGAGAAGAAGAAGAAGAAGAAGAAGAAGAAGATCGAGAAGAAGAAGAAGAAGAAGAAGAAGAAGATCGAGAAGAAGAAGATCGAGAAGAAGAAGAAGAAGAAGAAGAAGATCGAGAAGAAGAAGAAGAAGAAGAAGAAGATCGAGAAGAAGATCGAGAAGAAGAAGAAGATCGAGAAGAAGATCGAGAAGAAGAAGAAGATCGAGAAGAAGATCGAGAAGAAGAAGAAGATCGAGAAGAAGATCGAGAAGAAGAAGAAGAAGAAGAAGAAGATCGAGAAGAAGAAGAAGAAGAAGAACAAGTATATACAGTAACACTACTGAACAAAATTAAGGACACAACTTCTCTTTCCACATTTTTTTTTAAAGGAACATCCCCACATAATCACTTGCTGTTGTTACTTGGAAAAAAAGAGGTTTCTTGCATCATTCACCCTCAAAACAAGTGTTGGAAGCTATTTAAGGCCAATTCGAATAGTCAGCTCGAATAGTTAGCTCGAATACCGACTCGAATAGTGAGCTCGAAGTCCGAGGTCGAATCGAATAGTAAAAATTATTCGACTCGAATATTCGACTGACCTCGAATAATTTACTATTCGAATTCGACCAAACTCGAATTTTAAAAAGGGGTATTTGAGCATCACTATACCTGATATTTAACTCTTTCAGGCAGAGAGAGAAAAAAAGGAACACAGCCTAGTTATTTGTGTGCTAGGCACTGTACATACACATGCCTATCTCATCATGTCACTTTGGGTATCCTTTAAGATAACACAAATGGCTTTGTTAAAACACTTGTAGCCTCGGATGAGGAAAAGATTCCTTCCTCTGACTAGCAGAAAGCCAGGCAACATACTTTTTGTTATACCCAGTCTAGTTGGAGATTGAAATCTGTGTGCGTGTGTTGTACACCACGTTCCAAATTATGCAAAATATATTTTTCTCTGATTTTCCTAAATAGTTGCTACCAGTGGCAGCCAGCACAATTTTTGAGTC
Organism: Hyperolius riggenbachi; assembly: GCF_040937935.1. Lineage (NCBI taxonomy): Eukaryota > Metazoa > Chordata > Amphibia > Anura > Hyperoliidae > Hyperolius > Hyperolius riggenbachi. The sequence goes on from NC_090655.1 coordinate 280,117,236, forward strand.
CTCAACAAATAACGTAACGCTCTGGAATGCTTTGTCTAATGTGAAAGGTAATAGACTTTCATGTTACCCCGCTTACTGCAGCCTAGGAGCGTTCCGTTAAAACGCACAGATCAGCTCCTAGTGTGAAAGAGTTCTTAGACAAAAGTTGTTTTGCCTCCCTGTTCCTGCTCAGGTCGTGTCCCGCACAGACACAGGGTGGCAACTTGCGCATAGAATGTTTTAGTCTGTCTCCTTTGGCCAAGGGACGCAGAACAGGAGGGAAAATACCAGTGCTACATAAATACCACTCAATAAAGGATGACCAATGAATTGCTGTTTGTTCCGGGATGAGGTCAGTTTGGCTACAATCTATATATAGCTACAAACTGAGACCAACCAAATGCAGCTCAAACTGTATTGAGCTTGAGGCCGCTTTTACACTATACCAGTTACGTGATCGTGCTGCAAGGGAGCCTGCCATGCGATCACCGCACAAGTCATTTACATTTAACGGAGGCACACAGGAGGACGGGGAGGGACGCATTCATGCTAATGGGGCTGGAGAAGCCTTGGACAAGTAAAAATCTTTAACTCCCTTAGCGATAATCACGAGTACAGCTCAGGGTGGAAAAAACATGTCAGGAGTGGTATCCCCGAGCTGAACTCGTGGTAGCCTCCGGGAGGTCTATGCAGAGCAATGCCGCAGCGGGCGGTTTTCACCCACCTCCTGGGGCATCCTGACAAATCGGCCACCATTCTTCTTCCTGTCCTCCGAGGCTCTGCTTCCCCCTGCCGAGATTGGTATCCCCGAGCTGAACTCGTGGTAGCCTCCGGGAGGTCTATGCAGAGCAATGCCGCAGCAGGCGTTTTTCACTCACCTCTCAGGGGATCCTGACGTCGATCACCATTCTTCTTCCTGTCCTCCGAGGCTCTGCTTCCCCCTGGCGAGATTGCCATCTGCTGTCATGAAGACAGCTGTAATCTTACTATAGGGTTACAGCACCACCCGGAGGACAGAGGGAAAACTGCAGTGCTTGATCCCAGGGAGGTGAGTGCTGGGTTGCTGCAGATCTAGCAGCATGATTTTTTCCAGGTTTTAGGGTCTAAAAACATGCAAAAGAATTGTACTGCTTTTATACCCTAAAATCCAGAAAGAATCATACTGCCAAGAGGGGTAACAGCTGACGTCTCTGAATCTCTTTAAAGGTGGCCACTAATGATCCAATTTTCAGCGAAAAATCGTTCGAGCGATCAGAAATTCTGATCGGAAGTGAAATATTGTAATACATCATTCACTACACCATCAACGAACCAATCTTTGCTTCCTATCTATCACAAACAACAAGAAAATCCAAATTTTGGTTCGACGAAAATTCATTCTGACGACATTTTTTCACTCGTTCATAATGTTTTGTTTCCATGAACGGAGGCTATTTACAACCAATGCGATCAGAATTTCTGATCGCTTAAACGATTTTTCACTAGAAATTGGACCATTAGTGGCCACCTTAAGGAGGCCCCAGGTAACCTGAGATGCTTCTAGTCTCTGGTCCCTATAATGTCAGTCACTAGTCAAACAACCCAGGATGGACTTCCATTCAGATCTATTGTTCATCCTCTCCCCCCCCCACATCCCTTGCTGCAGAGTAAAGCAGGGAACACACTTGCAGACCTGTTTTCCCCTGCGATTCCTGGGTCCCCATTAGCTGTGTTCACGTTTTCTGTACTTATTTTGCCTCAATCGTTCTGCAATTTTTCAGTGTTTCTGCATTTGTGGCGGCAAATACTGCAAGCGAAAAAAGGGGAAAAGCGGAAATGTAAAAACATGCAACAAAAAAAATTGTGAATGTATAACGGAAACAAACAGTGTGGGACTGGGAGGTGGAAAAGCTGAGGAAATCCACCTGCTGGCCAAGCAGCAGTAACCCTGTGTTATCACTCCCAATAGAAACCTGCAGCAAGTCTTCACTGTGAGCAGCAACACCTGATTACTGCTGCTTGGCCAGCAAGTGGATTTCCTCAGCTTTCCCACCGCCCAGTCCAACAAACGAACGGTCACGACGAGCGCTTCCTGCATGAGGCTATTGACTTCAGCAGGCTGTGGAATTCTGCACGTTTTGCCATCACAAAATCGCATCCCACGTGTTCCCCAAAAACCTAATACTAGGTACGCGCGATACAATTTTCTGACAGATTTACCTGCCAGATTGACTATTTCCAACTGGTCCAATCTGAATTCTGATCGATTTTCCCATCACTTGGAAAAATCGATCAGAAAATCAGAGCTGACATGTTGGAAATAGTCGATCTGGCAGGTAAATCTGCCAGAAACTTGTATCGTGTGTACCTAGCACAGTGATGGCTAACCTTAGCACTCCAGCTGTGGTGGAACTACAATTCCCATGAGGCATTGCAATACTCTGACAGCTCTAAGCAAAACTCAGGGAGGCAGAGGCATGATGGGATTTGTAGTTTTGTCACAGCTGGAGTACCAAGGTTAGCTATCACTGACTTAGCATAAGACAGACCTGTGTTTGCCAAGCCTGGCCGCTGACACCGGCAAAACACGCAGCATTGTAATAAGTGTGTTCTCTAAGGAGGGGGGGTGTAAGCAGCACACGCTGTCCCGCCCTATCTGTGACGAGCTAGCCTGGCCCCCAGCAACTTCTCTCCCGCTCTATTTGCGGAAAACTAGCCCCACCCCCCAGCAAGTATCTCTTGTAAACAACTAGCCCCGCCCCCAGCGTCGTGTAACCTGCGCTGTGTAGAGCTAGCCCCGCAGCTTCTTTTCCGCCCTCAGTGGCATCTATCCCGAGATCTGTGTAGAGCTAGCCCCGCCCCCGGCAGCCTCTGTCCCGCGCTATGTAGAGCTAGCCCCGCCCCCGGCAGCCTCTGTCCCGCGCTATGTAGAGCTCGCCCCGCCCCAGCAGCATCCGCCTCGCTCTATGTAGAGCTAGCCCCGCCCCCGGCAGCCTCTGTCCCGCGCTATGTAGAGCTAGCCCCGCCCCAGCAGCATCTGCCCCGCTCTATGTAGAGCTAGCCCCGCCCCCGGCAGCCTCTGTCCCGCGCTATGTAGAGCTAGCCCCGCCCCAGCAGCATCTGCCCCGCTCTATGTAGAGCTAGCCCCGCCCCCGGCAGCCTCTGTCCCGCGCTATGTAGAGCTAGCCCCGCCCCCGGCAGCATCTCTCCCGCGCTATATAGAGCTAGCTCCGCCCCTAGCAGCATCTGCCCCGCCCTATGTATGGACAGCTGGCCCCGCCCCCCGCAGCTTGTGTCCGGAAGAGGCAGTGAGGGGAGCGCGGGGCTGGTGAGTGCGGGGGTGGGTGGGGCTGTACGCGGCTGTGTTGTCAGGGAGATTGCCTGGCTGCGGGCTGCCTCTGTATAACTGATACTCCTGTGTTACCAGCCGGGGTGTGCCGACTATGCAGAGAAGCCTGCTCGTGACGTCCGTAACACTATGTTCCGGCGGGGGGCGGGGAGCATCATTAGGGACAGACTATAGCCCCGCCCCTCGACCATCCAGTGCAGCCCAGTAGTGATGGGAATTCCGGCTCTTCTCAGAGAATCAGCTCTTCTCAGAGAATCGGCTCCCATGAAAGAGCCGGCTCTTACGGCTCTGAATCGGCTCTTCATGAAATGTCACTAGACACCACTCAGAATCGGAGTAAAAGCCCCGCCCCCGTCTCCATGACTGCTTATCTGACTGGGGCAATCCCTCCTGCTACTGCTCTGCTCCCCCCATACATCCGCCCCATACACTCCAACAAGCTGAAAGAGTAGGACTACATCTCCCAGCATGCCTCTGCGCCCTTTATCACAGAGCAAAGCAGAGCTGTGTGGGGCGGCTGAGGCATCGGCTCTTTTGAAACGACCCATCACTACAGCCCAGCAGCTATTCGGACTGGGGGGCGGGGCCGGTGCATGGGCTGCAGGAAAGTGTAGCCAGTGGTGCTTAGTGATGGGAATTCCGGCTCTTCTCAGAGAATCGGCTCCCATTAAAGAGCCGGTTCTTACGGCTCTGAATCGGCTCTTCATTAAATATCACTAGACACCACTCAGAATTGAGTCCGCGTCCTCCGTGCAGTTCCCCCGGGTCCCCGCAGTTCAATTGTCCCCCCGGGCCGCTCCCGACCCCACAGCCCGGGTCAGGCTCTCCTGCCTCTTGTAAAATGGCCGCGGCTGCGCAGTCCACATAGACGCGAGTGCGGCTGCGCTGCACTAGGGCCCTCCCGATCCACGCTGCAGGCTGTCTCCTGTGCGTGGATCGGGGGGAGGCCCTAGAGCAGCGCACTCGCGCCTATGTGGACTGCGCAGCCGCGAGAGGCAGGAGAGCCCGACCCGGGCTGTGGGGTCGGGAGCGGCCCTGGGGGGCGACTGAACTGCAGGCACCCGGCGGAACTGCACAGGGGGCGCGGATGGTGTCCTCCGTTTATTCAAACATGATGCAGGTACTTGACTTTTGTTTTGTTTTTGGCCTCGTAAGTCCTTTAAAGAGAAGTTTCTGGATAGTTCACAGGCTTCCCGCCATCACTGTGCATGGACCATCTGAGCGTATCGGGAGTGTTGCTCTGTGTTACTGCGCAGATGCAGTCATACTCGCCCAGGCGCAGTACAGCCACATTCGTGCACGAGGAGTAGCGTACTTCCTGACCAGTCGTGGTGCTCAGGAAGAGGATGCAGGGAGCCTCCTGCTTCTGAGGTAAGTATCTAACTTTTTCCTGTCGCCCCAGGTGTCCTTTAAGAACAGATTTGGTTGTTTTGAATTTTGCAGATGATTGTTATGTGTACAGGAAGAAAGGGCTGTTGGCTGTAGAGGAATGCAGAGGAGAGTTCGGGGTATAGAGTGTGATTACTTACAAGGCACACAGTGGGGCTTCCTGATCTGGTTTGCAGGGGCTCAGCTGGTAAGCAGGCTGGATGTGTATTCAGGGAAGAGTCTGGTGCAGCTCATATCTCAGCAAGCTGATGTGATCTGAGCGCTCTAATTGGCTGATGTTATTCCCACAGAAAGTAGTGATTGGGGGCCTCTGTGTATTCTGTGTCCTGTCCATCCACAAATGTATCTATAATAAAATCTGAGGCAAGGGGAGGAATAGCCAGCCTGGCCATACTCTGCACTCCCAGATAATGATCACTTTTATCCATCTCTAGAGAGGCGCAGCCTGTACAGATCACATGACCACATCCACAAGCATGGAGGAGGACTGGAGTCACATGACCAAGAGGTTACTGAACCTCATCCTGGAGGTCTATACTCTGCTGACCGGAGAGGTGAGGGGGATTCTGGGAGGTCACATGACATCACTCTTATCTCTATTAATATAACACACAGGTGATCGAAGAGGTGAGGAGGATTCTGGGAGATCACGTGACATCACTCTTATCTCTATAAATAAAACACACAGCTGACCAGAGGGGTGAGGAGGATTCTGGGAGGCCATGTGACCTCACTCTTATCTCTATTAATAAAACACACAGCTGCACAGAGAGGTGAGGAGGATTCTGGGAGGTCACATGATGTCACTCTTATCTCTGTCAATAAAACACACAGCTGACCAGAGGGGTGAGGGGGATTCTGGGAGGTCACATGCTGTCACTTTTATCGCTATTAATAAAACACACAGGTGACTGAAGAGGAGAGGTGGGGAGGATTGTAGGATATAATTTTTTTCTCTTAAAGTGGTAATTTCTTACTATTTTATGTTCTTGAATATGTTGTTGCTGTAGAATTCTTTATGGTGATAATCCCTTTTTACCAGGAATATTTAATGTCTCGAAATGCATCTGGTGGGTCATTACCAACCAGCAGCTCTCTACATAAACCGTCACTCATCACGGTGTCCCCTCACTACTGCCTGATGCCATTTTCCATGAGACCAGAGAGAAGGAAGAAGAAGAAGATCCTGGAAGTCACCAGGAAGATGATAGAGCTGCTGATGGGAGAGGTGAGCAATGCTGGGAATTATGGGACATTATCCAGTTACAGTAAGGGGTGTGTCTGGGTGGTAACACTATTATTGTGTGTGTCAGGTTGCTATGAGGTGTCAGGGTGTCTCCGTCTATTTCTCCATGGAGGAGTGGCAATATATAGAAGAACATCAGGACCTCTACAAGGACGCCATGATGGAGATTTACCAGAACTTCAGTAATGTCACTATGGAAGAGAGGAAAAATCATTTGAATGAGACAATTTTGGACATCACCCTGCAGATCATCAGCCTTTTGACTGGAGAGGTGAGGGGGATTCTGGGAGGTCACATGACATTATTATGTTATCTCTTAATAAAACACACAGGTGACTGGAGAGGTGAGGGGGATTCTGGGATGGTCATGTGACATTATTGTTGGTCTCTCTATACAGAATTTTCCTCCAGTGAAGTCTGGTGATCATGTGACCATCACTGTGCCCCCACCTCACTCTGGGAGACACAATAAGGAGAAGATTCTGGAAATCACCAGGAAGATGATTGAGCTGCTGACAGGAGAGGTGAGCGGTGCTGGGAATTATGGGACATTATCCAGTAACAGCAAGGGGTGTGTCTGGGTGGTGACTGTATCATTGTATGTGTCAGGTTCCTATGAGGTGTCAGGATGTCACCATCTATTTCTCCATGGAGGAGTGGCAGTATATAGAAGGACACCAGGACCTCTACAAGGACGCCATGATGGAGAGTCAGCTGCCCCTCACATCACCGGGTAAGAGGAGACTTTCATGTCTTGTAAAGGAGAGGTGCACTCCCTTGTCCGCTCAGGACCCCAGCGCACTACCCAATCCGCTCAGTACCCCAGCCCACTCCCCCGCCCGCCCAGTACCCCAGCCCACTCCCCCGTCCGCCCAGTACCCCAGCCCACTCCCCCGTCCGCCCAGTACCCCAGCCCACTCCCCCGTCCGCCCAGTACCCCAGCCCACTCCCCCGTCCGCTCAGTACCCCAGCCCACTCCCCCGTCCGCTCAGTACCCCAGCCCACTCCCCCGTCCGCTCAGTACTCCAGCCCACTCCCCCGTCCGCTCAGTACTCCAGCCCACTCCCCCGTCCGCTCAGTACTCCAGCCCACTCCCCCGTCCGCTCAGTACTCCAGCCCACTCCCCCGTCCGCTCAGTACTCCAGCCCACTCCCCTTTCCGCTCAGGACCCCAGCGCACTCTCCTGTCCGCTCAGGACCCCAGCACACTCCCCTGCCCGCCCAGGACCCCAGCACACTCCCCTGCCCGCCCAGGACCCCAGCACACTCCTCTCTCCGCTCAGGACCCCAGCGAACTCCCCTGTCCGCTCAGGACCCCAGCGCACTCTCCTGTCCACTCAGGACTCCAGCACACTCCCCTGCCTGCTCAGGACCCCAGCGCACTCCCCTGTCCACTCAGGACCCCAGAACACTCCCCTGTCCGCTCATGACCCCAGTGCACTCCCCTGTCCTCTCAGGACCCCAGCGCACTCCCCCGTCTGCTCAAGACCCCAGCGCGCTCTCCTGTTCGCTCAGGACCCCAGCACACTCCCCTGTCCACTCAGGACCCCAGCACACTCCCCTGTCCACTCAGGACCCCAGCGCACTCCCCTGTCTGCCTGCTCACTCCACACATCTCCTTACTCGGTCCCCACCAGTGCGCCTGTACCCAATGACCCCACAGCATATACATTACATGAATATATATGTGCCACCAGGTAATGGGGAGGACAGGTGAGTGTGTGCTCTGCTGCCAACACTCTGCACAGGGCCCTGGAGAGCACACTATAGATAGGGGGGAGACCTGACTGCCCTCAAGTGAGATCTTCCTGTCTGGAGTGATGGATAGTTTTTATCAGGCAGCCATATTGCAGCATTGATCTCCGGCAGATTCAATCGCATTGATTAGATCTACCAGGGAAAATTGACAAGTGTATATGCAGCTTTACAATCCTCTAACAGGAAGTGATGATGTTTCTCTATTTTCAGGGCGGAGTCCCAGCATCAGGAACCTCTCAGAGACTCGTCTCTCTGTATCCACAGACTATACAACGGATGGTGATGTCACACCAGATTGTCCAGAAGAGAACCCCATCACCCCAAATACCTTCCCAAGATCCGTCCATCCCCCCGGCTCTGGAAGGGCCCATTCTGGAAAACCACGGGGGGAGGGATTCATCTGCTCTGAGTGTGGGAAATGCTACATGTACAAAACTAGTCTTCAGAGACACGCAAGAACGCACGCTGAAGAGAGGCCATTTTCCTGCGCTGAGTCTGAGACAACTTTTACCCCACACAGGCGTGAAATATCTTACAAAGCCGATAAGTACCATTATTGTCCTGAGTGTGGAAACCAGTTCCAAAATAAAGATCAGCTTGTCGAACATCAGAAAACTCGAACAGCCAAGAAGCCCTATACTTGTCCTGAGTGTGGGAAATGGTTTGAGAATGAATGTAACCTCTCTTCACACCAAAGATGTCACAATAGCGAAATGCCCTATTCCTGTTCTGAGTGTGGGAAATGTTTTGAGCAGAATGCTTACCTTGCCACGCATCTGAGGTCTCATACAAGAGAAAAGCCTTATGCCTGTTCTGAGTGTGGGAAATGCTATGGACAGAAATCACATCTTGTGTTACATCAGAAGTCCCACATGGCGTATGGTCCTTTTTCCTGTTCTGAGTGTGGGAAACATTTTGTAGAAAAAGGACAGCTTACCTCACATCAGTCATCTTCTTGTTCTGAATGTGGGAAAAGTTTCACTTGTAAATCAGTGTTGTGTCAACATAAGAAATCTCATACTGAAGAAAAAGCATTTCTGTGCTCTGAGTGTGGGAAGTATTTTAAATGTAAAGCACAACTCTCGGTACATAAGAGAACACACACTGGAGAGACACCGTATGCATGTTCTGAGTGTGGGCAATCTTTTATTTACTCAGGAGATCTCAGAAGACATCTGGCATATCACACTGGGGAAAAGTCCTACACGTGTCCTGAGTGTGGGAAAGGCTTTGTAGATAAGGGAATGTTAACCATACATATGAGAAACCACACTGGTGAGAGACCATTTTCATGCACTGAGTGTGGGAAATGTTTCAAGCAGAAAGCTCACCTCGTTGTGCATCTGAGATCTCACACCGGTGAGAAGCCATATACGTGTCCAGAGTGTGGGAAATGTTTTTCACAGAAAACACGCCTTCGTATACATCAGAGGTGTCACACAGGCGAGAAGCCATACGCTTGTCTGGAGTGCGGGAAACGATTTGCAGATAAAACTCATCTTAAAATACATCAGAGAATTCATACAGGTGAGAAGCCATATTCCTGTGCTGAGTGTGGGAAATGTTTTGGACAGCATTCAGAGCTTGCTACACATCGTCGCAGGTATCATACAGGAGAGAAGCCATAATCCTGCCATAAGTGTAGGAAATTATTTACAGCTAAAACAGAATTTGTGATACATCAGAGAAGCAAACATTAATATCCTGGTGCTGAGACCATGACCCCTGCTATAAAACGGAGTGTGACCCCCTGCTATATTATACATAGAGACTGTAATCCTTGCTATTATATAGGGAGACTGTGAGCCCTGCTGTTCCTTTAACTACATTTATTGAGGTAAATCAGAAGAAGAAAAACACTAGGAATACAATTATGGTAAGTAACAAATTGTCAACAAATACCAAACAACAAGGAACAAGATCACAGAGAAATATGATCTCGCTTTATGTATATGATCGTTGCTTCACATAATCCAACATAAACCTGAACTTAAATCACTTGTAAAGGAAATGCAGTCCTATCCTATGGTCTATGCATGATTCAACAATAAATGCTAACACAGATTACGCTTATGATTCATGGTGTATTGGCTACATTTGATTTGGACCAAGCATCCAAGTTTGCTTGATATTTGGGGACGTAATCAGTCATAATATTGTCAGGCGTTTTATGATACTGTCATATAAACTGTAACCGGAAGTATAAAAATCAAAAGCCAAGACCTCCTACAAATAAAAATTATAATGGGAGGAGTCTTACTATATCAAATGCCCAACCTTAAAGGGACACTTAAGCCAGAAATAAAAAAAAATCAGTTTTACTTGCCTGGGGCTTCTACTAGCCCCCTGCAGCCGTCCCGTGCCTTTTCAGGCACTCACAGAGCCTCTGGTCCCCCGCTGCCAGCTAGTTTCATTTTCGCTGACAGGCCCTGACAGGGAGTGGGTGGGCTTTCTGCACCTGCACAGACCTGGCCACACCTATTCTTCTTCATGTTCCCATCCTCAATAGCATCCTGCACAGGCGTAGGACGTTATTGCGGACGGGAACGCAAAGACAAATACACGTGGCCAGGCCTGTCGGGCCTGTCAGCGAAAACTAAACTAGCTGGCTGCGGGGGACCAGAGGCTCTGTGAGTGACTGCGAGGGCACGGGATGGCTGCAGGGGGCTGGTAGAAGCCCCAGGAAAGTAAAACTGATTTTTGTATTCCTGACTTAAGTGTCCCTTTAAGTTCTTATAGCGAGTGTTCTCAATATATTGGTACAAAGAGTGAAAAGTCAGGACAACTATTTATTTTAAAATAATTTATTAAATACACAATAAAGTTGTCAGAATAATTGCAAATCAGATTATAGGAATCATACAATAACCACAAGATATTAATAACCACAAGGTACTTCTCAGTATAAGCTGACTATACTACTATATTACTACTATACTACTTCAGAGCAAAGTTGACCACAGATATAAACCAATAAGATCAAGAATCGCAGTATGCTGTGCAACCACAAGAGGGCAGACATTTTGTTTTACTTGCAAGGCTTCATCATAATGCACAATCTAACAAGGGAAAAATATGGAAGCAGATCTAGCTAGTCTAAAAACCTCAATATATAAAACAGGCTTAAATTTTACTTGGCTGTAAACTCTTATCTGCTGTATAAAAAGTAGAATCTAATTTGAGGACAAAGAAAAGATATGGATTTATGAAATTTTTATATCAACCAATTTTTCTTTTTATTAAAGGATACCCGAAGTGACATGTGACATGATGAGATAGACATGTGTATGTACAGTGCCTAGCACACAAATAACTATGCTGTGTTCCTTTTTTTCTTTCTCTGCCTGAAAGGGTTAAATATCAGGTATGTAAGTGGCTGACTCAGTCCTGACTCAGACAGGAAGTGACTACAGTGTGGCCGTCACTGATAAGAAATTCCCCTTGTTATCTCTTTCTTGCTCTTATAAGCCATTTTCTGCTAGGAAAGTGTTTTATAGTTGGAATTTTCTTGTTTTTCAAATCTGATTTTTATTTTATTTTTTATAGTATACAGTGCAACAAAAAGAACGGTGTGACAGAATAAAGTTTAACATAAACTGCATAAATACAAGTTAAATCATCGCAATATATTGCAAGTGTTTGCAGCTTGTATTATTTATATGAAATGGGGGACAGAGCCTCTCCTCAGGGCCTCCCTTGATTTGGTGACGACTTGTGGGCTGATGGGAGGGCTTCTCACCCTTAGTAAGTACAATGGGGGAGCATTTTGTGTATGCCTCTGCAGGGGCTATTAGCCATCTACCTGCAGAGGTCTAGGGGAGAAGGAACCTGTATCAGTATTGGAGCTTAAAGATAGGGGGGGGCTCCAATACAATGAGGTGTTTTGAAGGATGTTTGCGATTCTGAAGAGGTCCCGAGAGGGTTGCTCGGACCACCGGTTCACCATACAAATAAGGGGGAGAGGTGTTCTCCCTAATGAGAAACAGAAATAGAAAATTGAAAATAAACATTAAACTTTATTAATGCTAATTAACTACGAGGGGGTGAAAGGAAAGTGAGAGGGAAACCTGAACCTGCCGTGGTGGGTCTCAATCTGGAGATTTGAAATCTTGGAATTGTAATTTATTGTTGAAGACAAGTAATCTGCGTAAAGGTAAAGTTCCAAGGATTTGGTGGGTATTAATGGGTTATATTTTTATATATACTTTCCATTGTAAGATTGTTTTCCATTGTAGCTAAAATAGATGTGAATGTAGGAGGTGAAGGAGAATCCCAATTTTGTAGGATTGTTTGTCTTGTTGCGCAGAGTAGGTGAATTATTTCTTTACGCTGTGTTAGGGGGATCTCTTTTGATCCTATGTTTAAGATGGCCAGTTAGGGAGTGAGGGTGAATTGAATTTGAGTTTTGTTATTTATATATTGGTTGATAGTAGTCCATATTGGGGAAATTAGGGAGCATTCCCAGAGGATATGTTCCAAGGTACCGATATCTTGGTTGCATCTCCAACAGATAGGACTGTAAGAGCTAGAGAATTTTGTTAGTTTAGCCGGGGTTAGGTGCCAATGCATAATAATTTTTCGGAGAGCTTCCCAGTGAGAATTATTCAAAGAATATTTTAGTACTGAGTCTGTGGCTAGTCTTATAGATTGGACATCTATCTTAGTATGTAAGCTAAACTCCCATTGATTAATACATTTATTTAGTCTTATTGTGTAATTACTCGTTAACAGGTCATACCACTGGGATATTCCCCCTTTAAGGGAGAGTCTGCTGTTTAGAAAGAAGCACAAGGACCTTGGGAGGCTGGGAAGTATTTGGGATTTATCTTTGATAAGATGAGAAATTTGCAGGTATTGGAGAGTGTTTACGGTAAGTCTGTGAGTTTGTATTGCTCTTTCAGTTGTGAGAAGGGTTTGGGTTTCCCTGTAGTAAACAGGTTATTTATATGGTGGACACCTGTGTTGCACCACGGCGTTAAATAGAGGTTGGGGATGGTGTGTTGGAGAGCGAGAATAGGCAGTTTAAAGTGAACCTCCAGACTAAAAATCGACTCAGCAGCACTGAAAAGGCCTGGTGTTTCTTTAACTGTTTCACAGCATCAGAACTTTGTTTCTCTTATCCAAGCCTCATTTTTAGCTGCACAGAAGAAAACTGCCCGGGCAGTTTTCCCCTTATGCTGTGCAAAGCACTATGGGATTTCTGATGTTGTTGTTCTCTTTCTGCTGTTTTGGTGCAATTTTTTTTTTTTTTTACATTTTGAATTTGACATTTGAAGCCTAGCGTGTGCAGCTGGGAGGGGTGATCAGGACACCGGACAGTTGGAACTGTGTCTCATGCTCCTTGTCACCTCCTTTCAACCAAAAAGCTGGCTGCCCCCATGACAAAGATGGCAGCCCCCATGAATCACAAACATTTGCCTGTTCTTTTAAAACAGGGTGGGTAAAAGATTATATTACCTATCTATTCTAATTAACATAACTAATGTAACTTAATGACAGTATGTTTGTTTAGGCTGAAGTTCCCCTTTAAGAGGAGTAAGATCCTCTGAGAACATGTCTGCGGAGCAGGCATACTTCCATGATTGGATTGGGGATTTAATCGATGGGAGGGGTGGATTCTTTTGTGGGAATTTCAGAATAATTAAGGATATAAAGTGTTTTGTGGGTATACCTATAAGTTCACGTTCTATGTCTACCCATAGTTTTCGATGGTTCCCACCAGTGTTTGCTTGCTTCTAAAATGCAAGCATGTCTATTAGTTTCTAAGCAGGGGATTCCAAATCCTCCTAGTTTTTTGGGGGGTTTGTAGATATTTAATAGCTATTCTATGCTTTTTGTCTTTCCAAAAAAATGTGCTAATGTTTTGTATAGATCTGTAAAGAATTTATTGGGAATAGGAATTTGGATTGTCCTAAATAAAGTACAGGATTTTAGGGAGAAGCTGCATTTTGAAGGCCGAGATTCTACCTGAGTGAGATAGCTCGACTTTTGATATATTTTTCCATATCTTTGGATAATTCCTTTATTAGGGATAGATAATTAGTCTTGTAAAGATCTGATCTATTCTGAGGGAGTTGGATACCTAGGTATGGGATAGATGACTCTGTTATTGGGAAGGGGGAGTAGGTTCGGATTTGTTCTAGCGTTGTCCTATCAATATTTTTACACATTAGCAGTGATTTGTTAGCATTGACTTTATAGAATGAAGCCCTGGAGAATTTGTGTAGTGAGTCAATTACTTGTACTAAAGATTCTAGAGGGTTGGTTAGTGTGAGGATCACGTCATCGGCGAAGAGCCCTATTTTGTGATTGTATTTGCCCACCATTAGACCATTTATCTTAGAGTTAGATCTGACTGTTTCTGCCTATGTTTCCATGATAAGGATAAAAATTTGTGGGGATAGGGGGCAGCCTTGTCTTGTACCATTTGTTATAGTGAATGGCTTGGATTGGAAACCAGCATGAGATACTGTAGCAGATGGGTTAGTATATAGTGACATTATGGCACGTAATAGATTACCTTGAAAACCAAATGTAAGCAGAGTTTGCAGTAAGAATTTCCAGTGTACTCTATCAAATGCCTTCTCTGCATCTAATGTTAGATACAGAGAAGGCAACTTGGTTGATTCTGAGTAGGACATGAGGTCAATAATCCGTCTTGTACCATCAGTGGTTTGGCGCCCTTTGGTAAAGCCTACTTGGTCTGGGGCAATCAGGTTTGGTAATATGTCTAGCAATCTATTGCTTAGAATTTTTGCAAAAATGTTGTTACTGTTGAGTAGAGAGATAGGTCTGTAGTTTGTGGTACAAGACGGATCTTTCCCGGTTTTTGGAATAACAGATATGGGCCCATATGCAATTCACTTTTTCACCTGAGTTTTCACCTAGGAGATAATTTTTCACCTTCTATTTAAAATAACTTTCCAGTACTTTTCAATTTAAAAAGTACCAAAACGTAAATGAAAAAGTGATATCAAAATTATTTTGAGTATTTTCTTGCTTTCTGGTGACTTAAAAAGCATTTTATCAACAAATTTAAAAATATCACCTTGGAGATAACTCAGGTGAAAAAGTGAATTGCATATGGGCCCTTGTGGCAGATAAGAATTCAGCAGGAGGAATACCTGAGTCGATAATGTCATTATAAAATCTCATCAGCCTGGGAGCCAGCGTCAATGCAAATTCTTTATAGTATTTGTTTGTAAACCCATCTTGGCCCGTGGCTTTATATATTTTTTAGTTGTTTTAGGGCTTTAAGGGTTTCCTGGATAGAAATAGGAGAGTTGAGTGTTGATAAATGTGATTCTGACAGTTTGGGGAGATGGAGTGGGTCTAAGAATTGTTGGATCGTTTGTGGGGTGGGTTGGAAGGTGTTGGGGTCTGCGAATAAGTTATAAAGAGACCCGTAATATTCACTGAAGGCATCAGCGATATCTTTAGGGTTTGTTAATAATTTATTGTTGGTTGGGTGGATGATTTTTTTAATAGTGATTTTAGCTCTTTTTTGTTTAATTTTCTGTGCAAGTAGTTTACTTGCTTTATGGTAAGCGTAGAATAGAGATTTACAGTTGTGCATCATCCAGTGGTATTTGTTCATACACGGAGTTCTTGCCTTAATTTGAAAAGGGTACTTGGTTCTGATGAGAGAGATAAGTGCTGTTTTGTTGTTCTAATGATTTGATCTCGTTTAGGAGGTTGTCTATAATTTTTCGGTTATTTTTTTTTTTTTGTATGGCTCCCAGCTTGATGAGAAGACCTCTAATGAAGGCCTTATGTGCTAACCATATAAATACATTATTACATTGTGACTGCTCAGTAATTTTGAAAAATTCAGATATTTGAGATCTTATCTGCGATTTGTTTTCAGGGGAGAGAAGTAGTGAATTGTTCAGCTTCCATGGTTTGATTGGGGAGGCGTGGTTTGGGAGATCAAAGGTGAGAATGACAGGGGCATGGTCGGACCAGGATATAGGGCCAATGGTTACTTCTGAGACAAATTGCAAGTCTATGCTGTTCAGTAAAAAGAAATTGATCCTGCTGTAAGATCCATGGACTTGGGAGTTTTTCTGAGCTGGGCAGCACTCTCTAGGGGTCATGTAAAAGTCCCTAGTGGAGCCAAGATTGTAGGGAGAACGGTTGTCGGGGGCCATTGTATGTAGAATCTAGTTGAGGGGATATGGTGGTGTTGAAGCCTCCTCCTATAATTACATGGCCTTGTTTGACGTTATTGACCTTATTGAGGGCTTTCTTGAGAAAAGATAGTTGGGAGGAGTTGGGGGCATATAGGTTTACAAGAGTGAACTTGATATTGGCGATTGTACATAACAGGATTAAGAATCTGCCTTGGGTATCTCGCGATATAACTTCTATTGAAGCCTATAATCAAGTATGGAGGGTTATCATAAATCCCCTTTTCTTTTTTTTTAAAGTTACTCATCAAAGGATTCAGATAGTTCTTGTGGGAACATTTGGGGGCTATGAGATTCCTGCGTCATGATAATGTCTGCATCAGATCTGGATGCTTCGTTCCATAAGAATGCTCTTTTGTGGGGAGAATAGAGACCGTGGGAGTTAATTGTAAGAATTTTAAGTTTCATCTAAGTTCAGTTTTCTGTTCCGCATGGTTGTTGAATAGGTTGAACTGATCTGTAAATAGGTCAGATGGACCAGATTTTTCCATAAGGAGGAGGATTCCAGTAGGTTAGTGTAAGAAAGTATATTAGAACCAAAACAAATATAACAGTAATACAGATGTAGTGAGTGGACCATGAAGGTAGAGAATGCGTAACCTGTTGAGAGTGTGGCATTCTCAGGTTGTCTGGGGGACAAGAGCTTAACGCTCATTTTAAATGAGGTTACCTTTTAGGTAAGAGTTATAGATCCCATAGTACTTAGCGGTTTGCCATTCCTTGTTGATTTTGGAGATTGATGAAGAGCGTCTGGCGTTTTGGGCTGGAGGGCCTGGTGTTATCTGCCATGGTTGAGACTCTCATCTAGTGAGTTGACGATGTGCACCGATCCATACTAGTTTATGATCAGTTTACACAGGTGGCCCCATTTATATGGTATGTTACCTTGCTGTAATGGAGTGGTGGATTTGTCTTAGGTTTCTCCTAGCCGAGAGGGTTGCTTGGGAGAGATCAGGGAACAGCTGGATTGCTTGATATGGTTCAGGTGTAATTGCTAGAAGTGCTTCTTTTGTTGTGTAGCAAAGGAATTTGGCTATCATTATCGTCTCTGGGTAGTTTATCTGCAACAAAGGAGGGTTTAGGCAGCCTGTGTGCTCTTTCTATCATGAGCTGGTAATCCTGGAGACCTTGCACTGCGGTGTTAATGAGCTTGTTCAGGTACTGTTTCAGCTCGTTTTGTGGAATTTGCTCACTGATGCCCCTGAATTTTACGTTTGACCTCCTATTGCAGTCTTCAGCGTCTGCTAGTTTGAGCTTCATCCATTTTATATCGGTGTCATTTGATGCTAATTTATCTACAGTGTTATTGTGCTCTTCTATGATCGCATCTATGCGGTCTTCATTATGAGATACTCTGTCACCCTAGGTCATCTATGGAACGCTGGAGCTGTGTGCTTATTGGCATGAGCTCTGCTAGCAGGGAGTGCTTTAGAGAAAGTAGCATGTCTTTCATGTTCGCCTGCGTAAGGGCAGAGTCTGTAGCAGGGAATGATTCAATAGGGCTTAAAGATTCAAGTGAGCTGTGCTGCAGGCCTACCTGTTCGTCTGTGTACTCCATTGACATCCGCGGTTTTGTCTTGGCTGGGCTGCGTGATGAAGGAAAGGCTGATGGAGATGCATCACTGGATGATAATTGCTCTGCTGCCGTGGTAAGTGGAGCTGATAGCTGTTAAACGGCAGTGGGCGCCGTCATAGAGGAGCCGGCGCCATCTTGGCTGTTTGTCTTCTTAGCCCTCCGGTGGTCAGGAAAGAAGTCCGTTAGTTTCCGCGGCGGTTTAGGGGCCAATTTGCGCTTCCTGACTGCCTCGGTTTCCATGTCGGTCTCCTCTGTCGGTAGGTTGTCGTTTAGCACGGATGGCATGGCGTGCTTTTACCTCCCTGGTATTCTATAACCTGCGCCAGGGTGGCAGCACAGCAGTTATTTAAAAAAAATTTTTTTTAAATCATGTAGCTAGCTACATGATGCCCCCCTCCCTGCGGCGTCCGGCACGTACCCACGTAAGGAAATCTCGTTCTGAACGGGATTTCCTTAAGGGCTTCCGCCGTCACCATGATGACCATCGTGATGATGTCATCAACGTCGTGACGTCAGACAGAGTCCCGATCCACCCCTCAGCGCTGCCTGGCACTGATTGGCCAGGCTGCGCAGGGGTCTCGGCGGGGGGGGGGGGGGGAGGGGGGCCGTCGGATAGCGGCGCATCAGCGGCGATCGGGACCAACACGCAGCAAGCAAAGTGCTTGCTGCGTGTTTTAAAAAATAAAAATTGTGCAAAATTGGCCCAGCGGGGCCCGAGCGGCGCCCTCCAACGGTCATGGACGAGCTGAGCTCGTCCATACCGCCAAGGAGGTTAAATGTCGCTTTTCCTCTAGGTTGGGATCGGAGGTCTGTGACTGTGCGTCCATACAGAACTTCTGGCAGACACGCCCCCCCCCCTATAGTTGGAATTTTCTATCAGTGAGGGTTACACTGTAGGCACTTCCCGTCTGAGTCGGGACTGAGGAGTCAGCCACTTACATACCTGATATTTAACTCTTTCAGGCAGAGAAAGAAAAGGTACACAGCCTAGTTATTTGTGTGCTTGGCACTGTACATACCCATGTCTATCTCATCATGTCACATGTCACTTCGGGTATCCTTTAAGTTACACGCTTGGACATCGGAACATATATATTGATAAAATTCAGGGGGGAAAAAAATGAACCCACAGTAACAAATATTCCTAATATCTATAACTCTCCCCCCAGAGATTAACTAGGATCCAAGTGGAGTTGGTGGGTGTATTCTTTCAAACTTATAATTAACTAGCTCATTTAAATAATCAAATATTGGATTTCCCTTTTTTAATTTATTTTTTTTTTATTTCTGGATGTGTAGTTTTCTCTGGCAGCAGCACTGTCTTACATATTTATTATTCAAAAATAAAAGCATGACCTCTGACCTGGTAATCCAGTGTACATATTATTTGTTGACATTTCATTTTGAGTAGACAATGGTCAGTCTCTTCAGTATATAAAGTAGACTTTACATACACACAAGTGGATGAAACTGACCACTTCATAAGCCTTTACAAACTTAGCTGGTGTTTGAGAACAACATTTCAGTAAATGAGTTGGAGTTTCCTAGGCCTCTGTGTCTGGCTCTGTTTGGACAACCATAAAGTTAAGGTAGCCATACACTGGTCGATTTGCCATCAGATTCGACCAACAGATAGATCCCTCTCTGATTGAATCTGATCTGACCTTTACTGCAAACAGATTGTGAACCGATTTCAGCCTGAAACCGTTCACAATCTGTGGTGGTGCTGCTACGGCGCTCCCCCCGCATACATTACCTGCTCCGCCGGCGTGACTGCCCCCAGTCACCGCTGCTCCGTCTCCGCTCTGGTCTCTGGGTCCGGCATGCTTCAGTTCTTCCTGCCCGGCAGGAAGTTTAAACAGTAGAGCGCCCTCTTCTGTTTAAACTTCCTGACGGGCAGGAAGAAGTGAGGCATGCCGGACCTGGAGACCAGAACAGAGCGGAGACGGAGCAGCGGTGACCGGGGGCAGTCGCGCCGGCGGAGCAGGTAACGTATTGCCGCTCTATTGCGTCGGTCGTTGGGCACTCGAACGCCGCTAGCGACGCGTTCCCTACCCGCGGGCGATCGACGGTAATTTTCCGTACAGAGCGATCGACGAGATCGGACGAAATGGATCGAAATTTAGCATGTAGCGGGAACGATGTGACAGCAGATTCAATCCCAGTGATCGAATCTGCTGTCGATCGGCGGGGAATCGGCCTAGTGTATGGCCAGCTTTACTGATTATAGTTTTAACAAACATTGCAGCTCTGTCCGTCTCTGTAGAAAACAGTTGGAATTGAGCATATGCTGACATATGATATGTATGGGTATATATGCATATTAATTCCATCTTACCTCTATCATCTATAAATAAGAACATATAATAATGCTTTTCCTATGTAAACAATTATATATTCTTAATAATGAAAATTCATACAGGGAATATATATTTGTTCACATTCTGAAATCCTCAAGCTGTCACTATACAGCCCACACATTGTAGCTTCGAGACGTCTTCTACGCTTTGGACTGTGAACAAAGACACTTGGCTTGACTAAACATCTCAAGATTTGTTTAAACATTAAGACTGTCATGTATACCTGGTAAACATTCTGTAGACAGAGAAAGACCTTCTGATTCAGCAATCTGGATAGGTAAAATGACCGATCCTTTCTAAATGTCACTACTCCACATTAAATCTGATAATAAACAGTACAGTATACAGTGGTGTGAAAAACTATTTGCCCACTTCCTGATTTCTTATTATTTTGCATGTTTGTCACACTTAAATGGTTCTGCTCATCAAAAACCGTTAACTATTAGTCAAAGATATCATAATTGAACACAAAATGCAGTTTTAAATGATGGTTTTTATTATTTAGTGAGAAAAAAAACTCCAAATCTACATGGCCCTGTGTGAAAAAGTGATTGCCCCCCTTGTTAAAAAAGAACTTAACTGTGGTTTATCCCACCTGAGTTCAATTTCTGTAGTTACCCTCAGGCCTGATTACTGCCACACCTGTTTCAATCAAGAAATCACTTAAATCAGAGCTATCTGACACAGAGAAGTAGACCAAAAGCACCTCAAAAGCTATACATCATGCCAAGATCCAAAGAAATTCAGGAACAAATGAGAACAAAAGTACTGTAATTGAGATCTATCAGTCTGGTAAAGGTTATAAAGCCATTTCTAAAGCTTTGGGACTCCAACAAACCACAGTGAGAGCCATTATCCACAAACGGCAAAAACATGGAACAGTGATGAACCTTCCCAGGAGTGGCCGGCCGACCAAAATTACTCCAAGAGCGCAGAGAAAACTCATCCGAGAGGCCACAAAAGACCCCAGGACAACATCTAAAGAACTGCAGGCCTCACTTTCCTCAATTAAGGTCAGTGTTCACGACTCCACCATAAGAAAGAGACTGGGCAAAAATGGCCTGCATGGCAGATATCCAAGGCGCAAACCACTTTTAAGCAAAAAGAACATTAAGGCTCGTCTCAATTTTGCTAAAAAAAACATCTCAATGATTGCCAAGACTTTTGGGAAAATACCTTGTGGACCGACGAGACAAAAGTTGAACTTTTTGGAAGCTGCGTGTCCCGTTACATCTGGCATAGAAGTAACACAGCATTTCAGCAAAATAACATCATACCAACAGTGAAATATGGTGGTAGTAGTGTGATGGTCTGGGGTTGTTTTGCTGCTTCAGGACCTGGAAGGCTTGCTGTGATAGATGGAACCATGAATTCTACTGTCTACCAAAAAATCCTGAAGGAGAATGTCCGGCCATCTGTTTG
Source organism: Hyperolius riggenbachi (assembly GCF_040937935.1). NCBI lineage: Eukaryota > Metazoa > Chordata > Amphibia > Anura > Hyperoliidae > Hyperolius > Hyperolius riggenbachi. The sequence goes on from NC_090655.1 coordinate 280,138,482, forward strand.
TCAACTCAAGCTGAAGCGATCTTGGGTGCTGCAGCAGGACAATGACCCAAAACACACCAGCAAATACACCTCTGAATGGCTAAAGAAAAACATAATGAAGACTTTGGAGTGGCCTAGTCAAAGTCCTGACCTGAATCCTATTGAGATGTTGTGGCATGACGTTAAAAAGGCGGTTCATGCTAGAAAACCCTCAAATAAAGCTGAATTACAACAATTCTGCAAAGATGAGGGGGTCAAAATTCCTCCAGAGCGCTGTAAAAGACTCGTTGCAAGTTATCGCAAACGCTTGATTGCAGTTATTGCTGCTAAGGGTGGCACAACCAGCTATTAGGTTCAGGGGGCAATTTCTTTTTCACACAGGGCCATGTAGGTTTTGAGTTTTTTTTCTCACTAAATAATAAAAACCATCATTTAAAACTGCATTTTGTGTTCAATTATGTTATCTTTGACTAATAGTTAACGGTTTTTGATGAGCAGAAACATTTAAGTGTGACAAACATGCAAAAGAATAAGAAATCAGGAAGGGGGCAAATAGTTTTTCACACCACTGTATCTTATAAGAGCAATATCAAGAAATCTATTGCTTATATAACCGTGTGATGCATGTATAATATAATTCAGAACACACTTTTTAACATCTATAATAAACCTTAAAATCCTAAAGGGTTATATTCTATAAAGAAGATTACATATGTTTTTATTCAACCTACAGGATGGGCCATTTATATGGATACACCTTAATAAAATGGGAATGTTTGGTGATATTAACTTCTTGTTTGTGGCACATTAGTATATGTGAGGGGGAAAACTTTTCAAGATGGGTGGTGACCATGGCGGCCATTTTGAAGTCGGCCATTTCGAATCCAACTTTTGTTTTTTCAATAGGAAGAGGGTCATATGACACATCAAACTTATTGGGAATTTCACAAGGAAAACAATGGTGTGCTTGGTTGTAACATAACTTTATTCTTTCATGAGTTATTTACAAGTTTCTGACCACTTATAAAATGTGTTCAGTGTGCTGCCCATTGTGTTGGATTGTCAATGTCAATGATGTAAATAATTCAATAACCTGACTTCCTCTATTCTGCCTTGATTGAATGGGGGACTAGGTGTCTTACAATGTTTACCTACGTAGCGTGGATCGGGGAGGTTGGGCCTAGAGCTGCGCAGCCGCACTCGTGGCTATGCGGACTGCACAGCCGTGGCCAGAGCGAGCGGCTATTTTAGGAGAGGCAGGGGAGCCCGACCCGGCCATGGGGTCGGGAGCCATCCCCGGGGGGCTGACGAGCGGGGGGACCCGGCGGATCGGCACGGAGGGCGCGGACGGCGTCCTCCGTGCCGTAAAAGGTTAAGCAGGTAATTAACTTTTTTTCCATAACTTGGCCTCGTAAGTCCTTTAAACATCTGTAATACCTGGCATACTTGTATAATGTCTTCTCTTCCTTGTTACTATCACTATGTTCCCTATATGCACTGCGGGGTTGTCATGATAAGTAATTTCGTTGTGTTACACAGTGACAATAAAGTGAATTGAATTGAAATACTTGCTCCACTTACATAACATATGTATAGCACTGTACACGTTTAGATTTTAGTGATTTTTCTACAGTAAAAAAAGAAAATCCTTCTTAGCATTTCCCATTTTAACTGTGGCTATTTTGAAGTCAATTCTGGTGTAATTTCCTCCCTTACTGTCCTCTGCCTGATTTGCTCGCCCTTCACTATAGAAAGTGCATTGTCTCAGCATGAGAAATATTGGCCAGTCAGAGAGGAACAGAGGTGTAGGAGGGGAAAACAGGAGGGAAAGAGGCTTCAGCCAATCAGGCTGCATTAGTTAAGTCTGAGGGGAAAAAAGAAGCAAAAAAGGACAACCCAGCTTGCCCTTCAACTTCCTTTTTGCGTACCAAATTTTGTGTGTAATAAACAGAGCCAGGACAAGGTCCTCCAGCACCCAAGACTGAGACACCAAAGTGCACCCCCATCCCTCCCACCCCAGGCATCACACACTGCTTGCTATTAGACTAAGAGGCACCCCAGGGCCCCAACACCTTAATCTCTACTTATCTGGCTTGCAGTCACTGCCAAGTATCCCATTTTCTTATTTCTCTCTGCTTCAAACACAATAGGGGAATGATAGCTGAGTGAGTTGTACGCCCCCTCCTACACTGCGCCCAGAGGCTGGAGCCTCTCTCGCCTCTGCCTCGACCCGGCCCTGGTAATAAATAAGTCAGGTAAACTGGGGAATGATCTTTTATCAACAAGAAAAGTAATCAAATTTAACTTTTGGATTGCTTGGTTAGCATCCTTATTACTTGTTTACCAGATAAAAATAAAGAATTTATTTTATGCCCGACAGTTACACTGTAAGGCCAGGGACTATATAGGTGTTATTTGGTAAGATAGAGGTGGATTCAAGCTGTGCCCAGGGTAGGGCCATACTGGGCCTAAGCCAGTAAAGCATTTGTGAAAACCTCGATGCCAAAGGCCTGAAGCTCCAGCCTCCTCATTGCCCAGGCTTTTGTACAAATAATAAAAAATGGATACTGGGTCAGCGCTAAATAAATAGTATAATAACTACTTTATTAAAAGATAATGTAATATATGATGAAGTACAAATATATCAGCTGGAACAGGATATAAAACAAATTCATACAGGCACGCACCAATTGCATCCACTATCCCTCTGCAGTAGGGAAAACATAAAAATATACAAAAATATAAAAAATGTGACAAATGCAAAAAATGTAGATAGGCAAATTGCACCCTAGTAGCGGAGATAAAATGAATATGATGGCTCCTTGATCCAATATCACTGTATAAACACAACTTGAACTATATGGATTCACTTCCCATATGATCAAAAAAGCATTCCTCTTAGTGCCGCAACTTCAGCTGATAGCACTGAAGGTATGATTATTTGTTACTGGTGGATATAACTCATATTTGATCTTTAGTGCAATCACTACTGTCCCCGTGTAATCCGGAGTAATAAAGTCTCCTTGTTGTCACAAGTATAAATATGATGCAGGTAATGCGTGGTGGATTACTCGCAGCATTTCACGGAAAACCAGATGATGTATGGAGCCGCTCGATCCTGCCGGTCCCGGCTGGTGACTCGGCAGGAGAGTCTCAGACTTGCTGTTAGTGAAGCAGCACTGTCGGGCAAGCTCGCCCGGCTCCATGGGGATAACGCGGCAGCTCTTGATAGGATACTGCGCTGCGCTCCCAGCTCTCTGTATAGTTGCAGTGTATCGATGGAACACACTTCTGTCTAGTAGTGGTGACGTCACTGGGGGATAGCCTATTGCTGACGCCTTTCGAAGGGACCGCCCCTCTTTCTCAAAGCAGGCTGTAGGACGGATGGATCCTTCTTTTAAAGGGGCTGTGACGTAGTGATGTTTCATTCAAACGCATACAGCTCCAGATCTTTATTCAACCCTGCAGGGATAAGAGTATTGAGATTAAATATCCAATGTGTCTCATGCCATGACAGCTCTAAAACGTAGTCCCCTCCTCTCCATGGTTTTTTAACTGATTCAATGGTACAAAATCTCATTCCTCTGATTGAGTGTAACGATCGGTGTCAGCAACCAGAGAGAATCTGATCCTTGGCGATCCGCAGTATCCCCAAGAATACAGATATACCCGATTATTGAGGATCTGCGGAATCGCCAATAATCAGATATGTCTAACCTCTAGACACCAGAGAGAGTGTAAGTGTTTGGTGCAACAGTAATACTTAGAGAACAGCACCTGTGGAGCAGGTGCAAGGCAGTAAGGAGGACTGCACAATCTCAAGTTCCTTCCACTAGCCTGGAGGGCTCCCGAGGGAGGGGTCAGGCTGGGAGTAGGAAGGACAGAGTGTGAGTGACACCAAGAAAGGATGTCACTAACAGATCTGTGAGCTATCTCTCAACTGGGGAGATAGTTCTCGAGGTCGGGCAAGCCAGGTCGGTAACAGACAGACAGATCAGGTACAGAGACAGGAGACAGATGCGGAATCCTAAGACAAGCAGAGTTTGGCAACAGAGTATCAGAATGACAAAGGTACAAAATCAGAGTTCAGAGGAATAGTCAGGCAGGCAGTAGGTCATAACAAATAATACAGTTCAATATTCCTAACGCTAAGGTGTGAGTTCCTTGATCGTCAACACCTTTGGAAACTATGCTAGAACACAGATAATACAATTCAATTAGTACTTTAAGCTATCAACAGAATCTGGCTAAGTGTGGATCCCCGGCTTCGGCCGGTTCTAACACACTGTGGGATCTGACTAAGGTCTGAGTGCCTTCACGCAAGTGTTAGCAATGGCAGACAACCAGCAACTGACAAGCAGCAGAATATATAGTAGCTGGACTCTGCCGCCCCGCCCGAGCCACTCAGCCAATCATGAGTCCTGCAGGAATCAGCTGATCTTCCTGATCAGCTGACACTTCCCCTGCTAGTATAAAGGTCCTGAGTTCAGGCCCGCGCGTAGCTCTTCATCTGCCTATGTGCACTAACAGACCCAGCCACACCAAGCGCACGCTGCTGCATGCAAACCGCCGCGTTGGACGCGGAAACAGCCGCATTGCTGTCAGGACATGCGGCGGCCTTTCCGCATTCCACCATACTACCAGACACGTGTCTATGCGTGCAAACCGCCGCGTTGGACGCGGAGTCAGCCGCCTTGCTCTTGACACACGCGGTGGCCTTTCCGCGTTCTCACAGTACCCCCCCCCCCCCTGAGGAGTGGACTCCGGACATCTCCTTCCTGGCTTTCCAGGATGTAGGTTAGAGAATTTTCTTTTTATCTCATACTCAGGCCGGCCATCAATCAACCCAGGGAGGGAGGGAGTGGAATCCACCTGTAGCGCTGACCCGGGCAGGGACACAGGAAATGATTTCTTGTCAGCCTGTCTTTTCGGTGGTGGAATGGTTTTGGGCCCACAACCCCTGTCTAAAGCGTCTGCTTTGGGGCTCTTGCTATCAGATTTATGCATGAGAGGTAACCGTGAGGAACAGGAACCATTAGCAATAACTGTACACTTTCCTGCAACCTGTATCCTGGTTTTATCCACCTCACCCTTCTTCAAACAGTGCTCATGACAATGGGCTGACCAGTTCAGTAGCTTTCCTGAAGCCCAATCAATCAGTGGAGAGTGAAGTTGTAACCAGGGCATACCGAGAACAACAGCAGAGCCTTTCATCGGCAGGACCAGGAACTGTAAACTCTCTTCATGCAATGCCCCTAAACAACATGACAGTAGGGGGGTTTGGGAAAGAAACTGGGCACTGCGCAATGGAGAGTCATCCACTGCAGTGACCGAAATCTGCCGGTCGAGTGCAGATAACGGTATCCCCAAACTTTTGGCAAAATTGTAATCTATGAGGTTCGCTGTAGAACCCGAGTCCACCATGGCTTCTGTGGACTTGGTCCGCCCTTCCCATGTAACCAAACAGGGAAGGATCAGTCGACCGTCGTTCAAGGATGAACCCTGCTCACCTATGGTTTTGACCAATCCTAGGCGATAGCATGTGTCTGGCCTAGTGGACCCATGTAAAGCGTTCTTCTTTGGGCTCCTACGACTCTTTTCCCCCAGAATCAACCTTGTGTACCCAATTTGCATAGGTTCGCCTGGGGGTGAGGGAGACCGAGAAGAATCGTGTAAGATAGACCTTCTGGCCACTCTACCACGCACCTGTCTCTGGTGGCGCAACCGGCGATCTATCTGTATTGCCAAAGAGATTGCCTCATCCAATGATTCGGGCTCAGGATGACCTATCATTACCTCATGAATAGTATCTGACAATCCGGCCAAAAAACTGTCTAGGAGGGCGAATTCGTCCCATCTAGCTGAGACCGTCCACCTCCTAAATTCCGCAGCATAATTCTCTACCGGACCTTTGCCCTGATGCAGAAGCCTGAGCTTCCGTTCAGAAGTCGAGGCGATGTCTGGGTCATTGTAAATCATAGCCATAGCCATAAAAAATTCATCGACCGAGGTCAGGGCCTGATGCCCAATAGGAAGGCCATATGCCCAGGTCTGGGAATCCCCTGACAACAGAGTCTTAATGAATGCGATTCTCTGTGCCTCAGTTCCAGACGTGTTAGGCCTTAACTCAAAGTATGATAACACTCTATTTCTAAAGTTCCGAAAGTGAGATCTGTCACCAGAAAATTTTTCAGGCACAGACATACGGATGTCCGTAACTAGAGGAGATCGCACTGAGTTCATAGCCGATTGAGGTTCCTGAATAGCCCCAAATATCTGACATATCTGGGTCTGTTGGTTCAAAACTGCCGCGGAAAGTTGGTTTACCGCGGTGGTCAGGATTTCAACATGGCTATACAGTGCGTCCATTTGGGTTGGGTCTGCCATTCTGTAAAGATCGGTGTCAGCAACCAGAGAGAATCTGATCCTTGGCGATCCGCAGTATCCCCAAGAATACAGATATACCCGATTATTGAGGATCTGCGGAATCGCCAATAATCAGATATGTCTAACCTAGACACCTGAGTGTGTGAGTGTTTGGTGCAACAGTAATAACCTCGAGTAGAGACCACCAGAGTAGCTGGCAGCCTAAGACACTTGAGGAATTCACCCCTAACTGTGGGTGATATTCCTGTAGCCTGTGGACCCCTAGGAGAGGGACCCAGGCTGGGTTGCAGGAAGCCCTGCTGCTAATATGAAAAGGTCTTGCCCTGAACTGGGCTAACGTAACACAAATACAATTCCCTAGTCTTGAGTGCGAGGTCCATAGTCTCAGCACCCTGGAACTAGTCTGGAATATAACACAAAGATCATACAGGTTCCCTAGTCTGGGTGTGAGGTCCGTAGTCGTCAACACCCTGGAACTAGTCTGAAACATATAACACAAAGATCATACAAGTTCCCTAGTCTGGGTGTGAGGTCCGTAGTCTTCAACACCCTGGAACTAGTCTGAAACATATAACACAAAGATCATACAAGTTTCCTAATCTGGGTGTGAGGTCCGTAGTCATCAACACCCTGGAACTATGCTAGAGAATAACACAGATGATATACAGTATGCAAAATAATCTGGCTCAGTGTGAATTCCCAGGTCCACCCGGTTCTAACACACTGTGGGATCTGACTAAGGTCTGAGTGCCTTCATGCAAGTGTTAGCAATGGCAGACAACCAGCAACTGACAAGCAGCAGAATATATAGTAGCTGGACTCTGCCGCCCCGCCCGAGCCACTCAGCCAATCATGAGTCCTGCAGGAATCAGCTGATCTTCCTGATCAGCTGACACTTCCCCTGCTGGTATAAAGGTCCTGAGTTCAGGACCGCGCTCGCGTAGCTCTTCATCTGCCTATGTGCACTAACAGACCCAGCCACACCAAGCGCACGCTGCTGCATGCAAACCGCCGCGTTAGACGCGGAAACAGCCACATTGCTGTCAGGACATGCGGCGGCCTTTCCGCATTCCACCATACTACTAGACGCGTGTCTATGCGTGCAAACCGCCGCGTTGGACGCGGTGTCAGCCGCCTTGCTCTTGACACACGCGGCGGCCTTTCCGCGTTTTCTCACATTGAGCAATTATGATGTATATTAAAATGCTCTGAGAGGGGATTTTTTTGTTGCCCTACTTTATGTTTGCACAATGTTCCCCCAAACGCTCTTTTAGGGGGCGTTTTGTTCTCCCTACATACTGTTTGGAGCAGGGGCGTGTAATAACATAAATAACCCCCTTACTGTCACAGGTCATGACATCTCTAATCACAAAACTGTTACCTTCTACAGTGGATGTGATCTCACTCTTCCCACTGGCATTCTGGTCTCCCTACACACCTTACACAAACCACAATTCTTAAAGTAACCTTGAGTGATTGGGACCCTCTTATCTCTTACAGTTGGAGCTATAATATTACCCAAATTCTTAGATTTTTTTAAAAATCACACCTGGATTTTCTGGTAGTATTGAGTTAAGTAAATGGTCTTCTTTCAGAGTGTCCCAATGTTTATTCTGTACAAATAACATTTAAAGCAAGCCGTTTTGTTTCCCGAAATAAATTTGTTGGAGAGCTTTTGAAACTTGGGAACAAGTTGACGGCTTGGGTTAATGGGAATGGCCCTAAAATAATATTTTAGGCAGTATCCTCACCAAAGGAGGCATCCTTTTCCCTCCACTTTGAATCAAAATTTTCCTTATACAGTTTAACGAACTAGGTTAAGGTGAGGTGGGAGGCTAAGTGGCCGGGCCAGAGATTTACCCATATTGACTGAAATCTTTCTGAACCAATCAAATAATTGCCAAAGTATAGGTAGTGATGTTAGTGGTTGGGTGAGATAAGCGCGTCATCAGCATAAAAACTCACTTTAAACTCCTAATCTATTTGTAAATATCTTTTAATAACAGGATTATTCTGAATAGCTTACAGAAGTTGTTCAATAGCCATAGAGAATAACAGCTGGCAACCTTGTCGTGTCTAGGGTTGCTCTTACTCATAGCTATTTGGAATCGAAATGTAAATTAGCCAGTGCTGCCTGCAGGAGGCGGGGTTAACTTACCCACACCGCCTCTGTTAGACGATCCGCCTCCCGTGGGCAGCGATGGCTAATTCAAATGTTGATTCTGAGCAGCTGTGTACTTGAAGCTACTCAGTAAGAGTAACCCTAGTTGCGTCCCACGGCTGAGATTAATGGGATTCAACCATAAACCCGGCAGTCTGATCGTAGTTGATGGACTATCCTATAAAGCATAAATTCCTTGTATTAATGCCCCAGAGATATCCTTATTTGGTCTGGCCACTGAAGCAAAAGCCTGAAAAAAATCTCAGCATAAGCAAACGGTGGTGTAATATAACATCTTGCAAAATATTACAGGCCAGACCAATGGTATCTGTGTTTGGGGAGTAAAGCCAGATTGTGCAGGTGAGATCAGAGTAGTAGCTAAGATTTTAGAAATAATCTTCATATCATTGTACATTTTTAGTAAAGTGTGATCTTGTTGTGGTTTGGGGAGTAAAGGGACATACGTTTTGGGAAGTTTAGGAGGATACTTGTTCCCTTGTAAGATTTCGTTATATAGTACCTTTAGCTGTGGAATTAACATCCATGCAAATTTCTCAAAGTATTGTCCTGAAAAGTCATCTGGGCTGGGAGCTTTTACATGTTTAAAGGACAACTGAAATTAGAGGGATATGGAGGCTGCCATATTTTTTTCCTTTTAAGCAATACCAGTTGCCTGGCAGCCCTGCTGATCTATTTGGCTGCAGTAGCATCTGAATCACACACCTGAAACAAGCATGCATCTAATCTAGTCAGATCTGACAATAATGCCAGAAATCTCTGATCTGCTGCATGCTTGTTCAGGGTCTATGGCTAAAAGTATTAGAGGCAGAGGATCAGCAGGGCTGCCAGGATTGCTTAAAAGGAAATAAACATGGCAGCCTTCATATCCCTCTCGCTTCAGTTGTCCTTTAAAGGAAGGAAAATGGTATTCAGCCAGTCATCAATGTCAGATACTGCTTAAAGTGGATCTGAGATAAACTTTTACTCATTGCATAATTGTGTTCCTTTCATATAGTTTATAGGGCATTCCTCAAGCCAAATTTGTTTTATTTTGTTTTAATATTCTAATTCCCTATAAACTAAACAAGCCTCTCCCTCAGCTCCTTTTGTGCCTTGGCACTGTAGCAAGGGCTTATGGGAGCTCAGTCTGGGCAGGAGGAGGAGGTTACTAGCCAGAGATTTCAGAGGTAGAGGGGAGGAGGGAGGAGGAGAGGGGACTAAATTTACACACAGGCAAGCTGATAGCATCTCCAGCCCTAAGTCTGTGACAATGTGACAAACAGAACATGGCTGCCCTCATTGTATCACAGGAATAAATAATCATAAACTGTTGAAGCTGTTTGCAGCCAGATATGCTGTGTAAACTATCTAAACTTTAGATAAGATATATAGACAAGTTACTTGTTATAGTTAGTTTTTCATTTCGGATCCGCTTTAAGTAGAAAGGGCTGCAAAAAGCCTGCTATAAAACTGCTCAAAAACCTCCATCACTTTAGATGGTAATGATTCCACCACACTGTTTATTTTTGTAGCTTATGTGTGAGGAGAATTATAAAACTCAGCCAGCTTTCAAGCAAACATAGTGCTAGCCGAGTTCCCATGCAATAGAAATCAAGTTCTAGAGAATATGAATGCTTTTTAGAAGGAGGGTTTTAGGTCTCTGGAAGTCCCCTGTATCTTCCTTGTGGTCTTGGGTCACCCCGAGCTTCTTGGTTACTCTGTTGTACTGGTCCAAGGCAAGCCATAACCCATAGAGCCATATCAATCCCTGCCTTCAACTGAAGAGGATTAAGAGTCCAAACAGGCTTTCTGCATGTGGGGTTGGTATGGCTCTGTAAAATGTAAAGCTATAGGCGTGCTATACACCAGCGGTTGCCAGCCTGGTTTCTGGGTCATAAAGAGATAATTTGCATATTCAGTAGTGGTGCATTGTGGGTAACAACAGATGTTCTCTTCAAACTGAATTATCGCAAATGTCTTCTGTTTTAAGAAGACAAACCACACTTGGCATGAGTTTTTCTCAGAAAGGATATATGCAGTGCCTTCCACTTCTCTCTAAGGAAGGTTCCTTTTACACTTGCAGGCGTTGTGCTACCCTGTTTTACCACAAGAGGCCACAAGAGCAATGCAAGTGTATCTGCGCCAATGCAAAGGCGACAGCACGGTGCTTGAGGTAATTGATGGGTGACGCACTATGTTTAAATGACGGAGCGCAGTGCGGCACACTTGTATATCATCCTGCCAGGCACGGAGTATGTCACTGAGCGGGGGATGGCACTATGCATGCGATCCTGCCCAGCAGGGAGTACGTCACTGAGTGGGGGGCAGCGATATGCATATGATCCTGCCCAGCAGGGAGTACGTCACTGAGTGGGGGGCAGCGATATGCATATGATCCTGCCCAGCAGGGAGTATGTCACTGAGCGGGGGATGGCACTATGCATGCGATCCTGCCCAGCAGGGAGTACGTCACTGAGCGGGGGGCAGCGATATGCATATGATCCTGCCCAGCAGGGAGTACGTCACTGAGCGGGGGTGGAGCTATACATATGATCCTGCCCCAGCAGGGAGTACGTCACTGAGCGGGGGGCAGTACTATGCACATGACCCTGCCCAGCAGGGAGTACATCACTGAGCGGGGACAGCACTATGCACGTGACCCTGCACAGCAGGGAGTACGTCACTGAGCGGGGGGCAGCGATATGCATATGATCCTGCCCAGCAGGGAGTATGTCACTGAGCGGGGGCAGCGCTATGCATATGTTTCTGCCCAGCAGGGAGTATGTCACTGAGCGGGGGATGGCACTATGCATGCGATCCTGCCCAGCAGGGAGTACGTCACTGAGTGGGGGGCAGCGATATGCATATGATCCTGCCCAGCAGGGAGTACGTCACTGAGCGGGGGATGGCACTATGCATGCGATCCTGCCCAGCAGGGAGTACGTCACTGAGTGGGGGGCAGCGATATGCATATGATCCTGCCCAGCAGGGAGTACGTCACTGAGCGGGGGTGGAGCTATACATATGATCCTGCCCCAGCAGGGAGTACGTCACTGAGTGGGGGGCAGTGCTATGCACATGACCCTGCCCAGCAGGAAGTAAATCACTGAGCGGGGACGGCGCTATGCACGTGACCCTGCACAGCAGGGAGTACGTCACTGAGCGGGGGGCAGCGATATGCATATGATCCTGCCCAGCAGGGAGTATGTCACTGAGCGGGGGCAGCGCTATGCATATGTTTCTGCCCAGCAGGGAGTATGTCACTGAGCTGGGGGCGGTGCCATGCATATGATCCTGCCCAGCAGGGAGTACGTCACTGAGCGGGGGTGGTGCTATACATATGATCCTGCCCCAGCAGGGAGTACGTCACTGAGCGGGGGGCAGTACTATGCACATGACCCTGCCCAGCAGGGAGTACATCACTGAGCGGGGACGGCACTATGCACGTGACCCTGCACAGCAGGGAGTACGTCACTGAGCGGGGGGCAGCGATATGCATATGATCCTGCCCAGCAGGGAGTATGTCACTGAGCGGGGGCAGCGCTATGCATATGTTTCTGCCCAGCAGGGAGTATGTCACTGAGCTGGGGGCGGTGACATGCATATGATCCTGCCCAGCAGGGAGTACGTCACTGAGCGGGGGTGGTGCTATACATATGATCCTGCCCCAGCAGGGAGTACGTCACTGAGCGGGGGGCAGTACTATGCACATGACCCTGCCCAGCAGGGAGTACATCACTGAGCGGGGACGGCACTATGCACGTGACCCTGCACAGCTGGGAGTACGTCACTGAGCGGGGGGCAGCGATATACATATGATCCTGCCCAGCAGGGAGTATGTCACTGAGCGGGGGCAGCGCTATGAATATGTTTCTGCCCAGCAGGGAGTATGTCACTGAGCTGGGGGCGGTGCCATGCATATGATCCTGCCCAGCAGGGAGTACGTCACTGAGCGGGGGTGGTGCTATACATATGATCCGGCCCCAGAATGGAGTACGTCACTGAGCTGGGGGCAGTGCTATGCACATGACCCTGCCCAGCAGGGAGTACATCACTGAGCGGGAACGGCACTATGCACGTGACCCTGCACAGCAGGGAGTACGTCACTGAGCGGGGGGCAGCGATATGCATATGATCCTGCCCAGCAGGGAGTATGTCACTGAGCAGGGGCAGCGCTATGCATATGATTCTGCCCAGCAGGGAGTATGTCACTGAGCTGGAGGCGGTGCCATGCATATGATCCTGCCCAGCAGGGAGTACGTCACTGAGCAGGGGTGGTGCTATACATATGATCCTGCCCCAGCAGGGAGTACGTCACTGAGCTGGGGGCAGTGCTATGCACATGACCCTGCCCAGCAGGGAGTACATCACTGAGCGGGGACGGCACTATGCACGTGACCCTGCTCAGCAGGGAGTACGTCACTGAGCGGGGGGCAGCGATATGCATATGATCCTGCCCAGCAGGGAGTACGTCACTGAGTGGGGGGCAGCGATATGCATATGATCCTGCCCAGCAGGGAGTACGTCACTGAGCGGGGGTGGAGCTATACATATGATCCTGCCCCAGCAGGGAGTACGTCACTGAGTGGGGGGCAGTGCTATGCACATGACCCTGCCCAGCAGGAAGTAAATCACTGAGCGGGGACGGCGCTATGCACGTGACCCTGCACAGCAGGGAGTACGTCACTGAGCGGGGGGCAGCGATATGCATATGATCCTGCCCAGCAGGGAGTATGTCACTGAGCGGGGGCAGCGCTATGCATATGTTTCTGCCCAGCAGGGAGTATGTCACTGAGCTGGGGGCGGTGCCATGCATATGATCCTGCCCAGCAGGGAGTACGTCACTGAGCGGGGGTGGTGCTATACATATGATCCTGCCCCAGCAGGGAGTACGTCACTGAGCGGGGGGCAGTACTATGCACATGACCCTGCCCAGCAGGGAGTACATCACTGAGCGGGGACGGCACTATGCACGTGACCCTGCACAGCAGGGAGTACGTCACTGAGCGGGGGGCAGCGATATGCATATGATCCTGCCCAGCAGGGAGTATGTCACTGAGCGGGGGCAGCGCTATGCATATGTTTCTGCCCAGCAGGGAGTATGTCACTGAGCTGGGGGCGGTGCCATGCATATGATCCTGCCCAGCAGGGAGTACGTCACTGAGCGGGGGTGGTGCTATACATATGATCCTGCCCCAGCAGGGAGTACGTCACTGAGCGGGGGGCAGTACTATGCACATGACCCTGCCCAGCAGGGAGTACATCACTGAGCGGGGACGGCACTATGCACGTGACCCTGCACAGCAGGGAGTACGTCACTGAGCGGGGGGCAGCGATATGCATATGATCCTGCCCAGCAGGGAGTATGTCACTGAGCGGGGGCAGCGCTATGCATATGTTTCTGCCCAGCAGGGAGTATGTCACTGAGCTGGGGGCGGTGCCATGCATATGATCCTGCCCAGCAGGGAGTACGTCACTGAGCGGGGGTGGTGCTATACATATGATCCTGCCCCAGCAGGGAGTACGTCACTGAGCGGGGGGCAGTACTATGCACATGACCCTGCCCAGCAGGGAGTACATCACTGAGCGGGGACGGCACTATGCACGTGACCCTGCACAGCTGGGAGTACGTCACTGAGCGGGGGGCAGCGATATACATATGATCCTGCCCAGCAGGGAGTATGTCACTGAGCGGGGGCAGCGCTATGAATATGTTTCTGCCCAGCAGGGAGTATGTCACTGAGCTGGGGGCGGTGCCATGCATATGATCCTGCCCAGCAGGGAGTACGTCACTGAGCGGGGGTGGTGCTATACATATGATCCGGCCCCAGAATGGAGTACGTCACTGAGCTGGGGGCAGTGCTATGCACATGACCCTGCCCAGCAGGGAGTACATCACTGAGCGGGAACGGCACTATGCACGTGACCCTGCACAGCAGGGAGTACGTCACTGAGCGGGGGGCAGCGATATGCATATGATCCTGCCCAGCAGGGAGTATGTCACTGAGCAGGGGCAGCGCTATGCATATGATTCTGCCCAGCAGGGAGTATGTCACTGAGCTGGAGGCGGTGCCATGCATATGATCCTGCCCAGCAGGGAGTACGTCACTGAGCAGGGGTGGTGCTATACATATGATCCTGCCCCAGCAGGGAGTACGTCACTGAGCTGGGGGCAGTGCTATGCACATGACCCTGCCCAGCAGGGAGTACATCACTGAGCGGGGACGGCACTATGCACGTGACCCTGCTCAGCAGGGAGTACGTCACTGAGCGGGGGGCAGCGATATGCATATGATCCTGCCCAGCAGGGAGTACGTCACTGAGTGGGGGGCAGCGATATGCATATGATCCTGCCCAGCAGGGAGTACGTCACTGAGCGGGGGTGGAGCTATACATATGATCCTGCCCAGCAGGGAGTACGTCACTGAGTGGGGGGCAGTGCTATGCACATGACCCTGCCCAGCAGGAAGTAAATCACTGAGCGGGGACGGCGCTATGCACGTGACCCTGCACAGCAGGGAGTACGTCACTGAGCGGGGGGCAGCGATATGCATATGATCCTGCCCAGCAGGGAGTATGTCACTGAGCGGGGGCAGCGCTATGCATATGTTTCTGCCCAGCAGGGAGTATGTCACTGAGCTGGGGGCGGTGCCATGCATATGATCCTGCCCAGCAGGGAGTACGTCACTGAGCGGGGGTGGTGCTATACATATGATCCTGCCCCAGCAGGGAGTACGTCACTGAGCGGGGGGCAGTACTATGCACATGACCCTGCCCAGCGGGGAGTACATCACTGAGCGGGGACGGCACTATGCACGTGACCCTGCACAGCAGGGAGTACGTCACTGAGCGGGGGGCAGCGATATGCATATGATCCTGCCCAGCAGGGAGTATGTCACTGAGCGGGGGCAGCGCTATGCATATGTTTCTGCCCAGCAGGGAGTATGTCACTGAGCTGGGGGCGGTGCCATGCATATGATCCTGCCCAGCAGGGAGTACGTCACTGAGCGGGGGTGGTGCTATACATATGATCCTGCCCCAGCAGGGAGTACGTCACTGAGCGGGGGGCAGTACTATGCACATGACCCTGCCCAGCAGGGAGTACATCACTGAGCGGGGACGGCACTATGCACGTGACCCTGCACAGCTGGGAGTACGTCACTGAGCGGGGGGCAGCGATATACATATGATCCTGCCCAGCAGGGAGTATGTCACTGAGCGGGGGCAGCGCTATGAATATGTTTCTGCCCAGCAGGGAGTATGTCACTGAGCTGGGGGCGGTGCCATGCATATGATCCTGCCCAGCAGGGAGTACGTCACTGAGCGGGGGTGGGTGCTATACATATGATCCGGCCCCAGAATGGAGTACGTCACTGAGCTGGGGGCAGTGCTATGCACATGACCCTGCCCAGCAGGGAGTACATCACTGAGCGGGAACGGCACTATGCACGTGACCCTGCACAGCAGGGAGTACGTCACTGAGCGGGGGGCAGCGATATGCATATGATCCTGCCCAGCAGGGAGTATGTCACTGAGCAGGGGCAGCGCTATGCATATGATTCTGCCCAGCAGGGAGTATGTCACTGAGCTGGAGGCGGTGCCATGCATATGATCCTGCCCAGCAGGGAGTACGTCACTGAGCAGGGGTGGTGCTATACATATGATCCTGCCCCAGCAGGGAGTACGTCACTGAGCTGGGGGCAGTGCTATGCACATGACCCTGCCCAGCAGGGAGTACATCACTGAGCGGGGACGGCACTATGCACGTGACCCTGCTCAGCAGGGAGTATGTCACTGAGCGGGGGGCAGCGATATGCATATGATCCTGCCCAGCAGGGAGTATGTCACTGAGCAGGGGCAGCGCTATGCATATGATTCTGCCCAGCAGGGAGTATGTCACTGAGCTGGGGGCGGTGCCATGCATATGATCCTGCCCAGCAGGGAGTACGTCACTGAGCAAGGGGTGGCGATTTGCATATGATAATGTTGGCGCACTCTGCTGCAAGGTCATATGTTTGCCATGTTTTGCATTGCTGTGGGATGTGGCAGCAGCATCCCATTCTACAGCAACCCCAAAAAATAGGAGTAGAAACGGCCTAAATGTAAGGTGGTTTATTCCATGGAAGAACTATGTCTCTTGTATAGAGCCTCAAGTTCAGAAGTTAGCCACACAACTCTAGCCAGCTTCTCTTTTTTTCTTCCTAGAGGCCAGCTGTATGGACTTCCCCCCCCCCCCCCCCCTTATGAGTGCCTTATGGGAGGCCCACAAAGTGCCACATGTGACCTCACAATTATTATATACTAGCTGATGGCCCGGCGTTGCCCGGGTGAGTACATTTGAAATCGGCGCCGGTAGACTTGGGCACAGAATACAGCCGGTATATGGCTGGTCCTGCTTCTGCACAAGTCTGGGCCGTGGTAATTACTATTCCCCCTCCAGGCCGCCATGGATGGTAGGGAATGAAATAATTCGGCTTCCAGCGATTGCTGGAGGCTGAATTATTGTGATTTTTAAGCAACCTCGGCTCCGACTTCTGACGGCGCCGACGTTACTCACTGAGCGACGCTATAGACTGATTCCCATTATAGTCTATGGCGGCGCTGGCTGCGCCCAAATCTAGCATCGCCGAAAAGCACTGCTTGTGCCCAGGTATGTATTTGGCTGGTGTTGGCTCCACCCACTTTTTCTAACCCTAACACACAATTACTCAATGACCAAGTTTGTGAGCTTTGCGGTCTTTCACATCAATGATTTGCATTGAAATGAAACAAATCTGATTGGCTGTTTTCTGAATTTGAACCCCAGTCACCCAATGACCAACTGTACCTGGTTTGAGGCCAGGGCTGTGGAGTCGGTCCAAACATCCACCGACTCCGACTCCTCAGTTTAGGATTTCACCGACTCCTCGACTCCGACTCCTCTAATTTGCATATTACAATTTTGTTGATTAAAAGTATGTAACGTGAAATTCGTCTCTTAACTGCCAATGCTTAGGAATTTTACAAGACAACTGAAGTGAGAAGGATATGTAGACTACTATATTTATTCCCTTTAGACTAAAACTAGTCCTTGGTAAGAGTACTTGTAAAAGGTACAGACCGGAACAAAGAACATCTATCAGGCCCTAGGCAATGTAAGTGTGGGTGCATGTAAGAATGATGTGCAGGTACTCTGCAGGGGAATGAGGAGATTCTTCCTCTATTACACATTCTTCATGCACAATCTGAACAAGGTTTATGGGTGACAGACAACACCTCTGTGTTCGATGTGCACAACATTCTCAGTGGATTCCCTGCAGCTCTGTGGGGAGTGCATAGGTAGAGTATAGTACTACTGTGTAACAAAGTAAACCTGAGACAGATGAAATTAAAGTTTTATACATACCTGGGGCTTCCGCCAGCCGCCTTCAGGATAATCAGTCCCTCGTTGTCCTCCTCCACCACCTGGATCTTCTGCTATGAGTCCAGGTACTTGAGCCAGTCTGGCGTAGTGCGCATGCACACACTCCGCCGCCAGGAGCATACTACACCTATTGCGCAGGTGCAGAATGTTCCTGGTTGTGGGAGCGGCATGTGGCTGGACTGCGCTGACTGGCTGAATTACCAGGACTCATAGCAGAAGATCCAGGTGGTGGAGGACCGCAAGGGACTGATTGGCCTGAAGGGGGCTGGAAGAAGCCCCAGGTATGTATAAAACTTTACTTTTCATCCGTCTCAGGTACCCTTTAATTCGCAGTCACCAAACCAAATTTTAACAACATATCAAATTATTTGATTTCATGAGCAAAGAGAGTGCTTACATTTGCATAAATCAGCATCAATGTAGAATTATTTCCATCTCATTGACTATCTCTATTAGTGATACGGCTACACATCAGGCTTTATTCTTACAGCATAGATGTTATTTAATATATATGAGATTCCTGTGTACACATCATATATACAGTCACAATCAGATATGTATATCTGACCTTAAAAATACGGGGACTGCTTTATTGAAGCAGCACAAGTAACTAATTTTGATTGGTTTATTTCATTTTTGTGGACTAAGCACAGCTATTACTGTATATATACTGTATATATACATTATTTACATTATTTTTAATGACTATTATCTGAGAAATAGAAAATTTTATCATATTTTCTATTTTAATTACAGTTACAAATTCATTAGGAGTCGGTGCATTTTTTCCCGACTCCGACTCCAGGCACCCAAAATTGCCCCGACTCCGACTCCACAGCCCTGTTTGAGGCTTATGCAATTAACAGTGCAAGAATGGCAGCAATGTAAATATTCCTCTTGAAAATCAATAGGTGAATTTTGATTGACTTTTGCAGGCTCCACCTAGTTTTCTGAATATTAATCCCAGTCACCCAGTGACCAACTGTGCAAAGTTTGAGAACAATACCATAAACAGTGTAAGAATGGCTGCAGTTTACATTTTCCCAGTGAAATGTGGTTTTGACTCCACCCACTTTTTGGTTATTGTGATAAAAAAATGTCATTCAAATCCGTTCAGCCATTGTTGCGTGATTGAGTAACATCCACCCTTTCTCATTCATAGTATTATTAAGATATATATGAATATTTGTGTGTGTGTGTATGTCCTGTGATCACTCGCAGTTTGACCGATTTCAATGAAACTTGGTATACAGATCCCTTACTACCTGGGATGATATGTTCTGGGGGTCTCGCGTCCCCCTACACACCTGGGCGGAGCTACAAACAGCCAATCAGATTTCACCCATTTATTTAAATGGAAAACATGTAAAAGGCTGCCACTTGGCACAATCAAATTTCAGCCGTTCATTTTAAAGGGGAACTGAAGAGAGAGGTATATGGAGGCTGTCATGCTTATTTCCTTTTAGACAATACCAGTTGCCTGGCAGCCCTGCTGATCCTCTGCCTCTAATACTATTAGCCCTAGCCCCTGAACAAGCATGCAGCAGATCAGGTGTTTCAGTGGTTCAGACTTATAAGTCTGATCTGACAAGACTAGCTGCATGCTTGTTTCTGGTTTTAATCAGATACTACTGCAGAGAAATAGACCAGCAGGGCTGCCAGGCAACTGGTATTGATCAAAAGTAAATAAACATGACAGCCTCCATATACCTCTCTCTTCAGTTCCCCTTTAAATGGGAAAATGTAAACTGCAGCCATTCTTATACTGTTAATGGCAGGATTCTTAAAGCGGATCCGAGATGAAAAACTAACTATAACAAGTAACTTCTCTATATATCTTATCTAAAGTTTAGATAGTTTACACAGCAAATCTAGCTGCAAACAGCTTTAATAGAATATGATTATTTCTTCCTGTGATACGACAGCAGCCATGTTGTTTGTAAACATTACACAGAGGCAGGCTGATCTGCATCTTGAGCAAAAAAACCTAATCCCCCCCCTCCTCCTCCCTCCCTCCCCTTTGCCTCTGAAATCTCTGGCTAGTAATACCTCCCCCTCCTCCTGCCCAGACTGAGCTCCCCTGAGCCCTTGCTACTGCCACAAACTTGGTCATTGAGTTACTGTGTGTCAAGGTTAGAAAAAGTGGTCAGACCCAACAACAACCAAACACATTCCTGGGCAATGCTGGGTCTTCGGCTAGTTAAAGATAAAAAAAAAATCCTCCATAGAGCTAATTTACTATAGCCTTGCAATAATAAATCATTTAATTTCCAGTTATCTGGGGGGAATGTTAAGCCTAGATTATGTAGGAGGCCTGACACTATTTGGTGGTCTGACCAGACACAAGCATGTATATCGACACTAGGCAGCGCTGATTAGTAGTATAGGTGATACAAAAACATAATGGAGCCTGGCGTAAGTGTCATGAGGGTGAAGTAGTGGGTGTAACTCCTGTCCCCGACATTATAAGTCTGCCACAGGTCAGACAGCTTAGGGAAAAATCTAGCATGTGCTGAAGCCCTTCTCCTTTCAATGGCTAGATTACTCACACAATTAAAATCACCCGCTAAAATCAGGTGGGCCAACAGATACCCTTCTAAGCATTTAAAAAAGTTTAGCAAAAGATTGGACTAGACATTGCATAATTTCTTTCCTGCATTGACTCCCTTGCAAAATCAGATATCTGCTATTGGGATCTTTATAGGACCTTCTTGCTTCAAAGGAAACATTACGGTATTTTTTAGCAGTATCGCAACCCCCTCTGGTCTTGTTGGAATATGTATAGCACCTCCTTTCAAACTGTTCCCACAAAGCTGGGAACATGAAATTGTCCCAAATGTCTACTATCGTGAAGCATTCAGGGTTCCTTTCACTGGAACTGAAAGAGGCCGAGCCCAACCCCTGAAATACTGCTCCACACCATTATTCCCTCCGCCAGGCTTCACACTTGGCACAACAATGCATGTACCTCCCAGACTTGTCCTTCAGATTGCCAGACAAGTGTGATGTCAGTGAAGAGAACACACCCCCAGCGCTCTGGAGTCCAGTGGCGGTGTGTTTTACACCACTGCATCCGATGCTTTGCATTGCACCTGGTGATGTAAGGCTTGGATGCAGCTGCTTGCCTGGCCGTGGATATCTATTCCATGAAATTCTCTATGCTTTGTTTATGAGTTACTCTGAAGGCAGGGGAGCAGCCGCTGCAATCACAGAGGGGCCCAACTACTACCCTTCCATTCCTCCGATACAGGGGGCTATACTTCACATCAGGGGTGTTTGTGGCTACACTGGTTATGGGTGGGAAGATCATGATGGGCACACTTGTTTTATGACCCGTGTGAGGTGGGCCCCCTGGCCATGAAGGGCACCAAGGGGAGGCAAGGGGAGGGGCGTGAGCATTAGGAGCCCCCATGAATTGTAGTTACTCCACCATCTGAAAGCCATATGAAGTCTGTAAATCTGTAGCTATTGACTTGAAGTGGGATTAAACCTAAAATAAAAAAATCATAGTAAAATAAAAAAGGTGCCCTTTACAATATGCCTAATCCATTTTACAGGCTAAATAAAGCAGGATTTTAGCCTTTGTTCTAGCTCATTATCTCTACTGATAAAGCCATTTAGGAGAAGCAGTGAAGTATGGCAAATGAAGAGAAAGATCCGCACCACCTTCAGAAAAGCTTAGTCTGTTTTATTGGAAAAAGACATACAAATTTAAAAAGAACTTTAAGGCAGGACAGTCCACTGTTTCGGGCTCCTGCCCATCTTCATGCTGCCTAGTTCTGAAGTAACATACAAAAACACCAACCTATATACAGAGAAACAACCAATCACTGAGTGTATACTAATTAGAGGACCTGATGGGAAACAGCCTATTTACATATCGGGTCACACCTCCAACTCCCCCATTGGTGGATCTGAGCAAGATCCAAACATTCAAAAAATAACAACAATAAATAACGGCTGAATAAAAGATCAGGCATACCTCTATGATGTAGAGGGACGAGCCGAGCGAGATGCGTCAGGCCATGATATATCGGGTGGGAAGGATAGTGGCCCGCCCGAGGATAAGATCAAAGTTATCACTACATTTGGGGCGCACTGGGACAAACTACACCAATTGATGGAACGACACTGGTATCTGCTGACAGGCTCAGCTGAGATTGCAAGAATAATTGATCCTACCCCTAAGATAGTGGCCAGAAGGGCTAACAATTTGAAGGATATGCTAGTCAGCAGTGAATACAGGAGTAGCCCACCCCCGAAAACCTGGCTTAACCACCCTGGCGTTCTGATTAAATCGCCAGGGTGGCTGCGGGAGGGTTTTTTTTAAATAAAAAAAAAACTATTTCATGCAGCCAACTGAAAGTTGGCTGCATGAAAGCCCACTAGAGGGCGCTCCGGAGGCGATCTTCCGATCGCCTCCGGCGCCCAGAATAAACAAGGAAGGCCGCAATGAGCGGCCTTCCTTGTTTCGCTTATATCGTCGCCATAGCGACGAGCGGAGTGACGTCATCGACGTCAGCCGACGTCCTGACGTCAGCCGCCTCCGATCCAGCCCTTAGCGCTGGCCGGAACTTTTTGTTCCGGCTACGCTGGGCTCAGGCGGCTAGGGGGGCCCTCTTTCGCCGCTGCTCGTGGCGAATCGCCGCAGAGCGGCGGCGATCAGGCAGCACACGCGGCTGGCAAAGTGCCGGCTGCGTGTTCTGCTTTTTATTTCGTTAAAATCGGCCCAGCAGGGCCTGAGCGGCAGCCGCTGGCGGTGTTGGACGAGCTGAGCTCGTCCAGACCGCTCAGCTGGTTAATAGGACCCCAATCTTGGGGATGCATAGGTGTGGAAAATGCAAGGCATGTCCCTATGTACATAAGGCCAAAACATTTTGGGACAGTGGAGGCACTAATGAATTCCAAATAAGATCTTTCATAAATTGTGATACTGAAAATGTTGTCTATATGATATCCTGCCCATGTGGCCTTATGTACATAGGGATGACTGAGAGGCCCTTAAAAGCCCGCATCCTTGAACATATGTGCAATATTGTGAATGGGGATATGGATACGACCCTGGGCAGACATTATGCCATTAAACATGGGAGTAGACTGCAGGGCACACTATTCAAGGGTATTTACAAACTAAACATGTCGAGGCGGAGAGGTGATACCACCAATGAATTATTGTGCAAAGAGGGGATGTGGATCTTTCGACTCCAGACACTTAGTCCCTACGGTTTGAACAATGACTTTAATTTAAGGTCATATCTGAAAAAGCAGATATATACTGGAAGGAGACAAAAATGCAACTGAAATCTCCCACCTGTAGTTAGTAGTAGGTGAGTGATTGCTCAAACCTATGAGTGAATGGTGGTATGGCAGATGAGAGTGACATGCCATTGCGCGAGTGGAGTTGAAGTATATATATGCTGAGAATTCAACCCACCGTGATGATTTTTTCTCTCCCTGTCCCTCCCTGCCTTCCCCCTTGCTTTGTTTAAGTGAAATGCCACTATAGATATTGTAAGTGGACTATTGGACAATTCGATTAAGAAGAATCATGATACTATATAGTCACTATCACAGGGTAAAGTGGAATACTCTGTGTCTGTGAAGGATAAATTGTGAGAGTGTGGCGATCACTTAGAAGTCTCACTACTTCCATGGAGCTACGGAGCTGCCTGTTGACTAGCAACAGTTGCTGGATGGGAGGCGGAGCAAGGGACTGTGCATGACATAAAGGAAGGAAGGAGTACGCCTACCAGTAGGTAGCGGAGCCTAGTGCATCACATGCACGTCATATCCACACCAGCGGATGTTATTCACTCTGGAGCCGTCACTTACTCCTCCATGCGTGCCGCCATTGCTGATTGCGGCTTGTAGCAGCGGTATAGCCGACAGTTAACAGCTGATGCTGACGCCGAGCACAGTATCAGGACGCTGCTTTGACGGAGCAGATTCCATCACGGCCAACCGCTCCAAGAAGCATTGCTCAAGCGCACACTTTGTACAGATGGAAGAGCTGACTTGTCCGTTACCATATGGGACTTTGTGAAGCACCACCAAGTGGGTACCCACACGGCCAGTTATCACGGAGGTGGTAAGAGTGACTCTCAAGTTGCCAATTATCTTATATCCCTGTGGAGAATATTGTTTATCTCATTGAATATCGCTGCAGTGCAGGTGGACTCTTATAGCCCCTATGGGAGCAGCCCTCCAAGCAGTACGCACAGCAATGGAGTTTAGCAACGCTTAGGAGTGAGTGGGCGCCATTTGCTTGGTTGTATGAATGGACGTATGATGCCGGCTTAGATTAGGCTAGTTGCAGTCAAGGCAGAGCATCTCTCAGTGGTTGCCTAGTTGCTCCGCAAGTTTTTATTGGGTATTTTTATGAAGCTGATTTTTGCATGCAATCAAGCTATGTAATTGTGTCTTTTTGTATTATCAATAAATTTTCTACTATTTGATTTACACATCCTGAACCCTAGCCAAAAATTTCTTATAGTACTGTATACCTCTATGATGTATTGACAGAATATCAGTCAGAACGCCATGGTGGAATGTGCTGAATTAGCAGAAAAAAGAAAAAATCCAAAAAGTAACATTTTATTAAAGAAAACAAAACCTCAAAATCCGCATGGAAATGACGCATAGACGCGTCAATAAGACACAACGCCATATCCGCATACGCGTACAGATGACGCAATAATCTCTATCTAAACCAGTGTTTCCCAACCTTTTCCGGCCCGGGGAACACTGTCTGACCAATTTTTTCTCTGGGCAACGGGGTGCGCGCGGGGGGGGGGGGGGGGGGCGGCCCCCGGTTGTTTGCACGACCTAGTGGACAGTGCCGTGCGCAGCAGGCTATGGGGGGGGGGGGGGGCTGGGGTGCGGCTGCATAGCTGGCATAGTTGCCCCAGTGTAGGGAGTTTAGTTGCCTCAGTATAGCTAGTATAGTGCCCCAGTATAGCCAGTATAGTGCCCCAGTATAGCCAGAATAGTGCCCCAGTATAGTGCCCCAGTATAGCCAGAATAGTGCCCCAGTATAACCAGAATAGTGCCCCAGTATAGCCAGCATAGTGCCCCAGTGCCCCAGTATAACCAGAATAGTGCCCCAGTATAGCCAGTATAGTGCCCCAGTATAGCCAGTATAGTGCCCCAGTATAGCCAGAATAGTGCCCCAGTATAGCTAGTATAGTGCCCCAGTATAGCCAGTATAGTGCCTCAGCATAGCCAGTATAGTGCCCCAGTATAGCCAGTATAGTGCCCCAGTATAGTGCCCCAGCATAGCCAGTATAGTGCCCCAGTATAGCCAGAATAGTGCCCCAGTATAGCCAGAATAGTGCCCCAGTATAGCTAGTACAGTGCCCCAGTATAGCCAGTATAGTGCCCCAGTATAATGCCTCAGCATAGCCAGTATAGTGCCCCAGCATAGCCAGTATAGTGCCCCAGTATAGCCAGTATAGTACCCCAGTATAGCCCCCCAGTATAGCCAGTATAGTGCCCCAGGATAGCCAGTATTGTGCCCCAGTATAGCTAGTATAGTGCCCCAGAATAGTGCCCCAGTATAGCCAGTTTAGTGCCCCAGTATAGTGCCCCAGTATAGCCAGTATAGTGCCCCAGTATAGCTAGTATAGTGCCCCAGTATAGCCAGTATAGTGCCCCAGTATAGCCAGTATAGTGCCCCAGTATAGCTAGAATAGTGCCCCAGTATAGCTAGAATAGTGCCCCAGTATAGCCAGTTTAGTGCCCCAGGATAGCCAGTATAGCCAGTTTAGTGCCCCAGGATAGCCAGTATAGTACCCCAGAATAGTGCCCCAGTATAGCCAGTTTAGTGCCCCAGTATAGCCAGTTTAGTGCCCCAGGATAGCCAGTTTAGTGCCCCAGGATAGCCAGTATAGCCAGTTTAGTGCCCCAGGATAGCCAGTATAGTACCCCAGAATAGTGCCCCAGTATAGCCAGTTTAGTGCCCCAGGATAGCCAGTATAGCCAGTTTAGTGCCCCAGGATAGCCAGTATAGCCAGTTTAGTGCCCCAGGATAGCCAGTATAGTACCCCAGAATAGTGCCCCAGTATAGCCAGTTTAGTGCCCCAGTATAGCGCCCCAGTATAGTGCCCCAGTATAGCCAGTATAGTGCCCCAGTATAGCTAGTATAGTGCCCCAGTATAGCCAGTATAGTGCCCCAGTATAGCCAGTATAGTGCCCCAGTATAGCTAGAATAGTGCCCCAGTATAGCTAGAATAGTGCCCCAGTATAGCCACTTTAGTGCCCCAGGATAGCCAGTATAGCCAGTTTAGTGCCCCAGGATAGCCAGTATAGCCAGTTTAGTGCCCCAGGATAGCCAGTATAGTACCCCAGAATAGTGCCCCAGTATAGCCAGTTTAGTGCCCCAGTATAGCGCCCCAGTATAGTGCCCCAGTATAGCCAGTATAGTGCCCCAGTATAGCTAGTATAGTGCCCCAGTATAGCCAGTATAGTGCCCCAGTATAGCCAGTATAGTGCCCCAGTATAGCTAGAATAGTGCCCCAGTATAGCTAGAATAGTGCCCCAGTATAGCCAGTTTAGTGCCCCAGGATAGCCAGTATAGCCAGTTTAGTGCCCCAGGATAGCCAGTATAGTACCCCAGAATAGTGCCCCAGTATAGCCAGTTTAGTGCCCCAGGATAGCCAGTATAGCCAGTTTAGTGCCCCAGGATAGCCAGTATAGCCAGTTTAGTGCCCCAGGATAGCCAGTATAGTACCCCAGAATAGTGCCCCAGTATAGCCAGTTTAGTGCCCCAGGATAGCCAGTATAGCCAGTTTAGTGCCCCAGGATAGCCAGTATAGCCAGTTTAGTGCCCCAGGATAGCCAGTATAGCCAGTTTAGTGCCCCAGGATAGCCAGTATAGTACCCCAGAATAGTGCCCCAGTATAGCCAGTTTAGTGCCCCAGTATAGCGCCCCAGTATAGTGCCCCAGTATAGCCAGTATAGTGCCCCAGTATAGCTAGTATAGTGCCCCAGTATAGCCAGTATAGTGCCCCAGTATAGCCAGTATAGTGCCCCAGTATAGCTAGAATAGTGCCCCAGTATAGCTAGAATAGTGCCCCAGTATAGCCAGTTTAGTGCCCCAGGATAGCCAGTATAGCCAGTTTAGTGCCCCAGGATAGCCAGTATAGCCAGTTTAGTGCCCCAGGATAGCCAGTATAGTACCCCAGAATAGTGCCCCAGTATAGCCAGTTTAGTGCCTCCCGCCCGTCCCCGCGGCCGCCGCAGTTATTACCTTAACAGCTGCCGCTCTCCCCTCTCCGGCGCGTGTATATTCAAGCAGCGTATCTCCGGCTGCTCTGTGTGATGCGGAAGGAAGGAGGGCAGCGGCTTCCTGTAACGGCGATATGTATCGCCGTTACTATGGTAACCGAGCCCTGCCTCCTGCGCATCAGTGCATCACACAGAGCAGCCGGAGATACGCTGCTAGAATATACATGCGCTGGAGAGGGGAGAGCGGCCGCTGCTAAGGTAATAACAGCGGCAGCCGCGGGGACGAGCGGGAGGGGGGATAAGAGCACGGCACACCAGGCAACGTTCCAGTGGTTGAAAAACGCTGATCTAAACTACTGATGACCAAAAATACGCATCTATGCCGGACGTATATACGCATGAGACAAGCGCTCCAAAAATGACGCATGAACGCATCAAAAAATACGCATCAATAAGACAGCCGCCTGGAAAGTGCCACATGAACGCGTCCTAACTATACGCAATCTTTGCGACTAAAAATACGTGTCAAAATTAACCAAATGCCAAAAAATGTCAAAAAAAAATTCAAAAAAATGCCAAAAAAATTTAAAAAAAAATTCAAAAAAATGCAATAAAAATGCCATATGTGAAAAAGTCAATTCAGCAATTTCCACCAATGGTATGCAAAATCAGATGATTGGTAGTATAATAAAAAATATAATAAAAAAATATCCAATAAAAGAAAGCTAATAAGGCCTATAAATATATATCTATGAGTTTATCAGTATCACCAATCTAGTCTCAAATCATACTCTTTATTTAACCCACTATTCACAGTGTGAAGTTCTCTGATCCATTTAGATTCTAACTTCAATAATCTAGACAATCTATCACCCCCTTTATTATCCTGTTTAACCCCATCGATGACACAAACCCTAAGCTGACTAACATTGTGCCCAAAGGTAGTAAAATGCTCTGAAACGGCCTGATCCATATTCTTTTTGCGAATGGTAGATTTGTGCGAGGCCAAACGATCTTTCAATCTTTGTGTCGTTTGGCCAACATAGCACTTGTCACATGGGCATTTAAGCATATAAACCACCCAACGAGAATCACAAGTGTACCTATCTCGTATGGCATATCGTTTACCACTCATAGGGTGAAAAAAGGTATCACCCTTAACCACTTGAGGACCCACCCTTTACCCCCCCTTAAGGACCAGCGCTGTTTTAGCTGATCTGTGCTGGGTGGGCTGTGCAGCCCCCAGCACAGATCAGGGTGCAGGCAGAGCGACCAGATCGCCCCCCTTTTTTCCCCACTAGGGGGATGATGTGCTGGGGGGGTCTGATCGCTCCTGCCTGCCTGGGTGTTGCGGGGGGGGCACCTCAAAGCCCCCCTCCGCGGCGAAATTCCCCCCTCCCTCTCATCCCTGTCCCCCCGGCAATCTGGGCTGCACAGGACGCTATCCGTCCTGTGCAGCCAGTGACAGGCTGTCCCCTGTCACATGGCGTCGATCCCCGGCCGCTGATTGTCCGGGGATCGCCGATCTGCCTTACGGCACTGCTGCGCAGCAGCGCCGTACAATGTAAACAAAGCGGATTATTTCCGCTTGTGTTTACATTTAGCCTGCGAGCCGCGATCGGCGGCCCGCAGGCTATTCACGGAGCCCCCCGCCGTGAATTGACCGGAAGCAGCCGCTCGCGCGAGCGGCTGCTTTCTGATTAATTAGCCTGCAGCCGGCGACGCAGAACTGGTCGTCGCTGGTCCTGCAGCTGCCACTTTGCCGACGCGCGGTATGAGTGCGCGGTCGGCAAGTGGTTAATGAGGCTATTACAAATATGACATTGTAAACAGGGAAAAGTGCCACATTGCTTTGGTTGTTTATTAATACTGATATCAGAATGTACCAATTTACTCCTAAGGGAGGGTGCTCTTTTGTAACAGAACATAGGGGGGCGATTAAATTCCTTAATATATGGTAATGAATCCCTAAGAATATTCCAATGTCGTCTAATACAACGTTCCACTTGACTACTGACTACACTATAAGTGGAGACAAATGCAACCCTATCTTGTTTGTCTTGTCTACCAGAGCCTCTCCTTCTCCTACCCCCACCTGGTCTATTATCAAGTTGGTTAGGAAGTAATTTGGTAGGGTATCCCTTTTGCTTAAAGCGTACCACCGTTTCAGACAACCTCAAGTCTTGTTTGCCCTCCTGGCTGACAATTCTGTCAACCCGTTGGAACTGTCCATCAGGGATATTATGGATCATGTGCTGCGGGTGAAAACTCCTGAAATGTAAAATAGCATTCCTGTCGGTCTCTTTACGAAAAAAGATCGGTCACCAAGTGTCCATCTTCCTTGATAACCATGGTGTCTAAATAAGAAATCATCAACTGATGATAATTGATGGTCAATTTAATGAAGGGACACTTCAAATGCAGGGAACTGACAAAATCAACTAGGGTCGAGTGTGGCCCCACCCACAGACAAAAAACATCGTCTATGTAACGAAGCCAACATCTGGCATATTTCTGAAAAAAAAAGAATTGGTGTAGACAAAGGCTTCTTCATAAAGACCCATAAAAAGGTTAGCATAGACAGGGGCCACACTCGACCCCATCGCCGTTCCCCTGCATTGAAGATAAAAAGACCCATCAAAAAGAAAATAAATAATTTTCTCTCAAAATAATATTCAGGAGCGCCAGCAGGAAGGCCCTTTGAGAGTCGTCAAAATCAGACGATGTGAACAAATAATGCTCGACAGCCTCTACACCCCCATCGTGTGGGATGGAGGTGTGCATGCGTCATTTTTTGAGCGCTTGTCTCATGCGTATATACGTCCGGCATAGATGCGTATTTTTGGTCATCAGTAGTTTAGATAGAGGATATGCATTATTGCGTCATCTGTACGCGTATGCGGATATGGCGTTGCGTCTTATTGACGCGTCTATGCGTCATTTCCATGCGGATTTTGATGTTTTGTTTTCTTTAATAAAATGTTACTTTTTGGATTTTTTCTTTTTTCTGCTAATCAGCACATTCCACCATGGCGTTCTGACTGATATTCTGCCAATACATCATAGAGGTATGCCTGATCTTTTATTCAGCCGTTATTTATCGTTGTTATTTTTTGAATGTTTGGATCTTGCTCAGATCCACCAATGGGGGAGTTGGAGGTGTGACCAGATATGTAAATAGGCTGTTTCCCATCAGGTCCTCTAATTAGTATATACTCAGTGATTGGTTGTTTCTCTGTATATATGTTGGTGTTTTTGTATGTTACTTCAGAACTAGGCAGCATGAAGATGGGCAGGAGCCCGAAACAGTGGACTGTCCTGCCTTAAAGGGGAACTGAAGAGAGAGGTATATGGAGGCTGTCATGTTTATTTCCTTTTAATCAATACCAGTTGCCTGGCAGCCCTGCTGGACTATTTCTCTGCAGTAGTATCTGATTAAAACCAGAAACAAGCATGCAGCTAGTCATGTCAGATCAGACTTATAAGTCTGAACCACTGAAACACCTGATCTGCTGCATGCTTGTTCAGGGGCTATGGCTAATAGTATTAGAGGCAGAGGATCAGCAGGGCTGCCAGGCAACTGGTATTGTCTAAAAGGAAATAAACATGACAGCCTCCATAAACCTCTCTTTTCAGTTCCCCTTTAAAGTTCTTTTTACATTTGTATGTCTTTTTCCAATAAAACAGACTAAGCTTTTCTTTCTCTTCATTTGCTACAGTTTGAGTCCCATGGTGTCTGGGACTATTGGATCTGCACACCTGACCATCTGAAATTGATGGAAGCCAAGCAAGTGCGACTCCACACTCAAAAGCAGTGAATTATGGGACAGGGTTTTTTTTTTCATACTCTGCAGCCGGGGGGGGGGGGGGGGGTTGGATGGGGGGAATGGGCTAGAAGACAGATAGAGGGGGTAGGCTGGGCAGACCCTGCCCTCTTGCAACAGGGAGAATTTTCATTGGTTCATGTTGGACCAATGTAAATTCTCCCTGTTGCTAGGGAGAATTGGCCTGCTGCAGTGTAGGGAGAGCCCCTTCCATCTGCTGGCCTCTGGGCTGTTTAGAAGGGACTGAGCGTCAGGACAGGTGAGCGGCAAAGCGCATGGCGGGGGTGATCGACGCGAGGCAGATGCGGAATGAACGGGTGAGAATACAGTAAGCATTTCTATTCTGCATCTGCTCAAGTGTGAACCGGCCCTTATTGTATTATTTGTGGCACTACTGTCACTACTAATGCTGTATTATTTGTACTGTATTTGTATTGTACCACCATGCCTGAGATAAGAAAGAGGGTCACTGTAAGACACGCCTCTAACCACGTCCCCAACACACCCCTCACCATGCATATCACAAAGAATTCAGAATCAAAAGATGTAGTTTTATCATTCAAATCACACCGATGTAATATTAGTTTGTGCTGCCTGTATGCTTGTCGAGCCTCCGTCAGCCACGTCATCATCAGTGGACAGACTACTGAGCATGCCTGATTTACTGCTGCTGCACAATATTCTCTCTGCCTGCCTCCGCTCCCCTGCCAGCGACATCATAAAATCCGCCCACTGCCGTCCCCGCATTCTCCGCCACTGCCAGTAAAATAACCATGACATTTTAAATACAGTATATTTCAACACTTGGCAAAGAGAAAGCCCATTGAATGAGAGCAGTGGGGGCGGAGCCTAGTGGTGGTGAGGGGCGTGGTCTGTGATGTCGCTTGGGGGGGTGGGGCTGAGGCAGACACAGGCATGGTGGAACAGTATAAATAGAGACCTGCGCAGTGATGCGCAATGCTTTGGCGATGAATGATTGCAGACTGTAAAATGTGCAGCTGTATAGTGACGTAGAGTAGACGCTGTACATGCACACGCAGCAGCAGAACCTCTGGGGCAGTGCCAGCTGATAGTACACCGGGCCTTTCTATCATCATTAGATTCTATTCATTTTTACATCTGAAAATAAGGAATATATCGATTTAATTGATGGGAATAAAGTTTAGTCAGTTAAACACATTTTTCAGTAGAAATATACTTTTATTAACAAAATTCTGTACATCAGTCCAGGGATTTGGTTCTCAAAGAGGGACTGTCCTTCCAGAAAAGGGACAGTTGGAAGCTATGGTACCCCTGGTCTACTCAATGTGTATATTTATATCTGTACTTGACCTTGTATGTTTACATTGTACGATCGCCAAACCTTTATGAGCCAAAATAAATTCTGAAAACAACCCCTATTGTATTTGGTGTAGTGGTTAGCACTCTTGCCTTGCAATGCTGGGTGCCAGGTTCAAATCCCAGCCAGGGCACTATCTGCATGGAGTTTGTAGGTTCTCCCCATGTCTAGAAACAGAACAGGAGGAGCGCTCCGTAGTGTGATACCTTTTAATCAATAAAAATTGCCCAAATCCAAATTTGCACTACTAGATATATGAAACAGACAGGCATTCGTCAAGACGCGTTTCGGCGTATCCACGCCTTCGTCGTTAACTGACGAAGGCGTGGATACGCCAAAACGCGTCTTGACGATACCTGCACACTGTCACCCCAGAGAGAGACCTGACGTCCACTCATCATCTGGACCCATGCTGCCGCTGGCCACTGCAGCCCCAGGCTCTACTCTTATGAGGGGACGATTCTTTTCAAGGCTATAAGCCTCACTGAATGCCTGTCTGTTTCATATATCTAGTAAGTGCAAATTTGGATTTGCACAGTTTTTATTGATTAAAAGGTATCACACTACAGAGCACTCCTCCTGTTCTGTTTCTTTTTATCTCTTAGTAGTCCGCTCACAGCCGAGCGTTAAAGGAGCTGCTATCGTGTGATCCCTGTTGGTTTACGTTGACCTTTCGCCTGCAGTAGCGCAAGATTTCATATCTTCTCCTTTTTTTCTCCCCATGTCTGCATGGGTTTATTCCAGGCAATCTGGTTTCCTCCAACATACAAAAAGACAATACAGATAAGTTAATTGCCTTCCGTCATGATATGACAGGAGGATTGTCCATAAACAGTGAGCAAACATGAAATCCAATGACGAACACTTTATTCTGATCCATACATCAGAGAACTTCCATCAATAGAGGAGCATACAGCTTTCACCTAGCTGTCTCGCACCAAACTGACTCCCCCTCTCTCTCTCTACCAGGCAGTATATCAAGCTTGTAAAGCAGTATTGTCACCATAAAAATCAAATTTTAACAGCAACTGGTCTGAGTGTATTACAGCGGGTTTCAAAAGTATTCGGCCCCCTTGAAGTTTTCCACATTTTGTCACATTACTGCCACAAACATGCATCAATTTTATTGGAATTCCACGTGAAAGACCAATACAAAGTGGTGTACACGTGAGAAGTGGAATGAAAATCATACATGATTCCAAACATTTTTTACAAATAAATAACTGCAAAGTGGGGTGTGCATAATTATTCGGCCCCCTGAGTCAATACTTTGTAGAACCACCTTTTGCTGCAATTACAGCTGCCAGTCTTTTAGGGTATGTCTCTACCAGCTTTGCACATCTAGAGACTGAAATCCTTGTCCATTCTTCTTTGCAAAACAGTTCCAGCTCAGTCAGATTAGATGGACAGCGTTTGTGAACAGCAGTTTTCAGATCTTGCCACAGATTCTCGATTGGATGGGCCATTCTAACACATGGATATGTTTTGTTTTAAACCATTCCATTGTTGCCCTGGCTTTATGTTTAGGGTCGTTGTCCTGCTGGAAGGTGTACCTCTGCCCCAGTCTCAAGTCTTTTGCAGTCTCCAAGAGGTTTTCTTGCAAGTTTGCCCTGTATTTGGCTCCACCCATCTTCCCATCAACTCTGCCCAGCTTCCCTGTCCCTGCTGAAGAGATGCACCCCCCGAGCATGATGCTGCCACCACCATATTTGACAGTGGGGATGTTGTGTTCTGAGTGATGTACAGTGTTAGTTTTCTGCCACACATAGCGTTTTGCATTTTGGCCAAAAAGTTCCATTTTGGTCTCATCTGACCAGAGCACCTTCTTCCACATGGTTGCTGTGTCCCCCACATGGCTTGTGGCAAACTGCAAATGGGACTTCTTATGCTTTCTGTTAACAATGCCTTTCTTCTTGCCACTCTTCCATAAAGGCCAACTTTGTACAGTGCATGACTAATAGTTGTCCTATGGACAGAGTCTCCCACCTGATCTGTAGATCTCTGCAGCTCTTCCAGAGTCACCATGGGCCTCTTGACTGCATTTCTGATCAGCGCTCTCCTTGTTCGGCCTGTGAGTTTAGGTGGATGGCCTTGTCTTGGTAGGTGTACAGTTGTGCCATACTCCTTCCATTTCTGAATGATCGCTTGAACAGTGCTCCGTAGGATGTTCAAGGCTTTGGAAATCTTTTTGTAGCCTAAGCCTGTTTTAAATTTCTCAATAACTTGATCCCTGACCTGTCTTGTGTGTTCTTTCGACTTCACGGTGTTGTTGCTCCCAATATTCTCTTAGACAACCTCTGAGGCCCTCACAGAGCAGCTGTATTTGTACTGACATTAGATTACACACAGGTGCACTCTATTTAGTCATTAGCACTCATCAGGTGGTGGATGGTTTCCCAGCGGATCGCTGGAAACCAGTCTTATCACCCGAACGATAGTCTGTACACACGTCGGATTCCGCGTGTGAACGACGGGACAATCAAACGACCCATCGTTCAGAAAAATCCGACGTGTGTATGGGCCTATAGCCTAATCACAGCAAACAAACAATGCAGGAATAAAATACAATTTGTAAAAATACATTATAACATATACCATATATCACATTCTTCCCCCCATACATTCCTGGACCCCCAGGTGAACCCATTACACTCATAACATTTACCATATATCACATCTTCCCCCTAAATTGGCCCTACCTGACCTACATCTCTTACCTGGTCAGCAGAAACACACCTGGCCATCCCCTTTTCACCTCCAACAACCTCCTCCTAACCACTCC
The DNA here is from genome assembly GCF_040937935.1 of Hyperolius riggenbachi. Classification (NCBI taxonomy): domain Eukaryota; kingdom Metazoa; phylum Chordata; class Amphibia; order Anura; family Hyperoliidae; genus Hyperolius; species Hyperolius riggenbachi. The sequence goes on from NC_090655.1 coordinate 280,173,582, forward strand.
ACGCATCTCAAACTCCCATGCTTGAATACAAGACTTCACTAGAGCTGCCCCCATAATGTGGAATTCTCTCCCACTGCTGATAAGTCGTGCCCCCGCCTCCAACATCTCCAACAAGCCCTCAAAAGTCACCTCTTTAAAGAGGCCTACCCCACTTCAACGCTGCCCTAACTCTCGCTGCTGAGAACTTCTCAATGCTGCCCCCCTCCTTTCGTGTCACCACTCCCTCCTCTAGATTGTAGGCCTTTGGCAAGGCCCTCTCTCCTTGTGTCATACTTGATTGTACACTCCAGGTAGGGATTATATTGTGAGCCCCTCTGAGGGACAGTTAGTGACAAGACAATACACTATCTACAGTGCTGTGGAAGATGTCAATGTTATATAAATGCTAAAAAATAATCCTACCTAATAATACACAAATGTCCCTGCGTCCTGTCCGTGTGTCACTGACAGCCGTTGGGACAGGACATAGGGCCGGCCGGCCGAGTGGGAGGGCAAGTGTGCATGCGGCAGGCAGGTGTGCACGCATGCGGAGCGCACGGTGGTGACAGACCTACAGCCCGTTTTAAAACGGGCTTAGGTCAGTAGTAATTATAATAATAATAGATGGCTGAGTACAGATAATTGCACTGAAAGAGGCTGCAGTTAGCCTATTCACCACAAGATGTCGACATCACATCTCTCAGGTGGAACGCATAGAAGGGAGGAAATGAAGCCAAAGACAGGAAATGATGTAACAGCAGGGAGGTGGAGAAGATACAACGTTGGAAGAGGTAATTGTGAGATTCTTGTTGTATATTAGGACATCTATGCCCGTTGGACAATGTACAGGTCTGTAGGATAGGGTGGGGAGATTAGTAAAGACATTGAGTATAGGCGGGTATAAGAGCAGTAATACAGCAGAATCTCATTAGTGTAAATCCTAATATAGTAATCTCAGTCCCAGCAATGTGCCTGTATGACTATACAATGTATGACCAATCCTGATATAGTAACCTCTGGCTATAGTAATCTCAGTCCCCAGCAATGTGCCTGTATGACTATGCAATGTATGACCAATCCTGATATAGTAACCTCTGGCTATAGTAATCTCAGTCCCCAGCAATGTGCCTGTATGTTCAACAGTTCAATGTACACACGCAGGCGGGGTTTTTTATGAACCCAAAAGTTCTCTTTTATTCTTCAATTTTTCTCTTCAGAACGTAGGTGATACGTGCAGATACAACATCAGACCTTCACATACAATTGCCTGACACGTGTTTCGCAGCCATAAGCCGCTTCCTCAGAGGCACATTGCAAAGACACATCCAAAGTCTAGGATATCAAACACACTAGATCGATCTGAAGATGTGTGCAGAGAAGTATCCTCCAAAAACGTCTCCCCAAATCTCCACGGCCTGCTCATTTGGGGAGACGTTTTTGGAGGATACTTCTCTGCACACATCTTCAGATCGATCTGGTGTGTTTGATATCCTAGACTTTGGATGTGTCTTTGCAATGTGCCTCTGAGGAAGCGGCTTATGGCTGCGAAACACGTGTCAGGCAATTGTATGTGAAGGTCTGATGTTGTATCTGCACGTATCACCTACGTTCTGAAGAGAAAAATTGAAGAATAAAAGAGAACTTTTGGGTTCATAAAAAACCCCGCCTGCGTGTGTACATTGAACTGTTGAACATAACTAATAGGGGTGGAACCACATTACTTCTTTTTATTTGTCAGTATTAATGTGCCTGTATGACTATACAATGTATGACCAATCCTGATATAGTAACCTCTGGCTATAGTAATCTCAGTCCCAGCAATGTGCCTGTATGACTATACAATGTATGGCCAATCCTGATATAGTAACCTCTGGCTATAGTAATCTCAGTCCCAGCAATGTGCCTGTATGACTATACAATGTATGGCCAATCCTGATATAGTAACCTCTGGCTATCGTAATCTCAGGTCCCTGCAATGTGCCTGTATGACTATACAATGTATGGCCAATCCTGATATAGTAACCTCTGGCTATAGTAATCTCAGTCCCCAGCAATGTGCCTGTATGACTATACAATGTATGTCCAATCCTGATATAGTAATCTCTGTCTATAGTAACCTCAGCCCCCAGCAATGTGCCTGTATGACTATACAATGTATGGCCAATCCTGATATAGTAACCTCTGGCTATAGTAATCTCAGTCCCCAGCAATGTGCCTGTATGACTATACAATGTATGGCCAGTCCTGATATAGTAACCTCTGGCTATAGTAATCTCAGTCCCAGCCATGTGCCTGTATGACTATACAATGTATGACCAATCCTGATATAGTAACCTCTGGCTATAGTAACCTGAGTCCCAGCAATGTGCCTGTATGACTGTACAATGTATGGCCAATCCTGATATAGTAACCTCTGGCTATAGTAATCTCAGTCCCCAGCAATGTGCCTGTATGACTATACAATGTATGGCCTATCCTGATATAGTAACCTCTGGCTATAGTAATCTCAGCCCTCAGCAATGTGCCTGTATGACTATACAATGTATGGCCAATCCTGATATAGTAACCTCTGGCTATAGTAACCTCAGTCCCAGCCATGTGGCTGTATGACTATACAATGTATAGCAATGGGCAGCACGGTGGCGTAGTGGTTAGCTCTCTCGCCTTGCAGCGCTGGGTCCCTGGTTCGAATCCCAGCCAGGGCACTATCTGCAAAGAGTTTGTATGTTCTCACCGTGTCTGCGTGGGTTTCCTCCGGGCACTCCGGTTTCCTCCCACATTCCAAAAACATACGGATAAGTTAATTGGCTCCCCCCTAAAAAATTGGCCATAGACTACAGTACTTACACTACATAATATAGACATATGGCAATGGTAGGGATTAGATTGTGAGCTCCTTTGAGGGACAGTTAGTGACAAGACAATATATATATATATATACACACTGTACAGCGCTGCGTAATATGTCAGCGCTATATAAATACTAAATAATAATAAATAATAATAATAATAATGTATGACCAATCCTGATATAGTAACCTCTGGCTATAGTAACCTCAGTCCCAGCCATGTGCCTGTATGACTATACAATGTATGACCAATCCTGATATAGTAACCTCTGGCTATAGTAATCTCAGTCCCAGCAATGTGCCTGTATGACTATACAATGTATGTCCAATCCTGATATAGTAGCCTCTGGCTATAGTAATATCAGTCCCCAGCAATGTGCCTGTATGACTATACAATGTATATCCAATCCTGATATAGTAACCTCTGGCTATAGTAATCTCAGTCCCAGCAATGTGCCTATATGACTATACAATGTATGTCCAATCCTGATATAGTAACCTCTGGCTATAGTAATCTCAGTCCCTGCAATGTGCCTGTATGACTATACAATGTATGTCCAATCCTGATATAGTAACCTCTGGCTATAGTAATCTCAGTCCCAGCAATGTGACGGTATGACTATACAATGTATGGCCAATCCTGATATAGTAACCTCTGGCTATAGTAATCTCAGCCCCCAGCAATGTGCCTGTATGACTATACAATGTATGACCAATCCTGATATAGTAACCCCTGGCTATAGTAATCTCAGGTCCCAGCAATGTACCTGTATGACTATACAATGTATGTCCAATCCTGATATAGTAACCTCTGGCTATCGTAATCTCAGGTCCCAGCAATGTGCCTGTATGACTATACAATGTATGTCCAATCCTGATATAGTAACCTCTGGCTATCGTAATCTCAGGTCCCAGCAATGTGCCTGTATGACTATACAATGTATGACCAATCCTGATATAGTAACCTCTGGCTATAGTAATCTCAGTCCCAGCAATGTGCCTGTATGACTATACAATGTATGACCAATCCTGATATAGTAACCTCTGGCTATAGTAATCTCAGTCCCCAGCAATGTGCCTGTATGACTATACAATGTATGACCAATCCTGATATAGTAACCTCTGGCTATAGTAATCTCAGTCCCAGCAATGTGCCTGTATGACTATACAATGTATGACCAATCCTGATATAGTAACCTCTGGCTATAGTAATCTCAGTCCCCAGCAATGTGCCTGTATGACTATACAATGTATGACCAATCCTGATATAGTAACCTCTGGCTATAGTAATCTCAGTCCCAGCAATGTGCCTGTATGACTATACAATGTATGACCAATCCTGATATAGTAACCTCTGGCTATAGTAATCTCAGTCCCCAGCAATGTGCCTGTATGACTATACAATGTATGGCCAATCCTGATATAGTAACCTCTGGCTATAGTAATCTCAGTCCCCAGCAATGTGCCTGTATGACTATACAATGTATGGTCAATCCTGATATAGTAACCTCTGGCTAAAGTAATCTCAGCCCCCAGCAATGTGCCTGTATGACTATACAATGTATGACCAATCCTGATATAGGAACCTCTGGCTATAGTAATCTCAGTCCCCAGCAATGTGCCTGTATGACTATACAATGTATGGTCAATCCTGATATAGTAACCTCTGGCTATAGTAATCTCAGCTCCCAGCAATGTGCCTGTATGACTATACAATGTATGACCAATCCTGATATAGTAACCTCTTGCTATAGTAATCTCATGTCCCAGCAATGTGCCTGTATGACTATACAATGTATGACCAATCCTGATATAGTAACCTCTGGCTATAGTAATCTCAGTCCCAGCAATGTGCCTGTATGACTATACAATGTATGTCCAATCCTGATATAGTAACCTCTGGCTATAGTAATCTCAGTCCCCAGCAATGTACCTGTATGACTATACAATGTATGTCCAATCCTGATATAGTAACCTCTGGCTATAGTAATCTCAGCCCCAGCAATGTGCCTGTATGACTATACAATGTATGGCCAGTCCTGATATAGAAACCTCTGGCTATAGTAATCTCAGCCCCAGCAATGTGCCTGTATGACTATACAATGTATGGCCAATCCTGATTTAGTAACCTCTGGCTATAGTAATCTCAGCCCCCAGCAATGTGCCTGTATGACTATACAATGTATGATCAATCCTGATATAGTAACCTCTGGCTATAGCCATCTCAGCCCCCAGCAATGTGCCTGTATGACTATACAATGTATGGCCAATCCATATATAGTAACCTCTGGCTATAGTAATCTCAGTCCCAGCAATGTGCCTGTATGACTATACAATGTATGACCACTCCTGATATAGTAACCTCTGGCTATAGTAATCTCAGTCCCAGCAATGTGCCTGTATGACTATACAATGTATGGCCAATCCTGATATAGTAACCTCTGGCTATAGTAATCTCAGTCCCAGCAATGTGCCTGTATGACTATACAATGTATGACCAATCCTGATATAGTAACCTCTGGCTATAGTAATCTCAGGTCCCAGCAATGTGCCTGTATGACTATACAATGTATGTCCAATCCTGATATAGTAACCTCTGGCTATAGTAATCTCAGTCCCTGCAATGTGCCTGTATGACTATACAATGTATGGCCAATCCTGATATAGTAACCTCTGGCTATAGTAATGCCAGTCCCCAGCAATGTGCCTGTATGACTATACAATGTATGTCCAATCCTGATATAGTAACCTCTGGCTATAGTAATCTCAGTCCCAGCAATGTGCCTGTATGATTATACAATGTATGGCCAATCCTGATATAGTAACCTCTGGCTATAGTAATCTCAGGTCCTAGCAATGTGCCTGTATGACTATACAATGTATGTCCAATCCTGATATAGTAACCTCTGGCTATCGTAATCTCAGGTCCCTGCAATGTGCCTGTATGACTATACAATGTATGTCCAATCCTGATATAGTAACCTCTGGCTATAGTAATCTCAGTCCCAGCAATGTGCCTGTATGACTATACAATGTATGACCAATCCTGATATAGTAACCTCTGGCTATAGTAATCTCAGTCCCAGCAATGTGACGGTATGACTATACAATGTATGGCCAATCCTGATATAGTAACCTCTGGCTATAGTAATCGCAGCCCCCAGCAATGTGCCTGTATGACTATACAGTGTATGGCCAATCCTGATATAGTAACCTCTGGCTATAGTAATCTCAGGTCCCAGCAATGTGCCTGTATGACTATACAATGTATGACCAATCCTGATATAGTAACCTCTGGCTATAGTAATCTCGGGTCCCAGCAATGTGCCTGTATGACTATACAATGTATGGCCAATCCTGATATAGTAACCTCTGGCTATAGTAATCTCAGTCCCCAGCAATGTGCCTGTATGACTATACAATGTATGTCCAATCCTGATATAGTAACCTCTGGCTATAGTAATATCAGGTCCCAGCAATGTGCCTGTATGCCTATACAATGTATGGCCAATCCTGATATAGTAACCTCTGGCTATAGTAATCTCAGGTCCCAGCAATGTGCCTGTATGACTATACAATGTATGGCCAATCCTGATATAGTAACCTCTGGCTAAAGTAATCTCAGCCCCCAGCAATGTGCCTGTATGACTATACAATGTATGGTCAATCCTGATATAGTAACCTCTGGCTATAGTAACCTCAGTCCCAGCCATGTGCCTGTATGACTATACAATGTATGGCCAATCCTGATATAGTAACCTCTGTCTATAGTAATCTCAGCTCCCAGCAATGTGCCTGTATGACTATACAATGTATGACCAATCCTGATATAGTAACCTCTTGCTATAGTAATCTCAGGTCCCAGCAATATGCCTGTATGACTATACAATGTATGGCCAATCCTGATATTGTAACCTCTGGCTATAGTAATCTCAGTCCCAGCAATATGCCTGTATGACTATACAATGTATGGCCAATCCATATATAGTAACCTTTGGCTATAGTAATCTCAGGTCCCAGCAATGTGCCTGTATGACTATACAATGTATGGCCAATCCTGATATAGTAACCTCTGGCTATAGTAATCTCAGTCCCAGCAATGTGCCTGTATGACTATACAATATATGGCCAATCCTGATATAGTAACCTCTGGCTATAGTAATCTCAGTCCCAGCAATGTGCCTGTATGACTATACAATGTATGGCCAATCCTGATATAGTAACCTCTGGCTATAGTAATCTCAGTCCCAGCAATGTGCCTGTATGACTATACAATGTATGACCAATCCTGATATAGTAACCTCTGGCTATAGTAATCTCAGTCCCCAGCAATGTGCCTGTATGACTATACAATATATGGCCAATCCTGATATAGTAACCTTTGGCTATAGTAATCTCAGGTCCCTGCAATGTGCCTGTATGACTATACAATGTATGACCAATCCTGATATAGTAACCTCTGGCTATAGTAATCTCAGTCCCAGCAATGTGCCTGTATGACTATACAATGTATGACCAATCCTGATATAGTAACCTCTGGCTATAGTAATCTCAGCTCCCAGCAATGTGCCTGTATGACTATACAATATATGGCCAATCCTGATATAGTAACCTTTGGCTATAGTAATCTCAGGTCCCTGCAATGTGCGTGTATGACTATACAATGTATGACCAATCCTGATATAGTAACCTCTGGCTATAGTAATCTCAGTCCCAGCAATGTGCCTGTATGACTATACAATGTATGACCAATCCTGATATAGTAACCTCTGGCTATAGTAATCTCAGTCCCAGCAATGTGCCTGTATGACTATACAATGTATGGCCAATCCTGATATAGTAACCTCTGGCTATAGTAATCTCAGTCCCAGCAATGTGCCTGTATGACTATACAATGTATGGCCAATCCTGATATAGTAACCTCTGGCTATAGTAATCTCAGTCCCCAGCAATGTGCCTGTATGACTATACAATGTATGTCCAATCCTGATATAGTAATCTCTGTCTATAGTAACCTCAGCCCCCAGCAATGTGCCTGTATGACTATACAATGTATGGCCAATCCTGATATAGTAACCTCTGGCTATAGTAATCTCAGTCCCCAGCAATGTGCCTGTATGACTATACAATGTATGGCCAGTCCTGATATAGGAACCTCTGGCTATAGTAATCTCAGTCCCAGCCATGTGCCTGTATGACTATACAATGTATGACCAATCCTGATATAGTAACCTCTGGCTATAGTAACCTGAGTCCCAGCAATGTGCCTGTATGACTGTACAATGTATGGCCAATCCTGATATAGTAACCTCTGGCTATAGTAATCTCAGTCCCCAGCAATGTGCCTGTATGACTATACAATGTATGGCCTATCCTGATATAGTAACCTCTGGCTATAGTAATCTCAGCCCTCAGCAATGTGCCTGTATGACTATACAATGTATGGCCAATCCTGATATAGTAACCTCTGGCTATAGTAACCTCAGTCCCAGCCATGTGGCTGTATGACTATACAATGTATGACCAATCCTGATATAGTAACCTCTGGCTATAGTAACCTCAGTCCCAGCCATGTGCCTGTATGACTATACAATGTATGTCCAATCCTGATATAGTAACCTCTGGCTATAGTAATCTCAGGTCCCAGCAATGTGCCTGTATGACTATACAATGTATGACCAATCCTGATATAGTAACCTCTGGCTATAGTAATCTCAGTCCCAGCAATGTGCCTGTATGACTATACAATGTATGGCCAATCCTGATATAGTAACCTCTGGCTATAGTAATCTCAGTCCCCAGCAATGTACCTGTATGACTATACAATGTATGACCAATCCTGATATAGTAACCTCTGGCTATAGTAATCTCAGCCCCAGCAATGTGCCTGTATGACTATACAATGTATGTCCAATCCTGATATAGTAACCTCTGGCTATAGTAATCTCAATCCCAGCAATGTGCCTGTATGACTATACAATGTATGGCCAATCCTGACATAGTAACCTCTGGCTATAGTAATCTCAGCCCCAGCAATGTGCCTGTATGACTATACAATGTATGTCCAATCCTGATATAGTAACCTCTGGCTATAGTAATCTCAGTCCCAGCAATGTGCCTGTATGATTATACAATGTATGTCCAATCCTGATATAGTAGCCTCTGGCTATAGTAATATCAGTCCCCAGCAATGTGCCTGTATGACTATACAATGTATATCCAATCCTGATATAGTAACCTCTGGCTATAGTAATCTCAGTCCCAGCAATGTGCCTATATGACTATACAATGTATGTCCAATCCTGATATAGTAACCTCTGGCTATAGTAATCTCAGTCCCAGCAATGTGCCTGTATGACTATACAATGTATGACCAATCCTGATATAGTAACCTCTGGCTATAGTAATCTCAGGTCCCAGCAATGTGCCTGTATGACTATTCAATGTATGTCCAATCCTGATATAGTAACCTCTGGCTATAGTAATCTCAGTCCCTGCAATGTGCCTGTATGACTATACAATGTATGTCCAATCCTGATATAGTAACCTCTGGCTATAGTAATCTCAGTCCCAGCAATGTGACGGTATGACTATACAATGTATGGCCAATCCTGATATAGTAACCTCTGGCTATAGTAATCTCAGCCCCCAGCAATGTGCCTGTATGACTATACAATGTATGACCAATCCTGATATAGTAACCCCTGGCTATAGTAATCTCAGGTCCCAGCAATGTACCTGTATGACTATACAATGTATGTCCAATCCTGATATAGTAACCTCTGGCTATCGTAATCTCAGGTCCCAGCAATGTGCCTGTATGACTATACAATGTATGTCCAATCCTGATATAGTAACCTCTGGCTATCGTAATCTCAGGTCCCAGCAATGTGCCTGTATGACTATACAATGTATGACCAATCCTGATATAGTAACCTCTGGCTATAGTAATCTCAGTCCCAGCAATGTGCCTGTATGACTATACAATGTATGACCAATCCTGATATAGTAACCTCTGGCTATAGTAATCTCAGTCCCCACTAATGTGCCTGTATGACTATACAATGTATGACCAATCCTGATATAGTAACCTCTGGCTATAGTAATCTCAGTCCCAGCAATGTGCCTGTATGACTATACAATGTATGACCAATCCTGATATAGTAACCTCTGGCTATAGTAATCTCAGTCCCCAGCAATGTGCCTGTATGACTATACAATGTATGGCCAATCCTGATATAGTAACCTCTGGCTATAGTAACCTCAGTCCCCAGCAATGTGCCTGTATGACTATACAATGTATGGCCAGTCCTGATATAGGAACCTCTGGCTATAGTAATCTCAGTCCCAGCCATGTGCCTGTATGACTATACAATGTATGACCAATCCTGATATAGTAACCTCTGGCTATAGTAACCTGAGTCCCAGCAATGTGCCTGTATGACTGTACAATGTATGGCCAATCCTGATATAGTAACCTCTGGCTATAGTAATCTCAGTCCCCAGCAATGTGCCTGTATGACTATACAATGTATGGCCTATCCTGATATAGTAACCTCTGGCTATAGTAATCTCAGCCCTCAGCAATGTGCCTGTATGACTATACAATGTATGGCCAATCCTGATATAGTAACCTCTGGCTATAGTAACCTCAGTCCCAGCCATGTGGCTGTATGACTATACAATGTATGACCAATCCTGATATAGTAACCTCTGGCTATAGTAACCTCAGTCCCAGCCATGTGCCTGTATGACTATACAATGTATGACCAATCCTGATATAGTAACCTCTGGCTATAGTAATCTCAGTCCCCACTAATGTGCCTGTATGACTATACAATGTATGACCAATCCTGATATAGTAACCTCTGGCTATAGTAATCTCAGTCCCAGCAATGTGCCTGTATGACTATACAATGTATGACCAATCCTGATATAGTAACCTCTGGCTATAGTAATCTCAGTCCCCAGCAATGTGCCTGTATGACTATACAATGTATGGCCAATCCTGATATAGTAACCTCTGGCTATAGTAACCTCTGTCCCCAGCAATGTGCCTGTATGACTATACAATGTATGGCCAATCCTGATATAGTAACCTCTAGCTATAGTAACCTCAGCCCCCAGCAATGTGCCTGTATGACTATACAATGTATGGCCAATCCTGATATAGTAACCTCTGGCTATAGTAATCTCACCCCCCAGCAATGTGCCTGTATGACTATACAATGTATGGCCAATCCATATATAGTAACCTCTGGCTATAGTAATCTCAGTCCCAGCAATGTGCCTGTATGACTATACAATGTGTGGCCAATCCTGATATAGTAACCTCTGGCTATAGTAATCTCAGTCCCCGGGTCCCAGCAATGTGCCTGTATGACTATACAATATATGGCCAATCCTGATATAGTAACCTCAGGCTATAGTAATCTCAGTCCCAGCAATGTGCCTGTATGGCTATACAATGTATGTCTAATCCTGATATAGTAACCTCTGGCTAAAGTAATCTCAGCCCCCAGCAATGTGCCTGTATGACTATACAATGTATGGTCAATCCTGATATAGTAACCTCTGGCTATAGTAATCTCAGTCCCCAGCAATGTGCCTGTATGACTATACAATGTATGGCCAATCCTGATATAGTAACCTCTGGCTAAAGTAATCTCAGCCCCCAGCAATGTGCCTGTATGACTATACAATGTATGACCAATCCTGATATAGTAACCTCTTGCTATAGTAATCTCAGTCCCAGCAATGTACCTGTATGACTATACAATGTATGTCCAATCCTGATATAGTAACCTCTGGCTATGGTAATCTCAACCCAGCAATGTGCCTGTATGACTATACAATGTATGGCCAATCCTGATTTAGTAACCTCTGGCTATAGTAATCTCAGCCCCCAGCAATGTGCCTGTATGACTATACAATGTATGATCAATCCTAATATAGTAACCTCTGGCTATAGCCATCTCAGCCCCCAGCAATGTGCCTGTATGACTATACAATGTATGACCAATCCTGATATAGTAACCTCTGGCTATAGTAATCTCAGTCCCAGCAATGTGCCTGTATGACTATACAATGTATGATCAATCCTGATATAGTAACCTCTGGCTATAGTAATCTCAGCCCCCAGCAATGTGCCTGTATGACTATACAATGTATGGCCAATCCATATATAGTAACCTCTGGCTATAGTAATCTCAGTCCCAGCAATGTGCCTGTATGAATATACAATGTATGGCCAATCCTGATATAGTAACATCTGGCTATAGTAATCTCAGTCCCCAGCAATGTGCCTGTATGACTATACAATGTATGACCACTCCTGATATAGTAACCTCTGGCTATAGTAATCTCAGTCCCAGCAATGTGCCTGTATGACTATACAATGTATGGCCAATCCTGATATAGTAACCTCTGGCTATAGTAATCTCAGCCCCCAGCAATGTGCCTGTATGACTATACAATGTATGACCAATCCTGATATAGTAACCTCTGGCTATAGTAATCTCAGGTCCCAGCAATGTGCCTGTATGACTATACAATGTATGTCCAATCCTGATATAGTAACCTCTGGCTATAGTAATCTCAGTCCCAGCAATGTGCCTGTATGACTATACAATGTATGACCTATCCTGATATAGTAACCTCTGGCTATAGTAATCTCAGTCCCTGCAATGTGCCTGTATGACTATACAATGTATGGCCAATCCTGATATAGTAACCTCTGGCTATAGTAATGCCAGTCCCCAGCAATGTGCCTGTATGACTATACAATGTATGTCCAATCCTGATATAGTAACCTCTGGCTATAGTAATCTCAGTCCCAGCAATGTGCCTGTATGATTATACAATGTATGGCCAATCCTGATATAGTAACCTCTGGCTATAGTAATCTCAGGTCCTAGCAATGTGCCTGTATGACTATACAATGTATGTCCAATCCTGATATAGTAACCTCTGGCTATCGTAATCTCAGGTCCCTGCAATGTGCCTGTATGACTATACAATGTATGTCCAATCCTGATATAGTAACCTCTGGCTATAGTAATCTCAGTCCCAGCAATGTGCCTGTATGACTATACAATGTATGACCAATCCTGATATAGTAACCTCTGGCTATAGTAATCTCAGTCCCAGCAATGTGACGGTATGACTATACAATGTATGGCCAATCCTGATATAGTAACCTCTGGCTATAGTAATCGCAGCCCCCAGCAATGTGCCTGTATGACTATACAGTGTATGGCCAATCCTGATATAGTAACCTCTGGCTATAGTAATCTCAGGTCCCAGCAATGTGCCTGTATGACTATACAATGTATGACCAATCCTGATATAGTAACCTCTTGCTATAGTAATCTCAGTCCCAGCAATGTACCTGTATGACTATACAATGTATGTCCAATCCTGATATAGTAACCTCTGGCTATGGTAATCTCAACCCAGCAATGTGCCTGTATGACTATACAATGTATGGGCAATCCTGATTTAGTAACCTCTGGCTATAGTAATCTCAGCCCCCAGCAATGTGCCTGTATGACTATACAATGTATGATCAATCCTAATATAGTAACCTCTGGCTATAGCCATCTCAGCCCCCAGCAATGTGCCTGTATGACTATACAATGTATGGCCAATCCATATATAGTAACCTCTGGCTATAGTAATCTCAGTCCCAGCAATGTGCCTGTATGACTATACAATGTATGTCCAATCCTGATATAGTAACATCTGGCTATAGTAATCTCAGTCCCCAGCAATGTGCCTGTATGACTATACAATGTATGACCACTCCTGATATAGTAACCTCTGGCTATAGTAATCTCAGTCCCAGCAATGTGCCTGTATGACTATACAATGTATGGCCAATCCTGATATAGTAACCTCTGGCTATAGTAATCTCAGTCCCAGCAATGTGCCTGTATGACTATACAATGTATGACCAATCCTGATATAGTAACCTCTGGCTATAGTAATCTCAGGTCCCAGCAATGTGCCTGTATGACTATACAATGTATGTCCAATCCTGATATAGTAACCTCTGGCTATAGTAATCTCAGCCCCAGCAATGTGCCTGGATGACTATACAATGTATGTCCAATCCTGATATAGTAACCTCTGGCTATAGTAATCGCAGTCCCCAGCAATGTGCCTGTATGACTATACAATGTATGGCCAATCCTGATATAGTAACCTCTGGCTATAGTAATCTCAGGTCCCAGCAATGTGCCTGTATGACTATACAATGTATGTCCAATCCTGATATAGTAACCTCTGGCTATAGTAATCTCAGTCCCCAGCAATGTGCCTGTATGACTATACAATGTATGGCCAATCCTGATATAGTAACCTCTGGCTATAGTAATCTCAGTCCCAGCAATGTGCCTGTATGACTATACAATGTATGTCCAATCCTGATATAGTAACCTCTGGCTATAGTAATCTCAGTCCCCAGCAATGTGCCTGTATGACTATACAATGTATGGCCAATCCTGATATAGTAACCTCTGGCTATAGTAATCTCAGTCCCCAGCAATGTGCCTGTATGACTATACAATGTATGGCCAATCCTGATATAGTAACCTCCCAGCAATGTACCTGTATGACTATACAATGTATATCCAATCCTGATATAGTAACCTCTGGCTATAGTAATCTCAGTCCCCAGTAATGTGCCTGTATGACTATACAATGTATGACCAATCCTGATTTAGTAACCTCTGGCTATAGTAATCTCAGTCCCTGCAATGTGCCTGTATGACTATACAATGTATGGCCAATCCTGATATAGTAACCTCTGGCTATAGTAATGCCAGTCCCCAGCAATGTGCCTGTATGACTATACAATGTATGTCCAATCCTGATATAGTAACCTCTGGCTATAGTAATCTCAGTCCCAGCAATGTGCCTGTATGATTATACAATGTATGGCCAATCCTGATATAGTAACCTCTGGCTATAGTAATCTCAGGTCCTAGCAATGTGCCTGTATGACTATACAATGTATGTCCAATCCTGATATAGTAACCTCTGGCTATCGTAATCTCAGGTCCCTGCAATGTGCCTGTATGACTATACAATGTATGTCCAATCCTGATATAGTAACCTCTGGCTATAGTAATCTCAGTCCCAGCAATGTGCCTGTATGACTATACAATGTATGACCAATCCTGATATAGTAACCTCTGGCTATAGTAATCTCAGTCCCAGCAATGTGACGGTATGACTATACAATGTATGGCCAATCCTGATATAGTAACCTCTGGCTATAGTAATCGCAGCCCCCAGCAATGTGCCTGTATGACTATACAGTGTATGGCCAATCCTGATATAGTAACCTCTGGCTATAGTAATCTCAGGTCCCAGCAATGTGCCTGTATGACTATACAATGTATGACCAATCCTGATATAGTAACCTCTGGCTATAGTAATCTCGGGTCCCAGCAATGTGCCTGTATGACTATACAATGTATGGCCAATCCTGATATAGTAACCTCTGGCTATAGTAATCTCAGTCCCCAGCAATGTGCCTGTATGACTATACAATGTATGTCCAATCCTGATATAGTAACCTCTGGCTATAGTAATATCAGGTCCCAGCAATGTGCCTGTATGCCTATACAATGTATGGCCAATCCTGATATAGTAACCTCTGGCTATAGTAATCTCAGGTCCCAGCAATGTGCCTGTATGACTATACAATGTATGGCCAATCCTGATATAGTAACCTCTGGCTAAAGTAATCTCAGCCCCCAGCAATGTGCCTGTATGACTATACAATGTATGACCAATCCTGATATAGTAACCTCTGGCTATAGTAACCTCAGTCCCAGCCATGTGCCTGTATGACTATACAATGTATGGCCAATCCTGATATAGTAACCTCTGTCTATAGTAATCTCAGCTCCCAGCAATGTGCCTGTATGACTATACAATGTATGACCAATCCTGATATAGTAACCTCTTGCTATAGTAATCTCAGGTCCCAGCAATATGCCTGTATGACTATACAATGTATGGCCAATCCTGATATTGTAACCTCTGGCTATAGTAATCTCAGTCCCAGCAATATGCCTGTATGACTATACAATGTATATCCAATCCTGATATAGTAACCTCTGGCTATAGTAATCTCAGTCCCCAGCAATGTGCCTGTATGACTATACAATGTATATCCAATCCTGATATAGTAACCTCTGGCTATGGTAATCTCAGTCCCAGCAATGTGCCTGTATGACTATACAATGTATGGCCAATCCATATATAGTAACCTTTGGCTATAGTAATCTCAGGTCCCAGCAATGTGCCTGTATGAATATACAATGTATGGCCAATCCTGATATAGTAACATCTGGCTATAGTAATCTCAGTCCCCAGCAATGTGCCTGTATGACTATACAATGTATGACCACTCCTGATATAGTAACCTCTGGCTATAGTAATCTCAGTCCCAGCAATGTGCCTGTATGACTATACGATGTATGGCCAATCCTGATATAGTAATCTCTGGCTATAGTAATCTCAGTCCCCAGCAATGTGCCTGTATGACTATACAATGTATGTCCAATCCTGATATAGTAACCTCTGGCTATAGTAATATCAGGTCCCAGCAATGTGCCTGTATGCCTATACAATGTATGGCCAATCCTGATATAGTAACCTCTGGCTATAGTAATCTCAGGTCCCAGCAATGTGCCTGTATGACTATACAATGTATGGCCAATCCTGATATAGTAACCTCTGGCTAAAGTAATCTCAGCCCCCAGCAATGTGCCTGTATGACTATACAATGTATGGTCAATCCTGATATAGTAACCTCTGGCTATAGTAACCTCAGTCCCAGCAATGTGCCTGTATGATTATACAATGTATGGCCAATCCTGATATAGTAACCTCTGGCTATAGTAACCTCAGTCCCAGCAATGTGCCTGTATGACTATGCAATGTATGTCCAATCCTGATATAGTAACCTCTGGCTATAGTAATCTCAGTCCCAGCAATGTGCCTGTATGACTATACAATGTATGGCCAATCCTGATATAGTAACCTCTGGCTATCGTAATCTCAGGTCCCTGCAATGTGCCTGTATGACTATACAATGTATGGCCAATCCTGATATAGTAACCTCTGGCTATAGTAACCTCAGTCCCAGCAATGTGCCTGTATGACTATGCAATGTATGTCCAATCCTGATATAGTAACCTCTGGCTATCGTAATCTCAGGTCCCTGCAATGTGCCTGTATGACTATACAATGTATGTCCAATCCTGATATAGTAACCTCTGGCTATAGTAATCTCAGTCCCAGCAATGTGCCTGTATGACTATACAATGTATGACCAATCCTGATATAGTAACCTCTGGCTATAGTAATCTCAGTCCCAGCAATGTGACGGTATGACTATACAATGTATGGCCAATCCTGATATAGTAACCTCTGGCTATAGTAATCGCAGCCCCCAGCAATGTGCCTGTATGACTATACAGTGTATGGCCAATCCTGATATAGTAACCTCTGGCTATAGTAATCTCAGGTCCCAGCAATGTGCCTGTATGACTATACAATGTATGACCAATCCTGATATAGTAACCTCTGGCTATAGTAATCTCGGGTCCCAGCAATGTGCCTGTATGACTATACAATGTATGGCCAATCCTGATATAGTAACCTCTGGCTATAGTAATCTCAGTCCCCAGCAATGTGCCTGTATGACTATACAATGTATGTCCAATCCTGATATAGTAACCTCTGGCTATAGTAATATCAGGTCCCAGCAATGTGCCTGTATGCCTATACACTGTATGGCCAATCCTGATATAGTAACCTCTGGCTATAGTAATCTCAGGTCCCAGCAATGTGCCTGTATGACTATACAATGTATGGCCAATCCTGATATAGTAACCTCTGGCTAAAGTAATCTCAGCCCCCAGCAATGTGCCTGTATGACTATACAATGTATGGTCAATCCTGATATAGTAACCTCTGGCTATAGTAACCTCAGTCCCAGCCATGTGCCTGTATGACTATACAATGTATGGCCAATCCTGATATAGTAACCTCTGTCTATAGTAATCTCAGCTCCCAGCAATGTGCCTGTATGACTATACAATGTATGACCAATCCTGATATAGTAACCTCTTGCTATAGTAATCTCAGGTCCCAGCAATATGCCTGTATGACTATACAATGTATGGCCAATCCTGATATTGTAACCTCTGGCTATAGTAATCTCAGTCCCAGCAATATGCCTGTATGACTATACAATGTATGGCCAATCCATATATAGTAACCTTTGGCTATAGTAATCTCAGGTCCCAGCAATGTGCCTGTATGAATATACAATGTATGGCCAATCCTGATATCGTAACATCTGGCTATAGTAATCTCAGTCCCCAGCAATGTGCCTGTATGACTATACAATGTATGACCACTCCTGATATAGTAACCTCTGGCTATAGTAATCTCAGTCCCAGCAATGTGCCTGTATGACTATACGATGTATGGCCAATCCTGATATAGTAACCTCTGGCTATAGTAATCTCAGGTCCCAGCAATGTGCCTGTATGACTATACAATGTATGGCCAATCCTGATATTGTAACCTCTGGCTATAGTAATCTCAGGTCCCAGCAATGTGCCTGTATGACTATACAATGTATGACCAATCCTGATATAGTAACCTCTGGCTATAGTAATCTCAGTCCCAGCAATGTGCCTGTATGACTATACAATGTATGTCCAATCCTGATATAGTAACCTCTGGCTATAGTAATCTCAGGTCCCAGCAATGTGCCTGTATGACTATACAATGTATGGCCAATCCTGATATAGTAACCTCTGGCTATAGTAACCTCAGTCCCGGCCATGTGCCTGTATGACTATACAATGTATGTCCAATCCTGATATAGTAACCTCTGGCTATGGTAATCTCAGGTCCCAGCAATGTGCCTGTATGACTATGCAATGTATGACCAATCCTGATATAGTAACCTCTGGCTATAGTAATCTCAGTCCCAGCAATATGCCTGTATGACTATACAATGTATGGCCAATCCTGATATAGTAACCTCTGGCTATAGTAATCTCAGTCCCAGCAATGTGCCTGTAGGACTATACAATGTATGACCAATCCTGATATAGTAACCTCTGGCTATAGTAAAGTTCCCAGCTATGTGCCTGTATGACTATACAATGAATGACCAATCCTGATATAGTAACCTCTGGCTATAGTAAAGTTCCCGGCAATGTGCCTGTAAGTATATACAGTAGCAATAAAAAGTATGATGTGAACCCTTTGGATTTATATGGATTTTTGCATAAATTGGTCATAAAATGTGATCTGCTCTTCATCTAAGTCACAACAATAGACAATCACAGTCTGCTTATACTAATACCACACAAATAATTCAATGTTTCCATGTTTTTATTGAACACACCATGTAAACATTCACAATGCAGGTGGAAAAGGTATGTGAACCCTTGGATTTAATAACTGGTTGAACCTTCTTTGACTGCAACAACTTAAACCAAACATTTCCTGTAGTTGCAGATCAAACGTGCACAACCGTCAGGAGTAAATTTTGACCATACCTCTTTACAGAACTGTTTCAGTTCAGCACTATTCTTGAGATGTCTGGTGTAAATTGCTTTCTTGAGGTCATGCCATTGCATCTCAATCGGGTTGAGGTCAGGACTCTGACTGGGCCACTCCAGAAGGTGTATTTTCATTTGTTTAAGCCATTCTGTTCTTTATTTACTTCTATGCTTTGGGTTGTTGTCCTGTTGCAACACCCATCTTCTGCTGAGCTTCAGCTGGTGGACAGATGGCCTTAAGTTATCCTACAAAATGTCTTGATAAACTTAGCAATTCATGTTTCCTTCGATGATAGCAATCCATCCAGATCCTGACACAAAAAAGCAGCCCCAACCCGTGATGCCCCCACCACCATACTTCACAATTGGGATGAGGTTTTGATGTTGGTGTGCTATGCCTCGTTTTCTCCACACAGGGTTGTGTTTCTTCTGAACAACTCAACTTTGGTTTCATTTGTCCACAGAATAGTTTGCCAATACTGCTGTGCAACATCCAGGTGCTCTTTTGCAAACTTTAAACGTGCAGCAATGTTTTTTGTTTGTTTTTGGACAGCAGTGGCTTCCTCTGTGGTATCCTCCCATGAACTCCATTCTTGTTTAGTGTTTTATGTATCGTACATTTGCTAACAGGGATGTTAGCATATGCCAGAGACTTTTGTAAGTCTTTGGCTGACACTCTAGGATTCTTCTTCACCTCATTGAGCATTCTGCGCTGTGCTCTTGCAGTCATCTTTACAAGATGGCCACTTCTAGGGAGAGTAGCAGCAGTGCTGAACTTTCTCCATTTATAGACAATTTGTTTTACTGTTGACTGATGAACAGCAAGGCTTTTGGAGATACTTTTATAACCCTTTCCAGCTTTATGCAACTCAACAATTCATAATCGTAGGTCTTCTGAGAGCTCTTTTGTGCGAGGCATCATTCACATCAGGCAATGCTTCTTGAGAAACGCAAACCCAACACTGATGTGTGTATTATACTGGGCAGGGCAGCTGTAACCAACACCTCATCTCATTGGTTGGACTCCAGCTGGCTGACACCTCACTGCAATTAGCTCTTGGAGATGTCATTAGTCTAGGGGTTCACATACATTTTTCACCTGCACTGTGAATGTTTACATGGTGTGTTCAATAAAACATGGAAACATTGAATTATTTGTGTGGTATTAGTATAAGCAGACTGTGATTGTCTATTGTTGTGACTTCGATGAAGATCAGATCACATTTTATGACCAATTTGTGCAGAAATCCATATAATTCTAAAGGGTTCACAGACGTTTTATTGCTGCTTTACAATGTATGACCAATCCTGATTTAGTAACCTCTGGCTATACTGAGCGTTCTGATTGGCTGATGTTATCTCCCAAGAAACAAGTGATTGGGGACCCCTGTGTAGTCTGTGTCCTGTCCATCCACAAATGTATTTGACTATAACAAAGTCTGAGGCAAGGTGTGCAGCATCCAGCCTGGCCATACTCCGCACTCCCAGATAATGATCACTTTTATCCATCTCTAGAGAGGCGCATCCTGTACAGATCACATGACCACATCCGCAAGCATGGAGGAGGACTGGAGTCACATGACCAAGAGGTTACTGAACCTCATCCTGGAGGTCTATACTCTGCTGACTGGAGAGGTGAGGGGGATTCTGGGAGGTCACATGACATCACTCTAATCTTTATTAATAAAACACACAGCTGACTGGAGAGTTGAGGAGGATTCTGGGAGGTCACATGATGTCACGCTTATTTCTATTAATAAAAACTATTAACTATTAATTAAAACACACCCCTGATAGGAGAGGTGAGGAGGATTCTGGGAGGGCACATGACATCACTCTTATCTGTATTGATAAAACACACAGCTGACCGGAGTGGTGAGGAGGATTCTGGGAGGGCACATGACATCACTCTTATCTCTATTAATAAAACACACAGGTGACCGGAGTGGTGAGAACATGACATCACTCTTATCTCTGTTGATAAAACACACACCAGACCAGACAGGTGAGGAGGATTACAGGTTGTCAAATTTATCTATTAAAGTGGTATTTTCTTACTTCTTTGTGTTCCTGAATACTGTATGTTGTTGCTGTAGAATTCTGTATGGTGATAATCCCGTTTTACCAGGAATATTTAATGTCTCGAAATGCATCTGGTGAGTCATTACCAGCCAGCAGCTCTCTACATAGACCGACACTCATCCCGGTGTCCCCTCATTACTGCCTGATGCCATTTTCCATGAGACCAGAGAGAAGGAAGAAGAAGAAGATCCTGAAAGTCACCAGGAAGATGGTAGAGCTGCTGATGGGAGAGGTGAGCAGTGCTGGGAATTATGGGACATTATCCAGTAACAGTAAGGGGTGTGTCTGGGTGGTAACACTATTATTCTGTGTGTCAGGTTTCTATAAGGTGTCAGGGTGTCTCCGTCTATTTCTCCATGGAGGAGTGGCAGTATATAGAAGAACATCAGGACCTCTACAAGGACGCCATGATGGAGAATCACCAGAACTTCAGTAATGTCACAATGGAGGAGAAGAAAAATCACTTGAATGAGACAATTTTGGACATCACCCTGCAGATCATCAGCCTGTTGACCGGAGAGGTGAGGAGGATTCTGGGAGGTCACATGACCTTATTATTTTACTATTAATAAATACACATCTGACTGAAGAGGAAAGGGGGATTCTGGGATGGTCATGTGACATTGTTGTTAATCTTTCTATACAGAGTTTTCCTCCAGTAAAGTCTGGTGATCATGTGACCATCACGGTGCCCCCACCTCACTCCCCGGTATCTGAGGCACTCAACAAGCAAAAGATTCTGGAAGTCATCAGAAAGATGATGGAGCTGCTGACAGGAGAGGTGAGCGGTGCTGGGAATTATGGGACATTATCCAGTAACCGCAAGGGGTGCGTCTGGATGGTGACACTATTATTGTGTGTTTCAGGTTCCTGTAAGGTGTCAGGATGTCAGCATCTATTTCTCCATGGAGGAGTGGCAGTGTATAGAAGGACATCAGGACCTCTACAAGGACGCCATGATGGAGAATCAGCCACCCCTCACATCACCGGGTAAGAGGAGGCTTTCAGGTCTTGTAAAGGAGAGGGCAGTATGGAGGGTACACCTACATCCTCTCATCATCTGATAAACACATACAGACAATGGGAGGAAAGGGTAGAACAAGCAGCCGAGAGGGGAGGCGGAGCAGCTGGTAGAAAAAGGCAGACCGAGTACCCTGGAGGAAAGGGAAGGTAGAGCAGCCTGGAGGAGAGGAGTGGTGTTGCAGCCTGGAGGGGAGGTGGAGCAGCTGGGAGGGTAGGTGGAGCAGCCAAGAGGAGAGACTGGCAGTTGAGAGGAAAGGGAAGGTGGAGCAGCCTAGAGGAGAGAAGTGGTGGTGCAGCCTGGAGGGGAGGTGGAGCAGCCAAGAGGAGAGACCGGCAGCTAAGAGGAAAGGGAAGGTGTAGCAGCCTGGTGGAGAGGAGTGCTGTTGCAGCCTGGAGGGGAGGTGGAGCATCTGGGAGGGGAGGTGGTGCAGCCTGGAGGGGAGGTGGAGCAGGCAAGAGGATAGACTGGCAGCTGAGATGAAAGGGAAGGTGAAGCAGCCTGGAGGAGAAGGGAGGTGGAGCATCCTGGAGGAGAGGAGTGGCGGAGCAGCCTGGATGGGAGGTGGAGCAGCCAAGAGGAGAGAAGGGCAGAGGAAAGGGAAGGTGCGGCAGCCTGGAGGAGAGGAGTGGTGCTGCAGCCTGGAGAGGAGGTGGAGCAGCCAAGAGGAGAGAACGGCAGCTGAGAGGAAAGGGAAGGTGGAGCAGCCTGGAAGAGAGGAGTGGCGGAGGAGCTGGGAGGGGAGGTGGAGCAGCCAGGAGGAGAGACCGGCAGCTGGGAGGAAAGAGAAGGTGGAGCAGCCTAGAGGAGAGGAGTGGTGGTGCAGCCTGGAGAGGAGGTGGAGCGGCCTGGAGGAGAAGGGAGGTTGAGTAGCCTGGAAGAGAGGAGTGGTACTGCAGCCTGGAGAGGAGGTGGAGCAGCCAAGAGGAGAGAACGGCAGCTGAGAGGAAAGGGAAGGTGGAGAAGCCTGGAAGAAAAGGGAGGTGGAGCAGCCTGGAGGGGAGGCAGAGCAGCTAGGAGGGGAGGTGGAGCAGCTGGGAGGAGAGAAGTGGCGGAGCAGCTGGGAGGGGAAGTGGAGCAGCCAGGAGGAGAGACCGGCAGCTGGGAGGAAAGGGAAGGTGGAGCAGCCTAGAGGAGAGGAGTGGTGGTGCAGCCTGGAGAGGAGGTGGAGCGGCCTGGAGGAGAAGGGAGGTTGAGTAGCCTGGAGGGGAGGAGGAGCAGCTGGGAGGGGAGGTGGAGCAGCCAAGAGGCGAGACCAGCAGCTGAGAGGAAAGGGAAGGTGGAGCAACTGGGAGGTGTTAGAAGCTTCCAGGTTCTTGCAATGTATATTCCTCATTTACTTCCAGGAACCACTGTTTAAGCAAGAAGACTATATTCAGAGTTCTCCCATAAGACACATTCTAGATAAACATAATTCTGAGGATTTTTAGTGGTACATCTGTGCTTGGCAGGGAAGCGAGGTAAGTTAGTGGTATCTCACTGATGTCCCAGACTGCCAGGCACTAGCGGGGTAAACAGTGTTGTGTCTTTTTTTTATATTTCTGGAAACAAGACACAGTTTCTCTGAAGTCCGGACGTTCCAGTTATGGCTCAGAGCACCCTGAGCTGTGTAGTGGGTTTGCAGTACATCACTTGTTCATGGAAGCCAATAGAAAGCTCCTAATGTGAGGGACAGCTGGCCACGCCCACATGGGAATGTCACAATGTAATCCTTGGTAAACAGGAGGTTTTTCTGTATATAAGAGAAACTTCTTGTTTCCTGGGGCGTTCTCTTTCTTTCCATCTTAGGGGAAGGAACACACTAGGCAGAATCGCATGAGTTTTCTCCATAGCATATAGTGGGAAATGCAATTCTGCCTTGTGTGTTCCTACCCTGACTTAACTTACTTCACACAGCCTAGACTAAGTTTCCTGAGGCCGAACCTGGGTCAGTTTCATAGTGCTGACTTATGACTGCAAAGTAACGCCCATGTTCTGCAATGATATCCATATTCTTGCTTTTCTGATGTGATGAAGAATGCTGCTATGCCCCTTGTATTTCTGACTGAAGCCGATACATTTCCCTAACTGCTTGAGAATGTCTGTGATCCACATCAATATCTGCTACAGCTGGGAGAATGTCAAGCTTCTAGGTGCAGTCATCAGACTGCTGGTGCCAAACGGTGGCCAGCGCACTCCCCTGTCCGCTCAGGACCCCAGCGCACTCCCCTGTCCGCTCAGGACCCCAGCGCACTCCCCTGTCCGCTCAGGACCCCAGCCCACTCCCCTGTCTGCTCAGGACCCCAGCCCACTCCCCTGTCTGCTCAGGACCACAGCGCACTCCCCTGTCTGCTCAGGACCCCAGCACACTCCCCTGTCCGCTCCGGACCCCAGAGCACTTCCCTGTCAGCGCACTCCCCTGTCCGCTCAGGACCCCGGCACACTCCCCTGTCTGCTCAGGACCCCAGCACACTCCCCTGTCCGCTCCGGACCCCAGAGCACTTCCCTGTCAGCGCACTCCCCTGTCCGCTCAGGACCCCAGCACACTCCCCTGTCCGCTCTGGACCCCAGCGCACTCCCCTGTCCGCCTGCTCACTCCTCACATCTCCCTACTCTGTCCCCAACAGTGCACCTGTACCCAGTGACCCCACAGCATATACATTACATTAATATATACGTGCCACCAGGTAACGGGGAGCTGGTACTCTGGCGCTGATGGGGAGGACAAGTGAGTGTGTGCTCTGCTGCCAACACTCTGCACAGGCCCCAGAAGAGCACACTATAGATAGTGGGAGATCTGTCACTCAACCGCCACACACCTGACTGCCCTCAAGTGAGAGCTTCCTGTCTGGAGTGATCAGTAGTTTTGATCTTGCAGCCATATTGCAGCATTGATCTCCGGCAGATTCGATCGCATTGATCAGATCTGCCAGGTAAAATTGACAAATGTATGTGCAGCTTTATAGTCCTCTAACAGGAAGTGATAATGTTTCTCTATTTGCAGCACGGAGTCCCAGCATCAGGAACCTCTCAGAGACTCGTCTCTCTGTATCCACAGACTGTACAACGGATGATGTCACACCAGATTGTCCAGAAGAGAACCCCATCACCCCAAATACCTTCCCAAGATCTGCCCATCCCCCCGGCTCTGGAGGGGCCCATTCTGGAAAACCAGGGGGGGAGGGATTTATCTGCTCTGAGTGTGGGAAATGCTACATGTACAAAACTTTTCTTCAGAGACACGCAAGAACTCACGCTGGAGAGAGGCCATTTTCAGCTGCTGAGTCTGAGACAACTGTTACCCCACACAGGCGTGAAATATCTTACAAGGCCGATAAGTACCATTATTGTCCTGAGTGTGGAAAACAGTTCCAAAATAAAGATCAGCTTGTTGAACATCAGAAAACCCGAGCAGCCAAGAAGCCCTATACTTGTCCTGAGTGTGGGAAATGGTTTGAGAATGAATGTAACCTCTCTTCACACCAAAGATGTCACAATAGTAAGAAGCCCTATTCCTGTTCCGAGTGTGGGAAATCTTTTGAGCAGAAAGCTCACCTTGCCATGCATCTGAGGTCTCATACAAGAGAAAAGCCTTATGCCTGTTCTGAGTGTGGGAAATGCTATGGACAGAAATCACATCTTGTGTTACATCAGAAGTCACACGTGGCGTATGGTCCTTTTTCCTGTTCTGAGTGTGGGAAACATTTTGTAGAAAAAGGACAGCTCACCTCACATCAGGCATCTCACAGTGGAAAGAAGAGATTTTCTTGTTCTGAGTGTGGGAAAAGTTTCACTTGTAAATCAGTGTTGTGTCAACATAAGAAATCTCATACTGAAGAAAAGACATTTCTGTGCTCTGAGTGTGGGAAATATTTTAAATATAAAGCACAACTCACTGTGCATAAGAGAACACACACTGGAGAGACACCGTATGCATGTTCTGAGTGTGGGCAATCTTTTATGTACTCAGGAGAACTTACTAGACATCTGACGTATCACACTGGGGAAAAGTCCTATACTTGTCCTGAGTGTGGGAAAGGCTTTATAAATACTGCAAATCTAACCACTCATATGAGAAACCACACTGATGAAAGACCATTTTCATGTTCTGAATGTGGTAAATGTTTTAAGCAGAAACCACACCTCGTTGTGCATCTGAGATCTCACACCGGTGAGAAGCCATATGCGTGTCCAGAGTGTGGGAAATGTTTTTCACAGAAAACACACCTTCGGGTACATCAGAGGTGTCACACAGGCGAGAAGCCATACGCTTGTCTGGAGTGCGGGAATCGATTTGCAAATAAAACTTATCTTACAACACATCAGAGAATTCATACAGGCGAGAAGCCATATTCCTGTGCTGAGTGTGGGAAATGTTTTAGTCAACATCCAGAGCTGGTTGTACATCGTCGCAAATATCATACCGGAGAGAAGCCATATTCCTGCCATGAGTGTGGGAAATTATTTACAGCTAAATCAGAACTTGTGAGACATCAGAAAAGCAAACATTGATCTCCTGGTGCTGAGACCATGACCCCTGCTATAATACAGAGACTGCAACCCCGGGTACCCCTGCTATTATACAGAGAGACTGTGACCCCTGCTAATATACAGAGAGACTGTGACCCCTGCTATTATACAGAGAGACTGTGACCCCTGCTATAATACAGAGACTAAACCCCGGCTATTACACCGAGAATGTGAACCCTGCTATATTATACATGGAGACTGTAATCCTTGCTATTATACAGAGAGACTGTGACCCCTGCTATTATACAGAGAGACTGTGACCCCTGCTATTATACAGAGAGACTGTAACCCCTGCTATATTATACATAGAGACTGTAATCCTTGCTATTATATAGAGAGACTGTGACCCCTGCTATTATATAGAGAGACTGTGACCCCTGATAATATACAGAGAGACTGTGACCCCTGCTATTATACAGAGAGACTGTAACCCCTGCTAATATACAGAGAGACTGTGACCCCTGCTATATTATGCATAGAGACTGTAATGCTTGCTATTATATAGAGAGACTGTGAGCCCTGCTATATTATGCATAGAGACTGTAATCCTTGCTATTATATAGAGAGACTGTGACCCCTGATAATATACAGAGAGACTGTGACCCCTGCTATTATACAGAGAGACTGTGACCCCTGCTAATATACAGAGAGACTGTGACCCCTGCTAATATACAGAGAGACTGTGACCCCTGCTAATATACAGAGAGACTGTGACCCCTGCTAATATACAGAGAGACTGTGACCCCTGCTAATATACAGAGAGACTGTGACCCCTGCTAATATACAGAGAGACTGTGACCCCTGCTAATATACAGAGAGACTGTGACCCCTGCTATTATACAGAGAGACTGTAACCCCTGCTAATATACAGAGAGACTGTAACCCCTGCTATTATACAGAGAGACTGTGACCCCTGCTATTATACAGAGAGACTGTGACCCCTGCTAATATACAGAGAGACTGTAACCCCTGCTAATATACAGAGAGAGACTGTGACCCCTGCTATATTATGCATAGAGACTGTAATCCTTGCTATTATATAGAGAGACTGTGACCCCTGCTATTATATAGAGAGACTGTGACCCCTGATAATATACAGAGAGACTGTGAGCCCTGCTATTATATAGAGAGACTGTGACCCCTGCTATATTATGCATAGAGACTGTGACCCCTGCTATTATACAGAGAGACTGTGACCCCTGCTATTATACAGAGAGACTGTGAGCCCTGCTATTATACAGAGAGAATGTGACCCCTGCTATATTATGCATAGAGACTGTAATGCTTGCTATTATATAGAGAGACTGTGAGCCCTGCTATATTATGCATAGAGACTGTAATGCTTGCTATTATATAGAGAGACTGTGAGCCCTGCTATATTATGCATAGAGACTGTAATCCTTGCTATTATACAGAGAGACTGTGAGCCCTGCTATTATACAGAGAGAATGTGACCCCTGCTATTATACAGAGAGAATGTGACCCCTGCTATATTATGCATAGAGACTGTAATGCTTGCTATTATATAGAGAGACTGTGACCCCTGCTATTATACAGATAGAATGTGACCCCTGATAATATACAGAGAGACTGTGACCCCTGCTATTATATAGAGAGACTGTGAGCCCTGCTATATTATGCATAGAGACTGTAATGCTTGCTATTATATAGAGAGACTGTGACCCCTGCTATATTATGCATAGAGACTGTAATCCTTGCTATTATATAGAGAGACTGTGAGCCCTGCTATTATACAGAGAGAATGTGACCCCTGCTATATTATGCATAGAGACTGTAATGCTTGCTATTATATAGAGAGACTGTAACCCCTGCTAATATACAGAGAGACTGTGAGCCCTGCTGTTCCTTTAACTACATTTATTGAGGTAAATCAGAAGAAGAAAAACACTAGGAATACAATTATGATTAGTCCAAAAAGCATCAACAAATGCCAAACAACAAGGAACAACATTACAGAGAAATATGATCTCGCTTTATGTATATGATCGTTGCTTCACATAATCCAACATAAACCTGAATCTAAATAACTTGTAATGGAAATGCAGTCATACCCTATGGTCTATGCGTAAAACAACAATAAATACTGATACCGATTGCTCTGATGATTCATGGTGTATTGGCTACATTTGATTAGGAACAAGCATCCCAGTTTGCTTGACATTTGGGGACATAGTCATAATATGATGCAAATTATCTATTAACCTGACTTCTTCTTTTGTCTTGATTGAACTGGAGAATAGGTGTCTTCCAATGTTTTGCTATTACCCAAAGGATGGAACAGATACATGTAAAATATACCCTTTTCCAGTTCTTTGGTGTTGTTGAATTGGGTGCTAATAATAGGGTGTGCCATACCGTTGCGTCTTAAGCTGAGGAAGATGGCCGACATAAAAGTGCTTTCATCTGGTTTTATATTTTCTGAGCCTTGTCTAGGCAGTCCCAATATATCAAGTAAGGCAGGGGTAGGGAACCTATGGCTCGGGAGCTAGATGTGACTCTTTTGATGGCTGCATCTGGCTCACAGACAAATCAGTAGGGGTTGATTCACTAAGTTACACGGCTCAAGCAGCGCAGCTTAGTGTGGCAGCGCAAATACAATTATCAAAGTAGGCACACTACTGCTGTAACATGCACTACTAACTTGCGCTACCCCAAAACGAACAGCTGCTCCTATTATCCCACTCTGGACCCTGTCACGTCCAGTGACTTTGTAGGCCAAGACCCCCGCACTTTGATTGGCCCAATAGGCTGCCTGTCACTTGACAGACAGCCTATTGGGCCAAAAGTGTGGGGATCTCGTCCTACAAAGTGAATCAACCCCCAAGCCAGCTAGCTAATTGTACAAGCTATTAGTCGGTATTTCTCCTGTCTGGCTCTCGGGGGAAATGGCTGATGTTGCTGAAACCCAAGAGAAGCTGAAGACATGTCTGACATTTCCACTGCCCGGCGGATCAACTGTATCCACATCACAATGGCAACAGGGATGTGAGCCCTACTGTCCCAGTTTAAAACATATTGTATGGCTCTCACAGAATTACATTTTAAAATATGTGGCGTTTATGGCTCTCTCAGCCAAAAAGTTTCCTGACCCTTGAAATAAGGAGACATTCTGTGTGCTGCCCCTGAAACAACAGGGTGATATCTCCGGTAATATTCTGTGTCCTCTAACTGGGCTTCCTTACCACCCAGTTTCAATTTTCAAGGCAGTATCCCTAGTCAGAGGGGTTTTTGTGACTTGAAGCATATTCTGCCCCATTTTTTGCCATTCAGTTCCGTTCCATCAATTGAGAGCTGAAGATCTGTGTCCCTATCCTCATTCATTATTTCTGTCATATGGGAATAGAGCAATAAAATCATGCCGGTGATGGGGGTGAAAGACAGATCTAGGCTTTCATAGAACGTTAGACAAGCCATCATGACTAGAGTGTTTCATAAAGGTTTGAGTTGGTAATATCGGCACTTCTCTGAAGCCAGGAGCTGCCCATTCAATTGGAAAAGAGAATGAGGGATACATTTTTTCTGCCATCCAAAAGTGGTTAGAGGTGTTAATAACCTAAGACTTCCACTGTTGAAATTGCCTATTGTCCAAAAACGCGGGGTGGGGGGGGGGGTTTTACTCCAGTTGGCCTATAATGAAAAGATTGGGAGAGCTAAGATGAAAGATCTCTCTGTATCTACACCAGATGCAAAGGTTGTCGACTACTAGATTTAGATTTACCCGTATATACCCATGTATAAGCTGAGGTACCCACTTTTCCATCAGAAACCAGGAAAAAGTGATTGACTCGCATTCAAGCCCCCTCTCCAATATAGCCCACTCCACAGTAGCCAGATGTTCCCCCAATACAAGTCAGCCCCCTCTCCATAGCCAGATGTGATCCAGGATCATACAGCTGTGTCTCAA
Source organism: Hyperolius riggenbachi (assembly GCF_040937935.1). Classification (NCBI taxonomy): domain Eukaryota; kingdom Metazoa; phylum Chordata; class Amphibia; order Anura; family Hyperoliidae; genus Hyperolius; species Hyperolius riggenbachi. The sequence continues at coordinate 280,204,551 of NC_090655.1, forward strand.
GATGCCACTAGATGGCGTCATAGATATGAGACACAGTGATTTCCACACAGGAAGAATCCCCAATCATTGCACCGGTGACATGTTGCTTGCACGCTCCGCTCCACAAGCCAGGGGACACAAGTAGTCCTGAGCAGCGCACTGTGCACACCATGTTGCAGGGATGGGGGGGACACAGCAGGGAGCCTGCTGGCAAGAACAGGATCACTAGTGCAAGGTCCTTACACTTCTCTGCCATTATCAAAGCCTGCTCCACCATCTGTTCAGCTCTGCTGACTCGCACATAAGCCACGGAGGTAACTTTTTAGCACAATTTTTATGCTGAAAGATTAGGCTTATAAGCGAGTGTATACAGTAGTTTTCTTAGAAGCTGCAGATAAACTGGCTTAAAGTGAACCCCAGATGAAAATAAACTGAGATAAACAATTATATTTATTCTCCTAATTATGGAAATTACTTTCTTTAAGGATACCAGACGCAAAAGCATGTGGTAAAAAAACTAATAGCGTAAAATTCAAGGGAATAGGGGCTTGAAAGGCATGTGCAGAGAATTACCACAGAAAAAAAAAAAAGGAATTATTTATAAAAGTAAAAAACTTTATTAATTATACATTTTCCAAACACATACACACATCCTTAAAAAACACCCCCCCCCCCCCATGATATTGCCACCAGATCAGCACTCACCCGCATTAACCCACTCCTGAGCTAAGATCACCTAATTTGATCGCAGATCTATATTGTCAGTGCACTTATTGAGCAAGCGAAAGCTAGCAAAAATTGTTAGTCCAGCTAGAGATCGAGTTAGTAAGCTGCAGCGGCCTTAAAACAGCAAAAAATAAACATCACATAGGTGCCAATCACTGTATCCATCGTGTAAAATGACTCCAGATATTCATATGTAGACAGAAAAAGTCATACTGTACCCACTCCTGAAGTGACCAGATACGTAACAGCAAGTGGACCAGTCCTACAACCCACCGCCGGAGCTCACGGCTAGGGGAGGACTTGTCCAGTCAGACGTAATCCGTTAGTAGGAACAATCCCATTGATGATATGGTCACAATATCACAACTCCAGGCAGCACAGCGTCATCCACAGACAGCGTGATGGTAAACCAGCCGTACGGCAGCTTGCCTGCAGGCTGAGTGGTACAAAACAGCCAGGTCCAGCAGAAGCAGAGTATAATAAGCAGTTTCAAGATAGCCAGCAAGAAGCAGCAAGCGGCTGGCCAGCAATCATAGCCGTTTGTCACAGTGACCGTCAGCAGGAGCGAAGGGCATCCAGCAGTGGTAGGTAACAGCCCAAGGGGACAGCGGAAGGCAGTAGAGGGAGCAGCACACGAGGGTGTCAGAGCCACGCCGACCACCCTGACATGTCTCGCCGGTGTCATGTCAGCTATTGCAGCCTCTCAGATTTTGCAGCCCCGCATGCGCAGTAGGAGCCTGCGCCCCATTACATTGTGCAGCCATGTGTGAAACATCCTAAATATCTCCACTTCCGCACCACGTACACCCCCGAAATTTGCAGGGGAGGGAGGGGACCCCCACATCTAGCTCTGTGCCGAATTGCAGCCGCCGAGCCCCGCTGGTTCCCGAGACTGATTGCAGCAAACCTATCTCGGGAACTACCGGGGCTAGGGGGCTGCAATTCGACACAGAGCTGGATCTGTGGGTCCCCTCCCTCCCCTGAAAATTTCGGGAGTGTACGTGGTGCGGAAGCGGAGATATTTCAGCTAAATAATGTCTAACTTCCCACTGAGCATGCGCGATACTCAGTGAGGAAGGCTGCTTCCGGGCTGCAATATCTGACATTACACCGGCTCTTCGGGCTTTTTCAAAGGGAGGCGTGGCCAAATCAACGCTGGTATCCTACCTAAATACGCAGCACGCAGCCGCCCATTCAGGCTAGCGTGCGGATCACCCGCCCCCTAGAGGAAGCCACTACCAATCAGACAGCCGGCAGAAAAGTAAACAAACCCAGCGTGTAACACGCTGTGATTCAGTTCACACATATCTACGCTGCTGAGTGGCCGCCCCGGGGAGCCGAATCGAGCGCACGCTCATACAAACTGCACAAACATAAATATAATAATAGACGTACATATTAAATTTCATAATCATCCTATGTAAGAATTAATCACTAATGAAAATGGAGGTGATAGCTCAACATATAGAATATATAATAATTGGTAAAAAACTAAACCTGCACTGAGTAGGGGGGCATAATCAAATACTTAGCATGCCTCCCGTTCCCCTCTGTCCCTCGCTGCTGTTGTTTGATCCATCTCGTTGTCCTGAGCGACTTCGGTGACTCCAAACCCAGACATACTGCACCGTGCATGCGCAGTATGTCCGTTCTGGTCCCCTGTGGCCGTATAGTCACAGGACAGAAGCGCACTCGTTCCTGCCTCCCGGTGTGAGCACTGATTGGAGACGCGGGGAGAGCAAGCGCACTCCTATCCTGTGATGTCACTTGGCGCATCCGCAGGAGAGCAGAACGGATATACTGCACATGCGCGCACAGTATGTCCGGGGTTGGAGTTGCTGAAGGCGCCCAGCTTAACAGCATGGACCAAAGGACAGCAGCGGGGGATGGAGGGGAACTGGAGGCGTGATGAGTATTTGATTATGCCCCCCTACCCAGTACAGGTTTACTTTTTACCAGTTTCTTTCATATCTGGTATTCTTTAATATCCCATGGTTTTCTTTTATATTTAAACATTTGGCAGCCTATTAAGTGTCCTAGAGTTAGAAAACGTTATGTAATAGTTCATGTATTTTATCTCTCCCTGCCCTCAGAAGTTCTATTCTGCCAGAAAAACTTTTATGGCTGTAATTATCTTATCAGTGATGTTTACTATGTTCCCGACAAGGTACCAACAAGACAGAAGCTGTCACTTCCGTGCCTAGAAACTACCTTTTTCAGGCAGCAAAATAAAACAGCCTGGTTATTAATGTTTTGTACTGTACGTACACATGTTTATCTCATCAGGTCACATGTCGCCTCGGGTACACTTTAAAGAGGATCTGTCACCCACGAACACTGCGATTCCAGCGCTGGAGACTTGGGCGCAGCAGTGAGTAACTTCAGCGCCATCAGAAGACGGAACTGAAGTTACTTATAAAACCCTATAACTATTTCATTCCCCACCATCCATGGCGGCCTTGAGGGGAATAGTATTTAACATCAATGGGAATTTGTGCAGGAGCAGGATCAGCCATACAGACTGTCTCCTGCACCGATTCCTCTCGTATGCCTGTCAGCCATACTATCTCAGAAAAAAAAACACATATATAAGTAGATAAATACTCGCTCTACTTACATTACACCTGTATTTCACTGTACACGTTTTGATTTTAGTAATTTTTCTACAGTAAAAAAAGAGAAATTCCTTCTTAGCATTTCCCATTTTAGCTGTGGCTATTTTGAAGCCAATCCTGGTGTCATTTCCTCCCTTACTCTGCTCTGCCTGATTGTGTATGCATTGCCCTGCCCTTCACTATAGAAAGTGCATTGTCTCAGCATGAGAAATATTGGCCAATCAGAGAGAAACAGAGGTGTGGGAGGAGACAACAGGAGGGAAAGAGGCTTCAGCCAATTAGGCTGCATTAGTTAAGTCTGAGGGGAAAGTAGAGAAGCAAAAAAGGACAACCCAGCATGCCCTGCAACTTCCATTTTGTACCAAATTTTGTGTGTACCAAATAGGAGTCAGGTAAACTGGGGAATGATCATTTATCAACAAGAAAAGTAATAGTGATTTTAACGTTTGCATTGCCTGGTTAGCATCCTTATTACTCGTTTACCAGATAAAAATAAAGAATTTATTTTATGCTTCTGTACAAATAACATTTAAAGCAGAAAGTAATGCAATAAAAAGTGCTTCATTTTTACAATAATTATGTTAAAATGATTTAGTCAGAGTTTGCCGATTGTAAAAACTTTCCCCGCCCTGATTTACATTCTGAAATTTATAACATGGTGACATTTTTACCGCTGGCAGGTGATGTCAGTGAAAGTAGCTTTATACAGTTTAACTACCTGAGGTGGGAGGTTAAGTGGCCGGGCCAGAGATTTACCCATATTGACTTGGAGACCTGAAATCTTTCTGAACCAATCAAATAATTGCCAAAGTATAGGTAGTGATGTTAGTGGTTGGGGGTTGCTTCTCCTCCAAGGGAGTGGGCTCACTCACAATTTTGCCTAAAAACACAGCCATGAATAAAGAATGGTACCAAAACTCCCTCCAACAGCAACTTCTTCCAACAATCCAACAACAGTTTGGTGAAGAACAATGCATTTTCAAGCAAAGGCAAAAGTAATAACTAAGTGGCTTGGGGACCAAAGTGCTGAAATTTTGGGTCCATGGCCTGGAAACTCCCCAGATCTTAATCCCATTGAGAATTTGTGGTCATTCCTCAAGAGGCGGCTGGACAAACAAAACCAACTAATTCTGAGAAACTCAAAGAAGTGATTATGAAAGAATGGGCTGCTATAAGCCAGGATTTGGCCCAAAAGTTGATGGAAAGCATGCCCAGTTGAACTGCAGAGGTCCTGAAAAAGAAGGGCCAACGCTGCAAATACTGACTCTTTGCATAAATCTCATGTAATTGTCAATAAAAGCCTTTGAAATGTATGAAGTACTTATAATTATATTTCAGTACATCACATAAACAACTGAGACAAAGATCTAAAAGCAGTTTAGCAGCAAACTTTGAAAACTCATATTTTTGACAGTCTCAAAATTTGGCCAGGACTGTAGACCCTTGCTTGATGGATTTTAGTGAGTTGCAAGCACACTTCCGTATGAAGCAAGCACCCAGGGAACGAATTGATGCACGTGCTCAGACTCCCAGTGTCTCTGCACACTCTCACAATCCAGTCACCGTTGAGTCAGGTATTATCAAAGCTCTTTATTGAAATTAAAACAGCCTGATGTCTTGCCGTAACAGCCGGTGCTGACTCAACTGCGACTGGATAGTAAGTTGCAAGCAAAAATTTCACGAGAATTAATGGAACCACTTTTTACACAGAAATCCCGAAGAAACTGAACGCTTGGGAGGATAATAATATAAAACTATAAACACAAATGTACTTTTTTTTTTTAACAGTAACATTTTACAAAATATAAATTACATTAGAGTCAAGGCATTACATCAGACACATCTTTAGATTCAACAATGCATATCCAGATAGGGTAAGGTCAATTAAATGCAATTAGAATAATGCATTAAGTTAGCCGGATACTAAGGGGGACAATTTCAAAAATATGATGATGAAGTATCCGAGGATGCTCTTGAAGAAAGAGAAGCAAAAGAAAACAAGGAGAAGAATGTTGCAGCCCGGCTCCCCCCTCCCTCCAACCCCCCCCCCCCCCCCCCCTTAATACGGTAGAAGTATTAGAGTGATTTGGGGTTTAGTCCAAAATATTGGAAGTATCCATTATCCTGTCCTAGAAACCCCAAATCCTGTCATATTTCTTAGGGCATCTTCAGTTAAGATGTGGTTTTATATAGTGGTAATATCCTATTGATGCCTCCAGCCCATTTACCTATAGTTGGGATGGCAGTATTCCACCAGCATTTGATTATTTCTTTTCTAGCTTGGAAACATAACATTTTAATGAGCAGCTGCTTGTGTTTGGAAAGAGTTGATTGGCTCTAGGAGACACAGCAGCATCCTCTTCCGGGCTCAGCACCAGATTCGTTTGGAGCAAGCCATTTATTATTCTAAGTATTTCCCTCCAAAAGGGGACGATCATGGGGCAGGACCAAAAGATATGTATAAAATGTACTTGCTCTATAAGGTATCTCCAGCATCTATCTGAGTTAGCAATATACATCTTACTACTGTAGTTGGGAATTCTTCCAGGATTGCATCCCTATCTATGACTGGAATATCTGTAACCCATTTCTGGAAGCATTTGTCTAATTTATTATTATTCATGACCAGGAGTTCAGTATAGATTGCTGATAATGTCTTGGGTAGCTCTTTAGTTAGGAGGAGCTATTCTAAGCTGTCCACAACTAGAGTAGGGGATTGAGATTTAAATTGGGCATTATAGGCATGCCTAAGTGCAAGTAACGAAAGAGATGCTTGTTAGGAGGGTTAAATTGGTGCTGAAGATCCCTGAAGGGAAGTATGGATTGCTCTCCCTGTATATGTGCAAGAGTTTTAATGCCATAGCGGGCCCAAATAATAGGGTCTGGGATAGTTAGGAAATGTGGAAGTTAAGAATTGCCCCAGATTGGTGTGTGAGGTGAGAAGGAGTTCAGGGATTGTAGAGGAGCTCTAGCCGCTGACCAAGCCCTCCATGTAACTGCCAAAGCTTGAGGGTTAGATTTAGGGCCCCTGTATGGAAAGTTGGTCAGCTGCTCATATGAGCCCAATACTGCTGCTTTCGTAGTTACAGACGGGTTACGTTCGTTCTGGGAAGACCACCAGCGAGCAAATAGTGACTAACATGGCAGGCCACTAATATTTTTGGAGGTGGGGTAAAGCCAAACCCCCTCTATTTTAAAGAGACTCCGTAACAAAAATTGCATCCTGTTTTTTATCATCCTACAAGTTTCAAAAGCTATTCTAATGTGTTCTAGCTTACTGCAGAACTTTATACTGTCACTGTCTCTGTAATAAATCAATGTATCTTTCCCCTGTCAGACTTGTCGGCCTGTGTCTGGAAGGCTGCCAAGTTCTTCAGTGTTGTGGTTCTGCTATGAACTCCCCCTTCCAGGCCCTCTATGCATACTGCCTGTGTATTATTTAGGATTAGAGCAGCTTCTCTCTTATCTTTTACAAGCTGGATAAATCGTCCTCTGAGCTGGCTGGGCTTTCACGTATTGAGGAAATTCAGACAAGGGCAAAGCTGTTTGCAGGAAGAAACGAGCAGCCTGAAACTTCAGTGCATGAGAACAGGGGGAAAGAAACACACAAATGTTCTCTTGAGATTCAAAAGGAAGGGTGTATACAGCCTGCTTGTGTATGGATGTATTTTCTATGTGTGGACATACTGTATATCAACCTACTTCCCGTTTTGGTGGCCATTTTGTTTGTTTATAAACAAACTTTTTAAAACTGTTTTTAACCACTTTTAATGAGGCGAGGAGCGGCAAAATTGTGACAGAGGGGAATAGGAGATGTCCCCTAACGCACTGGTAGGTTTACTTTTGTGCGATTTTAACAATACAGATTCTCTTTAAGGAAGCTGAAGGATTTCCATGGCCAACCTAGGTTGTCTACCTGCCCAGATAAATGTAAGTATTATCTTGTTAATTTTATGAAATATACTTAACAACCAACAAGTAAATCTACCTGCCAGTCAAATAGACTGAGTTGATAGAAATGAGGTGAGAAAGGAAATGGATTGTCTATTATACAGTTCAAAATACTGTATTTGCTGAAGGATTTGAAAGTCCATGCGGCAATCCAAAGTCTTTGTCTGGAAAAGTCTGATATGGCGAATGCCATGCAGCCAGAGGCCTTTGTGAGGATTTCTGCAAGATGGCCACTTGCCAGAGTCCACATGGCCTGTCGGACGGTATTCAACAACATATGATAAAACAAGGACCATGACCTGACTGGGGGGCTGTGTTTTAACCCCCTCTGTAGCTGTAGTCCAGCCTTGTGTAACTGGAACAGGGGGCAGTTCTTGCCTAGAGAGAAAAGACAGGAATAACCATACAGTGGTACTTCAAACCCGTATTGCTACACGATCATGGGTCCTATCATTCTGGAAGTTTCCCGAAATGTATGTTAGAAAGAACTTAACAATCTCTGAAAAAACAGTGCTGCTAGCATCATCAAATTGTTCTAAAAAAAAACCTTAAAAGCCAAGAAATTATAAAAATAATAGATTTCTGGATTACGGAAGGGTCAGTTCTACTTGGTGAACTTAGCTGGGTTGTTTACAGATCAGATAAAGGGTCTTTGAAGTCCAGAGCTTCCTCTAGGAGTGAGAATATTTCAGACGGTGTTCTTCGAGAGATTCTGTTTTTATATCATCTTATCACAGTGGAGTGACAGTTTATGGCCAGTTATACAGCAGTTATACAGTTATTTGGGCACACGCTGATTGCCTTTTTTGAAGCTAACTCTGAAGGCAAGCTAATTACTCCGGCTATTTGGCAGAGATCAAAACTGTCACTCCTCACTGCCAACCCTGGGACAGGTTTGTTTTTTCATACTACGCAGCCAGGAAGGCCGGGGGATGGGTGTAGGCAGGGCAGCCACTGCCCTCTTGCTCTACTCTCCCCTATAGTATTAGGGTCGGTTCACACTTGCTTAAAAAATCTAACTTAGCACATTTTCCAGGACCAGACGGGAGAATGTGTCCAATGAAAGCCGATGAGAATGGACACTGTCCATTTCCACTAGGCTAGTCGCCGAATCTATGTTGCCTGATTTGATTGCCGCCATGACGTCATGCTCACGTGTCCTGCCACGGCTTAGACCCTTCTAAACAGCCCAGTGAAGCATGGGGATCTCCACTGGGCTGCAAAAGACCTAGCCTCCGGGCTGTTTAGAAGCGCTGGGTCCCAGGTTCAAATCCCAGCCAGGGCACTATCTGCAAGGAGTTTGTAGGTTTCCCCAGGTCTGCAGGGGTTTATTCCTGGCACTCTGGTTTCCTCCAACATACAAAAAAAATACAGATAAGTTATGTTGGCTTCCCCCTAAATTGGCCCTGCGCGACATACATCTCTGACCTGGTCAGCAGATACACACCAGGTCACCCTCCAACAACCTCCTCCTAACCACCCCACGCATCTCAAACTCCCATGCTCGACTACAGGACTTCACTAGAGCTTCCTCCATAATGTGGAATTCTCTCCCACTGCCCATCAGGCATGCCTCCTCTTTCAACATCATCAAAAAAGCCCTGAAGACTCACCTCTTCAAGGAGGCCTACCCCACCCTGACGCTGCCCTAACTCTCTTTGCTGAGAACCTCTGGAAGCATCTCCCCCTCCTTTTGTGTCACCACCCCCTCCTCTAGATTGTAAGCCTTTGGCAAGGGACTCTCTCCTTGTGTCTTCATTGATTGTACACTCCACCCAAAGTAATGTGAACTTGTACTGGGACTTCCACTCCAGTGTATAATCTGGCATTGTATTACTACCTGTATTGTGTATCTTATTGCTTATTACCTGTATTGTGTTATTGTATCTTATTGCTTACTACCTGTATTATCAGTTACCTCGTCTGTAATCTTATGTATTGTACAGCACTGCGTAATATGTTGGCACTATATAAACCCAGTAAATAATAATAATAACATACACTACAGGATACATAGATAAATTACTAAGGTAGGGATTAGATTGTGAGTCCCTCTGAGGGACAGTTAGTGACAAGACAATATACTATCAACAGTGCTGTGAAAGATGTCAATGCTATATAAATGCTAAATAATAATAATAATAATAATAATAATAATAATAGATGGCTGAGTGCAGATGATTGCACTGATAGAGGCTGCAGTTAGCCTATTCACCACAAGATGTCGACATCACTTCTCTCAGGTGGAACGCACAGAAGGGAGGAAATGAAGCCAAAGACAGGAAGTGATGTAACAGCAGGGAGGTGGAGAAGGTACAACGTTGGAAAAGGTAATTGTGTGATTCTTGTTGTATATCTATAGCCATTGAGCAATGTACAGGTCTGTAGGATAGGGTGGGGAGATTAGTAAAGACATTGAGTATAGGCAGGTATAAGAGCAGTAATACAGCACAATCTATAGTAAATCCTAATATAGTAATCTCAGGTCCCAGCAATGTGCCTGTATGACTATACAATGTATGTCCAATCCTGATATAGTAACCTCTGGCTATAGTAATCTCAGTCCCCAGCAATGTGCCTGTATGACTATACAATGTATGGCCAATCCTGATATAGTAACCTCTGGCTATAGTAATCTCAGCCCCCAGCAATGTGCCTGTATGACTATACAATGTATGGCCAATCCTGATATAGTAACCTCTGGCTATAGTAATCTCATTCCCAGCCATGTGCCTGTATGACTATACAATGTATGACCAATCCTGATATAGTAACCTCTGGCTATAGTAATCTCAGTCCCCAGCAATGTGCCTGTATGACTATACAATGTATGTCCAATCCTGATATAGTAACCTCTGGCTATAGTAATCTCAGTCCCAGCAATGTGCCTGTATGACTATACAATGTATGGCCAATCCTGATATAGTAACCTCTGGCTATAGTAATCTCAGTCCCCAGCAATGTGCCTGTATGACTATACAATGTATGGCCAATCCTGATATAGTAACCTCTGGCTATAGTAATCTCAGGTCCCAGCAATGTGCCTGTATGACTATACAATGTATGACCAATCCTGATATAGTAACCTCTGGCTATAGTAATCTCAGCCCCCAGCAATGTGCCTGTATGACTATACAATGTATGGCCAATCCTGATATAGTAACCTCTGGCTATAGTAACCTCAGTCCTCAGCAATGTGCCTGTATGACTATGCAATGTATGGCCAATCCTGATATAGTAACCTCTGGCTATAGTAATCTCAGGTCCCAGCAATGTGCCTGTATGACTATACAATGTATGGCCAATCCTGATATAGTAACCTCTGGCTATAGTAATCTCAGTCCCCAGCAATGTGCCTGTATGACTATACAATGTATGACCAATCCTGATATAGTAACCTCTGTCTATAGTAATCTCAGGTCCCAGCAATGTGCCTGTATGACTATACAATGTATGTCCAATCCTGATATAGTAACCTCTGGCTATAGTAACCTCAGTCCCCAGCAATGTGCCTGTATGACTATACAATGTATGGCCAATCCTGATATAGTAACCTCTGGCTATAGTAATCTCAGTCCCAGCAATGTGCCTGTATGACTATACAATGTATGTCCAATCCTGATATAGTAACCTCTGGCTATAGTAATCTCAGGTCCCAGCAATGTGCCTGTATGACTATACAATGTATGACCAATCCTGATATAGTAACCTCTGGCTATAGTAATCTCAGTCCCCAGCAATGTACCTGTATGACTATACAATGTATGACCACTCCTGATATAGTAACCTCTGGCTATAGTAATCTCAGTCCCCAGCAATGTGCCTGTATGACTATACAATGTATGGCCAATCCTGATATAGTAACCTCTGGCTATAGTAATCTCAGTCCTCAGCAATGTGCCTGTATGACTATGCAATGTATGGCCAATCCTGATATAGTAACCTCTGGCTATAGTAATCTCAGTCCCAGCAATGTGCCTGTATGACTATACAATGTATGACCACTCCTGATATAGTAACCTCTGGCTATAGTAATCTCAGTCCCAGCAATGTGCCTGTATGACTATACAATGTGTGGCCAATCCTGATATAGTAACCTCTGGCTATAGTAATCTCATTCCCAGCCATGTGCCTGTATGACTATACAATGTATGACCAATCCTGATATAGTAACCTCTGGCTATAGTAATCTCAGTCCCCAGCAATGTGCCTGTATGACTATACAATGTATGTCCAATCCTGATATAGTAACCTCTGGCTATAGTAATCTCAGTCCCAGCAATGTGCCTGTATGACTATACAATGTATGGCCAATCCTGATATAGTAACCTCTGGCTATAGTAATCTCAGTCCCCAGCAATGTGCCTGTATGACTATACAATGTATGGCCAATCCTGATATAGTAACCTCTGGCTATAGTAACCTCAGTCCCCAGCAATGTGCCTGTATGACTATACAATGTATGGCCAATCCTGATATAGTAACCTCTGGCTATAGTAATCTCAGGTCCCAGCAATGTGCCTGTATGACTATACAATGTATGACCAATCCTGATATAGTAACCTCTGGCTATAGTAATCTCAGCCCCCAGCAATGTGCCTGTATGACTATACAATGTATGGCCAATCCTGATATAGTAACCTCTGGCTATAGTAACCTCAGTCCTCAGCAATGTGCCTGTATGACTATGCAATGTATGGCCAATCCTGATATAGTAACCTCTGGCTATAGTAATCTCAGGTCCCAGCAATGTGCCTGTATGACTATACAATGTATGGCCAATCCTGATATAGTAACCTCTGGCTATAGTAATCTCAGTCCCCAGCAATGTGCCTGTATGACTATACAATGTATGACCAATCCTGATATAGTAACCTCTGTCTATAGTAATCTCAGGTCCCAGCAATGTGCCTGTATGACTATACAATGTATGTCCAATCCTGATATAGTAACCTCTGGCTATAGTAACCTCAGTCCCCAGCAATGTGCCTGTATGACTATACAATGTATGGCCAATCCTGATATAGTAACCTCTGGCTATAGTAATCTCAGTCCCAGCAATGTGCCTGTATGACTATACAATGTATGTCCAATCCTGATATAGTAACCTCTGGCTATAGTAATCTCAGGTCCCAGCAATGTGCCTGTATGACTATACAATGTATGACCAATCCTGATATAGTAACCTCTGGCTATAGTAATCTCAGTCCCCAGCAATGTACCTGTATGACTATACAATGTATGACCACTCCTGATATAGTAACCTCTGGCTATAGTAATCTCAGTCCCAGCAATGTGCCTGTATGACTATACAATGTATGACCAATCCTGATATAGTAACCTCTGGCTATAGTAATCTCAGTCTCAGCAATGTGCCTGTATGACTATACAATGTATGACCAATCCTGATATAGTAACCTCTGGCTATAGTAATCTCAGTCCCAGCAATGTGCCTGTATGACTATACAATGTATGTCCAATCCTGATATAGTAACCTCTGGCTATAGTAATCTCAGTCTCAGCAATGTGCCTGTATGACTATACAATGTATGACCAATCCTGATATAGTAACCTCTGGCTATAGTAATCTCAGGTCCCAGCAATGTGCCTGTATGACTATACAATGTATGACCAATTCTGATATAGTAACCTCTGGCTATAGTAATCTCAGCCCCCAGCATTGTGCATGTATGACTATACAATGTATGTCCAATCCTGATATAGTAACCTCTGTCTATAGTAATCTCAGTCCCCAGCAATGTGCCTGTATGACTATACAATGTATGGCCAATCCTGATATAGTAACCTCTGGCTATAGTAATCTCAGGTCCCAGCAATGTACCTGTATGACTATACAATGTATGGCCAATCCTGATATAGTAACCTCTGGCTATAGTAATCTCAGGTCCCAGCAATGTACCTGTATGACTATACAATGTATGGCCAATCCTGATATAGTAACCTCTGGCTATAGTAATCGCAGCCCCCAGCAATGTGCCTGTATGACTATACAATGTATGGCCAATCCTGATATACTAACCTCTGTCTATAGTAATCTCAGTCCCAGCAATGTGCCTGTATGACTATACAATGTATGACCAATCCTGATATAGGAACCTCTGGCTACAGTAATCTCAGTCCCCAGCAATGTGCCTGTATGACTATACAATGTATGTCCAATCCTGATATAGTAACCTCTGGCTATAGTAATCTCAGGTCCCAGCAATGTGCCTGTATGACTATACAATGTATGTCCAATCCTGATATAGTAACCTCTGGCTATAGTAATCTCAGGTCCCAGCAATGTGCCTGTATGACTATACAATGTATGACCAATCCTGATATAGTAACCTCTGGCTATAGTAATCTCAGTCCCCAGTAATGTGCCTGTATGACTATACAATGTATGACCAATCCTGATATAGTAACCTCTGGCTATAGTAATCTCAGTCCCAGCAATGTGCCTGTATGATTATACAATGTAAGTCCAATCCTGATATAGTAACCTCTGGCTATAGTAATCTCAGCCCCCAGCAATGTGCCTGTATGACTATACAATGTATGGCCAATCCTGATATAGTAACCTCTGGCTATAGTAATCTCAGCCCCCAGCAATGTGCCTGTATGACTATACAATGTAAGTCCAATCCTGATATAGTAACCTCTGGCTATAGTAATCTCAGTCCCAGCAATGTGCCTGTATGACTATACAATGTATGACCTATCCTGATATAGTAACCTCTGGCTATGGTAATCTCAGTCCCAGCAATGTGCCTGTATGACTATACAATGTATGACCTATCCTGATATAGTAACCTCTGGCTATGGTAATCTCAGTCCCAGCAATGTACCTGTATGACTATACAATGTATGGCCAATCCTGATATAGTAACCTCTGGCTATAGTAATCTCAGTCCCAGCAATGTGCCTGTATGACTATACAATGTATGGCCATGCCTGATATAGTAACCTCTGGCTATAGTAATCTCAGTCCCAGCAATGTGCCTGTATGACTATACAATGTATGGCCAATCCTGATATAGTAACCTCTGGCTATAGTAATTTCATGTCCCAGCAATGTGCCTGTATGACTATACAATGTATGGCCAATCCTGATATAGTAACCTCTGTCTATAGTAATCTCAGGTCCCAGCAATGTACCTATATGACTATACAATGTATGGCCAATCCTGATATAGTAACCTCTGGCTATAGTAATCTCAGGTCCCAGCAATGTACCTGTATGACTATACAATGTATGGCCAATCCTGATATAGTAACCTCTGGCTATAGTAATCTCAGGTCCCAGCAATGTACCTGTATGACTATACAATGTATGGCCAATCCTGATATAGTAACCTCTGGCTATAGTAACCTCAGTCCCAGCAATGTGCCTGTATGACTATACAATGTATGGCCAATCCTGATATACTAACCTCTGTCTATAGTAATCTCAGTCCCAGCAATGTGCCTGTATGACTATACAATGTATGACCAATCCTGATATAGGAACCTCTGGCTACAGTAATCTCAGTCCCCAGCAATGTGCCTGTATGACTATACACTGTATGACCAATCCTGATATAGTAACCTCTGGCTATAGTAATCTCAGTCCCAGCAATGTGCCTGTATGACTATACAATGTATGACCCATCCTGATATAGTAACCTCTGGCTATCGTAATCTCAGTCCCCAGCAATGTGCCTGTATGACTATACAATGTATGGCCAATCCTGATATAGTAACCTCTGGCTATAGTAATCTCAGTCCCCAGCAATGTGCCTGTATGACTATACAATGTATGGCCAATCCTGATATAGTAACCTCTGGCTATAGTAATCTCAGTCCCCAGCAATGTGCCTGTATGACTATACAATGTATGTCCAATCCTGATATAGTAACCTCTGGCTATAGTAATCTCAGTCCCCAGCAATGTGCCTGTATGACTATACAATGTATGGCCAATCCTGATATAGTAACCTCTGGCTATAGTCATCTCAGTCCCAGCAATGTGCCTGTATGACTATACAATGTATGTCCAATCCTGATATAGTAACCTCTGGCTATAGTAATCTCAGTCCCCAGCAATGTGCCTGTATGACTATACAATGTATGACCAATCCTGATATAGTAACCTCTGGCTATAGTAATCTCAGTCCCAGCAATGTTCCTGTATGATTATACAATGTATGTCCAATCCTGATATAGTAACCTCTGGCTATAGTAATCTCAGCCCCCAGCAATGTGCCTGTATGACTATACAATGTATGGCCAATCCTGATATAGTAACCTCTGGCTATAGTAATCTCAGGTCCCAGCAATGTGCCTGTATGACTATACAATGTATGTCCAATCCTGATATAGTAACCTCTGGCTATAGTAATCTCAGTCCCAGCAATGTGCCTGTATGGCTATACAATGTATGTCTAATCCTGATATAGTAACCTCTGGCTGTAGTAATCTCAGTCCCCAGCAATGTACCTGTATGACTATACAATGTATGACCAATCCTGATATAGTAACCTCAGGCTACAGTAACCTCAGTCCCAGCAATGTGCCTGTATGACTATACAATGTATGTCCAATCCTGATATAGTAACCTCTGGCTATAGTAATCTCAGTCCCAGCAATGTGCCTGTATGACTATACAATGTATGGCCAATCCTGATATAGTAACCTCTGGCTATAGTAATCTCAGCCCCCAGCCATGTGCCTGTATGACTATACATTGTATGGCCAATCCTGATATAGTAACCTCTGGCTATAGTAATCTCAGCCCCCAGCAATGTGACGGTATGACTATACAATGTATGGCCAATCCTGATATAGTAACCTCTGGCTATAGTAACCTCAGTCCCCAGCAATGTGCCTGTATGACTATACAATGTATGTCTAATCCTGATATAGTAACCTCTGGCTATAGTAATCTCAGCCCCCAGCAATGTGCCTGTATGACTATACAATGTATGGCCAGTCCTGATATAGTAACCTCTGGCTATAGTAATCTCAGTCCCCAGCAATGTACCTGTATGACTATACAATGTATGGCCAATCCTGATATAGTGACCTCTGGCTATAGTAATCTCAGTCCCCAGCAATGTGCCTGTATGACTATACAATTTATGGCCAATCCTGATATAGTAACCTCTGGCTATAGTAATCTCAGTCCCCAGCAATGTGCCTGTATGACTATACAATGTATGGCCAATCCTGATATAGTAACCTCTGGCTATAGTAATCTCAGTCCCCAGCAATGTGCCTGTATGACTATACAATGTATGACCAATCCTTATATAGTAACCTCTGGCTATAGTAACCTCAGTCCCAGCCATGTGGCTGTATGACTATACAATGTATGACCAATCCTGATATAGTAACCTCTGGCTATAGTAATCTCAGTCCCAGCAATGTGCCTGTATGATTATACAATGTATGTCCAATCCATATGTAGTAACCTTTGGCTATAGTAATCTCAGGTCCCAGCAATGTGCCTGTATGACTATACAATGTATGTCCAATCCTGATATAGTAACCTCTGGCTATAGTAATCTCAGTCCCCAGCAATGTGCCTGTATGACTATACAATGTATGGCCAATCCTGATATAGTAACCTCTGGCTATAGTAATCTCAGTCCCCAGCAATGTGCCTGTATGACTATACAATGTATGACCAATCCTGATATAGTAACCTCTGGCTATAGTAATCTCAGTCCCAGCAATGTGCCTGTATGACTATACAATGTATGACCAATCCTGATATAGTAACCTCTGGCTATAGTAATCTCAGTCCCCAGCAATGTACCTGTATGACTATACAATGTATGTCCAATCCTGATATAGTAACCTCTGGCTATAGTAATCTCAGTCCCAGCAATGTGCCTGTATGACTATACAATGTATGACCAATCCTGATATAGTAACCTCTGGCTATAGTAATCTCAGTCCCCAGCAATGTGCCTGTATGACTATACAATGTATGACCAATCCTGATATAGTAACCTCTGGCTATAGTAATCTCAGTCCCAGCAATGTGCCTGTATGACTATACAATGTATGGCCAATCCTGATATAGTAACCTCTGGCTATAGTAATCTCAGTCCCAGCAATGTGCCTGTATGATTATACAATGTATGTCCAATCCTGATATAGTAACCTCTGGCTATGGTAATCTCAGTCCCAGCAATGTGCCTGTATGACTATACAATGTATGTCCAATCCTGATATAGTAACCTCTGGCTATAGTAATCTCACCCCCCAGCAATGTGCCTGTATGACTATACAATGTATGTCCAATCCTGATATAGTAACCTCTGGCTATAGTAATCTCAGTCCCCAGCAATGTGCCTGTATGACTATACAATGTATGTCCAATCCTGATATAGTAACCTCTGGCTATAGTAATCTCAGTCCCCAGCAATGTGCCTGTATGACTATACAATGTATGTCCAATCCTGATATAGTAACCTCTGGCTATAGTAATCTCAGTCCCAGCAATGTGCCTGTATGACTATACAATGTATGGCCAATCCTGATATAGTAACCTCTGGCTATAGTAATCTCAGTCCCCAGCAATGTGCCTGTATGACTATACAATGTATGTCCAATCCTGATATAGTAACCTCTGGCTATAGTAATCTCAGTCCCCAGCAATGTGCCTGTATGACTATACAATGTATGTCCAATCCTGATATAGTAACCTCTGGCTATAGTAATCTCAGTCCCAGCAATGTGCCTGTATGACTATACAATGTATGACCAATCCTGATATAGTAACCTCTGGCTATAGTAATCTCAGTCCCCAGCAATGTGCCTGTATGACTATACAATGTATGACCAATCCTGATATAGTAACCTCTGGCTATAGTAATCTCAGTCCCAGCAATGTGCCTGTATGACTATACAATGTATGTCCAATCCTGATATAGTAACCTCTGGCTATAGTAATCTCAGTCCCCAGCAATGTGCCTGTATGACTATACAATGTATGGCCAATCCTGATATAGTAACCTCTGGCTATAGTAATCTCAGTCCCAGCAATGTGCCTGTATGACTATACAATGTATGGCCAATCCTTATATAGTAACCTCTGGCTATAGTAATCTCAGTCCCAGCAATGTGCCTGTATGACTATACAATGTGTGGCCAATCCTGATATAGTAACCTCTGGCTATAGTAATCTCAGTCCCAGCAATGTGCCTGTATGACTATACAATGTATGTCTAATCCTGATATAGTAACCTCTGGCTATAGTAATCTCAGCCCCCAGCAATGTGCCTGTATGACTATACAATGTATGGCCAATCCTGATATAGTAACCTCTGGCTATAGTAATCTCAGTCCCAGCAATGTGCCTGTATGACTATACAATGTATGACCAATCCTGATATAGTAACCTCTGGCTATAGTAATCTCAGGTCCCAGCAATGTGCCTGTATGACTATACAATGTGTGGCCAATCCTGATATAGTAACCTCTGGCTATAGTAATCTCAGTCCCAGCAATGTGCCTGTATGACTATACAATGTATGTCCAATCCTGATATAGTAACCTCTGGCTATAGTAATCTCAGTCCCCAGCAATGTGCCTGTATGACTATACAATGTATGTCCAATCCTGATATAGTAACCTCTGGCTATAGTAATCTCAGTCCCAGCAATGTGCCTGTATGACTATACAATGTATGGCCAATCCTGATATAGTAACCTCTGGCTATAGTAATCTCAGTCCCCAGCAATGTGCCTGTATGACTATACAATGTATGTCCAATCCTGATATAGTAACCTCTGGCTATAGTAATCTCAGGTCCCAGCAATGTGCCTGTATGACTATACAATGTGTGGCCAATCCTGATATAGTAACCTCTGGCTATAGTAATCTCAGTCCCAGCAATGTGCCTGTATGACTATACAATGTATGACTAATCCTGATATAGTAACCTCTGGCTATAGTAATCTCAGGTCCCGGCAATGTGCCTGTATGACTATACAATGTATGTCTAATCCTGATATAGTAACCTCTGGCTATAGTAATCTCAGTCCCAGCAATGTGCCTGTATGACTATACAATGTATGTCCAATCCTGATATAGTAACCTCTGGCTATAGTAATCTCAGTCCCAGCAATGTGCCTGTATGACTATACAATGTATGACCAATCCTGATATAGTAACCTCTGGCTATAGTAATCTCAGTCCCAGCAATGTGCCTGTATGACTATACAATGTATGACCAATCCTGATATAGTAACCTCTGGCTATAGTAATCTCAGTCCCCAGCAATATGCCTGTATGACTATACAATGTATGTCCAATCCTGATATAGTAACCTCTGGCTATAGTAATCTCAGTCCCCAGCAATGTGCCTGTATGACTATACAATGTATGGCCAATCCTGATATAGTAACCTCTGTCTATAGTAATCTCAGTCCCAGCAATGTGCCTGTATGACTATACAATGTATGGCCAATCCTGATATAGTAACCTCTGGCTATAGTAATCTCAGCCCCAGCAATGTGCCTGTATGACTATACAATGTATGGCCAATCCTGATATAGTAACCTCTGGCTATAGTAATCGCAGCCCCCAGCAATGTGCCTGTATGACTATACAATGTATGGCCAATCCTGATATAGTAACCTCTGGCTATAGTAATCTCAGTCCCAGCAATGTGCCTGTATGACTATACAATGTATGGCCAATCCTGATATAGTGACCTCTGGCTATAGTAATCTCAGTCCCAGCAATGTGCCTGTATGACTATACAATGTGTGGCCAATCCTGATATAGTAACCTCTGGCTATAGTAATCTCAGTCCCAGCAATGTGCCTGTATGACTATACAATGTGTGGCCAATCCTGATATAGTAACCTCTGGCTATGGTAATCTCAGTCCCAGCAATGTACCTGTATGACTATGCAATGTATGGCCAATCCTGATATAGTAACCTCTGGCTGTAGTAATCTCAGGTCCCAGCAATGTGCCTGTATGACTATACAATGTATAACCAATCCTGATATAGTAACCTCTGGCTATAGTAATCTCAGTCCCAGCAATGTGCCTGTATGACTATACAATGTATGACCAATCCTGATATAGTAACCTCTGGCTATAGTAATCTCAGTCCCCAGCAATGTGCCTGTATGACTATACAATGTATGGCCAATCCTGATATAGTAACCTCTGGCTATAGTAATCTCAGTCCCAGCAATGTGCCTGTATGACTATACAATGTGTGGCCAATCCTGATATAGTAACCTCTGGCTATAGTAATCTCAGTCCCAGCAATGTGCCTGTATGACTATACAATGTGTGGCCAATCCTGATATAGTAACCTCTGGCTATAGTAATCTCAGTCCCAGCAATGTGCCTGTATGACTATACAATGTATGTCCAATCCTGATATAGTAACCTCTGGCTATAGTAATCTCAGTCCCCAGCAATGTGCCTGTATGACTATACAATGTATGTCCAATCCTGATATAGTAACCTCTGGCTATAGTAATCTCAGCCCCCAGCAATGTGCCTGTATGACTATACAATGTATGGCCAATCCTGATATAGTAACCTGTGGCTATAGTAATCTCAGTCCCAGCAATGTGCCTGTATGACTATACAATGTATGGCCAATCCTGATATAGTAACCTCTGGCTATAGTAATCCCAGTCCACAGCAATGTGCCTGTATGACTATACAATGTATGACCAATCCTGATATAGTAACCTCTGGCTATAGTAATCTCAGGTCCCAGCAATGTGCCTGTATGACTATACAATGTGTGGCCAATCCTGATATAGTAACCTCTGGCTATAGTAATCTCAACCCCCAGCAATGTGCCTGTATGACTATACAATGTGTGGCCAATCCTGATATAGTAACCTCTGGCTATAGTAATCTCAGTCCCCAGCAATGTGCCTGTATGACTATACAATGTATGACCAATCCTGATATAGTAACCTCTGGCTATAGTAATCTCAGTCCCAGCAATGTGCCTGTATGACTATACAATATATGGCCAATCCTGATATAGTAACCTCTGGCTATAGTAATCTCAGTCCCCAGCAATGTGCCTGTATGACTATACAATGTATGACCAATCCTGATATAGTAACCTCTGGCTATAGTAATCTCAGTCCCAGCAATGTGCCTGTATGACTATACAATGTATGTCTAATCCTGATATAGTAACCTCTGGCTATAGTAATCTCAGCCCCCAGCAATGTGCCTGTATGACTATACAATGTGTGGCCAATCCTGATATAGTAACCTCTGGCTATAGTAATCTCAGCCCCCAGCAATATGCCTGTATGACTATACAATGTATGACCAATCCATATATAGTAACCTCTGGTTATAGTAATCTCAGTCCCAGCAATGTGCCTGTATGACTATACAATGTATGACCAATCCTGATATAGTAACCTCTGGCTATAGTAATCTCAGCCCCCAGCAATATGCCTGTATGACTATACAATGTATGACCAATCCTGATATAGTGACCTCTGGCTATAGTAATCTCAGTCCCCAGCAATGTGCCTGTATGACTATACAATGTATGGCCAATCCATATATAGTAACCCCTGGTTATAGTAATCTCAGTCCCAGCAATGTGCCTGTATGACTATACAATGTATGACCAATCCTGATATAGTAACCTCTGGCTATAGTAATCTCAGTCCCCAGCAATGTACCTGTATGACTATACAATGTATGTCCAATCCTGATATAGTGACCTCTGGCTATAGTAATCTCAGTCCCCAGCAATGTGCCTGTATGACTATACAATGTATGGCCAATCCTGATATAGTAACCTCTGGCTATAGTAATCTCAGTCCCCAGCAATGTGCCTGTATGACTATACAATGTATGGCCAATCCTGATATAGTAACCTCTGGCTATAGTAATCTCAGTCCCAGCAATGTGCCTGTATGACTATACAATGTATGTCCAATCCTGATATAGTAACCTCTGGCTATAGTAATCTCAGGTCCCAGCAATGTGCCTGTATGACTATACAATGTATGGCCAATCCTGATATAGTAACCTCTGGCTATAGTAATCTCAGGTCCCAGCAATGTGCCTGTATGACTATACAATGTATGACCAATCCATATATAGTAACCTCTGGCTATAGTAATCTCAGTCCCAGCAATGTGCCTGTATGACTATACAATGTATGACCAATCCTGATATAGTAACCTCTGGCTATAGTAATCTCAGTCCCCAGCAATGTGCCTGTATGACTATACAATGTATGACCAATCCATATATAGTAACCTCTGGCTATAGTAATCTCAGTCCCAGCAATGTGCCTGTATGACTATACAATGTATGACCAATCCTGATATAGTAACCTCTGGCTATAGTAATCTCAGTCCCCAGCAATGTGCCTGTATGACTATACAATGTATGACCAATCCTGATATAGTAACCTCTGGCTATAGTAATCTCAGTCCCAGCAATGTGCCTGTATGACTATACAATGTATGGCCAATCCTGATATAGTAACCTCTGGCTATAGTAATCTCAGTCCCAGCAATGTGCCTGTATGATTATACAATGTATGTCCAATCCTGATATAGTAACCTCTGGCTATGGTAATCTCATGTCCCAGCAATGTGCCTGTATGACTATACAATGTATGTCCAATCCTGATATAGTAACCTCTGGCTATAGTAATCTCACCCCCCAGCAATGTGCCTGTATGACTATACAATGTATGTCCAATCCTGATATAGTAACCTCTGGCTATAGTAATCTCAGTCCCCAGCAATGTGCCTGTATGACTATACAATGTATGTCCAATCCTGATATAGTAACCTCTGGCTATAGTAATCTCAGCCCCCAGCAATGTGCCTGTATGACTATACAATGTATGTCCAATCCTGATATAGTAACCTCTGGCTATAGTAATCTCAGTCCCCAGCAATGTGCCTGTATGACTATACAATGTATGTCCAATCCTGATATAGTAACCTCTGGCTATAGTAATCTCAGTCCCAGCAATGTGCCTGTATGACTATACAATGTATGTCCAATCCTGATATAGTAACCTCTGGCTATAGTAATCTCAGTCCCAGCAATGTGCCTGTATGACTATACAATGTATGACCAATCCTGATATAGTAACCTCTGGCTATAGTAATCTCAGTCCCCAGCAATGTGCCTGTATGACTATACAATGTATGGCCAATCCTGATATAGTAACCTCTGGCTATAGTAATCTCAGGTCCCAGCAATGTACCTGTATGACTATACAATGTATGACCAATCCTGATATAGTAACCTCTGGCTATAGTAATCTCAGGTCCCAGCAATGTACCTGTATGACTATACAATGTATGACCAATCCTGATATAGTAACCTCTGGCTATAGTAATCTCAGTCCCAGCAATGTGCCTGTATGACTATACAATGTATGACCAATCCTGATATAGTAACCTCTGGCTATAGTAATCTCAGTCCCAGCAATGTGCCTGTATGACTATACAATGTATGACCAATCCTGATATAGTAACCTCTGGCTATAGTAATCTCAGTCCCAGCAATGTGCCTGTATGACTATACAATGTATGACCAATCCTGATATAGTAACCTCTGGCTCTAGTAATCTCAGCCCTCAGCAATGTGCCTGTATGACTATACAATGTATGACCAATCCTGATATAGTAACCTCTGGCTATAGTAATCTCAGTCCCAGCAATGTGCCTGTATGACTATACAATGTATGTCCAATCCTGATATAGTAACCTCTGGCTATAGTAATCTCAGTCCCCAGCAATGTGCCTGTATGACTATACAATGTATGGCCAATCCTGATATAGTAACCTCTGGCTATAGTAATCTCAGTCCCCAGCAATGTGCCTGTATGACTATACCATGTATGGCCTATCCTGATATAGTAACCTCTGGCTATAGTAATCTCAGTCCCAGCAATGTGCCTGTATGACTATACAATGTATGGCCAATCCTGATATAGTAACCTCTGTCTATAGTAATCTCTGTCCCCAGCAATGTGCCTGTATGACTATACAATGTATGTCCAATCCTGATATAGTAACCTCTGGCTATAGTAATCTCAGTCCCCAGCAATGTGCCTGTATGACTATACAATGTATGGCCAATCCTGATATAGTAACCTCTGTCTATAGTAATCTCAGTCCCCAGCAATGTGCCTGTATGACTATACAATGTATGACCAATCCTGATATAGTAACCTCTGGCTATAGTAATCTCAGTCCCAGCAATGTGCCTGTATGACTATACAATGTATGTCCAATCCTGATATAGTAACCTCTGGCTATAGTAATCTCAGTCCCAGCAATGTGCCTGTATGACTATACAATGTATGGCCAATCCTGATATAGTAACCTCTGGCTATAGTAATCTCAGTCCCAGCAATGTGCCTGTATGACTATACAATGTATGGCCAATCCTGATATAGTAACCTCTGGCTATAGTAACCTCAGCCCCCAGCAATGTGCCTGTATGACTATACAATGTGTGGCCAATCCTGATATAGTAACCTCTGGCTATAGTAATCTCAGCCCCCAGCAATATGCCTGTATGACTATACAATGTATGACCAATCCTGATATAGTAACCTCTGGCTATAGTAATCTCAGTCCCCAACAATGTGCCTGTATGACTATACAATGTATGACCAATCCTGATGTAGTAACCTCTGGCTATAGTAATCTCAGTCCCAGCAATGTGCCTGTATGACTATACAATGTATGGCCAATCCTGATATAGTAACCTCTGGCTATAGTAATCTCAGTCCCAGCAATGTGCCTGTATGACTATACAATGTGTGGCCAATCCTGATATAGTAACCTCTGGCTATAGTAATCTCAGCCCCCAGCAATATGCCTGTATGACTATACAATGTATGACCAATCCTGATATAGTAACCTCTGGCTATAGTAATCTCAGTCCCCAGCAATGTGCCTGTATGACTATACAATGTATGACCAATCCTGATGTAGTAACCTCTGGCTATAGTAATCTCAGTCCCAGCAATGTGCCTGTATGATTATACAATGTATGTCCAATCCTGATATAGTAACCTCTGGCTATGGTAATCTCAGTCCCAGCAATGTGCCTGTATGACTATACAATGTATGTCCAATCCTGATATAGTAACCTCTGGCTATAGTAATCTCAGGTCCCAGCAATGTGCCTGTATGACTATACAATGTATGTCCAATCCTGATATAGTAACCTCTGGCTATAGTAATCTCAGTCCCAGCAATGTGCCTGTATGACTATACAATGTATGTCCAATCCTGATATAGTAACCTCTGGCTATAGTAATCTCAGTCCCCAGCAATGTGCCTGTATGACTATACAATGTATGGCCAATCCTGATATAGTAACCTCTGGCTATAGTAATCTCAGTCCCCAGCAATGTGCCTGTATGACTATACCATGTATGGCCAATCCTGATATAGTAACCTCTGGCTATAGTAATCTCAGTCCCCAGCAATGTGCCTGTATGACTATACAATGTATGGCCAATCCTGATATAGTAACCTCTGTCTATAGTAATGTCAGTCCCCAGCAATGTGCCTGTATGACTATACAATGTATGTCCAATCCTGATATAGTAACCTCTGGCTATAGTAATCTCAGCCCCCAGCAATGTGCCTGTATGACTATACAATGTATGGCCAATCCTGATATAGTAACCTCTGTCTATAGTAATCTCAGTCCCCAGCAATGTGCCTGTATGACTATACAATGTATGACCAATCCTGATATAGTAACCTCTGGCTATAGTAATCTCAGTCCCAGCAATGTGCCTGTATGATTATACAATGTATGACCAATCCTGATATAGTAACCTCTGGCTATAGTAATCTCAGCCCCCAGCAATGTGCCTGTATGACTATACAATGTATGGCCAATCCTGATATAGTAACCTCTGTCTATAGTAATCTCAGTCCCCAGCAATGTGCCTGTATGACTATACAATGTATGACCAATCCTGATATAGTAACCTCTGGCTATAGTAATCTCAGTCCCAGCAATGTGCCTGTATGACTATACAATGTATGGCCAATCCTGATATAGTAACCTCTGGCTATAGTAATCTCAGTCCCAGCAATGTGCCTGTATGACTATACAATGTATGGCCAATCCTGATATAGTAACCTCTGGCTATAGTAATCTCAGTCCCAGCAATGTGCCTGTATGACTATACAATGTGTGGCCAATCCTGATATAGTAACCTCTGGCTATAGTAATCTCAGCCCCCAGCAATATGCCTGTATGACTATACAATGTATGACCAATCCTGATATAGTAACCTGTGGCTATAGTAATCTCAGTCCCCAGCAATGTGCCTGTATGACTATACAATGTATGACCAATCCTGATGTAGTAACCTCTGGCTATAGTAATCTCAGGTCCCAGCAATGTGCCTGTATGACTATACAATGTGTGGCCAATCCTGATATAGTAACCTCTGGCTATAGTAATCTCAGTCCCAGCAATGTGCCTGTATGATTATACAATGTATGTCCAATCCTGATATAGTAACCTCTGGCTATGGTAATCTCAGTCCCAGCAATGTGCCTGTATGACTATACAATGTATGTCTAATCCTGATATAGTAACCTCTGGCTATAGTAATCTCAGGTCCCAGCAATGTGCCTGTATGACTATACAATGTATGTCCAATCCTGATATAGTAACCTCTGGCTATAGTAATCTCAGGTCCCAGCAATGTGCCTGTATGACTATACAATGTATGGCCAATCCTGATATAGTAACCTCTGGCTATAGTAATCTCAGTCCCCAGCAATGTGCCTGTATGACTATACAATGTATGTCCAATCCTGATATAGTAACCTCTGGCTATAGTAATCTCAGTCCCCAGCAATGTGCCTGTATGACTATACAATGTATGTCCAATCCTGATATAGTAACCTCTGGCTATAGTAATCTCAGTCCCAGCAATGTGCCTGTATGACTATACAATGTATGTCCAATCCTGATATAGTAACCTCTGGCTATAGTAATCTCAGTCCCAGCAATGTGCCTGTATGACTATACAATGTATGGCCAATCCTGATATAGTAACCTCTGGCTATAGTAATCTCAGTCCCAGCAATGTGCCTGTATGACTATACAATGTGTGGCCAATCCTGATATAGTAACCTCTGGCTATAGTAATCTCAGCCCCCAGCAATATGCCTGTATGACTATACAATGTATGACCAATCCTGATATAGTAACCTCTGGCTATAGTAATCTCAGTCCCAGCAATGTGCCTGTATGACTATACAATGTATGACCTATCCTGATATAGTAACCTCTGGCTATGGTAATCTCAGTCCCAGCAATGTGCCTGTATGACTATACAATGTATGTCCAATCCTGATATAGTAACCTCTGGCTATAGTAATCTCAGGTCCCAGCAATGTGCCTGTATGACTATACAATGTATGTCCAATCCTGATATAGTAACCTCTGGCTATAGTAATCTCAGTCCCAGCAATGTGCCTGTATGACTATACAATGTATGGCCAATCCTGATATAGTAACCTCTGGCTATAGTAATCTCAGTCCCAGCAATGTGCCTGTATGACTATACAATGTATGGCCAATCCTGATATAGTAACTTCTGGCTATAGTAATCTCCGTCCCAGCAATGTGCCTGTATGACTATACAATGTATGTCCAATCCTGATATAGTAACCTCTGGCTATAGTAATCTCAGTCCCAGCAATGTGCCTGTATGACTATACAATGTATGGCCAATCCTGATATAGTAACCTCTGGCTATAGTAATCTCAGTCCCAGCAATGTGCCTGTATGACTATACAATGTATGTCCAATCCTGATATAGTAACCTCTGGCTATAGTAATCTCAGTCCCAGCAATGTGCCTGTATGACTATACAATGTATGTCCAATCCTGATATAGTAACCTCTGGCTATAGTAATCTCAGTCCCCTGCAATGTGCCTGTATGACTATACAATGTATGTCCAATCCTGATATAGTAACCTCTGGCTATAGCAATCTCAGCCCTCAGCAATGTGCCTGTATGACTATACAATGTATGACCAATCCTGATATAGTAACCTCTGGCTATAGTAATCTCAGTCCCCAGCAATGTGCCTGTATGACTATACAATGTATGTCCAATCCTGATATAGTAACCTCTGGCTATAGTAATCTCAGGTCCCGGCAATGTGCCTGTATGACTATACAATGTATGGCCAATCCTGATATGGTAACATCTGGCTATAGTAATCTCAGTCCCCAGCAATGTGCCTGTATGACTATACAATGTATGACCAATCCTGATATAGTAACCTCTGGCTATAGTAATCTCAGTTCCAGCAATGTGCCTGTATGACTATACAATGTATGGCCAATCCTGATATAGTAACCTCTGGCTATAGTAATCTCAGTCCCAGCAATGTGCCTGTATGACTATACAATGTATGGCCAATCCTGATATAGTAACCTCTGGCTATAGTAATCTCAGGTCCCAGCAATGTGCCTGTATGACTATACAATGTATGTCCAATCCTGATATAGTAACCTCTGGCTATAGTAATCTCAGTCCCCAGCAATGTGCCTGTATGACTATACAATGTATGGCCAATCCTGATATAGAAACCTCTGGCTATAGTAATCTCAGTCCCCAGCAATGTGCCTGTATGACTATACAATATATGACCAATCCTGATATAGTAACCTCTGGTTATAGTAATCTCAGTCCCAGCAATGTGCCTGTATGACTATACAATGTATGGCCAATCCTGATATAGTAACCTCTGGCTATAGTAATCTCAGTCCCAGCAATGTGCCTGTATGACTATACAATGTATGACCAATCCTGATATAGTAACCTCTGGCTATAGTAATCTCAGGTCCCTGCAATGTGCCTGTATGAATATACAATGTATGTCCAATCCTGATATAGTAACCTCTGGCTATAGTAATCTCAGCCCTCAGCAATGTGCCTGTATGACTATACATTGTATGGCCAATCCTGATATAGTAACCTCTGGCTATAGTAATCTCAGTTCCCAGCAATGTGCCTGTATGACTATACAATGTATGACCAATCCTGATACAGTAACCTCTGGCTATAGTCATCTCAGTCCCAGCAATGTGCCTGTATGACTATACAATGTATGTCCAATCCTGATATAGTAACCTCTGGCTATAGTAATCTCAGTCCCCAGCAATGTGCCTGTATGACTATACAATGTATGACCAATCCTGATATAGTAACCTCTGGCTATAGTAATCTCAGCCCCCAGCAATGTGCCTGTATGACTATACAATGTATGTCCAATCCTGATATAGTAACCTCTGGCTATAGTAATCTCAGTCCCAGCAATGTGCCTGTATGACTATACAATGTATGTCCAATCCTGATATAGTAACCTCTGGCTATGGTAATCTCAGGTCCCAGCAATGTGCCTCTATGACTATGCAATGTATGACCAATCCTGATATAGTAACCTCTGGCTATAGTAATCTCAGTCCCAGCAATGTGCCTGTATGACTATACAATGTATGGCCAATCCTGATATAGTAACCTCTGGCTATAGTAATCTCAGTCCCAGCAATGTGCCTGTATGACTATATAATGTATGACCAATCCTGATATAGTAACCTCTGGCTATAGTAAAGTTCCCGGCAATGTGCCTGTATGTATATACAGTAGCAATAAAAAGTATGATGTGAACCCTTTGGATGTATATGGATTTTTGCATAAATTGGTCATAAAATGTGATCTGCTCTTCATCTAAGTCACAACAATAGACAATCACAGTCTGCTTATACTAATACCACACAAATAATTCAATGTTTCCATGTTTTTATTGAACACACCATGTAAACATTCACAATGCAGGTGGAAAAGGTATGTGAACCCTTGGATTTAATAACTGGTTGAACCTCCTTTGACTGCAACAACTTAAACCAAACATTTCCTGTAGTTGCAGACTGTATGACTATACAATGTATGTCCAATCCTGATATAGTAACCTCTGGCTATAGTAATATCAGGTCCCAGCAATGTGCCTGTATGACTATACAATGTGTGGCCAATCCTGATATAGTAACCTCTGGCTATAGTAATCTCAGCTCCCAGCAATGTGCCTGTATGACTATAAAATGTATGACCAATCCTGATATTGTAACCTCTGGCTATAGTAATCTCAGTCCCAGCAATATGCCTGTATGACTATACAATGTATGGCCAATCCATATATAGTAACCTTTGGCTATAGTAATCTCAGGTCCCAGCAATGTGCCTGTATGAATATACAATGTATGGCCAATCCTGATATAGTAACATCTGGCTATAGTAATCTCAGTCCCCAGCAATGTGCCTGTATGACTATACAATGTATGACCACTCCTGATATAGTAACCTCTGGCTATAGTAATCTCAGTCCCAGCAATGTGCCTGTATGACTATACGATGTATGGCCAATCCTGATATAGTAACCTCTGGCTATAGTAATCTCAGGTCCCAGCAATGTGCCTGTATGACTATACAATGTATGGCCAATCCTGATATAGTAACCTCTGGCTATAGTCATCTCAGTCCCCAGCAATGTGCCTGTATGACTATACAATGTATGGCCAATCCTGATATTGTAACCTCTGGCTATAGTAATCTCAGGTCCCAGCAATGTGCCTGTATGACTATACAATGTATGTCCAATCCTGATATAGTAACCTCTGGCTATAGTAACCTCAGTCCCGGCCATGTGCCTGTATGACTATACAATGTATGTCCAATCCTGATATAGTAACCTCTGGCTATGGTAATCTCAGGTCCCAGCAATGTGCCTGTATGACTATGCAATGTATGACCAATCCTGATATAGTAACCTCTGGCTATAGTAATCTCAGTCCCAGCAATATGCCTGTATGACTATACAATGTATGGCCAATCCTGATATAGTAACCTCTGGCTATAGTAATCTCAGTCCCAGCAATGTGCCTGTAGGACTATACAATGTATGACCAATCCTGATATAGTAACCTCTGGCTATAGTAAAGTTCCCAGCTATGTGCCTGTATGACTATACAATGAATGACCAATCCTGATATAGTAACCTCTGGCTATAGTAAAGTTCCCGGCAATGTGCCTGTAAGTATATACAGTAGCAATAAAAAGTATGATGTGAACCCTTTGGATTTATATGGATTTTTGCATAAATTGGTCATAAAATGTGATCTGCTCTTCATCTAAGTCACAACAATAGACAATCACAGTCTGCTTATACTAATCCCACACAAATAATTCAATGTTTCCATGTTTTTATTGAACACACCATGTAAACATTCACAATGCAGGTGGAAAAGGTATGTGAACCCTTGGATTTAATAACTGGTTGAACCTCCTTTGACTGCAACAACTTAAACCAAACATTTCCAGTAGTTGCAGATCAAACGTGCACAACCGTCAGGAGTAAATTTTGACCATACCTCTTTACAGAACTGTTTTAGTTCAGCACTATTCTTGGGATGTCTGGTGTAAATTGCTTTCTTGAGGTCATGCTATTGCATCTCAATCGGGTTGAGGTCAGGACTCTGACTGGGCCACTCCAGAAGGTGTATTTTCATTTGTTTAAGCCATTCTGTTCTTTATTTACTTCTATGCTTTGGGTTGTTGTCCTGTTGCAACACCCATCTTCTGATGAGCTTCAGCTGGTGGACAGATGGCCTTAAGTTATCCTACAAAATGTCTTGATAAACTTAGCAATTCATGTTTCCTTCGATGATAGCAATCCATCCAGATCCTGACACAACAAAGCAGCCCCAACCCGTGATGCCCCCACCACCATACTTCACAATTGGGATGAGGTTTTGATGTTGGTGTGCTATGCCTCGTTTTCTCCACACAGGGTTGTGTTTCTTCTGAACAACTCAACTTTGGTTTCATTTGTCCACAGAATAGTTTGCCAATACTGCTGTGCAACATCCAGGTGCTCTTTTGCAAACTTTAAACGTGCAGCAATGTTTTTTGTTTGTTTTTGGACAGCAGTGGCTTCCTCTGTGGTATCCTCCCATGAACTCCATTCTTGTTTAGTGTTTTATGTATCGTACATTTGCTAACAGGGATGTTAGCATATGCCAGAGACTTTTGTAAGTCTTTGGCTGACACTCTAGGATTCTTCTTCACCTCATTGAGCATTCTGCGCTGTGCTCTTGCAGTCATCTTTACAAGATGGCCACTTCTAGGGAGAGTAGCAGCAGTGCTGAACTTTCTCCATTTATAGACAATTTGTTTTACTGTTGACTGATGAACAGCAAGGCTTTTGGAGATACTTTTATAACCCTTTCCAGCTTTATGCAACTCAACAATTCATAATCGTAGGTCTTCTGAGAGCTCTTTTGTGCGAGGCATCATTCACATCAGGCAATGCTTCTTGAGAAACGCAAACCCAACACTGATGTGTGTATTTTACTGGGCAGGGCAGCTGTAACCAACACCTCCATTCTCATCTCATTGGTTGGACTCCAGCTGGCTGACACCTCACTGCAATTAGCTCTTGGAGATGTCATTAGTCTAGGGGTTCACATACATTTTTCACCTGCACTGTGAATGTTTACATGGTGTGTTCAATAAAACATGGAAACATTGAATTATTTGTGTGGTATTAGTATAAGCAGACTGTGATTGTCTATTGTTGTGACTTCGATGAAGATCAGATCACATTTTATGACCAATTTGTGCAGAAATCCATATAATTCTAAAGGGTTCACAGACGTTTTATTGCTGCTTTACAATGTATGACCAATCCTGATTTAGTAACCTCTGGCTATACTGAGCGTTCTGATTGGCTGATGTTATCTCCCAAGAAACAAGTGATTGGGGACCCCTGTGTAGTCTGTGTCCTGTCCATCCACAAATGTATTTGACTATAACAAAGTCTAAGGCAAGGTGTGCAGCATCCAGCCTGGCCATACTCCGCACTCCCAGATAATGATCACTTTTATCCATCTCTAGAGAGGCGCATCCTGTACAGATCACATGACCACATCCGCAAGCATGGAGGAGGACTGGAGTCACATGACCAAGAGGTTACTGAACCTCATCCTGGAGGTCTATACTCTGCTGACTGGAGAGGTGAGGGGGATTCTGGGAGGTCACATGACATCACTCTAATCTTTATTAATAAAACACACAGCTGACTGGAGAGTTGAGGAGGATTCTGGGAGGTCACATGATGTCACGCTTATTTCTATTAATAAAAACTATTAACTATTAATTAAAACACACCCCTGATAGGAGAGGTGAGGAGGATTCTGGGAGGGCACATGACATCACTCTTATCTGTATTGATAAAACACACAGCTGACCGGAGTGGTGAGGAGGATTCTGGGAGGGCACATGACATCACTCTTATCTCTAGTAATATAACACACAGGTGACTGGAGAGGTGAGGGGGATTCTGGGGGGTCACATGACATCACTCTTATCTCTAGTAATATAACACACAGGTGACCGGAGAGGTGAGGGGGATTCTGGGGGGTCACATGACATCACTCTTATCTCTAGTAATATAACACACAGGTGACCGGAGAGGTGAGGAGGATTCTGGGGGGTCACATGACATCACTCTTATCTCTAGTAATATAACACACAGGTGACCGGAGTGGTGAGGAGGATTCTGGGAGGTCACATAACATCACTCTTATCTCTAGTAATATAACACACAGGTGACCGGAGAGGTGAGGAGGATTCTGGGAAGTCACATGAGGTCACTCTTATCTCTAGTAATATAACACACAGGTGACCGGAGTGGTGAGGAGGATTCTGGGAGGTCACATGAGGTCACTCTTATCTCTAGTAATATAACACACAGGTGACCGGAGAGGCGAGGAGGATTCTGGGAGGTCACATGACATCACTCTTATCTCTAGTAATATAACACACAGGTGACCGGAGTGGTGAGGAGGATTCTGGGAGGTCACATAACATCACTCTTATCTCTATTAATAAAACACACAGGTGACCGGAGTGGTGAGGACATGACATCACTCTTATCTCTGTTGATAAAACACACACCAGACCAGACAGGTGAGGAGGATTACAGGTTGTCAAATTTATCTATTAAAGTGGTATTTTCTTACTTCTTTGTGTTCCTGAATACTGTATGTTGTTGCTGTAGAATTCTGTATGGTGATAATCCCGTTTTACCAGGAATATTTAATGTCTCGAAATGCATCTGGTAAGTCATTACCAGCCAGCAGCTCTCTACATAGACCGACACTCATCCCGGTGTCCCCTCATTACTGCCTGATGCCATTTTCCATGAGACCAGAGAGAAGGAAGAAGAAGAAGATCCTGAAAGTCACCAGGAAGATGATAGAGCTGCTGATGGGAGAGGTGAGCAGTGCTGGGAATTATGGGACATTATCCAGTAACAGTAAGGGGTGTGTCTGGGTGGTGACTGTATCATTGTATGTGTCAGGTTCCTATAAGGTGTCAGGATGTCGCCGTCTATTTCTCCATGGAGGAGTGGCAGTATATAGAAGAACATCAGGACCTCTACAAGGACGCCATGATGGAGAATCACCAGAACTTCAGTAATGTCACAATGGAGGAGAAAAAAAATCACTTGAATGAGACAATTTTGGACATCACCCTGCAGATCATCAACCTTTTGACCGGAGAGGTGAGGAGGATTCTGGGAGGTCACATGACCTTATTATTTACTATTAATAAATACACATCTGACTGAAGAGGAAAGGGGGATTCTGGGATGGTCATGTGACATTGTTGTTAATCTTTCTATACAGAGTTTTCCTCCAGTAAAGTCTGGTGATCATGTGACCATCACGGTGCCCCCACCTCACTCCCCGGTATCTGAGGCACTCAACAAGCAAAAGATTCTGGAAGTCATCAGAAAGATGATGGAGCTGCTGACAGGAGAGGTGAGCGGTGCTGGGAATTATGGGACATTATCCAGTAACCGCAAGGGGTGCGTCTGGATGGTGACACTATTATTGTGTGTTTCAGGTTCCTGTAAGGTGTCAGGATGTCAGCATCTATTTCTCCATGGAGGAGTGGCAGTATATAGAAGAACACCAGGACCTCTACAAGGACGCCATGATGGAGAATCAGCCGCCCCTCACATCACCGGGTAAGAGGAGACTTTCAGGTCTTGTAAAGGAGAGGGCAGTATGGAGGGTACACCTACATTCTCTCATCATCTGATAAACATATACAGGCAATGGGAGGAGAGGGTAGAACAAGCAGCCGAGAGGGGAGGCGGAGCAGCTGGGAGAAAAAGGCAGACCGAGTACCCTGGAGGAAAGGGAAGGTAGAGCAGCTTGGAGGAGAGGAGTGGTGTTACAGCCTGGAGGGGAGGCGGAGCAGCTGTGAGGATAGGTGGAGCAGCCAAGAGGAGAGACTGGCAGTTGAGAGGAAAGGGAAGGTGGAGCAGCCTAAAGGAGAGGAGTGGTGGTGCAGCTTGGAGGGGAGGTGGAGCAGCCAAGAGGAGAGACGGGCAGCCAAGAGTAAAGGGAAGGTGAAGCAGCCTGGTGGAGAGGAGTGCTTTTGCAGTCTGGAGGGGAGGTGGAGCATCTGGAAGGGGAGGTGATGCAGCCTGGAGGGGAGGTGGAGCAGCCAAGAGAAGAGACTGGCAGCTGAGATGAAAGGGAAGGTGAAGCAGCCTGGAGGAGAAGGGAGGTGGAGCAGCCTGGAGGGGAGGTGGAGCAGCTGGGAGGGGAGGCGGAGCAGCCAAGAGGAGAGAAGGGCAGAGGAAAGGGAAGGTGCGGCAGCCTGGAGGAGAGGAGTGGTGCTGCAGCCTGGAGGGGAGGTGGAGCAGCCAAGAGGAGAGAACGTCAGCTGAGAGGAAAGGGAAGGTGGAGCAGCCTGGAGGGGAGGCAGAGAAGCTGGGAGTGGCGGAGCAGCTGGGAGGAGAGAAGTGGCGGAGCCAGGAGGAGAGACCGGCAGCTGGGAGGAAAGGGAAGGTGGAGCAGCCTAGAGGAGAAGAGTGGTGGTGTAGCTTGGAGGAGAGGTGGAGTAGCCTGGAGGGGAGGAGGAGCAGCTGGGAGGGGAGGTGGAGCAGCCAAGAGGAGAGAACGTCAGCTGAGAGGAAAGGGAAGGTGGAGCAGCCTGGAGGGGAGGCAGAGAAGCTGGGAGGGGAGGTGGAGCAGCTGGGAGGAGAGGAGTGGCTGAGCCAGGAGGAGAGACCGGCAGCTGGGAGGAAAGGGAAGGTGGAGCAGCCTACAGGAGAGGAGTGGTGGTGCAGCTTGGAGGAGAGGTGGAGCAGCTGGGAGGAGAAGGGAGGTGGAGTAGCCTGGAGGGGAGGAGGAGCAGCTGGGAGGGGAGGTGGAGCAGCCAAGAGGCGAGACCAGCAGGTGAAAGGGAAGGTGGAGCAACTGGGAGGTGTTAGAAGCTTCCAGGTTATTGCAATGTATATTCCTCATTTACTTCAAAGAACCACTGTTTCAGCAAGACTATATTCAGAGTTCTCCCTTAAGACACATTCTAGATAAACATAATTCTGAGGATTTTTAGTGGTACATCTGTGCTTGGCAGGGAAGCGAGGTAAGTTAGTGTTATCTCACTGATGTCCCAGACTGCCAGGCACTAGTGGGGTAAACAGTGTTGTGTCTTTTTTTTATATTTCTGGAAACAAGACAACAGTTTCTCTGAAGTCCGGACGTTCCAGTTATGGCTCAGAGCACCCTGAGCTGTGTAGTGGGATTGCAGTACATCACATGTTCATGGAAGCCAATAGAAAGCTCCTAATGTGAGGGACAGCTGGCCACGCCCACATCAGGATGTTACAATGTAATCCTTGGTAAACAGAAGGTTTTTCTGTATATAAGAGAAACTTCTTGTTTCCTGGAGCGCTCTCTTTCTTTCCATCTTAGGGGAAGGAACACACTAGGCAGAATCGCATGAGTTTTCTCCATAGCATATAGTGGGAAATGCAATTCTGCCTTGTGTGTTCCTACCCTGACTTAACTTACTTCACACAGCCTAGATTAAGTTTCCTGAGGCCGAACCTGGGTCAGTTTCATAGTGCTGACTTATGACTGCAAAGTAACGCCCACGTTCTGCAATGATATCCATATTCTTGCTTTTCTGATGTGATGAAGAATGCTGCTATGCCCCTTGTATTTCTGACTGAAGCCGATACATTTCCCTAACTGCTTGAGAATGTCTATGATCCACATCAATATCTGCTACAGCTGGGAGAATGTCAAGCTTCTAGGTGCAGTCATCAGACTGCTGGTGACAAACGGTGGTTACCAAGGGCAACGACTTAATCACATTCTTAGAGGAGGAGAGGGGAGGCCGAGCAGCTGTAAGGGAGATGGAGAAGCCAAGATAAGAGGCCAATAGAAGTCTTATCAAATCCATACTGCCACACACTACAAATTTTTTTTTCATCAGTGCTGCAGTGCAGGGCCAACTGTCCTCTCAGGACCCCAGCGCACTCCCCTGTCCTCTCAGGACCCCAGCGCACTCACCTGTCCGCTCAGGACCCCAGCGCACTCCCCTGTCCGCTCAGGACCCCAGCGCACTCCCCTGTCCGCTCAAGACCCCAGCGCACTCCCCTGTCCGCTCAAGACCCCAGCGCACTCCCCTGTCCGCTCAAGACCCCAGCGCACTCCCCTGTCCGCTCAGGACCCCAGCGCACTCCCCTGTCTGCTCAGTACTCCAGCCCACTCCCCTGTCCGCTCAGGACCCCAGCACACTCCCCTGTCCGCTCAGTACTCCAGCACACTCCCCTTTCTGCTCAGGACCCCAGCGCACTCCCCTGTCTGCCCAGGACCCCAGCGCACTCCCCTGTCTGCCCAGGACCCCAGCGCACTCCCCTGTCTGCCCAGGACCCCAGCGCACTCCCCTGTCTGCCCAGGACCCCAGCCCACTCCCCTGTCCGCTCAGGACCCCAGCGCACTCCCCTGTCTGCTCAGTACTCCAGCCCACTCCCCTGTCCGCTCAGGACCCCAGCGCACTCCCCTGCCGCTCAGTACTCCAGCGCACTCCCCTTTCTGCTCAGGACCCCAGCGCACTCCCCTGTCTGCCCAGGACCCCAGCGCACTCCCCTGTCTGCCCAGGACCCCAGCGCACTCCCCTGTCTGCCCAGGACCCCAGCGCACTTCCCTGTCTGCCCAGGACCCCAGCGCACTCCCCTGTCTGCCCAGGACCCCAGCGCACTCCCCTGTCTGCCCAGGACCCCAGCGCACTCCCCTGTCTGCCCAGGACCCCAGCGCACTCCCCTGTCTGCCCAGGACCCCAGCGCACTCCCCTGTCTGCCCAGGACCCCAGCGCACTCCCCTGTCTGCCCAGGACCCCAGCGCACTCCCCTGTCTGCCCAGGACCCCAGCGCACTCCCCTGTCTGCCCAGGACCCCAGCGCACTCCCCTGTCTGCCCAGGACCCCAGCGCACTCCCCTGTCTGCCCAGGACCCCAGCGCACTCCCCTGTCTGCCCAGGACCCCAGCGCACTCCCCTGTCTGCCCAGGACCCCAGCGCACTCCCCTGTCTGCCCAGGACCCCAGCGCACTCCCCTGTCTGCCCAGGACCCCAGCGCACTCCCCTGTCCGCCCAGGACCCCAGCGCACTCCCCTGTCCGCCCAGGACCCCAGCGCACTCCCCTGTCCGCCCAGGACCCCAGCGCACTCCCCTGTCCGCTCAGGACCCCAGCGCACTCCCCTGTCCGCTCAGGACCCCAGCGCACTCCCCTGTCCGCTCAGGACCCCAGCGCACTCCCCTGTCCGCTCAGGACCCCAGCGCACTCCCCTGTCCGCTCAGGACCCCAGCGCACTCCCCTGTCCGCTCAGGACCCCAGCGCACTCCCCTGTCTGCTCAGGACCCCAGCGCACTCCCCTGTCTGCTCAGGACCCCAGCGCACTCCCCTGTCTGCTCAGGACCCCAGCGCACTCCCCTGTCTGCTCAGGACCCCAGCGCACTCCCCTGTCTGCTCAGGACCCCAGCGCACTCCCCTGTCTGCTCAGGACCCCAGCGCACTCCCCTGTCTGCTCAGGACCCCAGCGCACTCCCCTG
Source organism: Hyperolius riggenbachi (assembly GCF_040937935.1). Classification (NCBI taxonomy): domain Eukaryota; kingdom Metazoa; phylum Chordata; class Amphibia; order Anura; family Hyperoliidae; genus Hyperolius; species Hyperolius riggenbachi. The sequence goes on from NC_090655.1 coordinate 280,243,836, forward strand.
TCTGCTCAGGACCCCAGCGCACTCCCCTGTCCGCTCTGGACCCCAGCGCACTCCCCTGTCCGCTCAGGACCCCAGCATGCTCCCCTGTCCGCTCAGGACCCCAGCATACTCCCCTGTCCTCTCAGGACCCCAGCGCACTCCCCTGTCCGCTCAGGACCCCAGCGCACTCCCCTGTCCGCTCAGGACCCCAGCGCACTCCCCTGTCCGCTCAGGACCCCAGCGCACTCCCCTGTCCGCTCAGGACCCCAGCGCACTCCCCTGTCCGCTCAGGACCCCAGCGCACTCCCCTGTCCGCTCAGGACCCCAGCGCACTCCCCTGTCCGCTCAGGACCCCAGCGCACTCCCCTGTCCGCTCAGGACCCCAGCGCACTCCCCTGTCCGCTCAGGACCCCAGCACACTCCCTTGTCCACTCAGGACCCCAGCACACTCCCCTGTCCGCTCCGGACCCCAGAGCACTTCCCTGTCAGCAAACTACCCTGTCCGCTCTGGACCCCAGCGCACTCCCCTGTCCGCTCTGGACCCCAGCGCACTCCCCTGTCCACTCAGGACCCCAGCGCACTCTTCTGTCCGCTCAGGACCCCAGCGCACTCCCCTGTCCGCTCAGGACCCCAGCGCACTCCCCTGTCCGCTCAGGACCCCAGCGCACTCCCCTGTCCGCTCAGGACCCCAGCGCACTCCCCTGTCCGCTCAGGACCCCAGCGCACTCCCCTGTCCGCTCAGGACCCCAGCGCACTCCCCTGTCCGCTCAGGACCCCAGCACACTCCCTTGTCCACTCAGGACCCCAGCACACTCCCCTGTCCGCTCCGGACCCCAGAGCACTTCCCTGTCAGCAAACTCCCCTGTCCGCTCTGGGCCCCAGCGGACTCCTTTGTCCGCTCTGGACCCCAGCGCACTCCCCTGTCCGCTCTGGACCCCAGTGCACTCCCCTGTCCACTCAGGACCCCAGCGCACTCTTCTGTCCGCTCAGGACCCCAGCGCACTCCCCTGTCTGCTCAGGACCCCAGCGCACTTCCCTGTCAGCAAACTACCCTGTCCGCTCTGGACCCCAGCGCACTCCCCTGTCCGCTCTGGACCCCAGCGCACTCCCCTGTCCACTCAGGACCCCAGCGCACTCTTCTGTCCGCTCAGGACCCCAGCGCACTCCCCTGTCCGCTCAGGACCCCAGCGCACTCCCCTGTCTGCCCAGGACCCCAGCGCACTCCCCTGTCTGCCCAGGACCCCAGCGCACTCCCCTGTCCGCCCAGGACCCCAGCGCACTCCCCTGTCCGCTCAGGACCCCAGCGCACTCCCCTGTCCGCTCAGGACCCCAGCGCACTCCCCTGTCCGCTCAGGACCCCAGCGCACTCCCCTGTCCGCTCAGGACCCCAGCGCACTCCCCTGTCCGCTCAGGACCCCAGCGCACTCCCCTGTCTGCTCAGGACCCCAGCGCACTCCCCTGTCTGCTCAGGACCCCAGCGCACTCCCCTGTCTGCTCAGGACCCCAGCGCACTCCCCTGTCTGCTCAGGACCCCAGCGCACTCCCCTGTCTGCTCAGGACCCCAGCGCACTCCCCTGTCTGCTCAGGACCCCAGCGCACTCCCCTGTCTGCTCAGGACCCCAGCGCACTCCCCTGTCTGCTCAGGACCCCAGCGCACTCCCCTGTCTGCTCAGGACCCCAGCGCACTCCCCTGTCTGCTCAGGACCCCAGCGCACTCCCCTGTCTGCTCAGGACCCCAGCGCACTCCCCTGTCTGCTCAGGACCCCAGCGCACTCCCCTGTCCGCTCTGGACCCCAGCGCACTCCCCTGTCTGCCCAGGACCCCAGCGCACTCCCCTGTCTGCCCAGGACCCCAGCATGCTCTCCTGTCTGCTCAGGACCCCAGCGCACTCCCCTGTCCGCTCAGGACCCCAGCATGCTCCCCTGTCCGCTCAGGACCCCAGCATACTCCCCTGTCCACTCAGGACCCCAGCGCACTCCCCTGTCCGCTCAGGACCCCAGCGCACTCCCCTGTCCGCTCAGGACCCCAGCGCACTCCCCTGTCCGCTCAGGACCCCAGCGCACTCCCCTGTCCGCTCAGGACCCCAGCGCACTCCCCTGTCCGCTCAGGACCCCAGCGCACTCCCCTGTCCGCTCAGGACCCCAGCGCACTCCCCTGTCCGCTCAGGACCCCAGCACACTCCCTTGTCCACTCAGGACCCCAGCACACTCCCCTGTCCGCTCCGGACCCCAGAGCACTTCCCTGTCAGCAAACTCCCCTGTCCGCTCTGGACCCCAGCGGACTCCTTTGTCCGCTCTGGACCCCAGCGCACTCCCCTGTCCGCTCTGGACCCCAGCGCACTCCCCTGTCCGCTCTGGACCCCAGCGCACTCCCCTGTCCACTCAGGACCCCAGCGCACTCTTCTGTCCGCTCAGGACCCCAGCGCACTCCCCTGTCTGCTCAGGACCCCAGCGCACTTTCCTGTCAGCAAACTACCCTGTCCGCTCTGGACCCCAGCGCACTCCCCTGTCCGCTCTGGACCCCAGCGCACTCCCCTGTCCACTCAGGACCCCAGCGCACTCTTCTGTCCGCTCAGGACCCCAGCGCACTCCCCTGTCCGCTCAGGACCCCAGCGCACTCCCCTGTCCGCTCAGGACCCCAGCGCACTCCCCTGTCCGCTCAGGACCCCAGCGCACTCCCCTGTCCGCTCAGGACCCCAGCGCACTCCCCTGTCCGCTCAGGACCCCAGCGCACTCCCCTGTCCGCTCAGGACCCCAGCGCACTCCCCTGTCCGCTCAGGACCCCAGCACACTCCCTTGTCCACTCAGGACCCCAGCACACTCCCCTGTCCGCTCCGGACCCCAGAGCACTTCCCTGTCAGCAAACTCCCCTGTCCGCTCTGGACCCCAGCGGACTCCTTTGTCCGCTCTGGACCCCAGCGCACTCCCCTGTCCGCTCTGGACCCCAGCGCACTCCCCTGTCCGCTCTGGACCCCAGCGCACTCCCCTGTCCACTCAGGACCCCAGCGCACTCTTCTGTCCGCTCAGGACCCCAGCGCACTCCCCTGTCTGCTCAGGACCCCAGCGCACTTCCCTGTCAGCAAACTACCCTGTCCGCTCTGGACCCCAGCGCACTCCCCTGTCCGCTCTGGACCCCAGCGCACTCCCCTGTCCACTCAGGACCCCAGCGCACTCTTCTGTCCGCTCAGGACCCCAGCGCACTCCCCTGTCCGCTCAGGACCCCAGCGCACTCCCCTGTCCGCTCAGGACCCCAGCGCACTCCCCTGTCCGCTCAGGACCCCAGCGCACTCCCCTGTCCGCTCAGGACCCCAGCGCACTCCCCTGTCCGCTCAGGACCCCAGCGCACTCCCCTGTCCGCTCAGGACCCCAGCACACTCCCTTGTCCACTCAGGACCCCAGCACACTCCCCTGTCCGCTCCGGACCCCAGAGCACTTCCCTGTCAGCAAACTCCCCTGTCCGCTCTGGACCCCAGCGGACTCCTTTGTCCGCTCGCACTCCCCTGTCCGCTCTGGACCCCAGTGCACTCCCCTGTCCACTCAGGACCCCAGCGCACTCTTCTGTCCGCTCAGGACCCCAGCGCACTCCCCTGTCTGCTCAGGACCCCAGCGCACTTCCCTGTCAGCAAACTACCCTGTCCGCTCTGGACCCCAGCGCACTCCCCTGTCCGCTCTGGACCCCAGCGCACTCCCCTGTCCACTCAGGACCCCAGCGCACTCTTCTGTCCGCTCAGGACCCCAGCGCACTCCCCTGTCCGCTCAGGACCCCAGCGCACTCCCCTGTCTGCCCAGGACCCCAGCGCACTCCCCTGTCTGCCCAGGACCCCAGCGCACTCCCCTGTCTGCCCAGGACCCCAGCGCACTCCCCTGTCTGCCAGGACCCCAGCGCACTCCCCTGTCTGCCCAGGACCCCAGCGCACTCCCCTGTCTGCCCAGGACCCCAGCGCACTCCCCTGTCTGCCCAGGACACCAGAGCACTCCCCTGTCTGCCCAGGACCCCAGCGCACTCCCCTGTCTGCCCAGGACCCCAGCGCACTCCCCTGTCTGCCCAGGACCCCAGCGCACTCCCCTGTCTGCCCAGGACCCCAGCGCACTCCCCTGTCTGCCCAGGACCCCAGCGCACTCCCCTGTCTGCCCAGGACCCCAGCGCACTCCCCTGTCTGCCCAGGACCCCAGCGCACTCCCCTGTCTGCCCAGGACCCCAGCGCACTCCCCTGTCTGCCCAGGACCCCAGCGCACTCCCCTGTCTGCCCAGGACCCCAGCGCACTCCCCTGTCTGCCCAGGACCCCAGCGCACTCCCCTGTCTGCCCAGGACCCCAGCGCACTCCCCTGTCTGCCCAGGACCCCAGTGCACTCCCCTGTCTGCCCAGGACCCCAGCGCACTTCCCTGTCAGCAAACTCCCCTGTCCGCTCTGGACCCCAGCGGACTCCTTTGTCTGCTCTGGACCCCAGCGCACTTTCCTGTCAGCAAACTACCCTGTCCGCTCTGGACCCCAGCGCACTCCCCTGTCCGCTCTGGACCCCAGCGCACTCCCCTGTCCACTCAGGACCCCAGCGCACTCCCCTGTCTGCTCAGGACACCAGTGCACTCCCCTGTCTGCTCAGGACCCCAGCGCACTCCCCTGTCTGCTCAGGACCCCAGCGCACTCCCTTGTCTGCTCAGGACCCCAGCGCACTCCCCTGTCTGCTCAGGACCCCAGCGCACTCCCCTGTCTGCTCAGGACCCCAGCGCACTCCCCTGTCTGCTCAGGACCCCAGCGCACTCCCCTGTCTGCTCAGGACCCCAGTGCACTCCCCTGTCTTCTCAGGACCCCAGTGCACTCCCCTGTCTTCTCAGGACCCCAGTGCACTCCCCTGTCTTCTCAGGACCCCAGTGCACTCCCCTGTCTTCTCAGGACCCCAGTGCACTCCCCTGTCCGCTCAAGACCCCAGAGCACTTCCCTGTCAGCAATCTCACCTGTCTGCTCGTGACCCCAGCGCACTCTCCTGTCCGCTCAGGACCCCGGCACACTCCCCTGTCCGCTCAGGACCCCAGCGCACTCCCCTGTCCGCTCAGGACCCCGGCACACTCCCCTGTCCGCTCTGGACCCCAGCGCACTCCCCTGTCCGCCTGCTCACTCCTCACATCTTCTTACTCTGTCCCCAACAGTGCACCTGTACCCAGTGACCCCACAGCATATACATTACATGAATATATACGTGCCACCGGGTAATGAGGAGCTGGTACTCTGGAGCTGATGGGAAGGACCGGTGAGTGTGTGTTCTGCTTCCAACACTCTGCACAGGCCCCAGAAGAGCACACTATAGATAGTGGGAGATCTGTCACTCAACCGCCACACACCTGACTGCCCTCAAGTGAGAGCTTCCTGTCTGGAGTGATCAGTAGTTTTTATCAGGCAGCCATATTGCAGCATTGATCTCCGGCAGATTCGATCGCATTGATCAGATCTGCCAGGTAAAATTGACAAGTGTATGTGCAGCTTTACAGTCCTCTAACAGGAAGTGATAATGTTTCTCTATTTGCAGCGCGGAGTCCCAGCATCAGGAACCTCTCAGAGACTCGTCTCTCTGTATCCACAGACTGTACAACGGATGATGTCACACCAGATTGTCCAGAAGAGAACCCCATCACCCCAAATACCTTCCCAAGATCTTCCCCTCCCCCCGGCTCTGGAGGGGCCCATTCTGGAAAACCAGGGGGGGAGGGATTCATCTGCTCTGAGTGTGGGAAATGCTACATGTACAAAACTAGTCTTCAGAGACACGCAAGAACTCACGCTGGAGAGAGGCCATTTTCAGCTGCTGAGTCTGAGACAACTTTTACCCCACACAGGCGTGAAATATCTTACAAGGCCGATAAGTACCATTATTGTCCTGAGTGTGGAAACCAGTTCCAAAATAAAGATCAGCTTGTCGAACATCAGAAAACTCGAGCAGCCAAGAAGCCCTATACTTGTCCTGAGTGTGGGAAATGGTTTGAGAATGAATGTAACCTCTCTTCACACCAAAGATGTCACAATAGTAAGAAGCCCTATTCCTGTTCCGAGTGTGGGAAATCTTTTGAGGAGAAAGCTCACCTTGCCATGCATCTGAGGTTTCATACAAGAGAAAAGCCTTATGCCTGTTCTGAGTGTGGGAAATGCTATGGACAGAAATCACATCTTGTGTTACATCAGAAGTCACACATGGTGTATGGTCCTTTTTCCTGTTCTGAGTGTGGGAAACATTTTGTAGAAAAAGGACAGTTCATCTTACATCAGGCATCTCACAGTGGAAAGAAGATACTTTCTTGTTCTGAGTGTGGGAAAAGTTTCACTTGTAAATCAGTGTTGTATCAACATAAGAAATCTCATACTGAAGAAAAGGCATTTCTGTGCTCTGAGTGTGGGAAATATTTTAAATATAAAGCACAACTCACTGTACATAAGAGGACACACACTGGAGAGACACCGTATGCATGTTCTGAGTGTGGGCAATCTTTTCTATACTCAGCAGAACTTACTAGACATCTGATGTATCACACTGGGGAAAAGTCCTATACTTGTCCTGAGTGTGGGAAAGGCTTTATAAATAATATATATCTAACCATACATATGAGAAACCACACTGACGAGAGACCATTTTCATGTTCCGAATGTGGGAAATGTTTTAAGCAGAAACCACACCTCGTTGTGCATCTGAGATCTCACACCGGTGAGAAGCCATATGCGTGTCCAGAGTGTGGGAAATGTTTTTCACAGAAACCACACCTTCGGGTACATCAGAGGTGTCACACAGGCGAGAAGCCATACGCTTGTCTGGAGTGCGGGAAACGATTTGCAAATAAAACGTATCTTACAACACATCAGAGAATTCATACAGGCGAGAAGCCATATTCCTGTGCTGAGTGTGGGAAATGTTTTAGTCAACATCCAGAGCTGGTTTTACATCGTCGCAAATATCATACAGGAGAGAAGCCATATTCCTGCCATGAGTGTGGGAAATTATTTGCAGCTAAATCAGAACTTGTGAGACATCAGAAAAGCAAACATTAATCTCCTGGTGCTGAGACCATGACCCCTGCTATAATACAAAGACTGCAACCCCGGCTATTACACCGAGAATGTGACCCCTGTGACCCCTACATAGAGAGAGAGACTGTAATCCTTGCTATTATATAGAGAGACTGTAACCCTTGCTATTATACAGAGAGACTGTGACCCCTGCTATTATACAGAGGGACTGTGACCCCTGCTATTATACAGAGGGACTGTGACCCCTGCTATTATACAGAGGGACTGTGACCCCTGCTATATTATGCATAGAGACACTAATCCTTGCTATTATATAGAGAGATTGTGATCCCTTCTATTATACAGAGAGACTGTGACCCCTGCTAATATACAGAGAGACTGGGACCCCTGCTGTTACACAGAGAGACTGGGACCCCTGCTGTTACACAGAGATACTGTGACCCCTGCTGTTAGACAGAGAGACTGTGACCCCTGCTGTTACACAGAGACTGTGACCCCTGCTGTTACACAGAGAGACTGTGACCCCTGCTGTTACACAGAGAGACTGTGACCCCTGCTGTTACACAGAGAGACTGTGACCCCTGCTGTTACACAGAGAGACTGTGACCCCTGCTGTTACACAGAGAGACTGTGACCCCTGCTGTTACACAGAGAGACTGTGACCCCTGCTGTTACACAGAGAGACAGTGACCCCTGCTGTTACACAGAGAGACTGTGACCCCTGCTGTTACACAGAGAGACTGTGACCCCTGCTGTTACACAGAGAGACTGTGACCCCTGCTGTTACACAGAGAGACCGTGACCCCTGCTGTTACACAGAGAGACCGCGACCCCTGCTGTTACACAGAGAGACCGCGACCCCTGCTGTTACACAGAGAGACCGCGACCCCTGCTGTTACACAGAGAGACCGCGACCCCTGCGGTGACGCAGAGGCCGCGACCCCTGCGGTGACGCAGAGGCCGCGACCCCTGCGGTGACGCAGAGGCCGCGACCCCTGCGGTGACGCAGAGGCCGCGACCCCTGCGGTGATGCAGAGGCCGCGACCCCTGCGGTGACGCAGAGGCCGCGACCCCTGCGGTGACGCAGAGGCCGCGACCCCTGCGGTGACGCAGAGGCCGCGACCCCTGCGGTGACGCAGAGGCCGCGACCCCTGCCTGCTGTTACACAGAGAGACTGCGACCCCTGCTGTTACACAGAGAGACTGCGACCCCTGCTGTGACGCAGAGACTGCAACTCCTGCTGTGACGCAGAGACTGCGACCCCCTGCTGTGACGCAGAGGGACTGGGACCCCTGCTGTGACGCAGAGGCTGCGACCCCTGCTGTGACGCAGAGGCTGCGACCCCTGCTGTGACGCAGAGGCTGCGACCCCTGCTGTGAAGCAGAGGCTGCGACCCCTGCTGTGACGCAGAGGCTGCGACCCCTGCTGTGACGCAGAGGCTGCGACCCCTGCGGTGACGCAGAGGCTGCGACCCCTGCGGCTTCAAGTTAGATAGGAGATTATATTCTCTGATGACAAAGTGCCTTTCTTTAATTACCTGGAACATAAGAGCATCCTTCAGTCAGGCAGCTCAAACAGGTGCGATCCCCAGGCTGGAAAGGACCACTGTGCTCTGCTGCTGCCAGAGAAGCCTACAGCACAGCAGGGGGGAGACACCCGGGAGACAGAGGTTTTACTATGTACAGCACAGCAGGGGGGAGACACCCGGGAGACAGAGGTTTTACTATCTACAGCACAGCAGGGGGGAGACACCAGGGAGACAGAGGTTTTACTATCTACAGCACAGCAGGGGGCAGACACCCGGGAGACAGATGTTTTACTATCTACAGCACAGCGGGGGGTAGACAACCGGGAGACAGATGTTTTACTATCTACAGCACAGCAGGGGGCAGACAGATGTTTTACTACTTACAGCACAGCAGGGGGCAGACACCCGGGAGACAGATGTTTTACTATCTACAGCACAGCAGGGGGCAGACACCCGGGAGACAGATGTTTTACTATCTACAGCACAGCAGGGGGGAGACACCCGGGAGACAGAGGTTTTACTATCTACAGCACAGCAGGGGGCAGACACCCGGGAGACAGATGTTTTACTATCTACAGCACAGCAGGGGGGAGACACCCGGGACACAGATGTTTTACTATCTACAGCACAGCAGGGGGGAGACACCCGGGACACAGATGTTTTACTATCTACAGCACAGCAGGGGGGAGACACCCGGGACACAGATGTTTTACTATCTACAGCACAGCGGGGGGTAGACACCCGGGAGACAGATGTTTTACTATCTACAGCACAGCAGGGGGCAGACAGATGTTTTACTACTTACAGCACAGCAGGGGGCAGACACCCGGGAGACAGATGTTTTACTATCTACAGCACAGCAGGGGGCAGACACCCGGGAGACAGATGTTTTACTATCTACAGCACAGCAGGGGGCAGACAGATGTTTTACTACTTACAGCACAGCAGGGGGCAGACACCCGGGAGACAGATGTTTTACTATCTACAGCACAGCAGGGGGCAGACACCCGTGAGACAGATGTTTTACTATCTACAGCACAGCAGGGGGCAGACACCCGGAGACAGATGTTTTACTATCTACAGCACAGCAGGGGGCAGACACCCGGAGACAGATGTTTTACTATCTACAGCACAGCGGGGGGCAGACACCCGGGACACAGATGTTTTACTATCTACAGCACAGCAGGGGGGAGACACCCGGGAGACAGATGTTTTACTATCTACAGCACAGCAGGGGGCAGACACCCGGGAGACAGAGGTTTTACTTTCCTTGCCTTTTCATGTGGACCTGAAATATGGTTTATGATAAAAGTTGATGGATTAAGGATCCAATCAATTGAACTATTTGTCGTATTGGTAAACCTTATTGCAGATGTAAAGCTTCCACTCTGGAAATATAGAGACTTTCAGAGGTTTGTCAGGGAAACCTTCCCCTTTGAGGAGTGTAACTTTTGTTATTATTATTATTATTATTTAGTATTTATATAGCGCCAACATCTTCCGCAGCGCTGTACAGAGTATATATAGTCTTGTCACTAACTGTCCCTCAAAGGAGCTCACAATCTAATCCCTACCATAGTCATATGTCTATGTATGTATTGTGTAATGCATGTATATTTTAGTCTAGAGCCAATTTAGGGGGAAGCCAATTAATGTATCTGTATGTTTTTGGGATGTGGGAGGAAACTCGCGTACCCGGAGGAAACCCACACAGACACGGGGAGAACATACAAACTCCTTGCAGATGTTGACTTGGCTGGGATTCGAACCGGCGACGTAGCTGTTGATGGTGATGGTCTTGCAGAGATTTTACAAGTGTCCTTTCATAAAATGTACCCCTTACATGTAAAAGCAGATGTTCTTCCTTCCCCATAGAGTAATTTAAGTCCTTGCTAGCCAACTGGTTTTCATTACTAGGGCTGAAAGAGAATATCACTAGCCAAAGCATAACAAAAGGGCCATTCAGTTCTGTTTTAACCTCCTTGGCGGTTAAATTTTTTTGCCAAAGAGGCTGCATTACACTTTTTTTTGTAATTTTTTTTTTCTGTTTCATGTAGCTACCCGAGTAGTAGCTACATGAAACACCACTAGAGGGCGCATCTAGTCCGATCGCCGCCGGCAACAACAGCAAACAGGAGATTGCATATAGAACGCGCTCTCCTGTTTGGCTTCTCCTGTTGCCATGGCGACGATCGGAATGACGTCATGGACGTCAGCCCTTTGCGCTGCCCGGGAGTGATTGGTCTGGGCTGCGCAGGGCTCTGGCGGGGGCCCTCTTCCGCCGCTGCGTGCGGCCGATCGCCGCGCGGCAGCGCCGATCAAGCTGTACGATCAGGCCACGCGTACAGCACTTTACAGAATTTAAATCGCCCCACCAGGGACTGAGATATCCTCCGAGGCGGCTTACCCCGAGCTCAGCTCGGGGTTACCGCTAAGGAGGTTAATTGGCTTGACCACGTGTCATAGAAGATTGAAATGTAAAACTTTCAAGAGCGAGTGAGCAATTATATGCAAATGTTATGCAATTTTATTGATGACCAGATACGGAGAGATACTTAATCCTGTTTTATACACTCTTATTTAATAAATGTTAAAAACATTTTATATTCCCAGCGCTAAAACTTCAACATCTGTTAAAACAAGTATTGTAAATGTTCAAGATTCTTGTGGGGACGTATCTATTGATAATGAGAGGAGGCAGAATGGGATCTAATGGATCTAATGGATCTAAAAAAGAAAGGGCGCAGACTAGAAAGACAGTGGCGTAAATTAGGGTCTGAGGAGCACAAATATTGCCTAGTTCAACACCTCAGACAATACCAACAAGCAATAACCAAGAAAAAAATCAGACTTTATCTCACACAAAATATCTACCACCAACAACAGAGCTGCTCAACTCTTCCATACGGTGGAATCACTCTGCAGTCCTTCCTGCCTAAAAGCCCCAACCACATTCTCCAGGGAAAGGTGTGAAGAATTCTCTGCCTTCTTCACAAACAAGGTGTCTACCATCCGTGCCAGCATTACACCAACAACATCAATTGACCACTGGACTTTGCATATGCCTACTACCGTACCACCATGGCAAGTCTTTGACACTCTGAGTGAAGAAGATTTTGGAATTCTCATTCAAAGTCTCCGCCCAACTACCTGCGACCTGGATCCTGGCCCAACTGGATCCTTAATGCAGTGCCCAGAGCTGATTAGGCCAGCACTTCACAAAATCACTCAGTGCTCCTTGCAAAGTGGACTTTTCCCAGAAGAACTAAAGAAAGCAATCATAAAACCCCTCTTGAAGAAACCATCACTAGATCCTGATTCTGTGGCCAACTACAGAGCTGTGGCGAACTTACCATTCCTGTCAAAAGTTATCGAGAAAGCAGTCGCCAACCAGCTAGAAGCCAGGCAGATAACAACATCTTTGATACTTTTCAGTCAGGATTCAGGAAAAGGCACAGCACTGAAACGGCATTAGTCCGAGTAATGAATGATCTACCTGATTGCTCAATTCTGTTTCTTCTTGACTTGTCTGCAGCATTTGATACTGTGGATCATGAAATACTAATCCAGCGACTGATTAATTACTGTGGCCTAAGGGGTACTGTTCTTAGCTGGTTTCAGACCTTCCTATCTGGCAGGACACAGCAAGTATGTCTGGGCACACACTACTCTAATCCAGTGCCACTTGCCTATGGAGTTCCACAAGGTTCTGTACTATCAACATTACTCTTTGCAGTCTACATGCTCCCACTGGGCAAAATAATCCAGAACTATGGCCTAGGATACCATTGTTATGCAGATGACACACAACTGTATCTGTCCTTCAAGCCTGGCACCAAGACCCATCAGCATCCATAAATGCGTGTCTACTGGATTTACAAAATTGAATGAACACCAGCTGATTGAGGCTGAACTCTGACAAAACAGAGGTGTTGGTGGTAGGTGGTCCACACATGATGGATAAAGTTCAAAACACTCACCACCTCAAACTAGCAATTGGGGGAGATACTGTACAGTATAAAGACTCTGTGCGAAACCTTGGGGTGATCCTGGATGGAAATCTAAAACTCAGACAGCAGGTATCAGCTGTCGTCAAGTCTTCCTTCTTCCATCTAAGAAATATAGCGAAAATCAAACACCTTATCCCAGCTGAAGACCTACCTACCTGCCCTGGTTCATGCATTTGTATCCTCCCGCCTAGACTACTGCAATGCCCTGTTCATTGGATCTACAGAAAAGGTTCTGTGCCCCTTACAGCTAGTACAGAATGCTGCAGCCAGACTACTAGCCAACGCCCCCCGCAGCTCACACATCACCCCAGTACTGCAATGCCTCCCGCAGCTCACACATCTCCCCAGTACTGCAATGGCCCCCGCAGCTCATACATCACCCCAGTACTGCAATGCCCCCCGCAGCTCACACATCTCCCCAGTACTGCAAACTCTTCACTGGTTGCCAGTAAAATGGAGAATCAATTTTAAGATCTGCCTGCTGACATTCAAGGCTCTACACTACATGGCACCCAAATACATAGCGGATCTATTGGAACTTTATGCCCCTTCACGCACCCTCCGCTCTGCCAACAAGATGAAGCTGGTTATTCCCAGGATACACTTAACATTTTGTGCTCGGGCCTTTTCCTATGCAGGACCTACTCTATGGAACTCACTTCCACAATCAGTACGAGAGGCTCCCTCTCTGGACAGCTTTAAGAAAGGCTAAAAACTCACCTCTTTTCCCGAGCCTTTGAGACTGCATAATGCAGGGTCACAGCGCTTTGAGTCCCCAGGGAGAAAAGCGCTATACAAATATTATTGTTATTGTTGTTTTTATTGTTATATACACACACACACCACATACACACACACCACATACACGCACACAACACCTACCACGTACACACCACATACACACACACCACATACAAACTACACACAACCACATACACACACCACATAAAAACTACACACACAAAACCACATAAACACATACCACACACATACACACACCACATACACACACATACATGCACATACACACCACATATACACACACATCTACTCAGGCACGCTATAATACACAGACACAAATCCATATGTCTTCCTACACAGACCTACATTGAAGACAAAGAACCATCATTCTTTTTCATTTTTGTTTGAAATCTTTTGTAGCTATTTTTTATTATGCTATGAAGAATTGTACTATGGACATTGTATTTTTATAAATTGGTGAGTTAATAAACTTCACTTAAGACACTTCAAGGCTGTGATAAGTGTTATTACCTTAAAGGGACTCCGAGCAGTGCAAAAACTATGGAAAGATGCATATCATTTTAAAGCTCTCTTTCTCCTCTTTCCAGTGATATATAAACCGCCACCCTACGCCTTTTATTTTTCGCTATTTCCGCGATTGAAATTGCCACGGCCGCGATTTCAATCGCGAAAATAGAGAAAACTAAAAGGCGTAGGGCGACGATTTAGGTGTCGCCAGAAAGAGGAGAAAGAGAGCTTTAAAATGATATCCATCTTTCCATAGTTACATTGTATTACACAGGGCGACTTTTTCTGCTGAATGGAGCTGCAGAATTCGACAAAAAGTCGCCCTGTGTAATACAAGTAACTATGGAAAGATGGATATCATTTTAAAGCTCTCTTTCTCCTCTTTCTGGTGACACCTAAATCTCCGCCCTACACCTTTTAGTTTTCTCTATTTTCGCGATTGAAATCGCGGCCGCTGCAATTTCAATCGCGAAAATAGCGAAAACTAAAAGGCGTAGGACGGCGGTTTATATATCATTGGAAAGAGGAGAAAGAGAGCTTTAAAATGATATGCATCTTTCCATAGTTTCTGCACTGCTCGGAGTCCCTTTAAGTTATTGTTTTTTGTTTAATAGGACTACGTTTCTTTTATGCTGTTGTTCTAAACTTTCTAGTCGATGGAATAATTTGACTGCAAAGGTCATAGTGCCTTGTTACTTATAGATATAAGTTCCAGCTTATTGGGGCTCTCTCAGCCCTCTGCTCAATAAGCTCATGATTGTCCTTTCCTGGAATGGGGAGATGTTAATCTGCGTCTCCTTGCATTCTATGGAATGACAAATTGAAATAAGTGTATGACATAAATCTTCACACCATCATTGTTTTTCATATATCCTTCATCTTATCTAAATTGTTAATATTTCAATAGAGACAGCTATTTTCTAACAGTATCTATCATTTCATGTTGTATCATTTTATGTGATAACAATATATTATTTTACATCTTTCAATTCTGAGTTGACATTGCATGTAATATGTGAATCTGGCTAAATTGCATGACATTATTAATCAATAAACCTGTCATGGAAAAAAAATAGACACTTCAGCCAATCAGCCTTTTGTTCTAACATCAGAAGCAAGCACTGGAAATATTATTTATGACATCTTCAAATTTATAACAGGACCTGAACTCTTGCACAAGACAGAAGAGAAACCGAGATAAGTGCACCCTCTATGTATTTAGTATGTATTTAGAGACAGTGTAATTTCCTCTCATTTGTGTCTAATCACAAGCTGGAATTTGATCTCTCCCCTGTGTCACATGACTGCCACGGAAGAGATGGCAGATGAGCTCGTTTGAAAGCACAGATTGTTAACAATATGTCTGCTTCTATGAACCAGGAAGTAGAAACTGTGCAGATTTATTTTAGGATCTGTATCAGCCATAACAAAGTATTTGTATTTTGTTTAAAGGTTATCGTGCTGTTGTGTATCTTTTAGAGCAGAGAGGGCATTCTGAGTTCAGGTCCGCTTTAAGAGGTACTGTACTTGTGAAAAGTATATCGTTGATTGCTAATATCCTGCTGATCATCAACATACCCCTTTTATGAAGCTGGCATAAGACGCAACCCCGTTATTCAACTTCTGAGGGAGGGAATGTCACACCCTATTTATGTCTGGTATTAATGTGATCCATATTCTTTGAGGTTTTTCAATTTGCTATTATTATTTGTGTGCAATGAACATTGCCTGAATGAAATATAGACCAATCATATATTTGAAGCTTATATTTCCAAAAGTCAGGGGTCAATAACCCTCAGAGCAGGGGCTGAACCTGAGCTCCGCCCTCAGAGCAGGGGTGTATAAGAGAGAACACTGCATTTTCAGACTCAGTTCTCCATTTTGACCACAACCGAAGCTAGCAGAGAACCCAAGGCTGGCTACCATCTTGCTTGGACCTCCACAAAGTACAGATTTCTTCCAAATCCTTAAGAATTAATTTTCTTTGTTTTTCCATTTTACTTTATAATGTGGCTACTATTGTAGCCATTGAAGTATTGTATTGTTTCAGTAATTTTAGATTGTTAACCCTTTCTGCTTAGTCCAGACTAGCTAGCGGGTCCCTCTTTTCCCGAATAAAAGAGGTGGTGGCAGCCTTGTAACAAAATTGTGTATATTGAAGTGCTTGTGTCACTCACAGGTTCCCTTCTGGTCTGTCTGTTTGCCCAATTCCAGCAGTTTCGGCGCATTGATTGCATCCATGAATTTGGATGGTCTTTGGCCTGAAGCAGATTGGGAGGCATTGAGTGGTCTGGTCAGTAGGGGGTGTGTGACGCCTGCTATTATGGAGAGTCTGTGGCCACTCTTATTACACGCAGAGACTGTGAGCCCTGCTGTTCCTTTAACCTGTAGGGGACCGCCTAACGCCGATCGGAGTAAAGTCCTGGGACGGGGATTCGCAGGAGATCGGAGACTGTTAGACAGCAAAACCGCCGTCCGTACAGCACTGCAATCTAAGGCAGCGCTGTACTGGGGACAGCCGTGTGACACGGCTGTCCCGCTATTAGGCTCAGGGGTGATCCGCTGTCATAGGCTGTAGACTATGACAGCCGATCACAGTGATTGGCTGGTGGGGGGAGGGTGGGGAGGACTATGAAAATAAAAAAAAAATAGCTATATTTAAAAACAAAAATTGGCTAAAAAAAAAAAAATCCTAGGAGCGATCAAAGCCCACCAACAGAGAGCTCTGTTGGTGGGCTGAAAAGGGGAAATCACTTGTGTGCTGAGTTGTGCGACCCTGCAGCGAGGCCTTAAAGCTGCAGTGGCCTAATTTGTGAAAAATGGCCTGGTCTTTAGGAGGGTTTAAGCCCTTGGTCCTAAAGGTGGCCACTAACGGTCCAATTTCTAGTGAAAAATCATTTAAGCAATCAGAAATTCCGATCAGATTGGTTGCAAATAATCTCTGTTGGGCACAATGGATTATGAACGATTCGTTGTCTGACTGGATTCTCATCGAAACCAAAATTTGAATTTTCTTGTTGGTTGTGATAGATAGAAAGCAAAGATTGGTTCGTTGATGGTATAGTGAACGATTTCACTTCCAATCAGAATTTCTGATCGCTCTAATGATTTTTTGCTAGAAATTGAACCGTTAGTGGCCACCTTTAAGTGGTTAAGGCCTCTTTTCCACGAGCAGTTAAACTGCGTGCTCAGCAAGCGGTTACCAGGCAGCAGTGAGCAGTTACCAGGCAGCAGTGAGCAGTTACCAGGCAGCAGTGAGCAGTTACCAGGCAGCAGTGAGCAGTTACCAGGCAGCAACAAGCAGTTACCAGGCAGCAGTGAGCAGTTGTGAGAGTTTGAGAGGCATTTCACTGCCTATCAACTACCTGTGGAAAAAAGGCCTCACTGTGTTTATTGAGGTAAATCAGAAGAAGAAGAAAAACAGGAGGAATACAATTTATGGTAAGTGAAAAAGCGTCAAAACAAATACCAAATAACAAGGTATAAAAGAGTACAGAGAAATATGATCTCGCTTTTATGTAGGTGATTTATGCTTCACATAATCCACCATAACCCCGGATTTTAATAACCTGTAAAGGAAATGCACATAGCAAAGAAATGAACAGCGCTACTTAAAAACAGATAAGTGCCTACCTGCAAAAGAGTGCAAGCCCCACTTGTGGGATATAATACACACCGAGCATACACATAACCTGTCTACCACTGGAGGAGGATGTTGGTTTCCTGTAACAGCTTGCATGCAACCTATTAAGTACTCGTCCCTCCCACTGCGGAGAAGTCAACCCCCTATGGGAGGGGACCTAACACTAAATCCTAACCTATACATATGCATAGCCTGGGTGCGCTACCAAGTAAAATCGAAAATTGCGCAAAAGGTGGATCAGCGCATCACCAGGCCGCCTCCGAATGGCCTCCAATCAGAGGTGCGCTGAGCCCCCCCAGAGACTGCAAACGCACCTTGAACCCAAACAGAAGCTCTGCATATACACCAAAAGCAAGGCTGCTAAGTGGGAGCAGCTGACCAAAAATGAATTAAATTAGTACATAGCAAAGAAATGAACAGCGCTACTTAAAAACAGATAAGTGCCTACCTGCAAAAGAGTGCAAGCCCCACTTGTGGGATAAAATACACACCCAGCATACACATGACCTGTCTACCACTGGAGGATGTTGGTTTCCTGTAACAGCTTGCATGCAACTTGTTAAGTACTCGTCCCTCCCACTGCGGAGAAGTCAACTCCCTATGGGAGGGGACCTAACACTAACTAAATCCTACCTATACATATGCATAGCCTGGCTGCGCTACCAAGTAAAATCGAAAATTGCGCAAAAGGTGGATCAGCGCATCACCAGGCCGCCTCCGAATGGCCTCCAATCAGAGGTGCGCTGAGCCCCCCCAGAAACTGCAAACGCACCTTGAACCCAAACGGAAGCTCTGCATATACACCAAAAGCAAAGCTGTTAAGTGGGAGCAGCTGACCAAAAATGAATTAAATTAGTACATGGCAAGGAAATGAACAGTGTTATAATTTAAGTAGGCCTCAGTTATTTGGACTGAGTTAGTCAAAAAGGCTTGGGGTGCAGACCTGCCCTTTAAGGGGATTTTCTCTTAGAGAGAAAATCTACAGTTCTGTCAGCAGAACGAGGACATACCAAGAAGCTGTTCTATGGACAAGGCCACAGGTCTCACTGACCTCAACATGTACACCACAAGAACAATCAACATAGGCCATGTTTACAAAATACCACATTCCAGTATGTAAGCGAAAGGCATCATTAAATATTAATCGAGTAGGTGTGTATTATGACACCACGAGGGGTCTAAGCCAATAGTCCGGTCTGGGGGATGGCTAAGATGAGGTCACATTTAACTCTTTCCTAGTCGGTATTAAAGAGCTGGGTGGGCGAACGGAGCTCTCTTTGATTCCTGCTCTGCTTCCTACTTTAATGCTATCTAGATGCTGACTGGGACATCTAAGTATTTCCATTCTTTATGTAAGCTAATCTAATGTACGCTGTACATAGGTAGTCTAGAGTAATGTAGTCTAGAAAGAAGGTAACTGACTAAAATTCAGGAGGAAGGTTAGTCAAGAGCTGTAATGACAAGAACTTAAACATGAGGATCTGCTTTGCTAGGATATGATGAACTGTATCTGTCTATCTGTGTAGTGAATAAACTCCTTAAATATTGAAGAAGCCTGAGAAAAGTCTATCTCCTGCTTGCTGTGTTGAGAGTCAAGTTATCTCACAGTCTGTGAGATGCAACTACAAGAAGTTGCTGGTGTCGAAACAGTTAAGGCGATTTATAACAAACGGCGCTACTTAAAAACAGACAAGTGCCTACCTGCAAAAGAGTGCAAGCCCCACTTGTGGGATATAATACACACCGAGCATACACATGACCTGTCTACCACTGGAGGAGGATGTTAGTTTCCTGTAACAGCTTGCATGCAACTTGTTAAGTACTCGTCCCTCCCACTGCGCTGATCCACCTTTTGCGCAATTGTAAAGGAAATGCAGTCATATCCTATGGTCTCTGAGTGAATCAACAATACATGCTAACACAGATTGCTCTTATGATTCATGGTGTAGTGTCTACATTTGATTTGGACCAAGCATCCAAGTTTGCTTGCTATTTGGGGAAGTAATTAGTCATAATATGATGTAAATAATCCAAAAACCTGACTTCCTCTATTCTGCCTTGATTGAATGGGAGACTAGGTGTCTTCCAACGTTTAGCTATTACCCAAAGGCTAGAACGGATAGATGTAACATATACCCTTCTCCAGTTCTTTGGTGCTGTTAAATTGGGTGCTAATAATAGCTTGTGAATGTCTGTGTCCCAGTCTGCATAATCCTACTGTTTTGATCATTCATTGTTTCTGTCATATGGGAGTAGAGCAACAAAACCCTGCTGGTGATGGGGGTTGAAGACAGATCTAGGCTTTCATAGAACGTTAGACAAGCCATCATGACTAGAGTGTTTTATTAAGGTTTGAGTTGGTAATATTGGCATTGCTCTGAATCCAGGAGCTGCCTATTCAATTGGAAAAGAGAATGAGGGATACATTTATCTGCCATCCAAAAGTGGTTAGAGGTGGTAAGATCCTAAAACTTCTACCTTTTGTAACTGACTGCTATCCAAAAATGGAGGGGGGGGGGGGGGAGACTCTGGATCAAGTGCTGTAAAAACAGCGCAGGAGATTTGGGCGCAGCGGCGCCACCATAGGCCATAAATAGAAATTACAGCTATAGCCGCGCTCAGTGACTGATTTGGCCGCTGTCAGAAGACGGAGCACAAATCACTACAAGAACACTGTAATTCGGCCGCCAGCAATAGCTGGAAGCTGTATTACATCTTTCACCACTATCCATGGTGACCTGGAGGGGGAATAGTAAACAATGCTGCTGGGACTTGAGCAGGGTGAGCCGTTTATCAGCTGTATCCTGCGCCCAAGTCTCTGGGCAGCTATGTTACAAGTATGCCTCCGGTAAAGTAAAGTTTGGGAGCGCTAAGATGAAAGATCTCTGTAGCTACACCAGAGGCAAAGGTTGTCCGCTGCTAGGTTTAGATTCTTTTCTTAGAAGCCGCTGATTTGCTGGCTTAAGGCCAGAGAGTATAGAGATGTTATATGGTAAGATAGAGGAGGGTTCAAACTGTGCCCAGGGTAGAGCCGTACTGGGTCTAAGCCAGAGTAGCATTTGTGAAAACCTTGATGCCAAGAGGAAAAGCTGAAGGTCAAGAGCTCCAGCCCTTCATTGCCCAGGCTTCTGTACAAATAAGATTTAAAGTGACACTGAACCCCCCCAAAAAACTTATGATATAATGAATTATATATGTAGTAAAGATAATAAATCGAACATTAATAGCTAAGAAAATAGTCTCATATTTTTATTTTCAGTGACATAGCTTTTTTTTTATATATAACTTTGCATCATTCTGTCAAATTTGCAGTTTACAAACCACGCTCTGTATTTTTAACTATGAAACAGAGCAGAAATAAATACTTTGAACTTCCCTGCAGTAAAACCTTATCCCAAGCTGTCTCTCACTGTTTCTTGGCTGTTTTAAGTCCTTCAGAAAACAGGACTGTATTCCACCCAAGTTGGGTCGGAGCGCTCAGAGAAGCTCTTTTGCATAAATAACAAGTTACGTTTTTTAACTCTTCCTTTACTGGAAAACAACCAGACACTTTTTCTCTGCTACTTACAGTATGTTCTATTGCTTAGCTGTTTTACACATACAATTCATTATTTCACAAGTTTATTATCACTTCAGGTTTACTTTAAAGGGAATTTGAACTGAAAATAAACGTATGATATAATGAATTGTATGTGTAGCACAGCTAAGAAATAGAACATTAGTAGCAAAGAAAAGCGTCTCATATTGTTTCCAGTACAGGAAGAGTTAAACAACTTTAGTTGTTATCTATGCAAAAGAGCTTCTCTGAGCTCTCCGACCCAACTTGGGATGGCTACAGCGCTGTTTTATGAAGCACTTATCTCAAGCTGTCTCACCGTTTCTTGTTTGTTTAAGGTGTTTCTGTCAGGAAGTTCAAAGGCTCATTCGCTCTGCTTTGTTTCATCATTTAAAATAGAGAGTGTAATTTGTAAACTGCAAATATTAGAGAATGTTTTTTTTGCTTCAGTTTCACTTTAACCTCTTGAGGACCGCAGTGCTAAACCCCCCCTAGTGACCAGGCCATTTTTAGTAAAATTGGCCACTGCAGCTTTAAGGCCTAGCGGCAGGGCCGCACAACACAGCACACAAGAGATCCCCCCCCCCTTTTCTCCCCACTAACAGAGCTTCCTGTTGGTGGGTCTGATCGCTCCCCCAGTGTTTATTTATTTATTATAAATATTATTGTTACTTTATTTTTTTTTAAAAAACCCTGTTTCTTTGAAATTCTTCCCTCCCTCCCTCCCTCCCCACAGCCAGCCAATTACAGCGATCGGCTGTCATAGGCTTCTGCCTATGAGAGCCGATCGCTCTCTTGTCCCCCAGGGGGACAGCCGTGTCACACGGCTGTCCCCAGTACATCGCTGCTGCCGATTGCAGCGCTGTACGTGGAAATAGATGGTGATCGCCGTCTAACAGTCTCCCGAGCGGCAATAGCCGCTCAGAGATTGAAGGCGGGGCGGAGCTCTGCCCTCCAAACAGGAGATGCGCGCGCAGCCTGCGCGTGATCTCCTGCAAAACAGAGCCCCAGGACTTTACGCCCATCGGCGTGACACGGTCGGCAAGAGGTTAAAGCAAGTTTACAGCCGTTGTGTTTCCCCAAATAAATTTGTTGGAGACCTTTTGAAATTTGAGAACAAGTTGACGGCTTGGGTTAATGGGAATGGCCCTAAAATAATATATTATTTTAGGCAGTATCATCACCTAAGGAGATATCCTTTCTCGCTCCACTTTAAATCATAATCAAAACGCAGGCCACTTGCACTGCCGTTGCTATGGTGGCAGAACTCTGTGAGCCGGTCAGGAGGCCATTTCATTGGCTCCTGACCCCGTGATCACTGTGAGCCAATCTCAATGAAATCGGCTCCTGATCAGCACACAGAGCTCTGTTTTCATAGCAACGGGAGAACGGCGCGATCGGCAGCACCGGCAGGTCTGTACGGCGAGTCGTCGGTAAGCTCCGTTTTTTGGTACCAGCAGTCTCTGGTCCTTAAGAGGCCAGAGATTGCTGGTACGCAAGTTCTGTAAGAGGTTCATTTAGAAATTCAGTCTGCCCTATATTAAGGGAAGGAAAGTGGTATTCAGCCAGTCATCAATGTCAGATATGGCTAAAGAAGAGGTGGCTGCAAAAAGCCTGCTATAAAACTGCTCAGAAACCTCCATCACTTTAGAGACAGATTTCTAGCAGACGTAGTGCCAGCTGAGTTCCCATACAATACAAAACAAGCTCTAGAGAAGTTCTTTCAGAAAGGGTCCTCTTCTCTCTAATGAAGGCCCCTTTCACACTCACAGGCTTGCATTACCCTATTTTACCACAAGAGGCCACAAGAGCAGTGAAAGTGTATGGGGCCTTGCACACTTAATGCATTGTGGTTCGCCGAAAGTATCAGAGCTCATGCAAGGGCAACAGCACATTACTGCAAGTACCACGCTCATCGCACGGCGCTAGAGGTGGAAATGGAAATCTATGGATATGATCCAGCCCAGCAGGTAGTATGTCACTGAGTGGGGGGCGGTGCTATGCATATGATTCTGCCCAAAATCACTGAGCGGGGGCGGCGCTATGCATATGATCATGCCCAGCAGGGATTATGTCACTGAGTGGGGGGCGGTGCTATGCATATGTTCCTGCCCAGCAGGGAGTAAATCACTGAGCGGGGGCAGCGCTAGGCATATGATTCTGCCCAGCAGGGAGTATGTCACTTAGCGGGGAGCGGTGCCATGCATATGATTCTGCCCAGCAGGGATTACGTCACTGAGCGGGGGATGGTGCTATGCATATGATCCTGCCCAGCAGGAAGAAAATCACTGATCGGGGGGAGGCGCTATGCATATTATCATGCCCAGCAGGGATTACGTCTTTGAGCGGGGGCAACGTGATGCATATGATCCTGCCCAGCAGGGAGTACGTCACTGAGTGGAGGGTGGTGCCATGCATATGATCCTGCCCAGCAGGGAGTATGTCACTGAGTGGGGGGTGGTGCTATGCATATGTTCCTGCCCAGCAGGGAGTAAATCACTGATCAAGGGCGGCGCTATGCATATGATCCTGCCCAGCAGGGAGTACGTCACTGAGTAAGGGGTGGCCCCCTATCATATGATCCTGCCCAGCAGGGAGTATGTCACTGAGTGTGGGGCGGTGCTATGCATATGAGTCTGCCCAGCAGGGAGTATGTCACTGAGCGCGGGTGGTGCCATGCATATGATTCTGCCCAGCAGGGAGTACGTCACTGAGCGGGGGCGGTGCTATGCATATGATTCTGCCCAGCAGGGAGTATGTCACTGAGCGGGGGCGGTGCTATGCATATGAGTCTGCCCGGCAGGGAGTATGTCACTGAGCGGGGGTGGTGCCATGCATATGATCCTGCCCACCAGGGAGTATGTCACAGAGCGGGGGCGGTGCTATGCACATGATCCTGCCCACCAGGGAGTATGTCACTGAGTGGGGGCGGTGCTATGCATATGATTCTGCCCAGCAGGGAATACGTCACTGAGCGGGGGTGGTGCCATGCATATGATCCTGCCCACCAGGGAGTACGTCACTGAGCGGGGGCGGTGCTATGCATATGATTCTGCCCAGCAGGGAGAAAATCACTGAATGGGGGCGGCGCTATGCATTTGATCCTGCCCAGCACGGAGTATGTCACTGAGCAGGGGACTGTGCTATGCAAATGATCCTGCTCAGCAGGGAGAACATCACTGAGTGGGGGGTGGTGCTATGCATATGATGTATGTGTACATTGTACCAGCACGGAACCTGTATGAGCCAAAATAAATTCTGGTTATAACCCCCCACTGTACTTGGTGTACTGGATAGCACTCTTACCTTGCAGCGCTGGGTCCCCGGTTCAAACCCCAACCAGGGTAACAACTGCACAGAGTTTGTAGGTTCTTCCTTTGTCTGTGTGGGTTTCCTCCGACATCCCAAAAAATATACAGATAAGTTAATCGGCTACCCCTTAAATTGGCCCTAGACATGGCCGAGGCAGAGGCGAACGAGGCTGCAGCCTCAGGGCGTAGTGTAGGAGGGGGGCGCACACAACTCACTCAGCTATCATTTCCCTATTGTGTGTGAAGCACAGAGAAATAAGAAAAGGGAATACATGGCAGTGACTGCAAGCCAGATGACTAGAGATTAAGGTGTTGGGGAGGGATTGGGGGCCCTGGGGCACCTCCTAGTGTAATAGCAATCAGTGTGTGATGGCTGGGGTGGCAGGGATGGGGGTGCACATTGGTGTCTCAGCCTTGGGTGCTGGAGGACCTTGTCCTGGCTCTGGCCTTAGACTATGATACATACACTACATGATACATACATAGACATATGACTATGGTAGGGAGTAGATTGTGAGCCCTTCTGAGGGGCAGTTAAGTGACAATACAATATACTCTGTACAGCACAGCGCAAGATATCGGTGCTATATAAATACTAAATGATAATAATTGAAATAATACATGCCCCCCAACCGTCCCGGATTGGTCGGGATTCTCCCGATTTGGGGGGGGGCTCTCCCGCTATCCCGGGAAGCCCCCCTTAAGTCCCGGCCGGCTGGGGAGAGAAGACAGAAAAAAAATGATCGAGGCGCCAGCCGCGCCAATAAGCACCTGCAGTGAATGTGTGCCCCCCCCCCCCCCGTAGGCAGTGTGTGCGCAGCGGAGCGGTAGGTCCTCTTACCGCAGATCCATGCGCACCGGCAACTAGTCTCTACTTCCTGTGACGTCATGGTAAACAGGAAGCAGGAGACTCCAGTTGCCAGTGCGCATGGATTGCGGTAAGAGGACCTACCGCTCCGCTGTGCACACACTGCCTACAGGGGGGGACACATTCACAGCAGGTGGGGGCATTCAGAGGAAGGGAGGGAGGAATAAAGCAGGCTCCCGCGTCCCTTATTGGCGCGGCTGGCGCCTCGATCATTTTTTTTTCTGTCCTCTCTCCCCAGGGCAATCTCCTCCCCACACAGGGGAACCTTCCTCCCCACCCACAGACATTCTCCCCCCCTCCACTGACGACCCCCCTACCCACTGGCACCCTCCTCCCCACCCACTGGCACCCTCTTCTTTGCTGACTGGCACCCTCCTCCTACCCACTGACACCATCCTCATACCCACTGGCACCTTTCTCCCCCACCCAGTGTCACCCTCCTTTCCACCCAGTGTCACCCTCCTCCTACCCACTGACACCTTTCTCCCCCACCCAGTGTCACCCTCCTTTCCACCCACAGGTACCCTCCTCCCCACCCAGTGTCACCCTCCTCCTACCCACTGACACCCTCCTCCTACCCACTGGCACCTTTCTCCCCCACCCAGTGTCACCCTCCATTCCACCCACTGGCACCCTCCTCCCCACCCAGTGTCACCCTTCTTTCCACCCACAGGTGCCCTCCTCCCCACCCACTGGCACCCTCGTCATACCCACTGGCACCCTCCTCCCCACCCAGTGTCACCCTGCTCACTGGCACCCTCCTTTCTGCCCACTGACACCCTCCACTTTCCACTAACACCCTCCTCCTACCCACTGACACCCTCCTCCTACCCACTGGCACCTTTCTCCCCCACCCAGTGTCACCCTCCTTTCCACCCACAGGTGCCCTCCTCCCCACCCACTGGCACCCTCGTCATACCCACTGGCACCCTCCTCCCCACCCAGTGTCACCCTGCTCACTGGCACCCTCCTCTCTGCCCACTGACACCCTCCACTTTCCACTAACACCCTCCTCCTACCCACTGGCACCTTCCTCCCCCACCCACTGGCACCCCCCTTTCCACCCAGTGTCACCCTCTCCCACCCACTGGCACCCTCCTTCGCAAACTCATTCCTCCCATTGTCACCCTCCTGCAAAAGCAGGGGTGTGGCTTAAGGCCGCACAGGGGGCGTGGCTTAAGTGTCTCTCTTTCACATCTTCAAATGTTGGGAGGTATGATAATAAATGGCTCAGTGCAGTTGATTGCACTCAGAGGCTCAGACTTATAGAGGCTGCAGTTAGCCTATTCACCACAAGATGTCGACATCACTTCTCCCAGGTGGAACGCATAGAAGGGAGGAAATGAAGCCAAAGACAGGAAAAGATGTAACAGAAGGGAGGTAGAGAAGATACAACGTTGGAAGAGGTAATTGTGAGATTCTTGCTGTATATTAGGACATCTATGCCCATTGGGCAATGTACAGGTCTGTAGGATAGGGTGGGGAGATTAGTAAAGACATTGAGTATAGGCAGGTTTAAGAGCAGTAATACAGCACAATCTAATTATAGTAAATCCTAATATAGTAATCTCAGCCCCCAGGTCCCAGCGATGTGCCTGTATGACTATACAATGTATGTCCAATCCTGATAAAGTAACCTCTGGCTATAGTAATCTCAGCCCCAGCAATGTGCCTGTATGACTATACAATGTATGGCCAATCCTGATATAGTAACCTCTGGCTATAGTAATCTCAGGTCCCAGCAATGTGCCTGTATGACTATACAATGTATGTCCAATCCTGATAAAGTAACCTCTGGCTATAGTAATCTCAGCCCCAGCAATGTGCCTGTATGACTATACAATGTATGTCCAATCCTGATAAAGTAACCTCTGGCTATAGTAATCTCAGCCCCAGCAATGTGCCTGTATGACTATACAATGTATGGCCAATCCTGATATAGTAACCTCTGGCTATAGTAATCTCAGGTCCCAGCAATGTGCCTGTATGACTATACAATGTATGGCCAATCCGGATATAGTAATCTCTGGCTATAGTAATCGCAGTCCCCAGCAATGTGCCTGTATGACTATACAATGTATGACCAATCCTGATATAGTAACCTCTGGCTATAGTAATCTCAGGTCCAGCAATGTGCCTGTATACTATACATGACTATACAATGCCTGTATACTATACATGACTATACAATGTATGACCAATCCTGATATAGTAACCTCTGGCTATAGTAATCTCAGGTCCCAGCAATGTGCCTGTATGACTATACAATGTATGGCCAATCCTGATATAGTAACCTCTGGCTATAGTAATCTCAGTCCCAGCAATGTGCCTGTATGACTATACAATGTATGACCTATCCTGATATAGTAACCTCTGGCTATAGTAATCTCAGTCCCAGCAATGTGCCTGTATGACTATACAATGTATGGCCAATCCTGATATAGTAACCTCTGGCTATAGTAATCTCAGTCCCAGCAATGTGCCTGTATGACTATACAATGTATGTCCAATCCTGATATAGTAACCTCTGGCTATAGTAATCTCAGGTCCCAGCAATGTGCCTGGATGACTATACAATGTATGACCAATCCTGATATAGTAACCTCTGGCTATAGTAATCTCAGTCCCAGCAATGTGTCTGATAACTACAAGAAGTAGTTATGGCAAATTCTATACCTGCATTTAAAGGGGGCTTAGATGCTTTCCTTGCATTGAAAGACATCCATGGCTACAATTACTCGGTAATGCCCAATTATGTTGATCCAGGGATTTTATCTGATTGCCATCTGGAGTCGGGGAGGAATTTTTTTCCCTTTTAGGGCTAATTGGACCATGCCTTGTAAGGGTTTTTCGCCTTCCTCTGGATCAACAGGTGTATGTGAGGGAGCAGGCTGGTGTTGGAGTTGTACTTAGTTCTCTGGTTGAACTCGATGGACGTATGTCTTTTTTCAACCCAAATAACTATGTAACGAAAAAAAGTCCTTTATTGTTCTAGATTAACCAGGGATACTTACCTTGCGATAATCCCACGCCAGTATCCTCAGGAGTGGTCCCACGCCAGTATCCTCTTAGGAGTTCCTACCACCCTCCCACTCTGACGAACTCCTGCCACTGAATGGTCACAGTCAGCCTCTGCATCTGTATAGCAGAGGCTGGGAATACGAAAATTTTGCCTTTGAAACAAACAATTTCGGTAAATAGTAATGCAATCAAAATGGCCACTGGGAAATCCCTGATCGCTGGAGGCCACACTGGAGTGGCGAAACCAGCCATTTTTCACATAAATGGTGGGTCCAGGTGACCAGAGCAGGAGGTGCCTGTACTGCAGCAGTGTCCTTTTACACAGTTTAAAAACCATTTTTCCTATGAAACTTTGAAATTGATTTGCTCAAAAACTATAAGGTCTTTTCACAAAATTTTTGGTGATGATAGCATCTTTGGGGGCTTTACAATTAACCTCGGAAGTTGGCACTATTCAATTCAATAGAAATTCGGTTTTCGCATGCGGTACACCGAATTCCGGCGGAATTGGAATTCAGCTGTTCCGATCAGCTCTAGATGAGACCCCCCCTCCCCTTGCACAGCAGATAGTCCAGCAGACAGAGGGAGAGAGAACACAGCAGAACACTGCAAAGAGACACACAGAGAGAGCATTACAAGAAGGCATAAAAGCCAAGCATAGAGCGGGAGAAGGAGGCCAGGGGGGGTAATGAATGTGCTTACAGGGCAGTGCAGAGAGTCCTTCAGTGGGGGGTGCTCAAATTTAAAAAAGGTGCCTCGCAACGCCCTCGTCCTCATTTCTGGCTAGGGGTGAATGCAAATGCTGGGTGTCATGTGGGTTCTGGCTATGGGTGGGTATCGAGTACCATGATTGTTGATTGCAAGTATTTAGTGCCATGTGAGATCTGGGTGCGTGTACTGGATGTCATGTGGGTGCTGGGTGCAGGTACTGGGAGTGACATGGGTGCGAATACTTGGTGCCATGCCTGTACTGGGTGCTGGCTATGGGTGGGATTTGGGTGTCATGTGGGTTTTGAATGTAGGTACTTTGGGTGCAGGTACTGAGTGCTTGGTGCAGATAGTAGGGCCATGTGGAGGCTGTGTGCAGGTGTGTACTGGGTGTAATGTCAGGCCTGGGTGCAGGTACTTAAGGTCATGTGAGCGAGAGTATTGGGTGCCAGCTATGGGGGGGGGGGGGGGGGAAGGGGTGGATGTGGGGAGAAGTAAAGGTCAGCGTGGGTGCTGCTGGAAGGGGAAGTCATTGGGGATGCTGGGGGAGAGAGAGTTCTGTTTAGGTGCTGGATGAGGTCACTATGGGTGCTGCTGGGGACAGGAAGGGTGCTGCTGGGGGAGGGAAAAGTTAATGTAGGTGCTGGAGGAGGGAGGGGTCAGTGTGGGTGCTGGGGGAGGCAGGATCACTGCAGTGCTAAGGCTGGAGAGGGAGAGGTCAGTATGGGTCCTAGGTGAAGGGAGAGGTCCTTGTGGGTGCAAGGTTGAGGGAGAGGTCACTGTGGATGCTGGGGGAGGGGTCACTGTTGTCAGAGAGACACTATCTTACCTGCTCTCACACAGCTGTGGGTATGGTCATGTCATGTGATGCATGTGGTGTTTTGGCAGCCAGGGATGTGGTATTCTCTCACACACAGCAGGTGAGTGGAGGACTGGTGTGAGTGGATCTGGTGTGAGAGTCTGGATGTGAGTTCATGTGGGGGACGATTTGTGGCTGGTGTGTGGAGGGGGTGGAGATGACTCCCATGGGAGGGCTGCTTCTGCTTCAGCCACACCCAGGATGGAATGACTTAGAGCACTTGAAACTCCCCTCTCTTCTGCCACGCCCCTCTGACATCATCTCCCACCGCCATACTTCATATATCACAGTTTGCGTTATAGTATTATAGTATAAAATCTAGGCCTAGGAAATTCCATTCTTCTGCAAGCTCTGTTTATTAGTACTTATTTTGTAAAGCTATTCCTTGCCATTATTTCATGACTTTAGGGTGAAGAACTCATTTCTTAAAGAGCAAAAGCATATGCGATGAGTGATCGGCAGTCTATGGAGAAGGGTGACATGATGAGGACAATTAAAGAGAAAGAAGAAGAAGAGACGTATGTGAGGAGTGATCAGCAGTCTATGGAGGAGGGTGACATGATGGGGACAAGTAAAGAGGAAGAAGAAGAGATATATGTGAGGAGTGATCAGCAGTCTATGGAGGAGGGTGACATGATGAGGATGGTTAACGAGAGAAAACGTTTTATACACATTGGCACAGGTTTGTACTTTCAAATTGTACTTATACCCCATTACAGGTACACTGTGCAGTCACATTACACATCACACCCCTATTACTTCTCACATTCCCTGTGTACATAGTGTGTTTATACCTCATTACAGGCACACTGTGCAGTCACATTACACACATCACACCCATATTACTTCTCACATTCCCTGTGTATATAGTGTGTTTATACTTCATTACAGGCACACTGTACAGTCACATTACACACATCACACCCCTATTACTTCTCACATTCCCTGTGTACATAGTGTGTTTATACCTCATTACAGGCACACTGTGCAGTCACATTACACACATCACACCCCTATTACTCCTCACATTCCCTGTGTACATAGTGTGTTTATACCTCATTACAGGCACACTGTGCAGTCACATTACACATCACACCCCTATTACTCCTCACATTCCCTGTGTACATAGTGTGTTTATACCTCATTACAGGCACACTGTGCAGTCACATTACACACATCACACCCCTATTACTTCTCACATTCCCTGTGTACATAGTGTGTTTATACCTCATTACAGGCACACTGTGCAGTCACATTACACATCACACCCCTATTACTCCTCACATTCCCTGTGTACATAGTGTGTTTATACCTCATTACAGGCACACTGTGCAGTCACATTACACATCACACCCCTATTACTCCTCACATTCCCTGTGTACATAGTGTGTTTATACCTCATTACAGGCACACTGTGCAGTCACATTACACACATCACACCCCTATTACTCCTCACATTCCCTGTGTACATAGTGTGTTTATACCTCATTACAGGCACACTGTGCAGTCACATTACACACATCACACCCCTATTACTTCTCACATTCCCTGTGTACATAGTGTGCTTATACCTCATTACAGGCACACTGTGCAGTCACATTACACATCACACCCCTATTACTTCTCACATTCCCTGTGTACATAGTGTGTTTATACCTCATTACAGGCACACTGTGCAGTCACATTACACACATCACACTCCTATTACTCCTCACATTCCCTGTGTACATAGTGTGTTTATACCTCATTACAGGCACACTGTGCAGTCACATTACACACATCACACCCCTATTACTTCTCACATTCCCTGTGTACATAGTGTGTTTATACCTCATTACAGGCACACTGTGCAGTCACATTACACACATCACACCCCTATTACTTCTCACATTCCCTGTGTACATAGTGTGTTTATACCTCATTACAGGTACACTGTGCAGTCACATTACACATCACACCCCTCTTACTTCTTACATTCCCTGTGTACATAGTGTGTTTATACCTCATTACAGGTACACTGTGCAGTCACATCACACCCCTATTACTTCTCACATTCCCTGTGTACATAGTGTGTTTATACCTCATTACAGGCACACTGTGCAGTCACATTACACATCACACCCGTATTACTTCTCACATTCCCTGTGTACATAGTGTGTTTATACCTCATTACAGGCACACTGTGCAGTCACATTACACACATCACACCCCTATTACTCCTCACATTCCCTGTGTACATAGTGTGTTTATACCTCATTACAGACACACTGTGCAGTCACATAACACACATCACACCCCTATTACTTCTCACATTCCCTGTGTACATAGTGTGTTTATACCTCATTACAGACACACTGTGCAGTCACATTACACATCACACCCCTATTACTTCTCACATTCCCTGTGTACATAGTGTATTTATACCTCGTTACAGGCACATTGTGCAGTCACATTACACACATCACACCCCTATTACTCCTCACATTCCCTGTGTACATAGTGTGTTTATACCTCATTACAGGCACACTGTGCAGTCACATTACACACATTACACCCCTATTACTTCTCACATTCCCTGTGTACATAGTGTGTTTATACCTCATTACAGGCACACTGTGCAGTCACATTACACACATCACACCCCTATTACTTCTCACATTCCCTGTGTACATAGTGTGTTTATACTTCATTACAGGCACACTGTGCAGTCACATTACACACATCACACCCCTATTACTTCTCACATTCCCTGTGTACATAGTGTGTTTATACCTCATTACAGACACACTGTGCAGCCACATTACACATCACACCCCTATTACTCCTCACATTCCCTGTGTACATAGTGTGTTTATACCTCATTACAGGCACATTGTGCAGTCACATTACACACATCACACCCCTATTACTTCTCACATTCCCTGTGTACATAGTGTGTTTATACCTCATTACAGGCACACTGTGCAGTCACATTACACACATCACACCCCTATTGCTCCTCACATTCCCTGTGTACATAGTGTGTTTATACCTCATTACAGGCACACTGTGCAGCCACATTACACATCACACCCCTATTACTTCTCACATTTCCTGTGTACATAGTGTGTTTATACCTCATTACAGGTACACTGTGCAGCCACATTACACATCACACCCCTATTACTTCTCACATTCCCTGTGTACATAGTGTGTTTATACCTCATTACAGGCACACTGTGCAGTCACATTACACATCACACCCCTATTACTCCTCACATTCCCTGTGTACATAGTGTGTTTATACCTCATTACAGGCACACTGTGCAGTCACATTACACACATCACACCCCTATTACTCCTCACATTCCCTGTGTACATAGTGTGTTTATACCTCATTACAGGCACACTGTGCAGTCACATTACACACATCACACCCCTATTACTTCTCACATTCCCTGTGTACATAGTGTGCTTATACCTCATTACAGGCACACTGTGCAGTCACATTACACATCACACCCCTATTACTTCTCACATTCCCTGTGTACATAGTGTGTTTATACCTCATTACAGGCACACTGTGCAGTCACATTACACACATCACACCCCTATTACTCCTCACATTCCCTGTGTACATAGTGTGTTTATACCTCATTACAGGCACACTGTGCAGCCACATTACACACATCACACCCCTATTACTCCTCACATTCCCTGTGTACATAGTGTGTTTATACCTCATTACAGGCACACTGTGCAGTCACATTACACATCACACCCCTATTACTTCTCACATTCCCTGTGTACATAGTGTGTTTATACCTCATTACAGGCACACTGTGCAGTCACATTACACATCACACCCCTATTACTTCTCACATTCCCTGTGTACATAGTGTGTTTATACCTCATTACAGGCACACTGTGCAGTCACATTACACACATCACACCCCTAGTACTCCTCACATTCCCTGTGTACATAGTGTGTTTATACCTCATTACAGGCACACTGTGCAGTCACATTACACATCACACACCTATTACTTCTCACATTCCCTGTGTACATAGTATGTTTATACCTCATTACAGGCACACTGTGCAGTCACATTACACATCACACCTCTATTACTTCTCACATTCCCTGTGTACATAGTGTGTTTATACCTCATTACAGGCACACTGTGCAGTCACATTACACACATCACACCCCTAGTACTCCTCACATTCCCTGTGTACATAGTGTGTTTATACCTCATTACAGGCACACTGCGCAGTCACACTACACACATCACACCCCTATTACTCCTCACATTCCCTGTGTACATAGTGTGTTTATACCTCATTACCGGCACACTGTGCAGTCACATTACACATCACACCCCTATTACTTCTCACATTCCCTGTGTACATAGTGTGTTTATACCTCATTACAGGCACACTGTGCAGTCACATTACACACATCACACCCCTAGTACTCCTCACATTCCCTGTGTACATAGTGTGTTTATACCTCATTACAGGCACACTGTGCAGTCACATTACACACATCACACCTCTATTACTTCTCACATTCCCTGTGTACATAGTGTGTTTATACCTCATTACAGGCACACTGTGCGGTCACATTACACACATCACACCCCTATTACTCCACACATTCCCTGTGTACATAGTGTGTTTATACCTTATTACAGGCACACTGTGCAGTCACATTGCACACATCACACCCCTATTACTTCTTACCTTCCCCGTGTACATAGTGTGTTTATACCTCATTACAGGTACACTGTGCAGTCACATTACACACATCACACCCCTATTACTTCTCACATTCCCTGTGTACATAGTGTGTTTATACCTCATTACAGGCACACTGTGCAGTCACATTACACATCACACCCCTATTACTTCTCACATTCCCTGTGTACATAGTGTGTTTATACCTCATTACAGGCACACTGTGCAGTCACATTACACACATCACACCCCTATTACTTCTCACATTCCCTGTGTACATAGTGTGTTTATACCTCATTACAGGCACACTGTGCAGTCACATTACACATCACACCCCTATTACTTCTCACATTCCCTGTGTACATAGTGTGTTTATACCTCATTACAGGCACACTGTGCAGTCACATTACACACATCACACCCCTATTACTTCTCACATTCCCTGTGTACATAGTGTGTTTATACTTCATTACAGGCACACTGTGCAGTCACATTACACACATCACACCCCTATTACTTCTCACATTCCCTGTGTGCGTAGTGTGTTTATACCTCATTACAGGCACACTGTGCAGTCACATTACACATCACACCCTTATTACTTCTCACATTCCCTGTGTACATAGTGTGTTTATACCTCATTACAGGCACACTGTGCAGTCACATTACACACATCACACCCCTATTACTTCTCACATTCCCTGTGTACATAGTGTGTTATACCTCATTACAGACACACTGTGCAGTCACATTACACACATCACACCACCATTAATGTGCCCTTGTGCGTTGACTATGCAGTTCAGATGTCTAGAGTTGTGAAAGCAAGATTGCATGAACATATAAATACACCAACAGAGGTAATGAGAGGTGCACAGAGGAAAATATAGGCTGCAAAACACTTTTATTAGTGCAAGCACAGTGCCAGGGAATGGTATATGGTGTTAGAGGTGTTGAAGATCCAGAAATAGGGATGATCATTGAGATGCAAAAATTTCTGAGTTCATGCCGAATTATGTAAATTTTTATGCAAATATATGGAGCTTGAAATTGGACCAGTTTAAACCTTGGTTGGATTTGATATTGGTCCATTTTCAAGTTGCGTATATTTACATAATCCCGCATAAATTCGGAAATATTTGCATCTCATTGATCCTCCTTCTCCTGGGTGAAAGAGTCGGGGACACAAGTGCCTGGAGGCTTGTTTAGACATTTCAGCCTTAGATGCTTCCTACTATAGTATAACTGTTCATTAGTGATGAGTTTTGAGCCCACCTTCTAATCTGTGCATGTGTGTACAGTGTTATGTGTGTGTGTGTGTGTGTGTGTGTGTGTGTGTGTGTGTGTGTGTGTGTGTGTGTGTGTGTACAGAGTGAGTTTGCGTTTATGTACAGTATGTGTTTACAGTGTGTGTCTCTGTTTGTGTGTGTGTGTGTGTGTGTTTACAGTGTGTGTGTTTACAGTGTGTGTGTGTACAGTGTGATGTGTGTGTGTGTACAGTATGTGTTTACTGTGTGTGTGTGTGTGTGTGTGTGTGTGTTTACAGTATGTGTTTACAGTGTGTTTGTGTATCTGTGTGTACATGTGTGTGTGCATGCATGCATGCATGCATGCGCGTGTGTGTGTATTTGTTAACAAATTATAAATACTGCGCCACAGTTCACACAGTGATTACCACTTTTTACAATCAACAGTCAGTGGGATCGCTGCAGAAAGTCCAGTCACTGGGTAATAAAGTTCAATTGTACTGCTGCGCTCTCCAATCCTGTAATGGAAAGCAAACTCCACATAGGGCAATATTGTTCAGACTTTGTAATATACTGTTTCAACTCCTCAATGCCACCAGTGTCTTGTGCTCCCCAGGTGTCACACAAATATATGTCCCTCGTCCCCTCTCACTAGATGCTCACCAGATTATAACCACCTCAGCTCTCAGGTGGATCTTAGACAGAACGTTATAATCAACTTAACTTGCTTCTGTAGAGAAGAAAAAAACTCCACATAGGGTAGTACAGTTCAAATAGCGAGACAATTCAAGTGCTGCAGACACCGTGCCTGTGTATCAACACCCTTCAGTCGTGCCACTCCAACTCATTGCATGCAGCACTGCTCACCAGATGTAGCCCACCTCTATGTACAGGTGGAAACTGCGCTCTATAGTGTATCCAATCAATTCCACGATCCGCAATAGCTTAAAAAAAAAAGCCTCTTGCAAGGACTTTATTCTCACTGTTAAAATTGCTCAATAAAAACATAAAAAGAAAGTGCATATAGCGTAATACTGTCAATAATGCCTCTGTGTGCAGTAAACTAATTTCACTTACGCCTTCAGAAGCAGTCTGCACATGTCCTATACAGGTGGATGCCAATGCCCATCCGTCTGACTCCTGCCTCCCGGGTGCTTCCTGACGATTCCACGCTCCCCCGTTCCGCCTCCTCACTCAGTCGCAGGGTATATGAGTGTGGCGTGAGGATGAAACGCGCGTAGGGCAGAGCTATACGTCTGACATCGTACAGGATCCAGGAAGCGCATGGACCGGCCGGTCAACAGAGAAGCGCACGAGACGATACCCTGCGACTGAGTGAGGAGGCGGAACGGGGGAGAGCTTTCTTTTTATGTTTTTATTGAGCAATTTTAACAGTGGGAATGAAGTAAAGTCCTTGCAAGAGGCTTTTTGTAAGCTATTGCGGATCGTGGAATTGATTGGATACACTATAGAGCGCAGGTTCCACCTGTACATAGAGGTGGGCTACATCTGGTGAGCAGTGCGGCATGCAATGAGTTGGAGTGGCACGATTGAAGAGTGTTGATACACAGGCACGGTGTCTGCAGCACTTGAATGGTCTCGTTATTTGAACTGCACTACTCTATGTGGAGTTTTTTCTTCTCTACAGAAGCAAGTGAAGTTGGCCATAACGTTCTGTTTAAGATCCACCTGAGAGCTGAGGTGGTTATAATCTGGTGAGCATCTAGTGAGAGGGGACAAGGGACATATATTTGTGTGACACCTGGGGAGCACAAGACACTAGTGGCATTGAGGAGTTGGAACAGCGTATCACAAAGTGTGTATTTGTTATGTCTATATAACTGTGAAAGCAGAAGACCAAGCACTTGATAAAGGGCATGAAGTCTGAAACGTCCTGCTGGTTTGCCGCTGTGTACCACATATGAAATGCATTATAAAGCAATTTGGAAATTATCCATGAAAAGCTCCGGATCGGTTGGAGTTGTTCTGTATGGATTGGATGTGTATTGGTGGGATGAGCCCTTTCTAACCTGTGAACTCCCTGCAGAAACAGATTGACCGACACCAGAGGCCTTCATAGTGCTTGCGGCACTTACAGTACACATCAGAGCCATATTCTCACACTTCTTGGTCCTCTCACTCCCAGCTTCATTGTTATATATGCATAGATATACTACACAATATTTAAACCGCGTCTAACAAGCAATGAAGACCACTAAATGGGTTTGCAATAATCCTGTATCACAATATTGCAGTAGATTGCACACAGCATGCGGAGTGCACCACACATGCAACCGCCTGGTTCACCGCTTCGTGCTGTGCGAACAAAACAGCCCCCCCCCCCCCACTAACAGTGGACGGGCTCACCAGATTGTTTCCACCTCAGAGAGCAGCATGAGAGGCCGCACATAATCCGTATTATTATGATATGGTACTCTGTTTGTTATGACCACTGGATTAAAGGGAATCTGAAGTGAAAATAAACTTATGATATGTGTAGTACAGATAGGAAACAAAACATTAATAGCACAGATATGAGCCTCATAATGTTTCCAGTACAGGAAGAGTTAAGAAACTCCTGTTGTTATCTGTGCAAAGGAGCTTCTGTGAGCTCTGCAACTTTGTAAAGTGGTGGACAGCACTGTCTTTTGAAGCTCTTATCTCAACTGTCTCTCATTGTTTCTTCTTTGTTTATGGTTTTTCTGCAGAGAAACGTTCAAAGGGTCATTAGCCTGCTCTGTGAAATCATTTAAAATGCTGAGTGTATTGTGGAAACTGCAATTATTAGAGAATGATTAATTGTTAGGAAAAAAGCTATATACCTGAAAATAAAAATGACACTATTTTCTTTGCTGCTAATGTTCTTTTATTTATCCGTATTACACAACCAGTTCATTATATCATGAGGTTTTTTTCGCTTCAGTGTCACTTTAAAGTGAGGATTTTATTCATTCGAGGAAACAGTTGATCTGTATATTGGAGAGATCCTGTGGATGTTTATGTTGAACACTAGATCCACCTGTAAACGAACCCTATGTCAGTTTATATCTTTTTCTAGGTGCCTAATTATCGGAGAATGCAGATGGAACATTGATTTGTATGTATAGATTTAGAATACACAGTGTGGCTTTGGACACAACCTCTGCAGTTTTCTATCAGGCTGATCATTCTTATTTTCCTCAGACTCCTCTAACAGGAAGTGATGATGTTTCTCTATTTGCAGCTCGGAGTCCCGGCATCAGGAACCTCTCAGAGACTCCTCCCCCTCGCTCCTCACCCCATACAATGAGCAATGACGATCTCACAGACGACTCCTCCGATGAAATCTCTCACTCAGAAATTGTCCATGCCCCTCCCCCTGAGGAGTCACATGCCGGGAGGCCCCCTGGCATAGCACAACAGGAGAAGGGATTCAACTGTGCAGAATGTGGGAAATGTTTTCATAATAAATCAAACCTCAATAGGCATCAGATTTCCCACTCAGGAGAGACGCCATATTCATGTACTGAGTGTGGGAAATGCTTTAACCTTAAATCCAGTCTTCTGAGACACCAGCAGAATCACACAGAGGAGAAGCCATATCCTTGTCCTGAATGTGGGAAATGCTTTGCTCGTAAAGCTGGTCTTCTAGCACATCAACAAACTCACTTGGGGGAGAAAAGGTTTAAATGTTCTGAGTGTGGGAGAAGTTTTTATTTGAAAGACAGTCTTAAGAAACATGAAAAATCACACAGGGGAGAGAAGCCCTATTCCTGTTCTGAGTGTGGGAAATGTTTTATAAATAAAACGAAGCTCATTGGTCATATACGATGTCACAACGGCGAGAGGCCCTTTGCGTGTTCTGAGTGTGGGAAAGGTTTTGCAGAGAAAACAAATATGATTACACATGAGCGGCGTCACATTGGCAAGAGGCCCTTTGAGTGTTTTGTGTGTGGGAAAGATTATCCCCTGAAGGCGGAACTCACCGTTCATCTGAGATCTCACACAGGCGAGAAGCCATTTTCCTGTCCTGATTGTGGGAAAAGTTTCGCTGTGAAAGCCAGTCTTAAGTCGCATCAGAAATCTCACAGAAATGAGAAGTCCTAGTCCCGTCCTGAGTGTGGGAATAGCTTCCTGAGATGTAAACTGTGGCAGACATTAGTAATCACACTCAGTTACACAAATGATGTTCTGGGTGTGGGAAATGCTGAGGGATGCAATTGCTTCCGGTTGTTGGGAATTTGGGGAGGTAGTGTTACAGAAGACATCCTCTGTGTCTGTTGTTGATGTGTGTAACGTTAAGCCTGGTACACACATTCAATTATGATTTGCCAATTTTACTACCTCTATGTAGTATGAGTGATTCCCTACACCATCTGCTAATAGTATTCAATATCTATTGACCCTCCTACTACATGGAGGTGGTAAAATTGGCCAGTGATTGGCCAATCATAATTGAAAGTGTGTAGCAGGCTTTACACTCTTATAAATGTTTGTAATAATCAGTGATCAGGGATTTCTCCTCCCCCTTTTATTTATAATTAGTGGAATGACTTAGAGTTAATTTGGCATACTTGTTTGGTAATCAGACAGTTTTATCACTTAATTCAGCCTCTGCTGTCCTCCTATGAATAAAGTGTAGACATTAAGCCTGCAGATCAGGTGCTCTGACTGCACAAGCCTGCAGATCAGGTGCTCTGACTGCACAAGCCTGCAGATCAGGTGCTCTGACTGCACAAGGCTGCAGATCAGGTGCTCTGACTGCACAAGCCTGCAGATCAAGTGCTCTGACTGCACAAGCCTGCAGATCAGGTGCTCTGACTGCACAAGCCTGCAGATCAGGTGCTCTGACTGCACAAGCCTGCAGATCAGGTGCTCTGACTGCACAAGCCTGCAGATCAGGTGCTCTGACTGCACAAGCCTGCAGATCAGGTGCTCTGACTGCACAAGCCTGCAGATCAGGTGCTCTGACTGCACAAGCCTGCAGATCAGGTGCTCTGACTGCACAAGCCTGCAGATCAGGTGCTCTGACTGCACAAGCCTGCAGATCAGGTGCTCTGACTGCACAAGCCTGCAGATCAGGTGCTCTGACTGCACAAGTCTGCAGATCAGGTGCTCTGACTGCACAAGCCTGCAGATCAGGTGCTCTGACTGCACAAGCCTGCAGATCAGGTGCTCTGACTGCACAAGCCTGCAGATCAGGTGCTCTGACTGCACAAACCTGCAGATCAGGTGCTCTGTCTGCACAAGCCTGCAGATCAGGTGCTCTGACTGAAGTGTAACTGGATTTGTTGGATGCTTGTTTCAGGAGTGTGATTCAGACACTACTGTAGACAGAGAGATCAGCAGGACTGCCAGGCAACTGGTATTGTTTAAAGGATAACTGTAGTGAGAGGTATATGGAGGCTGCCATATTTATTTCCTTTTAAGCAATACCAGTTGCCTGGCTATTCAGCTAATCCTCTGCCTCTAATACTTTCAGCCATAGGCCCTGAACAAGTATGCAGCAGATCAGGTGTTTCTGACAAATTTAGACAGATATGACAAGATTAGCTGCATGCTTGTTTCTGGTGTGATTCAGACACTTCTTTAGGCAAATAGACCATCAGGGCTGCCAGGCAAATGCTATTGCTTAAAAGGAAATAAATATGGCAGCCTCCATATCCCTCTCACTACAGTTCTCCTTTAAAGGAAACCAGAGATGATAAAAATGTTATACATACCTGCAGAGCCGTCTCACCCACCAGGCAGCTATAAATTCCTGCCTAGAGCGGCAGGAGGAGCCAGGAGCGCTGCTGAGAGTTGAGAGAATAAGGGTTCAAGTTACACAGCAGCAGCTAACAGCAGCACTTGACTGGACTCATAACTGGATTCACTGACTGATTAATTCAGTTCCTTCAGCTCAATGATTCAGAGAACCACAGTAATGAGTCAGTGAGAGAAGGCTCAGAGTACAGCATCAGCTTCTGAGTCCTGACTCTTCACTCTGATTCACTGATTCATTCAGTTCCTCTCTGCTACTGGTAACTGCGTGGATGTAGAGACTGAGCGTAGCAGGATTAGCAGCCTGGCATGGACTGCACCCCAGGCTTTTATTCAGTGATTTAGGGATGGTCTGGTGTATTCAGGTTTGTTGTTGTACAGTGATGTGAAACACTAGGCTAGCTGATAAAAGTGCAATTAGAGGACAGGCAAGCTGGTAAATATACACAGCATGATGCAGAGCTTGCCTGGAGGGTCTGTGGGAAAACATCTGTCTTGTCTATCCTCATTGTTATGACTGCATGTGCAGATAAGGTGTTAAACAGGTTGAAAAGTTTTGACAGTCCCTAGACTCCAGGAGGACTCCCTTCTGACTTGTGTGGGAGACTGGCAGGGACAGCAGCCCTTTTACCGGCAACTAGTCTCTGTGTAATTTGGGACTGCAATACAGATTAGCTTTCTGCTCCATCTCCTGCTATTCTCCTTTAGACTGTAAGCTCGCAAGGGCAGGGCTCTCTCCCCCTTTTGTGTCTTGGAAATCATTATACATTTTATTCATCATGTTATTTTTATCACTGTCATTACCACTTCTGTATTTTGTATTCTGTATGCTGTATTATTTTTTTGTATTTTGTCACTAATTATGTATCTTGTATATTAGTGTACACCATTGTCTGTATTATGTACCCCATATTTGTTTCTTACTTTGTACAGCGCCATGGAATATGTTGGCGCTTTATAAATCAATAATAATAATTCTCAATCTCACTCCACTCACAATAAGTGTAATTTCTGGTGAAACGCAGCTGTTTAATGATTTTCGGGGGTCTTGGGGGGTGGGGTTCACCACAGGGGTGGGGGGTATGGGGCTGGGGCCACAAGATTTCTCGCCTGGAGTGACAAAATGGCTAGAGACACCCCTGCATACCTGGAGCTTCCTCCAACCCCATGCACACAGATCATTCCCACGCCACCGTCCTCAGCCTTCTCCTGCACCTGTACTGCCTCCCGTAACTTCGGCCAGTTGCAGCCAGTCTGACATAAGAGAAGTACGCTCTCTATGTAGCCGCCGAGAGATACATAGAGGGCACACTTCTCTTACTGGACCCAGTAACGGTGCAGGAGAAGGCTGAGGATGGCGGCGTGGGAGCGATCCGTGCACGTGGGGCTGGAGGAAGCCCCAGGTATGTATAAAACTTTTATCGTCTCTCGTACACTTTAACAGTAAATAAATATGGCAGCTTCCATATGCCTCTCGGGTTCTATTCATTCTTTACAGAATAATATATTGTAAAATGCCTGTAAGTACAAGATTATCCAAAAGCCCATATATATTGATTATTATGTTATTATCCTGATTAGAAGCACACGTTATCCCTTTCTCTGGGATCTGCTGTCAGATAATTATCAGCAGTCAGTAGTCTCTCCTTGTGTCACAGAAATAGGAGACAGGAGAGTATACCGTCCATAGCATGAAGCCCTGCGCAAAGGATAACTGAACAGAAGTAGAGTATCGCTTAAAATCTAGCCCCACCCCTGTTGTGTGTCACATGACTTTGGGGTCAAGTCAGCTGAACTGAATTGTGAGGAAGTAGGTTGTGAGGAATTGTAAGATCTCGATCTACCATATAGGAGATTTTCAGAGTCGACAGAGGTCCTCGACCTGCAGGAGCGGCGCACAGCAGCAGGCAAGCAGAGCCAGAGACATGGAGGGTTTTGTTTTTTATTCATACTGTGTTTGGAAAGTTCACTTTCAGAGGAAATACAGAACACTAATAAACTCGCTGCTCTGGGAATCTGTGTAGTTGTGTTGTGAGTGTAGCGGACATAGTGCTGGCGCTGCTGAGGTGCAGGTAATCACCCCGTAGTGCAGTGGCTGGTGGAAGTGGTCATCATTGATCTCTCTCTATCTATCTATATATATATATATATATATATATATATATATATATATATATATATATATATATATATATATATATATATATATATATATATACAGTGTAAGGCCTGGAACCCACTAGCAGAGCTTTTCTGAGCCTTTTCTAAGCGCCTGTGATTTAAAAAGCTCTTGCTAATGTAATGCTGTGGGTGTGATCCCACTTGAGGGATCTGATTTTTTTTTTAATTCCTCCCTAGCATTGCTTAGCAAGAGCTTTTCACATCACCCGCGCTTAGAAAATCTCTGCTAGTGGGTCCCAAGCTTAAATGCCCCTGAAGCCCATATGGTGGGGCAAATAAAAAAATGTGTGAATAGTGAGCCTTAAAGAGGAACTTACCTATTGTAAAAGCTTTCCTCACCCTGATTTACATTCTGAGATTTATTACAGGTGGCGGCATATTTAGTGCTGGCAGCTGCAGCTCTGCGGAATGTTTGTGTGTTCTGAAGGGAGTAGAAACAACACCTGGGCCCATATGCAATTCATTTTTTCTCCTGAGTTTTCTCCTAGGTGATATTTTCAAAATGTGTCAATAAAATGCCTTCTAAACCACCAGTAAGCAAGAAAATACTAAAAAATTATTTTGATAGTACTTTTTCACCTAATTTTTGGTACTTTTTCAATTGTAAAATGGTGAAAAATTATTTTAAATAGAAGATAAAAAATGATCGACTAGGAGAAAACTCAGGAGAAAAAGTTCATTGCATACGGGCCCTGGTCTCCCAGAGTGCACTGGGAGCTGCATAATAAACAGCCTAGGCTGTGACATCACTGGGAAGGCGGGACTACATACCAAAATACAGCTATATATATATATTTATAGATATATAGTTTGTGTAAAATTGAGTATCCTGAATCTTTTCCTGCATTCTGCTATATGTCATTACAGGGCTTCTTTAACACACCTGCCCCACTCACACCCTGAAATAATGGCTCGGGTGTAGCTGGCCTTGGGGTGTCTATCCTTCCTTACTCGGTGATGTACCCCATGACATCATCTGAGGCCTGGAACCCACTAGC
The DNA here is from genome assembly GCF_040937935.1 of Hyperolius riggenbachi. Taxonomy (NCBI): domain Eukaryota; kingdom Metazoa; phylum Chordata; class Amphibia; order Anura; family Hyperoliidae; genus Hyperolius; species Hyperolius riggenbachi. The sequence continues at coordinate 280,288,485 of NC_090655.1, forward strand.
AGCACTTTTCTGAGCGCTTTGTGTTGTGAAAAGCTCTTGCTAATGTAATGCTATGGGTGTGATCCCACTGGAGGGATGTGCTTTTATAAAAATTCCCCATAGCACTGCATTAGCAAGAGCTTTACAAATTACCAGCGCTTAGAAAGGGCTGCTAGTGGGTTTGATCCCTGATAAATTCTAAATGTGACCCAAGCATCCCCCAACATTCCTGGCATGGCATTTGTGAAATCCTGGTGGGGCATCTGGTCCTATGATTGCCACACATGGGAGAACCTATTACCTGTATAGTTCCATAGATTTTCATACTTATCCTCTATACATGTATTGAGGGACCACCGGATTGCTCCATGCACCACCACCATAGGAGTCCACACCACCACCATCATAGGAGTCACAGGCAAACTAGTTTTTACTGTAAATGGACCGGCATCATCAGGGCAACCACTCGGCTCCCCCCACCGATCCAGGCTGCAGCTTCAAAATGGCACCAGGCGGCCACTGGACGCCACATGACGCACAAGTACACAAGGCACCAATTTCAAGAGGTCACCCATGTGTTCGCATAATAGGAATGGCCCGAACTGTTTGCTGGCAGACAGTTCCTGGCAAAGAGAACGTATTCGTGTTTGCGTCAGCAGGTGAACGCATGGCGTGTATCGACCCCCCCCCCCCGATACATCATCACTGAGCCAGAGTTTGACCCCTCACCTTAGAGTCAGCAGGCACCTGGCAGCCAATCATCTAGCACTCCCTCCTGCACCACCATTGCTGATAGGGAGAGTGTTAGTTAGGCCTCTGTTCTGTGACCCCAGTGGAGTTTTTTGATGCTAGCACAGCGTCCAGATCACCTAAAAAAGAGTCCTTATAAGGGCTGGTAAAAATTTTGAAAGATAAACTAAAGCTCTTTGCAGTTGTTTGCGGTGCGGCGGCGCTTGGTCTGTCAGTGTAAACCGCGTCAAACCCTTACACTACCTGATCGTACAAACGCCGGATATTTTAAAGCACTTTTTTTTCCTACCAATTTAGGAATGTAATGTGATTTCTGCCCTTTGGAGATGAAAACACGATTCTGGGTAAACTACGTTATTTTTAGTGAAACTTTTGCCATGGATCCCCCTCCGCCATGCCCCCCATCCAGGTGTTAAGCCCCTTGAATCAACTTTTCCATCCATTTTGTGGCCGGAAACTGCCCCTGTAGGTGTTAGAACTCACCTGGCCATTGAAGTCTATGACGGTTCGCCCATTTGCGAACGTTTGCATCACATTCGCGAACCGAAAATTCGATATTCGTGACATCACTAACACACAACCCAAAACATAACTTCGCATTTGAAGGGACGTTGACAGTGGAGCAATTCCCTCCATTTCAATCACCCCCATGTAAAAGAATAAGATTCGGAGGCCAAGGAGACGCACAGATCTTCCACCAAGAGGACCACAAACCCCCAAGCAAGGGAACAGAGGGGAGGAGAGAGTAACACAATAATCCTTAATATACCCCTTATTATAAAGGTTACAATATATACAAAATGATATAAACACTACAACTTACCTATACATTCTTCAATTACTGATTTTATGTCTAACACCAAACAAGGAACTCCCTACCTCCCCTCATTAGGGCATCCCCCTCCTTCAACATCTTCAAAAAGTCCCTCAATACTCACCATTTCACTCTGGCCTACCCCCACCCGCACTGATGCTCTAAACCCACAGCTGTACTCTGGTCCCCTACATTTCGTGTCCCTACCTCTCCCTCTAGATTGTAAGCCTTTAGGCAGGGTCCTCCTCCTTGTGTCTCCTACCTGTTCATGCACCTCCATTACCGTACACCCATGCTATGGATCTGAGTGAACCTAACTTGCCTAATCTCCATGCTCCCATCCAGTGACTAAGCATTACCTTGTACTCATACTGTGCTGCGTGATCTGGTTTGTATGTATTCTTATACTGTTTTATTGCTGAATGTTACCCCTAAATATTGTTTGCAACCTTAAAGGAGTCATCAGGGAAAAAATAACAATTGAGCTTTACTCACCTTGGACTTTCTCCAGGCCCTTGCAGCTGACTTTCCCACGCTGCCACCTCTGCTCCCAGCTGCTGTCCCGGTGTCCGCTCACGGTATTCAGGCCGACCTCGGGGTCGTCCTTACTGCGGCTGCGTGAAGTGCCACTGTCAATCATGGTCACGTTGCCTGCGGCGTACTGCGCAGGCACAGTAGTTCTACGCGGTACGCCACAGGCAACATAGCCATGATTGACAGTGGCGCTTCGTGCAGCCGCAGTAAGGACGACCTCGGGATCGGCCTGAATACCGTGCATGGAGACTGGGACAGCAGCGGGGAGCGAAGGTGACAGCGTGGGACAGTCGGCTGCAAGGGGCTGAAAAAAGCCCCATGTGAGTAAAGCTCATTTGTTATTTTTTTCCCTGATGACTCCTTTAACTAATGTCCAGCGCTGTGTTATATGCTGGCGCTTTATAAATAAATAAACAAAATACTATTCTTCGTTGATGATGACAGTATATATATATATATATATATATATATATATATATATATATATATATTGTATAGTTACTTTTATTCAACCAACAAGTAATTTTTTTGACAGGAAATGACATACGTGTCTCCCAAAAGATAATAGGACAATGTACAAGAGGCATTTTTGTGTGTGTGGGGGGGAAACATTTCTCAACTTTTACATTTCTCAACTTTTATTTACATTTGAGCAAAAAGTGTCCATTCCAAAATGATTCATACCTTTCTCAATAATCATTTAAAAAAAAATCCTTTACTGGCTTTTACAGCAATGAAACGCTTCCTATAATTGCAGACCAGCTTTCTGCATGTCTCCTCAGGTATATTTGCCAATTCATCTTTAGCAATGAGCTCCACGTCTTTCAGGTTGGAGGGTCTTCTTGCCATCACTCTGATCTTTAGCTCCCTCCACAGATTCTCAATTGGATTCAAGTCAGAACTCCAGCTGGGCCACTCCAATACCAATGGCGTAGCTAAGGAGCTATGGGCCCCAATGCAAGTTTTGCATTGGGGACCCCCAAGCATGCTCTACATAGCAATTGATACAGTTCTCCAAAACCAATAATGGACATCCACAGTGTCAGAGGTGCAAGAAGGGGATTAGGGACAGTTTGTTTATGATGAACACTATTCAAGGCATCTATAGAAGTGAATATTATCAGCTAAGGACCAATACAGATCTAATACTGTGGTTGAGGGTGGGTTCCACGGGGCCCGTCTGGCCCAAGGGCCCCGATGCAGTCGCAACCTCTGCAACTCCTATTGCTACGCCACTGTCCAAAACGTTAATGTTGTTGTCTGCTAACCATTTCTTCACCATTTTTGCTGTGTGTTTTTGGGTCATTGTCGTGCTGAAATGTCCACTAGTGCCAAAAGTCAAGTTTCTCCGCAGACTGCCTGATGTTGTCATTGAGAATCTTCATGTATTTCTCTTATTTTCATGGTGCCGTTTACTGTGATTAGGTTCCCTGGTCCATTGGCTGAAAAAACACCCCCAAAGCATTAGGTTCCCACCACCATGTTTGACAGTAGAGATGGTGTTCTTTGGGTTGAAGGCTTCTCCTTTTTTACACCAAATGAAGGAAACATCATTGTGAACAAACAATTCAATTTTTGTTTCATCTGACATAACACAGAAGACCAGAAGTCGTCCTCTTTGTCCAGATGAGCATTTGCAAAGGCGAGCTTTTGTGTTCCTTATCTGGAGAAGTAGCGTCCACTTTGGTCTGCATCAAAGCATTGTGCAGTGTCTGCCTTAAGATATTGCCATCAGCAGAGCCCAGATTCACCAGGATGGTCTTGGTGGTGATCCTTGGATTCTTTATCACCTCTCTCACTATCCTCCTGGCCAGCACAGGTGTCACTTTTGGCTTCTGGACACGGTTTCTGAGATTTCCCACAGTGGGGAACACCTTGTATTTTTTAATAATGCTTTGCACTGTAGCCACTAGAACTTTAAAACATTTAGAAATGGCCTTGTAGCCCTTTCCTGACTTGTGAGCAGCCACAATGCACAGCCGCAGGTCCTCACTGAGCTCCTTTGTCTTAGCCCTGACTGTCTACAAACCAACTGCAGAGAGCTGCTGTTTTCCACATGTTGAGTTGATTAAAGCAGCTGCTCCCGATTAATCAGGGTAATTAGGATGCTTTAGAACAGCTTGGACTATTTGGAATGGTATATAACTTTGGTTTTTCCCACAGACTGTGGCAGATTGTAAAAGGTATGAATAATTTTGGACTGGACACTTTTTGCTCAAATGTAAATAAAAGCTGAGAATTTTTTTTCCCACAATAATGCCTCTTGTACATCGTCTTATTATCTTTTGGGAGACACCTATGTCATTTCCTGTCAAAAAATTACTTGTTGGTTGAATAAAAGTAACTTTAAGTCACAATTTGCCAGGGGTATGAATAATTATGGGCAGCTCTGTATGTGTATATATATATATATATATATATATATATATATATATATATATATGTATGTATGTATGTGCCACAATCACTCAAACACTGTGACCGATTTCAACTTACTTCTTACCTGGAATGATATGTTCTGGGGGTCTTGCGGCCCCCCTGCACACGTGGGCGGAGCTACAAACAGAAAATCAGATTCCTCCCATTCAAGTCAATGGAAAAAATGTAAAAGGCTGCCCTTCCCACAGTAATTAACCACATAACGACCGCCCCCAGCCGATGGGCGGCGGCAAAGTCTGGGCCCAAACGACCGCAATACGCCCATCGGCGGGGGCGGCTGCGGGAGTGGCTATGCGGCGATCGCGTCATTCGTGACGCGATCAGCCGCCGGGGACTGGCTCCGCCCCCCGTTCGCCGTAACCCGCCGGCCGTTCGGAAGCGCCGGCGGGTTACTGGCATCCGGATCGCCGCTGCAACAGTGTATAATAGGCTTTGTAATGTATACAAAGCCTATTATACTGGCTGCCTCCTGCCCTGGTGGTCCCAGTGTCCGAGGGACCACCAGGGCAGGCTGCAGCCACCCTAGTCTGCACCAAACACACTGATTTCCCCCCCCCCTGCCCCCTGATCGCCCACAGCACCCCTCAGACCCCCCCTGCCCACCCCCCAGACCACTGTTTGCACCCAGTCACCCTCCTAATCACCCATCAATCACTCCCTGTCACTATCTGTCAACGCTATTTTTTTTTTAAGTCCCTAATCTGCCCCCTACTCCCTCCTGATCACCCCCCCACCCCTCAGATTCTCCCCAGACCCCCCCCAGACCCCCCCCCCCCCCGTGTACTGTATGCATCTATCCCCCCTGATCACCTGTCAATCACCTGTCAATCACCTGTCAATCACCCGTCAATCACCCCCTGTCACTGCCACCCATCAATCAGCCCCTGATCTGCCCCTTGCGGGCAATCTGATCACCCCCCCACACCAATAGATCGCCCGCAGATCCGACATCAGATCACCTCCCAAATCCATTGTTTACATCTATTCTCTCCTCTAAACACCCACTAATTACCCATCAATCACCCCCTATCACCACCTGTCACTGTTACCCATCAGATTAGACCCTAATCTGCCCCTTGCGGGCACCCAATCACCTGCCCACACGCTCAGATTGCCCTCAGACCCCCCCCTTATCAATTCGCCCGTGCAATATTTACATCTGTTCTCCCCTGTAATAACCCACTGATTACCTGTCAATCACCCATCAATCACCCCCTGTCACTGCCACCCATCAATCACCCCCTGTCACTGCCACCCATCAATCAGCCCCTAACCTGCCCCTTGCGGGCAATCTGATCACCCACCCACACCAATAGATCGCCCGCAGATCCGACATCAGATCACCTCCCAAATCCATTGTTTACATCTATTCTCTCCTCTAAACACCCACTAATTACCCATCAATCACCCCCTATCACCACCTGTCACTGTTACCCATCAGATTAGACCCTAATCTGCCCCTTGCGGGCACCCAATCACCTGCCCACACGCTCAGATTGCCCTCAGACCCCCCCCTTATCAATTCGCCCGTGCAATATTTACATCTGTTCTCCCCTGTAATAACCCACTGATTACCTGTCAATCACCCATCAATCACCCCCTGTCACTGCCACCCATCAATCACCCCCTGTCACTGCCACCCATCAATCAGCCCCTAACCTGCCCCTTGCGGGCAATCTGATCACCCACCCACACCAATAGATCGCCCGCAGATCCGACATCAGATCACCTCCCAAATCCATTGTTTACATCTATTCTCTCCTCTAAACACCCACTAATTACCCATCAATCACCCCCTATCACCACCTGTCACTGTTACCCATCAGATTAGACCCTAATCTGCCCCTTGCGGGCACCCAATCACCCGCCCACACCTCAGAACGCCCTCAGACCCCAGCCCTGATCACCTCGCCAGTGCATTGCTTGCATCTATTTCCCCCCTCTAATCACACCTTGAGACACCCATCAATCACCTCCTGTCACCCCCTAGCACACCTACCCATCAGATCAGGCCCTAATTTGCCCCGTGTGGGCTCCTGATCACTCGGCCAAACCCTCAGATCCCCCTCAGACCCCCTTCCGATCACCTCCCCAGTGCATTGATTGCATCTATTTTCCCCTCTAACCGCCCCCTGAGACACCCATCAATCACCTCCTGTCACCCCCCTAGCACTCCTATCCATCAGATCAGGCCCAATACATCCTGTCATCTAAGAGGCCACCCTGCTTATGACCGATTCCACAAAATTTGCCCCCTCATAGACCACCTGTCATCAAAATTTGCAGATGCTTATACCCCTGAACAGTCATTTTGAGAAATTTGGTTTCCAGACTACTCACAGTTTTGGGCCCGTAAAATGCCAGGGCAGTATAGGAACCCCACAAGTGACCCCATTTTAGAAAGAAGACACCCCAAGGTATTCTGTTAGGTGTATGATGAGTTCATAGAATATTTTATTTTTTGTCAAAAGTTAGCGGAAATTGGATTGTTATTGTTTTTTTCACAAAGTGTCATTTTTCACTAACTTGTGAGAAAAAATAAAATCTTCTATGAACTCACCATACCCCTAACGGAATACCTTGGGGTGTCTTCTTTCTAAAATGGGGTCACTTGTGGGGTTCCTATACTGCCCTGGCATTTTAGGGGCCCTAAACCGTGAGGAGTAGTCTAGAAAACAAATGCCTCAAAATGACCTGTGAATAGGACGTTGGGCCCCTTAGCGCACCTAGGCTGCAAAAAAGTGTCACACATGTGGTATCGCCATACTCAGGAGAAGTAGTATAATGTGTTTTGTGGTGTATTTTTACACATACCCATGCTGGGTGGGAGAAATCTCTCTGTAAATGGACAATTGTGTGTAAAAAAAATCAAAAATGTGTCATTTACAGAGATATTTCTCCCACCCAGCATGGTTATATGTAAAAATACACCACAAAACACATTATACTACTTCTTCTGAGTACGGCGATACCACATGTGTGACACTTTTTTGCAGCCTAACTGTGCTAAGGGGCCCAAAGTCCAATGAGTACCTTTAGGATTTCACAGGTCATTTTGAGACATTTGGGTTCAAGACTACTCCTCACGGTTTAGGGCCCCTAAAATGCCAGGGCAGTATAGGAACCCCACAAGTGACCCCATTTTAGAAAGAAGACACCCCAAGGTATTCTTTTAGGTGTATGATGAGTTCATAGAAGATTTTATTTTTTGTCACAAGTTAGCGGAAATTGATATGTATTGTTTTTTTTTTCACAAAGTGTCATTTTCCGCTAACTTGTGACAAAAAAAAAATCTTCTATGAACTCACCATACTCCTAACAGAATACCTTGGGGTGTCTTCTTTCTAAAATGGGGTCACTTGTGGGGTTCCTATACTGCCCTGGCATTTTAGGGGCCCTAAACCGTGAGGAGTAGTCTAGAATCCAAATGCCTCAAAATGACCTGTGAATAGGACGTTAGGCCCCTTAGCGCACCTAGGTTGCAAAAAAGTGTCACACATGTGGTATCGCCGTACTCAGAAGAAGTAGTATAATGTGTTTTGGGGTGTATTTTTATACATACCCATGCTGGGTGGGAGAAATCTCTCTGTAAATGGACAATTGTGTGTAAAAAAAATCAAATAATTGTCATTTACAGAGATATTTCTCCCACCCAGCATGGGTATGTGTAAAAATACACCCCAAAACACATTATACTACTTCTCCTGAGTACGGCGGTACCACATGTGTGGCACTTTTTTGCACCCTAAGTGCGCTAAGGGGCCCAAAGTCCAATGAGTACCTTTAGGATTTCACAGGTCATTTTGCCACATTTGGTTTCAAGACTACTCCTCACGGTTTAGGGCCCCTAAAATGCCAGGGCAGTATAGGAACCCCACAAATGACTCCATTTTAGAAAGAAGACACCCCAAGGTATTCCGTTAGGAGAATGGCGAGTTCATAGAAGATTTTATTTTTTGTCACAAGTTAGCGGAAAATGACACTTTGTGAAAAAAAACAATTACAATCAATTTCCGCTAACTTGTGACAAAAAAAAAAAATCTTCTATGAACTCACCATACATCTAACGGAATACCTTGGGGTGTCTTCTTTCTAAAATGGGGTAATTTGTGGGGTTCCTATACTGTCCTGGCATTTTAGGGGCCCTAAACCGTGAGGAGTAGTCTTGAAACGAAATTTCTCAAAATGACCTGTGAAATCCTAAAGGTACTCATTGGACTTTGGGCCCCTTAGCGCAGTTAGGGTGCAAAAAAGTGCCACACATGTGGTATCGCCGTACTCAGGAGAAGTAGTATAATGTGTTTTGGGGTGTATTTTTCCACATACCCATGCTGAGTGGGAGAAATATCTCTATAAATAGACAATTGTGTGTAAAAAAAATAAAAAAATTGTCATTTACGGAGATATTTCTCCCACCCAGCATGTGTATGTGTAAAAATACACCCCAAAACACATTATACTACTTTTCCTGAGTACGGCAATACCACATGTGTGGCACTTTTTTGCGGCCTAACTGCGCTAAGGGGCCCAAAGTCCAATGAGCATCTTTAGGCTTTACAGGGGTGCTTACAATTAGGCACCCCCCAAATGCCAGGACAGTAAACACACCCCACAAATGACCCCATTCTGGAAAGTAGACACTTCAAGGTATTCAGAGAGGAGCATAGTGAGTCCGTGGCAGATTTCATTTTTTTTTGTCGCAAGTTAGAAGAAATGGAAACTTTTTTTTTTTTTTTTTTTTGTCACAAACTGTCATTTTCCGCTAACTTGTGACAAAAAATAAAATCTTCTATGAACTCACCATGCCTCTCACTGAATACTTTGGGATGTCTTCTTTCCAAAATGGGGTCATTTGGGGGGTATTTGTACTATCCTGGAATTTTAGCCCCTCATGAAACATGACAGGTGCGCAGAAAAGTCAGAGATGCTTGAAAATGGGAAAATTCACTTTTGGCACCATAGTTTGTAAACGCTATAACTTTTACCCAATCCAATAAATATACACTGAATGTTTTTTTTTTTATCAAAGACATGTAGCAGAATAACTTTCGCGCTCAAATGTATAGGAAATTTTACTTTATTTGAAAAATGTCAGCACAGAAAGTTAAAAAAGTCATTTTTTTGACAAAATTCATGTCTTTTTTGATGAATATAATAAAAAGTAAAACTCGCAGCAGCAATCAAATAGCATCAAAAGAAAGCTGTATTAGTGACAAGAAAAGGAGGTAAAATTCATTTAGGTGGTAGGTTTTATGACCGAGCAATAAACCGTGAAAGCTGCAGTGGTCTGAATGGAGAAAAAGGCTCTGGTCCTTAAGGGGCGAAAAGACTGTGGTCCCGAAGTGGTTAAGCCAGAGTCCCCACACTTGGCACAGTTGGTCACTTGGTGACCGAGGTTACAAATCCAGGAAAAGTGGGCGGAGCATAAAACAGCCAATCAAATTTCAGCTGTTCATTTTACTGTAAATGGGAAAATGTAATCTGCAGCCATTCTTAGACTGTTAATCGCAGGGGTCTTAAAGTGATCCAGAGCTGAAGCTCAGCTACAAAATGAGATATTTCCCTAATGAGAGGGAAGCCTCAGGATCATATGTACTTAGGCTTGCCTCAGTGCTCTCATGTCCCCCCTCACTGAACGACCAGCAGTGAAGATTTTCAAGGGAGTCCGGCGTACAGTGACTTATGATGGGATCTGTTGGCTCATTTTAACAGCAAGCTAACCCTAATGCTGGGAATACACGGTTAGATCCGATTAGCCGCCGGATTGCCTCCCGCCGTGTCCCCGCGGCCGCCCGGGTCGATTCCCGCTCGTCTCCGCGGGCGCTTCCTTATCTTCCGCTCAATTTACGCTATTGTCCACCCGCGGGCGGACAATAGCGGAAATTGAGCAGAAGATAAGGAAGCGCCCGCGGAGACGAGCGGGAATCGACCCGGGCGGCCGCAGGGATGCGCGGGGACACGGCGGGAGTCGATCCGGATCTAACCGTGTATTCCCAGCATTAGAATCCCATCCCCCCAGGTGAAAGAAAATGGAGGCACAATAGTCTTCTGTTACCGAATCCTACAATGTGTTATCAGTAAATCTTGATCATCAATGACCCTGCTCCAATATCCTTTATAGAAATCCTAGAGACCCCCTCCCCCACGCACGTCCTTTACCATCACTAACCGTCCTTTGCAGGGGTTGTTTTGGCAACATCAGACCTTTCTGTGGGCATGAACATGGTCTAGATGGCCACCAGAATTTAGCAGCCCCGGACCTAGCATACATGAGTAGGGTGGCCCAGGGAAACTGTGAAATGCAGGGCTGTATGTGGGGGTTACCCCTGGACAGAGGGGATCATTGAGAGGCACGTGACTCTGTAGAAATTCTAAAAGGATTGGGCCAATCAATTTCAGGAAGAAACAAATTGCAATGGTCCAATTAAAGCAGCATATGATTTACATGAAATTTGCACGCAGGACAGGTTACTTTGGTTATCACTCACCATGGAATGGGGCTGCACATGGAAGAGTGGGTTGTACATAAATGAGGGGGCTGCATGTGGAAGAGTTGATAAGAGGGCTGCACATAGAAGAGAGGGTTGCATATAGATGAGAAGGCTGCACATGGAATAGTGGAAGAGAGGGTTGCATGTGGATGAGGGGGCTGCACATGGAGGCACAAACACAATAAAATTGTCCTAGGGGAGGAAAAATATAAATCTGGCCTTGGGGACTAAAGATGGTGAACAAGATACAAATAATTCTAGGTTGAGGGCATCAAATTGCCTTCACAATTTGCATAATCCTGCATCAACTTGATGCAGGATTATGCAAAATGTAAAGGCAATATTTTTGCAGCTTGAAAAAGGACCAATCTAATTCCATCTAAGGCATACATGTCAAACTCCGGCCCTCAGAGCCATCAGATTTGGCACTCAGGTGGTTTTCCCACTTTGCATTATGTTTGGCCCACTCTAGACCATCAAATCGACCATCATCATCGAAGCTATATTGGAGGGTAAGCCCTAGATCACCAGGGAAGCCACAAGGGCATACCTCCCAACATTTGAAGATACGAAAGAGGGACACTTAAGCCACACCCCAGCTTTTGCAGGAGGGTGACAATGGGAGGGAGGAGGGTGCCACTGGGTGGGGGAGGAAGGTGCCAGTTGGAAGGAGAAGGGTGTCAGTGGGAAGGAGGAAGATGCCAGTGGGCGGGGTAGAGGGTGCCAATGGGCAGGGAGAAGGAGAAGGTTCCACTAGTTAGGAGAAGGGTGCCTTTAGGGTGGGAAGTGGGTGCCAGTGGGTAGAAGGGGTTTGCCAGTGGGTGGGGAGAAAGGAGCTAGTGGGTAGGAGGGGGTTGCTTGGCTTGGGGAGGTGGGTGCCAGTGGGTAGAAGGGGGTTGCTAGAGGGTGGGGTGGAAGGTGCCCGTGGTTGGCAAGGAGGGTGCCACTTTGGCTGGGGAGAAAGAAGCCCTGGGCAGAGAGAAGGCAAAAAAGATGATTGAAGCGCCAGCCACGCCAATGCGGGGCCGGCACCACATTCCTCCCCCCCCTCGCTCTGAATAGGCCCTCCCTGTGTGTTACACCCCCCCCCCCTGCTTGCAGAGTAAGTGTGCGCAGCGGAGCAGGCTGTCATCTTACAGTCCATCCTCACGTACCGGCAGCCGGCTCTTCTCTGCTTCCTGTTTCCTATGACAGCACAGGAAGCAAAGAAGAGCCGGCTGCCGGTACGCGAGGATGGACGGTAAGATGACAGCCCGCTCCACTGCGCACACTTACTCTGCAAGCAGGGGGGACTCACACAGGGGGGCTTATTCAGAGCGAGGGGGGGAGGAATGTGGTACCGGCCGGGATAGCCCCCCAAAATCGTGACAGTCCCGCAGGATTTGGGAAACTTGGGGGGGCCTGCACATGGAAAGTGGGAATGCACTGGATACCAGAGAACTGTATTTGAGAGGGAGGGGGGCCACTAGACACCAGGGAACTGTATAGAGAAAGGAGGGGGCCACTAGACACCAGGGAACTGTATAGATGAGGAACGGAGGACCACTAAACACCAGGGAACTGTATATGGGAGGGAGGGGTCTACTAGACACTAAGGTCGGCCCGCGACTTGGTCCCAGTGCTCAATTTCGGCCCACTTCGTATTTGAGTTTGACACCCCTGATCTAAGCCCTCTTTTCCACTGGCAGTTGATAGGCAGTAAAATGCCTCTCAAACTCTCACAACTGCTTGCTGCTGCTTGGTAACTGCTCACTGCTGCACGGTAACTCCTTGCTGAGCAGAGTACAACTGCCGGTGTTCCGACGTGATAACCTACACGTCGAATTTGCCTACATCCACTATCAAACGCATACCAGTCCAGGAGCCGGGTTAGGGTGTTGGAGCACCGGTGAAAAAGAGGCCTAAGTGGGATTAAATTCCATTTGCAATCCACATAAATTAGCATAACCCTGTGTTTACTTGCACTTATTTGCATCTCACAGACCCTCCCTATGGAGAGCTGCTGTGTTATTTTGTGGCTTTTAACACGCCTCGTTCTTGCGCCTGACATTCAGGCTTTCTTCCAGTACACAATTCCCATGGAAGTCACCGCAGGCTGCAGTTAGCTTACTGGCCACAAGATGGCGAGGCATTATCCGTCTGCTGAAACGCATAGACTGGCAAGTATGGAACGCAAACCCCGGAAGTGATGGGTAGCAGGCAGGAAATGGGGAGAGTATTGTCTCGGACTGGCGGCAGAAGAGGCAATCAGAGGCAGGAGAATTATTATTATTATATTTCATCCACAAAGGAGGAAGGAACTGAGGAAATAAGATGTGATTGTATCCAAAACAGCTTAAATGTGGGGGAGGGGAGGACAAATACTGGGGTGGGGGAGGAGCTCATAGATAGTGGGGGAGGGGAGAACAGGTATTGAGGTGAGGGAGGAGCACACAGTGGGAAGGGGAGGACAGGTATTGGGGTGAGGGAGGAGCACATAGTGGGGGAGGGGAGAACAGGTATTGGGGTGAGGGAGGAGCACATAGTGGGGGAGGGGAGAACAGGTATTGAGGTGAGGGAGGAGCATATAGTGGGGGAGGGGAGAACAGGTATTGAAGTGAGGGAGGAGCACATAGTGGGAGAGGGGAGGACAGGTATTGGGCTGAGGGAGGAGCACATAGTGGGGAAGGGGAGGACAGGTATTGGGGTGAGGGAGGAGCACATAGTGGGGGAGGGGAGGACAGATATTGAGGGGAGGAGCACATATTGGGGTGGGGGAGGAGCACATAGGAGGGGAGGACAGGTATTGGGGTGGGGAGGAGCATATCGAGGGGTAGGGTAGGACAGGTATTGGGGTGGGGAGGAGCATATAGTGGGGGAGGGGAGGACAGATATTGGAGGAGAGGCATTAAGGTGAAGGAAGGGCATATAGTGTGAAGTAGGAGATTTGCAATATAGGAAGTAGAAGAGGTAAATAGGGCAATGTGGAGGGGGGTGGTGGGACAGGCCACACAGGCTGGGATGGGTAATGGCCAGGACAGCAGGGTGGAGGAGGGTATGAGGAGCACATGATGTGAGGTGAGGATGATAGTCCTACTGCTGGAGATATACATAGTGGAGTGGTGGAATAAGTGAACTGGTTGGGGGTGGGGTGCACAGCGGGGCAATACAAGGGAAGAGGAGGGGGCACAGCAATATGTGTTGCACAGTTGAAAGGGGGGGGGGTACAGTTAGGGAACACTGGGATAAGCAGCACAGTTTGGGTGACAGGGCTCCAGTAGATGCAGAGCAGATGTAGGGAGTGTAGTCACTTCTCTAGGAGAGGGAGAGAGGGTGTCGTTATGATAATAACTATGATACTACAAGCTTGTTCCCAGTCAGTGATGTGCCATGTCTGCAGTGGGCTCATAGCCTGGTATGGGGGTGAGGAGGAGGTCTGTCCAGTGAGAAGCTATGAGGGGGATGTGTTTGTGTCAGACCGCTGCAGTGTCAGCACATGAGAGGGATGTGTGTGGGGAAGGACTTGTCTTTTCACACCATATGAATATGAGCCCCCTACTTTTATGACAGAGATTTCAATACAGAGGTGAGGAGGATTATGGGAGTGTCACATGACCTTACCTTCAGTCTCTCCATACAGAGTCTACCTTCTGTGAAGTCTGGTGACCATCGCGGTGCCCCCACCTCACCCCCTGATATCTGAGAGACACGAGAAGCCCACAACATCCTCACTGATCTGCTCACGGGGTGAGTTGAGCATTACCAGGAATTATGGGACAGTATCCAGTGACAGCTAGTGATTTGAATGGTGGTGACTGTATCATTCTGTGTGTCAGGTTCCTAAAAGGAGGCTCATTGTCTCATCTATTTCTCCATGGAGGAAGGGCAGTATATAGAAGGACACCAGGACCTCTACAAGGACGCCATGATAGAGAGTCAGCCGCCCCTCACATCACTGGGTAAGAGGAGACTTTCATTACTTGTAGAGGAGAGAGCAGTACTTGGGGTCCACCTAGATCCCCCATCATCTGATAAACACATAGAGACAGTGTATTCAGTCAGTGTGTGTGTTTCCTACAGAGGTATCCATTAACAGAAACCCACCAGAGAGATGTACAGGTCCTCTTTATTCCCAGCATTGCCCACCGAGATACCCCCATCATCTGATAAACACATAGAGACAATGTATTCAGTCAGTGTGTGTGTTTCCTACAGATGTCTCCAGTAACAGAAACCCACCAGAGAGATGTACAGGTCCTCTTTATTCCCAGGATTGTCCACCTAGATCCCCCATCATCTGATAAACACATGGAGACAATGTATTCAGTCAGTGTGTGTGTTTCCTACAGATGTATCCAGTAACAGAAACCCACCAGAGAGATGTACAGGTCCTCTTTATTCCCAGGATTGTCCACCTAGATCCCCCATCATCTGATAAACACATAGAGACAATGTAATCAGTCAGTATGTGTGTTTCCTACAGATGTATCCAGTAACAGAAACCCACCAGAGAGACGTACAGCTCCTCTTTATTCCTGGCATTGTCCACAGGAACATCCCACCATCCCCCACTATTATCAGGTAGGTGGGACTGGGGGTCACCAGAGACTCCAAACTGTGTGTGATAATTTTCTTCTGTAGCCTCAGATTATTACTGGTTTCACAGATATTTTTGGTGTTAGGAAGAAGATATAACTATTGTAAAATTCGACAGTGAAGAGGAGGAATGCTTAATGGGTGATCAGCGGTCCATAGAGGACGGTTACATGATCAGGACAATTAAAGTGGAAGAAGAGACGTATGTGAGGAGTGATCAGCAGTCTATGGAGGAGGGTGACATGATGAGGACAAGTAAAGAGGAAGAAGAAGAGACGTATGTGAGGAGTGATCAGCAGTGTATGAAGGCAGATTACATGATGAGGACAATTAAAGGAGAAGAAGAAGAGATGTACATGAGGTGTGATCAGTCTGTCGAGGATGGTGATATGATGCGGAATGTTAAAAAAGAAGAGACGTATGTGAGGAGTGATCAGCAGTCCACAGAAGAGGGTGACATGATGCTGAGAATTAAAGAAGAAGAGGAGGAGGGATCTTATCTGATGCATGATCTGCTGTCTGTGGAAGAGGGAGAACCCACTGACAATAAATACACTCTGAGGAAGATCAGAGCAGGTGGGTATTTTACTACAAAGGTCAATGCTTTGTCATTTTATGTGTTATTTTTGTGAAGCAAGTGCAGTATGGTCCAGTGCTAGTCGAGGAGCAGAAATGCAGACGTCAAACCAACAAAGGCTGATTCCGGAGACACCTTTAATGACTAACTGTACGTGGTTTATTGCAAGCATTCCAAATGTTAAAGGAAACTATCGATTAACATGTTTTTTTTAACTTGGGATTGGGAGAGTTCGTGAAGTGCTGGTAAATAATGATGAATACAATTCAGTTGCTTAACTCTTTTGTTTACTGTATCAAATTCTTTCACTCTAAACTGACGGCAGTCTGCTCTAATTTGACAGCAGAGTGAGCCATGAGGGGAGGGGGAATTCCTTCACAGTGCATCTGTTAACCGTGTGTGTGTATACTCTATAGTCTGATATGCAATAAAAAAAAAAACACTGGTTGTGCAGTGAAGCAGACACCCCTTCTGCGAAGGATTTTTTTCCAACAGGACTAAATCCTACACACAATGAATTAAAGCTTTTGCCTCTGATATTAAGCATGAAAAGTAGGGAAATGTTTACACTTGGTTTGATAGCATTCCTTTAAGTTTCTTCTTCAGGCATTATACAGAACTGGATCAGAACCATACAGTCACGGTTCTATAGTTCTTATCCAGGTCTCTATAATGCCTGAAGATGAAACTTAATGTTTGGAAAGCTTGCAATAAGCCATGCACAGCTATCATTTAAGGAATCACCAGAATCAACGCTTATTGGTTTGAGGCCTGCACTATTTTTGCAATACACAGATTGGCAAAGAGTAGGTGGTATTTGGGTGGAAGGGGAGCTATTTGTAGCTGGATCACTTATTGCAGATTCACAAGAAATGGGAGGTATTTGAAGCAATAACCTTTCTACTTGCAAATGTGTTATTTTCAATTGGAACTACATAATGCTAACTGCTAGAGAAATAGAGTTAGTGGAAGGTGTGAGCAGCTATTGGCCAGAGAGAGGAGTGATGTAAGCAGCTATTAGCCAGAGAGGGGAGTGATGTAAGCAGCAATTGGCCAGAGAGAGGAGTGATGTAGCAGCTATTGGCCAGAGAGAATAGTGATGTAAGTGGCTATTGGCCAGGGAGAGTAGTGAAGTAAGCAGCTATTGGCCAGAGAAGGGAGTGATGGTCAGAGATGGGAGTGATGTAGCAGCTATTGGCCAGAGAGGGGAGTGATGTAAGCAGCTATTGGCTAGAGAGAGGAGTGATGTAAGCAGCTATTGGCCAGAGAGGGGAGTGATGTAAGCAGCTATTGGCCAGAGAGAGGAGTGATGTAGCAGCTATTGGCCAGAGAGAATAGTGATGTAAGTGGCTATTGGCCAGGGAGAGTAGTGAAGTAAGCAGCTATTGGCCAGAGAAGGGAGTGATGTAAGTGGCTATTGGCCACCAGGGAGAGTAGTGATGTAAGCAGCTATTGGCCAGAGAAGGGAGTGATGTAAGTGGCTATTGGCCAGGGAGGAGAGTGATGTAAGCAGCGGGAGTAGATAGGTGTGTGTCATGTACAGTGGGTTGCAAAAGTATTCTGCCCCCTTGAAGTTTTCCACATTTTGTCACATTACTGCCACAAACATGAATCAATTTTATTGGAATTCCACATGAAAGACCAATACAAAGTGCTGTACACGTGAGAAGTGGAACGAAAATCATACATGATTCCAAACATTTTTTACAAATAAATAACTGCAAAGTGGGGTGTGCGTAATTATTCAGCCCCCTGAGTCAATACTTTGTAGAAGCACCTTTTGCTGCAATTACAGCTGCCAGTCTTTTAGGGTATGTCTCTACCAGCTTTGCACATCTAGAGACTGAAATCCTTGCCCATTCTTTTTTGCAAAACAGCTCCAGCTCAGTCAGATTAGATGGATAGCATTTGTGAACAGCAGTTTTCAGATCTTGCCACAGATTCTCGATTAGATTTAGATCTGGACTTTGACTGGGCCATTCTAACACATGGATATGTTTTGTTGTAAACCATTCCATTGTTGCCCTGGCTTTATTTTTAGGGTCATTGTCCTGCTGGAAGGTGAACCTCCGCCCCAGTCTCAAGTCTTTTGCGGACTCCAAGAGGTTTTCTTCCAAGATTGCCCTGTATTTGGCTCCATCCATCTTCCCATCAACTCTGACCAGCTTCCCAGTCCCTGCTGAAGAGAAGCATCCCCAGAGCATAATGCTGCCACCACCATATTTGACAGTGGGGATGGTGTGTTCAGAGTGATGTGCAGTGTTAGTTTTCCGCCACACATAGCGTTTTGCATTTTGGCCAAAAAGTTCAATTTTGGTCTCATCTGACCAGAGCACCTTCTTCCACATGTTCCACATGACTTGTGGCAAACTGCAAATGGGACTTCTTATGCTTTTCTGTTAACAATGGCTTTCTTCTTGCCACTCTTCCATAAAGGCCAGCTTTGTACAGTGCATGACTAATAGTTGTCCTATGGACAGATTCCTCCACCTGAGCTGTAGATCTCTGCAGCTCGTCCAGAGTCACCATGGGCCTCTTGACTGCATTTCTGATCAGCGCTCTCCTTGTTCGGCCTGTGAGTTTAGGTGGCCAGCCTTGTCTTGGTAGGTTTACAGTTGTGCCATACTCCTTCCATTTCTGAATGATCGCTTGAACAGTGCTCCGTGGGATGTTCAAGGCTTAGGAAATCTTTTTGTAGATTAAGCCTGCTTTAAATTTCTCAATAACTTTATCCCTGACCTGTCTGGTGTGTTCTTTGGTCTTCATGGTGTTGTTGCTCCCAATATTCTCTTAGACAACCTCTGAGGCCCTCACAGAGCAGCTGTATTTGTACTGAAATTATATTACACACAGCTGCACTCTATTTAGTCATTAGCATTCATCAGGCAATGTCTATGGGCAACTGACTGCACTCAGATCAAAGGGGGCCGAATAATTATGCACACACCACTTTGCAGTTATTGATTTGTAAAAAATGTTTGGAATCATTTATGATTTTCGTTCCACTTCTCATGTGTACACCACTTTGTATTGGTCTTTCATGTGGAATTCCAATAAAATTGATTCATGTTTGTGGCAGTAATGTGACAAAATGTGGAAAACTTCAAGGGGGCCGAATACTTTTGCAACCCACTGTATGCTGGGATGTTTCACCTGTTACTGTGTATAAAAGACACAAGCACTCACAATGGAGGCATAGCGTGTTTTAGCTGCTGAGACCCTGCTGCCCAGCCATCAGACTTACGGCCTGTGCTGATTGTGTCCAGGCCCCCTATTTGTACACTGTGATCATACATGATGGGGCCCAGTTTGTCACTGACTTATTTGTGAAACCCTCTGATAGAAATTTCTTTATACTCTAATAACTATCCCAGTTTCCATCCTCGATCTGAGAGAGAACATTTTCCACAGGGACAATTATGCTCGTGTGACAAAGATTGTCTCAGATCCAGTTATGTGAAATCAGCGTCACCACGAAATGGAAAGCAGATTAAGACAGAGAGGTTATCCTAATCGCACATTGAATAGAAAGGATCAGAAATGCCATCGGGATCCTAGACTCTCCTTTGTCTCCTTGTGAGAAGACATTGGGGTCCTCTTAAAAAAGTCCTTTCCTCAGATCACTGAGCTCAGATACCCCCCCCCCCTGCTTTCATTCAAGTGAGCACCCTCTGTTAGGGATCAGATTGGATGCAGCAGATATGGCTTCACACCAGGCTTTGATAATGCTTCATAGAAACAGGGTGCTTATCCCTGCTTAGGATGTCACGCATGCAGTCATATTGTGAGAGGCATCCCTCATTGGGTACTGAGTTTAAGATACGTGGGCGTTAGTCCTGTGATTTGTCCTATGTTGTGTATTTGATGAAATGCCCTGGCTGCCTTCCATATATGGGCGTGACTACCCAATCCTTGCAGGTGCGTCCTTCCCCTCACAAATCTGTTATGTGAAATAATAATTGTCAACCGGCAGCGTCTTCCCATTTTGTTCTATTTCCCAATAGAAGATACAGGTCATTGATTGGGTACATAGATCATTAAAGGGTGATAGACAGAAAGAATTACTTAAAGAGGAACTTCAGCCTAAACAAACATACTGTCATTAAGTTATGTTCGTTATGTTAATTAAAATAGGTAATATAATCTCTAACCCACCCTGCCTTAAAAGAACAGGCAAACGTTTGTGATTTAATGGGGGCAGCCAGCTTTTTGGTCAAAACCACAGAAGAACAACTTCAGAAATCCCATCATGCTTTGCACAGCATCAGGGAAAAAATGCCCAGGCAGATTTCTTTGATGGGGCGGAGCTTAGCTTCTGTGCAGCTAAAGATGAGGCTTGGGTAAGAAAAACAAAGTTCTAATGCTGTGAAACTGTTAAAGAAACACCAAGCCTTTTCAGTGCTGCTGAGTAGATTTTTAGTCTGGAGGTTCACTTTAAACAGGAAGTAGGCTGGATCCAAAGACTGGGGACTAGGGAATAGGGAAAAGTATATAATTGCTGTATATTATCTTTGCTAATTCCTGGGTAGGACTGTTGGGCTTAATTGGAGTTTGTCCTTTATGTGGGATTTGTGGGGTTGCACCCTGCTAGATGCTAGATTGGGGGTGTATCTTTACCTTTATTTAACCCTTTTTTCACCTGTAGATTTATCTGTAAGTGGTGGTTATCTTTATTGGAGTGGGTGACCACTTTGTACACACTGTTTAATTTTTATTCCCCTTTTGGTTCCTTAGGACCTCTCCAGTACATGGTTTATCCTCCCTCCTAATGATACGCCAATAAACTTGTTTTTTATTTATTTATTTCATCTTTTCTATCTCTAGCAGTGTTTTGCACTATTAGGCTGCAGTTCTGTGATGTGTGTCAAGTGTTTTTCTTTACAACAGGGATTTTTCTGTTTTGATATCCCCGCCCTACCACCTCTCATGGTGGTAAACCTAGTTGTATTTGTTTCCCCTGGTTGCTAGGGTGATGATGCCCTAGGGGCGTGGCCTTCAGAGTGGCGGTTTTCACTATTGTGTCGAGGGTTACCATGACAGTAGTGGCTGGTGTGGTCACGCCTCTAGTTGTTTGGCCTCTGCTGGTGATGGCTTGCGCAGTTACATCATGGGTTGCCATGACGATGGTGGCCAGCGCAGCCACGTTTTTTTGTTGTTTTTTCCGGCCCCTGTTTGATGTGTGCAGCGGCAGCTTCCATGTTTTGCATATACATGGGCTGAGAGCAGATACATTTACGCCATCCGCCGCTCTTCTCTATGTGGTCCGTCGTACATGTTGAGGGATGACCATGCTGGTGCTGGTGATGTCCTTTACCGCCCACTTCCTGTTTGAGGTCATCAGTGACGTTTGGGGGCGAGTCTTCTTTTGCTTCAGAGTCTTCCATCAGGTCCTCTGTATTTTAGGTGCATGCTCATTGGTCGCTCCTCCATCTCATGCAATTTGATTGGCCGGTTAGGATTTGAGCAGGGGTATATATATATATACTGTATATGTGCATGCTTCCAGCTTTTGTCAGAGGGAGCTTGCTGCTTGACAAAGAGGTTTGTTACTTCCAAACAGCGGGCTGTAGCTGTTACCAAGCCCATCTCTGGCATGTGATTGTAATTGCATGGTTTCAATCAAGAGCTACTTTTTCTTATCGCTGTGCTGCTGATCCTGGTAGTTTTTTTAACTGTTTCTGTGTGACACAACCTCTGCAGTTCTCTAACAGGCTGGTTTTGTGCTCCACAGAATCCTCTAATGGAAGTGATGATGTTTCTCTATTTGCAGGGCGGAGTCCCGGCATCAGGAACCTCTCAGAGACTCGTCTCTCTGTATTTCCAGACGTTACAAAGGATGGCAACACACGAGATTCTCCTGTCTCTCCAATCATCCCATCAGGATCCGCCCACCTCGCTACCTCCGGGGGGTCACATTCTGGAATACAGCAAAAGAAGAGATTCCCCTGTCCTGAATGTGGAAAAAGCTACAGCCACAAATGTGACCTTGCCAGGCACCAGAGATCTCACTCTGACGAGATGCGCTATTCCTGTCCCGAGTGTGGGAAACGCTTCCGACAAAAGTCCTATCTCTCCTCCCACCTGAGATCCCACACTGGCGAAAAACCGTTTCCTTGTTCTGAGTGTGGGAAATGTTTTCTGCAGAAATCATATCTTGACAGACACTTGAGGACCCACTCAGGGGAGAGGCCATATGGGTGTTCCTTGTGCGAGAAGAGCTTCTTACGTAAATCCCACCTAGTGAAGCATGAGAGAACTCACACTGGCGAAAAGCCGTATTCGTGTTCAGAGTGTGGGAAACATTTTGGAGATAAGTCGTTTCTTTCCATACACCAGAGATCTCACACTGGGGAGAAGCCATATTCCTGTCCTAATTGTGAGAAATGTTTTGCTCACAAATCTGCTCTTGTCGTGCATCAGAGATCTCACACGGGGGAGAAACTGTATTCATGTACTGAGTGTGGGAAATCATTTCCACACAAATCAAATCTTACTATACATCAGAGGTCACACACCGGGGAGAGGCCATACTCATGTCCTGAGTGTGGGAAATGTTTTTCATACAAATCCTATCTCACTGCACATCAGCGATCTCACACAGGAGTGAGGCCATATTCCTGTGCTGAGTGTGGGAAATGCTTTTCTCATAAATCCAATCTCACTATACATCAGAAATCTCACACGGGGCAGAGACCGTATCCCTGTCCTGAGTGTGGAAAATGCTTTGCACAGAAATTTGCTCTTGCCGTTCATCAGAGATCTCACACAGGGGAGAGGCCATTTTGCTGTACTGAGTGTGGGAAAAGCTTTTCACATAGATTTGCTTTTTCTATCCATCAGAGAGGTCACACTGGGGAGAAGCCGTATTCCTGCCCCGAGTGTGGGAAATCTTTTGCGCGGAAGTTTGCCCTTACCGTGCATCAGAGAACTCATGCGGGGACAGAGGCCTGATTATGTCCTGAGTGTGGGAAATGGTTTGTCTGATGTCACTAAGGGGTGGAGTTTATGTACTGAGAGTGGTAATATTACATTTTTTAGGAGTAGCATTAGAGTGTTATACCGTGTTAGCCATCAGTTAAAGGAAGAAGTTTTGAATCAGGATGACACCACTTATTGGCTAACTTAGAAGAGAAGCAGTAAGCTTTTGGCTATGAAGCCTTCATCAGACTGATTCCTGTATACTGACAACATTTAGAGCAGGCATGCTCAACTCCGAATTCGGGAGATACCCGGATAGTTCTATCCGGATATCTCCCAGTAAAGCTGTGCGGGGGGTGGGTGGGGGGTCGATCTTACCTAAATGACATCTTCTTGCTCCGTCCCTCGGCGCCTCCCACGATGCGCTCCACCCGCGTCACGTGACTCCAAACACTTCCTCCTTCAACTCGGAAGGAGGAAGTGTTTGGAGTCACGTGATCGGCACGTGGAGCGCATCGTGGGAGGTGCCGAGGGACAGAGCAAGAAGACGTCATTTAGGTAAGATTGACCCCCCCACCCACCCCCCGCACAGCTTTACTGGGAGATATCCGGATAGAACTATCCGGATATCTCCCGAATTCGGCGTTGAGCATGCCTGATTTAGAGCATACAGATTATATAGAGTGGACATTAAAGAAAACCTGTATTTAAAAAAAATGCCCCTGTCCTCATGCGTGCTTCCGTTAGCCTTCCCAGGTCCCACGAAATGCGGCGATGTAAATATTTACTTCGCTGGGATCCAGCTCAGGCATACTAGCAGCTTTTTGTTCCAGTAAGGCAGAAATAGCCGAACTCGATCGATCCGCTATACTGCGCAGGCACAAGTCCTTTTGCACCTGCGCAGTAGAGCGGATCCGACCGGGTTCGGCTTTTTCCGCCTTACCCAAAGGGAGAGCCGCTACTGCGCCTGCTCCAGGAGCCAGGGAAGGTAAATATAGCAAGCCTTGTCGGGGGAGGATTGTGGGGCGCTTTAGGGGAGCTAGCGCTGGACTGCCTGCAGCTACAGGGATGGGGGAAGCCTCATTGGGACCCTGAGGCTTCCCCCTCCCGAGGTGAGTACCCCCCAGGGGAACTTTGTTTTTAGTACAAGTTTTCTTTAAAAGAAGAGGCATTGTTCTACAAACAAAAATAAATGTTATTGGATGCCTTAATTACAACACCAGGCGGGTCTCACAGGGATGCTAGCTAATTTATGATAAATAGAGAAGACCACTTTTTTGCTTACACATCACATACCACAGGCTCTGTGTGATGGGAAGACAATGTAAATTATTCAAACGTAACTTGGTCAGGCTACATACAATGGGCTTGATTCACAAAGCCGTGCTAACTCATAGCATGGTCGCGCTAGCATCTGCGTGAAAATTCGTGAGTGTGCGCGATTAACGTTACGTGCGTTAAAACTCGTGCAGAACGCTATCGCGACCGTTCCTATGAGTTAACACGGCTTTGTGAATCAAGCCCAATGTTTATTGTTGTTAAGAATTAAAAATAATTATCGCATTTAAGACCTATTGTACTTGCACAGGAAATTGTAATGTATACCAGATTACAAGAATCGCAGATAAAAGTATATATGATCTATATATGATGTGTGCAAAATGCCCCTAAGGAAGTTATGTGGGAGAAACAAGACACACTCTATGTGAGCATATGAACCATCACAGATTCACCATTAAAGTGAACCTCCGGACTAAAAATCGACTCAGCAGCACTGAAAAGGCTTGGTGTTTCTTTAACAGTATCACAGCATCAGAACTTTGTTTCTCTTATCCAAGCCTCATTTTTAGCTGCACAGAAGAAAACAGCCCGGGCTTTTTTCCCCTGATGCTGTGCAAAGCATGATGGGATTTCTGATGTTGTTGCTCTCATTCTGCTGTTTTGGTGCAAATTTTTTTTTTACATTTTGAATTTGACATTTGAAGCCTAGCATGTGCAGCTCGGAGGTGTTATCAGGACAGTTGGAACTGTGTCTCCTTCTCCTTGTCACCTCCTTTCAACCAAAAAGATGGCTGCCCCCATGACAAAGATACAAAAGGAGATGGAGGCTGGCACGTCCAAAAATAGAAAAGCTCTTTTATTGAAGTGACATATTAAAATCTGTGGCTGTATAGCCACAGATTTTAATATGTCACTTCAATAAAAGAGCTTTTCTATTTTTGGACGTGCCAGCCTCCATCTCCTTTTGTATACCTGGTTTGGATCCAAAGGTGTGAGGATCCATTGAGGCTTGGGCACCCTTATCCCTATTGATCGAGTGCTACTCTTTTTATTATTGTGTCAACCCATGACAAAGATGGCAGCCCCCATGAATCACAAACATTTGCCTGTTCTTTTAAAACAGTGTGGGTAAAAAATTATATTACCTATCTATTCTAATTAACATAACTAATGTAACTTAATGACAGTATGTTTGTTTAGGCTGAAGTTCCCCTTTAACAAGAAAAATAAACCAATAGTGAATATGTTGATCTCCCAGTGGCCACACTTTTGTGCTCACGTGGACACAGTTAAAGTGATCTTCTCGTCACTGTAGTAATGGGTGGCTTTAAGTCGCACAACGACAGACTAATAAGAGAGACAAAATGTATACATTGGTTCAAAACTGTAGATCAAGGTTTAAACAAGGATTCTAACTTCTTGCGCCGGTACAATGGGTTTAAATTCCACTATTCTTTTTAGCCTATAACAAACATTGTATGTGCCCTGACCAAGTTACTTTGAAACTCTGGTTTTACAATATCTTCTAATCCCTGTAATTCTGTGGTGTGTGATCATTGAGCCAAACAATTGGTCTTATTATCTTTTTGTCATAAATTAGCTAACATTCCTGTGAGGCCCTCCTTATGTTGTAATGAAGGCATCCAATGACATTTATTTATGTTTGCAGAACAATGTATTTCCATGTAATGTCCACTTTATATAAGCTGAGTGCGCTAAATGATGTCAGTATACAGGAATCGAGTCTGAGGAAGTCTTCATGGTGGAAAGCTTACTTTTTTTTCTTTAAGTCAAAACTCCTTTCTTTAAGGAGGGACTCCTTGTGTCGCATGATAAATCTCTGAGTATGGAAGGGGGTGTTGTAAAGCAAAGGGTCCGTGTGATTTGTGTTAAAGAGGAACTGTAAGCTCAAAATAATTTATTGCCAGCAGGTAGCCTATACCCAATTTATAGATGAAAACCCAGTATTTTCTGCTAGAAATCCAGCATTTTGCTGGAATCACACCTTTAAGTAGGAAGCCACGCCCCCTCATGAGCCTGCTCCGCGGCTGTATATTCATTAAGCTTGTGCGCACTGCCTTCTGGGTAGTGACATCATGGGTTGCTAAGGGGGAAAAAAAACAGCAGTCAAGGTGGGACATGTGCACGAGGCAGAAGAAGTTTATCTTGCAGCCTCCGATGGGATGATTGATCATCCCTCTCTGCCCTGTGAAGCTGCCGCTGCCACTATCAGGTCAGCGACATGTGTTTAACTCTCCTCATCCCAGCTGGAATCCCTCTTGTCAGCTCTTCCTACAGCCTCCGATGATCTTATAGCTCTGCCTGCATGTCGGGTACTAAAAGGTGTGATTCCAGCAAAATGCTGGATTTCTAGCAGAAAATACTGGGTTTTCATCTATAAATTGGGTATAGGCTACCTGCTGGCAATAAATTATTTTGAGCTTACAGTTCCTCTTTAAGTCTTATTAGGTAGTAATATTTGACAGAGAATATTTTGCCTCCCCTCTGTGTAATCACACACACACACACACACACACACACACACACACACACACACACACACACACTCTGTATAATCCACCACACAGACACGCACTCTGTATAATCCACCACACAGACACACACTCTGTATAATCCACCACACAGACACGCACTCTGTATAATCCACCACACAGACACGCACTCTGTATAATCCACCACACAGACACGCACTCTGTATAATCCACCACACAGACACGCACTCTGTATAATCCACCACACAGACACGCACTCTGTGTATTACACTCTGTATAATCCACCACACAGACACGCACTCTGTATAATCCACCACACAGACACGCACTCTGTATAATCCACCACACAGACACGCACTCTGTGTATTACACTCTGTATAATCCACCACACAGACACGCACTCTGTATAATCCACCACACAGACACGCACTCTGTATAATCCACCACACAGACACGCACTCTGTGTATTACACTCTGTATAATCCACCACACAGACACGCACTCTGTATAATCCACCACACAGACACGCACTCTGTATAATCCACCACACAGACACGCACTCTGTGTATTACACTCTGTATAATCCACCACACAGACACGCACTCTGTATAATCCACCACACAGACACGCACTCTGTATAATCCACCACACAGACACGCACTCTGTGTATTACACTCTGTATAATCCACCACACAGACACGCACTCTGTTTATTACACCCCCCACACCCCCCACTACACACACATCCTCACACACACACACACTCTGTATAATCCACCACACAGACACGCACTCTGTATAATCCACCACACAGACACGCACTCTGTATAATCCACCACACAGACACGCACTCTGTGTATTACACTCCCCCCACCCCCCACTACACACACATCCTCACACACACACACACACATACACTCTGTATAATCCACCACACACACAGACACACCCTCTGTGTAATTCACCCCCCCCCTCCCCCCACAAACACACACCCTCTGACAGTCCACGGACACACACACTCTGTATA
The DNA here is from genome assembly GCF_040937935.1 of Hyperolius riggenbachi. Classification (NCBI taxonomy): domain Eukaryota; kingdom Metazoa; phylum Chordata; class Amphibia; order Anura; family Hyperoliidae; genus Hyperolius; species Hyperolius riggenbachi. The sequence goes on from NC_090655.1 coordinate 280,316,382, forward strand.
ATCCACACACTCACACACACCCTCTGTGTAATCCACAGACACACCTTCTGTGTAATCCACAGACACACACACACACACTAAACACACACAAACACTGTATAATCCACCACACACCCTGTATAGTCCACCACACACATGCGCACACACACTCTGTATAATCCACTACACACACACACCCACACCGTCTGTGTAATCCACAGACACACATTGTGTAATCCACTACACAAACACACACACACCTTCTGTGTAATCCAGTCCAGTACACGCACACACACACACACTGTGTAATCCTTAAACATTCACATTCTGTATAATCCACTACACACACACACCTTCTGTGTAATCCAGTCCAGTACACACACACACACTGTGTAATCCACAAACACACACACTCTGTATAATCCACACACTCACACACACACCCTCTGTGTAATACACAGACACACACACACAGAGACACACACACACCTTCCGTGTAATCCACAGACACACACACAAACACTGTATAATCCACCACAAACACATGCACACATCCTATATAGTCCACCACACACATGCGCACACACACTCTGTATAATTCACTACACACACACCCACACCTTCTGTGTAATCCACAGACACACATTGTGTAATCCACTACACACACACACACCTTCTGTGTAATCCAGTCCAGTCCAGTACACACACACACACACACACACACACACACACACACACACACACACACTATAATCCAAGTATAAGTCAGCACACACACTCTGCATAATCAACTGCACACACACACCACCTGTGTAATCCACCCCCGCATCACAAACACACACCACACATTCTCTCTGTAATCCACAGACACACATACACTGTATAATCCACTACGCACACACACCCACACAGCCACACACACATACAAACACTCTGTATAATCCACCCCCCCAACCACCACCACCAGACACACACTACACAGCCTCTGTGTAATTCACGGACATACGCACACTGTATAATCCACCCTACACAAGCTCTGTATAATCCACCACACACACAGACAAAAGCTCTGTATAATACACTACACACATACAGACACACACCTTCTGTGTAATCCACAGACACATGCGCGCGCGCACACACACACACACACACTGTATAATCCACCACACACACATTCTGTATAATCCACTACACACACACACACACTGTATAATCCACCACACACACACACATTGTAGTATCCGTCATGGTGGCCATATACTTGTCACATGTAGAATATCCTCAATAAAGGTTTATTGAATCATGTCAAAGTCTTCCCTTCCTCATTGATCTGAAGCTGTAGTTGTGTATAAAAAACTGTAATTATGAATGATGATGTGTAGAAGAACGTGTGCCCTGCCTGGATACTGTGTCACTGTGGTGAGTACCGAAACAAGCATTCTGTAATAACTGTTGCAGAAGAATTGAAGCCTTAATGGGTGGACAGCTCTAAATTAAAGTTATACTGAAGCAACATTAACAAGAAAAAAAGAGTTACATACTCACATGTAGAGGGTGGGCTCTGACCCATAGATCCTTCCTGTGGTCTTGTTCCTCTGCTGGCCCCCCTTCAATTTGACCATGAAGGTCTTATGATAGACGGTGTCTGCTGCAACCTGTCAACTCACTCCACTGTCCCAGCACTCCATATGCCAGGTCTTATGATAGACTGCATCTGCAGCATCCCGTCACCTGACTCCACTGTCCCAGCACTCCATATGCCGGGTCTTATGATAGACGGTCTCTGCTGCAACCTGTCACCCGACTCCACTGTCTCAGCACTCCATATGCCAGGTCTTATGATAGACTGTGTCTGCTGCAACCAGTCACCTGACTCCACTGTCCCAGCACTCCATATGCCAGGTCTTATGATAGACTGTGTCTGCTGCAACCAGTCACCCGACTCCACTGTCCCAGCACTCCATATGCCAGGTCTTATGATAGACGGTCTCTGCTGCAACCAGTCACCCAACTCCACTGTCCCAGCACTCCATATGCCAGGTCTTATGATAGACGGTCTCTGCTGCAACCAGTCACCCGACTCCACTGTCCCAGCACTCCATATGCCAGGTCTTATGATAGACTGTGTCTGCTGCAACCAGTCACCCGACTCCACTGTCCCAGCACTCCATATGCCAGGTCTTATGATAGACAGTGTCTGCTGCAACCAGTCACCCGACTCCACTGTCCCAGCACTCCATATGCGGGGTCTTATGATAGACGGTCTCTGCTGCAACCTGTCACCCGACTCCACTGTCCCCGCACTCCAAATGCCGGGTCTTATGATAGACAGTGTCTGCTACAACCAGTCACCCGACTCCACTGTCCCAGCACTCCATATGCCAGGTCTTATGATAGACGGTGTCTGCTGCAACAAGTCACCCGACTCCACTGTCCCAGCACTCCATATGCCAGGTCTTATGATAGACAGTGTCTGCTGCAACCTGTCACCTCACTCCACTGTCCCAGCACTCCATATGCCAGGTCTTATGATAGACAGTGTCTGCTGCAACCTGTCACCCGACTCCACTGTCCCAGCACTCCATATGCCTGGTCTTATGATAGACAGTGTCTGCTGCAACCAGTCACCCGACTCCACTGTCCCAGCACTCCATAAGCCAGGTCTTATGATAGACTGTGTCTGCTGCAACCTGTCACCCGACTCCACTGTCCCAGCACTCCATATGCCAGGTCTTATGATAGACTGTGTCTGCTGCAACCAGTCACCCGACTCCACTGTCCCAGCACTCCATATGCCAGGTCTTATGATAGACAGTGTCTGCTGCAACCCGTCACCCGACTCCACTGTCCCAGCACTCCATATGCCAGGTCTTATAATAGACGGGGTCTGCAGCAACCAGTCACCCGATTCCACTGTCCTAGCACTCCATATGCCAGGTCTTATGATAGACAGTGTCTGCTGCAACCAGTCACCCGACTCCACTGTCCCAGCACTCCATATGCCAGGTCTTATCATAGACGGTCTCTTCTGCAACCCGTCACCCGACTCCACTGTCCCAGCACTCCATATGCCAGGTCTTATGATAGACTGTCTGCTGCAACCAGTCACCCGACTCCACTGTCCCAGCACTCCATATGCCAGGTCTTATGATAGACAGTGTCTGCTGCAACCCGTCACCCGACTCCACTGTCCCAGCACTCCATATGCCAGGTCTTATAATAGACGGGGTCTGCAGCAACCAGTCACCCGATTCCACTGTCCTAGCACTCCATATGCCAGGTCTTATGATAGACAGTGTCTGCTGCAACCAGTCACCCGACTCCACTGTCCCAGCACTCCATATGCCAGGTCTTATCATAGACGGTCTCTTCTGCAACCCGTCACCCGACTCCACTGTCCCAGCACTCCATATGCCAGGTCTTATGATAGACTGTCTGCTGCAACCAGTCACCCGACTCCACGGTCCTAGCACTCCATAAGCCAGGTCTTATGATAGACTGTGTCTGCTGCAACCTGTCACCCGACTCCACTGTCCCAGCACTCCATATGCCAGGTCTTATGATAGACTGTGTCTGCTGCAACCAGTCACCCGACTCCACTGTCCCAGCACTCCATATGCCAGGTCTTATGATAGACAGTGTCTGCTGCAACCCGTCACCCGACTCCACTGTCCCAGCACTCCATATGCCAGGTCTTATAATAGACGGGGTCTGCAGCAACCAGTCACCCGATTCCACTGTCCTAGCACTCCATATGCCAGGTCTTATGATAGACAGTGTCTGCTGCAACCAGTCACCCGACTCCACTGTCCCAGCACTCCATATGCCAGGTCTTATCATAGACGGTCTCTTCTGCAACCCGTCACCCGACTCCACTGTCCCAGCACTCCATATGCCAGGTCTTATGATAGACTGTCTGCTGCAACCAGTCACCCGACTCCACGGTCCTAGCACTCCATATGCCAGGTCTTATGATACACTGTGTCTGCTACATCCAGTCACCCGACTCCACTGTCCCAGCACTCCATATGCCAGGTCTTATGATAGACGGTCTCTGCTGCATTCCGTCACCTGACTCCACTGTCCCAGCACTCCATATGCCAGGTCTTATGATAGACGGTCTCTGCTGCAACCCATCAACCAAATCCACTGTCCCAGCACTCCATATGCCAGGTCTTATGATAGACGGTCTCTGCTGCAACCTGTCACCCGAATCCACTGTCCCAGTACTCCATATGCCAGGTCTTATGATAGACGGTGTCACCCGACTCCACTGTCCTAGCACTCCATATGCCAGGTCTTATAATAGACACTGTCTGCTGCAACCAGTCACCTCACTCCACTGTCCCAGCACTCCATATGCCAGGTCATATGATAGACAGTGTCTGCTGCATCCCATCACCCGACTCCACTGTCCCAGCACTCCATATGCCAGGTCTTATGATAGATGGTCTCTGCTGCAACCTGTCACCCGACTCCACTGTCCCAGCACTCCATATGCCAGGTCTTATGATAGACAGTGTCTACTGCAACTAGTCACCCGACTCCACTGTCCCAGCACTCCATATGCCAGGTCTTCTCATAGACAGTGTCAGCTGCAACCCGTCACCCGACTCCACTGTCCCAGCACTCCATATGCCAGGTCTTATAATAGACGGTGTCTACAGCAACCAGTCACCCGATTCCACTGTCCTAGCACTCCATATGCCAGGTCTTATGATAGACGGTGTCTGCTGCATCCCGTCACCCGACTCCACTGTCCCAGCACTCTAAATGTCAGGTCTTATGATAGACGGTGTCTGCTGCATCCAGTCACCCGACTCCACTGTCTCAGCACTCCATATGCCATCTCTTATGATAGACGGTGTGTGCTGCAACCAGTCACCCGACTCCACTGTCCCAGTACTCCATAGGCCAGGTCTTATGATAGACGGTCTCTGCTGCAACCCGTCACCCGACTCCACTGTCCCAGCACTCCATATGCCAGGTCTTATAATAGACGGTGTCTGCAGCAACCAGTCACCCGATTCCACTGTCCTAGCACTCCATATGCCAGGTCTTATGATAGACGGTGTCTGCTGCATCCCGTCACCCGACTCCACTGTCCCAACACTCTAAATGTCAGGTCTTATGATAGACGGTGTCTGCTGCATCCAGTCACCCGACTCCACGGTCTCAGCACTCCATATGCCATCTCTTATGATAGACGGTGTGTGCTGCAACCAGTCACCCGACTCCACTGTCCCAGTACTCCATAGGCCAGGTCTTATGATAGACGGTCTCTGCTGCATCCCGTCACCCGACTCCACTGTCCCAGCACTCCATATGCCAGGTCTTATGATAGACGGTCTCTGCTGCAACCTGTCACCCGAATCCACTGTCCCAGCACTCCATATGCCAGGTCTTATGATAGACGGTGTCTGCTGCATCCAGTCACCCGACTCCACTGTCTCAGCACTCCATATGCCAGGTCTTATGATAGACGGTGTCTGCTGCAACCAGTCACCCGACTCCACTGTCTCAGCACTCCATATGCCAGGTCTTATGATAGACAGTGTGTGCTGCAACCTGTCACCCGACTCCACTGTCCCAGCACTCCATATGCCAGGTCTTATAGACAGTGTCTGCTGCAACCAGTCACCCGACTCCACTGTCCCAGCACTCCATATGCCAGGTCTTATGATAGACGGTGTCTGCTGCAACCCATCACCCAAATCCACTGTCCCAGCACTCCATATGCCAAGTCTTATGATAGACGGTGTCTGCTGCAACCCATCACCCAAATCCACTATCCCAGCACTCCATATGCCAGGTCTTATGATAGATCTGCTGCAACCCATCACCCAAATCCACTGTCCCAGCACTCCATATGCTAAGTCTTATGATAGACGGTGTCTGCTGCAACCCATCACCCGAATCCACTGTCCCAGCACTCCATATGCCAGGTCTTATGATAGACGGTGTCTGCTGCAACCCATCACCCAAATCCACTGTCCCAGCACTCCATATGCCAGGTCTTATGATAGACGGTGTCTGCTGCAACCTATCACCTGATTCCACTATCCCAGCACTCCATATGCCAGGTCTTATGATAGACAGTGTCTGCTGCAACCAGTCACCCGACTCCACTGTCCCAACACTCCATATGCCAGGTCTTATGATAGACTGTGCCTGCTTCAACCAATCACCCGACTCCACTGTCCCAGCACTCCATATGCCAGGTCTTATGATAGACTGTGTCTGCTTCAACCCGTCACCCGATTCCACTGTCCCAGCACTCCATATGCCAGGTCTTATGATAGACGGTGTCTGCTGCAACCAGTCACCCGACTCCACTGTCCCAGCACTCCATATGCCAGGTCTTATGATAGACTGTTTCTGCTGCAACCAGTCACCCGACTCCACTGTTCCAGCACTCCATAGGCCAGGTTTTATGATAGACGTTTTCTGCTGCATCCCGTCACCCGACTCCACTGTCCCAGCACTCTAAATGCCATGTCTTATGATAGACGGTGTCTGCTGCAACCAGTCACCCGACTCCACTGTCCCAGCACTCCATAGGCCAGGTCTTATGATAGACGGTCTTTGCTGCATCCCATCACCCGACTCCACTGTCCCAGCACTCCATATGCCAGGTCTTATGATAGACTGTGTCTGCTTCAACCCGTCACCCGACTCCACTGTCCCAGCACTCCATATGCCAGGTCTTATGATAGACGGTGTCTGCCGCATCCAGTCACCCGACTCCACTGTCTCAGCACTCCATATGCCAGGTCTTATGATAGACAGTGTCTGCTGCAAATAGTCACCCGACTCCACTGTCCCAGCACTCCATATGCCAGGTCTTATGATAGACGGTGTCTGCTGCAACCGGTCACCCGACTCCACTTTCCCAGCACTCCATATGCCAGGTCTTATGATAGACAGTGTCTGCTGCAACCGGTCACCCGACTCCACTGTCCCAGCACTCCATATGCCAGGTCTTATGATAGACTGTGTCTGCTGCAACCAGTCACCCGACTCCACTGTTCCAGCACTCCATAGGCCAGGTTTTATGATAGACGGTTTCTGCTGCATCCCATCACCCGACTCCACTGTCCCAGCACTCTAAATGTCAGGTCTTATGATAGACGGTGTCTGCTGCATCCAGTCACCCGACTCCACTGTCTCAGCACTCCATATGCCATGTCTTATGATAGACGGTGTCTGCTGCAACCAGTCACCCGACTCCACTGTCCCAGCACTCCATAGGCCAGGTTTTATGATAGACGGTCTCTGCTGCATCCCGTCACCCGACTCCACTGTCCCAGCACTCCATATGCCAGGTCTTATGATAGACGGTCTCTGCTGCAACCTGTCACCCGAATCCACTGTCCCAGCACTCCATATGCCAGGTCTTATGATAGACGGTGTCTGCTGCATCCAGTCACCCGACTCCTGTCTCAGCACTCCATATGCCAGGTCTTATGATAGACAGTGTCTGCTGCAACCTGTCACCCGACTCCACTGTCCCAGCACTCCTTATGCCAGGTCTTATGATAGACGGTCTCTGCTGCATCCCGTCACCCGACTCCACTGTCCCAGCACTCCATATGCCAGGTCTTATGATAGACGGTCTCTGCTGCAACCTGTCACCCGAATCCACTGTCCCAGCACTCCATATGCCACGTCTTATGATAGACGGTGTCTGCTGCATCCAGTCACCCGACTCCTGTCTCAGCACTCCATATGCCAGGTCTTATGATAGACAGTGTCTGCTGCAACCTGTCACCCGACTCCACTGTCCCAGCACTCCTTATGCCAGGTCTTATGATAGACAGTGTCTGCTGCAACCCATCACCCAAATCCACTGTCCCAGCACTTCATATGCCAGGTCTTATGATAGACGGTGTCTGCTGCAACCCATCACCCAAATCCACTGTCCCAGCACTCCATATGCCAGGTCTTATGATAGACGGTGTCTGCTGCAACCTGTCACCCGACTTCACTGTCTCAGCACTCCATATGCCAGGTCTTATGATAGACAGTGTCTGCTGCAACCAGTCACCCGACTCCACTGTCCCAGCACTCCATATGCCAGGTCTTATGATAGACTGTGTCTGCTTCAACCCGTCACCCGACTCCACTGTCCCAGCACTCCATATGCCAAGTCTTATGATAGACGGTGTCTGCTGCAACCCATCACCCAAATCCACTGTCCCAGCACTCCATATGCCAGGTCTTATGATAGACTGTGTCTGCTGCAACCAGTCACCCGACTCCACTGTCCCAACACTCCATATGCCAGGTCTTATGATAGACTGTGCCTGCTTCAACCAATCACCCGACTCCACTGTCCCAGCACTCCATATGCCAGGTCTTATGATAGACTGTGTCTGCTTCAACCCGTCACCCGACTCCACTGTCCCAGCACTCCATATGCCAGGTCTTATGATAGACGGTGTCTGCTGCAACCAGTCACCCGACTCCACTGTCCCAGCACTCCATATGCCAGGTCTTATGATAGACGGTGTCTGCTGCATCCAGTCACCCGACTCCACTGTCTCAGCACTCCATATGCCAGGTCTTATGATAGACAGTGTCTGCTGCAAATAGTCACCCGACTCCACTGTCCCAGCACTCCATATGCCAGGTCTTATGATAGACGGTGTCTGCTGCAACCGGTCACCCGACTCCACTTTCCCAGCACTCCATATGCCAGGTCTTATGATAGACGGTGTCTGCTGCAACCGGTCACCCGACTCCACTGTCCCAGCACTCCATATGCCAGGTCTTATGATAGACTGTGTGTGCTGCAACCAGTCACCCGACTCCACTGTTCCAGCACTCCATAGGCCAGGTTTTATGATAGACGGTTTCTGCTGCATCCCGTCACCCGACTCCACTGTCCCAGCACTCTAAATGTCAGGTCTTATGATAGACGGTGTCTGCTGCATCCAGTCACCCGACTCCACTGTCTCAGCACTCCATATGCCATGTCTTATGATAGATCTGCTGCAACCCATCACCCAAATCCACTGTCCCAGCACTCCATATGCTAAGTCTTATGATAGACGGTGTCTGCTGCAACCCATCACCCGAATCCACTGTCCCAGCACTCCATATGCCAGGTCTTATGATAGACGGTGTCTGCTGCAACCCATCACCCAAATCCACTGTCCCAGCACTCCATATGCCAGGTCTTATGATAGACGGTGTCTGCTGCAACCTATCACCTGATTCCACTATCCCAGCACTCCATATGCCAGGTCTTATGATAGACAGTGTCTGCTGCAACCAGTCACCCGACTCCACTGTCCCAACACTCCATATGCCAGGTCTTATGATAGACTGTGCCTGCTTCAACCAATCACCCGACTCCACTGTCCCAGCACTCCATATGCCAGGTCTTATGATAGACTGTGTCTGCTTCAACCCGTCACCCGATTCCACTGTCCCAGCACTCCATATGCCAGGTCTTATGATAGACGGTGTCTGCTGCAACCAGTCACCCGACTCCACTGTCCCAGCACTCCATATGCCATGTCTTATGATAGACGGTGTCTGCTGCAACCAGTCACCCGACTCCACTGTCCCAGCACTCCATAGGCCAGGTCTTATGATAGACGGTCTTTGCTGCATCCCATCACCCGACTCCACTGTCCCAGCACTCCATATGCCAGGTCTTATGATAGACTGTGTCTGCTTCAACCCGTCACCCGACTCCACTGTCCCAGCACTCCATATGCCAGGTCTTATGATAGACGGTGTCTGCCGCATCCAGTCACCCGACTCCACTGTCTCAGCACTCCATATGCCAGGTCTTATGATAGACAGTGTCTGCTGCAAATAGTCACCCGACTCCACTGTCCCAGCACTCCATATGCCAGGTCTTATGATAGACGGTGTCTGCTGCAACCGGTCACCCGACTCCACTTTCCCAGCACTCCATATGCCAGGTCTTATGATAGACAGTGTCTGCTGCAACCGGTCACCCGACTCCACTGTCCCAGCACTCCATATGCCAGGTCTTATGATAGACTGTGTCTGCTGCAACCAGTCACCCGACTCCACTGTTCCAGCACTCCATAGGCCAGGTTTTATGATAGACGGTTTCTGCTGCATCCCATCACCCGACTCCACTGTCCCAGCACTCTAAATGTCAGGTCTTATGATAGACGGTGTCTGCTGCATCCAGTCACCCGACTCCACTGTCTCAGCACTCCATATGCCATGTCTTATGATAGACGGTGTCTGCTGCAACCAGTCACCCGACTCCACTGTCCCAGCACTCCATAGGCCAGGTTTTATGATAGACGGTCTCTGCTGCATCCCGTCACCCGACTCCACTGTCCCAGCACTCCATATGCCAGGTCTTATGATAGACGGTCTCTGCTGCAACCTGTCACCCGAATCCACTGTCCCAGCACTCCATATGCCAGGTCTTATGATAGACGGTGTCTGCTGCATCCAGTCACCCGACTCCTGTCTCAGCACTCCATATGCCAGGTCTTATGATAGACAGTGTCTGCTGCAACCTGTCACCCGACTCCACTGTCCCAGCACTCCTTATGCCAGGTCTTATGATAGACGGTCTCTGCTGCATCCCGTCACCCGACTCCACTGTCCCAGCACTCCATATGCCAGGTCTTATGATAGACGGTCTCTGCTGCAACCTGTCACCCGAATCCACTGTCCCAGCACTCCATATGCCACGTCTTATGATAGACGGTGTCTGCTGCATCCAGTCACCCGACTCCTGTCTCAGCACTCCATATGCCAGGTCTTATGATAGACAGTGTCTGCTGCAACCTGTCACCCGACTCCACTGTCTCAGCACTCCATATGCCATGTCTTATGATAGACGGTGTCTGCTGCAACCAGTCACCCGACTCCACTGTCCCAGCACTCCATAGGCCAGGTCTTATGATAGACGGTCTTTGCTGCATCCCATCACCCGACTCCACTGTCCCAGCACTCCATATGCCAGGTCTTATGATAGACTGTGTCTGCTTCAACCCGTCACCCGACTCCACTGTCCCAGCACTCCATATGCCAGGTCTTATGATAGACGGTGTCTGCCGCATCCAGTCACCCGACTCCACTGTCTCAGCACTCCATATGCCAGGTCTTATGATAGACAGTGTCTGCTGCAAATAGTCACCCGACTCCACTGTCCCAGCACTCCATATGCCAGGTCTTATGATAGACGGTGTCTGCTGCAACCGGTCACCCGACTCCACTTTCCCAGCACTCCATATGCCAGGTCTTATGATAGACAGTGTCTGCTGCAACCGGTCACCCGACTCCACTGTCCCAGCACTCCATATGCCAGGTCTTATGATAGACTGTGTCTGCTGCAACCAGTCACCCGACTCCACTGTTCCAGCACTCCATAGGCCAGGTTTTATGATAGACGGTTTCTGCTGCATCCCATCACCCGACTCCACTGTCCCAGCACTCTAAATGTCAGGTCTTATGATAGACGGTGTCTGCTGCATCCAGTCACCCGACTCCACTGTCTCAGCACTCCATATGCCATGTCTTATGATAGACGGTGTCTGCTGCAACCAGTCACCCGACTCCACTGTCCCAGCACTCCATAGGCCAGGTTTTATGATAGACGGTCTCTGCTGCATCCCGTCACCCGACTCCACTGTCCCAGCACTCCATATGCCAGGTCTTATGATAGACGGTCTCTGCTGCAACCTGTCACCCGAATCCACTGTCCCAGCACTCCATATGCCAGGTCTTATGATAGACGGTGTCTGCTGCATCCAGTCACCCGACTCCTGTCTCAGCACTCCATATGCCAGGTCTTATGATAGACAGTGTCTGCTGCAACCTGTCACCCGACTCCACTGTCCCAGCACTCCTTATGCCAGGTCTTATGATAGACGGTCTCTGCTGCATCCCGTCACCCGACTCCACTGTCCCAGCACTCCATATGCCAGGTCTTATGATAGACGGTCTCTGCTGCAACCTGTCACCCGAATCCACTGTCCCAGCACTCCATATGCCACGTCTTATGATAGACGGTGTCTGCTGCATCCAGTCACCCGACTCCTGTCTCAGCACTCCATATGCCAGGTCTTATGATAGACAGTGTCTGCTGCAACCTGTCACCCGACTCCACTGTCCCAGCACTCCTTATGCCAGGTCTTATGATAGACAGTGTCTGCTGCAACCCATCACCCAAATCCACTGTCCCAGCACTTCATATGCCAGGTCTTATGATAGACGGTGTCTGCTGCAACCCATCACCCAAATCCACTGTCCCAGCACTCCATATGCCAGGTCTTATGATAGACGGTGTCTGCTGCAACCTGTCACCCGACTTCACTGTCTCAGCACTCCATATGCCAGGTCTTATGATAGACAGTGTCTGCTGCAACCAGTCACCCGACTCCACTGTCCCAGCACTCCATATGCCAGGTCTTATGATAGACTGTGTCTGCTTCAACCCGTCACCCGACTCCACTGTCCCAGCACTCCATATGCCAAGTCTTATGATAGACGGTGTCTGCTGCAACCCATCACCCAAATCCACTGTCCCAGCACTCCATATGCCAGGTCTTATGATAGACTGTGTCTGCTGCAACCAGTCACCCGACTCCACTGTCCCAACACTCCATATGCCAGGTCTTATGATAGACTGTGCCTGCTTCAACCAATCACCCGACTCCACTGTCCCAGCACTCCATATGCCAGGTCTTATGATAGACTGTGTCTGCTTCAACCCGTCACCCGACTCCACTGTCCCAGCACTCCATATGCCAGGTCTTATGATAGACGGTGTCTGCTGCAACCAGTCACCCGACTCCACTGTCCCAGCACTCCATATGCCAGGTCTTATGATAGACGGTGTCTGCTGCATCCAGTCACCCGACTCCACTGTCTCAGCACTCCATATGCCAGGTCTTATGATAGACAGTGTCTGCTGCAAATAGTCACCCGACTCCACTGTCCCAGCACTCCATATGCCAGGTCTTATGATAGACGGTGTCTGCTGCAACCGGTCACCCGACTCCACTTTCCCAGCACTCCATATGCCAGGTCTTATGATAGACGGTGTCTGCTGCAACCGGTCACCCGACTCCACTGTCCCAGCACTCCATATGCCAGGTCTTATGATAGACTGTGTCTGCTGCAACCAGTCACCCGACTCCACTGTTCCAGCACTCCATAGGCCAGGTTTTATGATAGACGGTTTCTGCTGCATCCCGTCACCCGACTCCACTGTCCCAGCACTCTAAATGTCAGGTCTTATGATAGACGGTGTCTGCTGCATCCAGTCACCCGACTCCACTGTCTCAGCACTCCATATGCCATGTCTTATGATAGACGGTGTCTGCTGCAACCAGTCACCCGACTCCACTGTCCCAGCACTCCATAGGCCAGGTCTTATGATAGACGGTCTCTGCTGCATCCCGTCACCCGACTCCACTGTCCCAGCACTCCATATGCCAGGTCTTATGATAGACGGTCTCTGCTGCATCCAGTCACCCGACTCCACTGTCTCAGCACTCCATATGCCAGGTCTTATGATAGACAGTGTCTGCTGCAACCTGTCACCCGACTCCACTGTCCCAGCACTTCATATGCCAGGTCTTATGATAGACAGTGTCTGCTGCAACCAGTCACCCGACTCCACTGTCCCAGCACTCCATATGTCAGGTCTTATGATAGACGGTGTCTGCTGCAACCCATCACCCAAATCCACTGTCCCAGCACTCCATATGCCAGGTCTTATGATAGACGGTGTCTGCTGCAACCTGTCACCCGACTCCACTGTCTCAGCACTCCATATGCCTGGTCTTATGATAGACAGTGTCTGCTGCAACCAGTCACCCGACTCCACTGTCCCAGCACTCCATATGCCAGGTCTTATGATAGACTGTGTCTGCTTCAACCCGTCACCCGACTCCACTGTCCCAGCACTCCATATGCCAGGTCTTATGATAGACGGTGTCTGCTGCAACCCATCACCCAAATCCACTGTCCCAGCACTTCATATGCCAGGTCTTATGATAGACGGTGTCTGCTGCAACCCATCACCCAAATCCACTGTCCCAGCACTCCATATGCAGGGCCGGATTTGTACTTTCCAGCGCCCTAGGCCGGCTGTCACCAACCGCCCCCCGCCCATTCTGTCCAACTCTGACTGGTGTTCACTGGGTTACATGGGCTCCTGTCTGTTTTGCTGCTTTGCCCCCCCCCCTGTTCAAAGAAGCAGCGCATGCTCTGTGCACTCCATGTAATTTTGCACTCCAGCCTGGATGCACGGCAGCCGATAGTGTTCAGGGCTTGCATAATTCAGAAATGATGCTCATATATGAGCAGCACTTGTCAAGTACACATACCCATAACACTCCAAGCCTCAGCTGCAGTGCACCTGCATACAGGAGTGCATAATAACAAGAGGCCCGAGAGGACAGAGTATGTGCTGCTTCTTTGTCCTTTGTGCGACTTGCTTCAGTCAGAGTCACAAACAGGTGATGGTGCAGCGCAAAGGAGAGAAACCCATCCAAAGCAGAGAACAGGTAAGTAGAAGGATCCGACACTACACACGCTGGCATAGATGCAGGGCCGGGCCGAGGCAGAGGCTGGAGAGGCTCCAGCCTCAGGGCGCAGTGTAGGAGGGGGCGCACAATTCATTCAGTTGTCATTCCCAATTGTGTTTGAAGCAGAAAGAAATAGGAAAAGGGGATACATGGCAGTGACTGCAAGTCAGATAACTAGATATTAAGGTGTCGGGGAGGTTGGGGGCCCTGGGGCCCCTCTTAGTCTAGTAGCAATCAGTGTGTGACGGCTGGGGCGGAGCGATGGAGGGCGCACTTTGGTGTCTCAGCCTTGGGTGCTGAAAGACCTTGTCCCAGCTCTGCATAGATGTAGTGTAATGCTAGGTACACACGATGCAATTCTGACAGATTTACTGTCAGATCGATTATTTCCAATGTCTGATTTCCAATCAATTTTCCGTTCATTTCTATGAAAAAAATAATTCAGAAAATTGATTGGAAAGCAGATCGGACATGTTGGAAATAGTCGATCTGACAATAAATCTGTCAGAAAATTGTATCATGTGTACCTAGCATAAGCTTTGGTGTACTTTACACAGTGACAATTTAGCACTTGGGGCAAGTGAAGACAGATCTTAATCAGTCAGCAGGAAGTTTTTAAGTTTTGTAATAGAATGATAATATTTATTGGCTAACCAAAAGAAAATAGTGAGCCTTTGGCTAATGAGCCAATCTTCAGACTTTGTTCCTGTATACAAGATGTTAGGACATACAGTTATATATACAGTCAGCAGGAGATGTATACATTGTTTTGTAAATATAAATAAATGTAATACAGTTGTCATTCTGTTTCAAAACATCCTGCTTTCACTGATGGCTAACACAGAACAATGCTTTGCTGCTTGTAAAACATGTCAGGAAAGAGTTAAACTGTACTAGCACAGAGAGAATGTTGCTGTCATTCCTTAGATTTATGGTTTGTTTTTATTTCCTAACAGGTCTCAGGTCTTTAACAGCTCTGACCAAGTAATAAAACATCAGTCTGGGGGAGAGGAGAGCTGATAATTCCTATCCTTGAATGCGTGCATAAAGAAACTAATCTGAACTCAAAAGTTCTACTACTTGAGCCCATATATTTTTTTCTCACAGCAGCTTGTATGTCCCCACTCATTATACTAAGGACAAGATCCTCAGATGACAACAGATGCTGTCATCACACACACTCTGCGGTGAGAGAGATGCAGGGATCTCTGGAATTCAGGCAGAACAGAGCAAAGCAGAAGTGATTTACTTTGACATGTGACCTCTTATCTCTCCAAGTCCTGCGCCCTGCTGAATTTTATCGCCCTAGGCCTTGACCTTAGTGGCCTTTCCAGAAATCCGGCCCTGTCCATATGCCAGGTCTTATGATAGACAGTGTCTGCTGCAACCTGTCACCTGATTCCACTATCCCAGCACTCCATATGCCAGGTCTTATGATAGACAGTGTCTGCTGCAACCAGTCACCCGACTCCACTGTCCCAACACTCCATATGCCAGGTCTTATGATAGACGGTGTCTGCTGCAACCAGTCAAACGACTCCACTGTCCCAGCACTCCATATGCCAGGTCTTATGATAGACTTTGTCTGCTTCAACCAGTCACCCGACTCCACTGTCCCAGCACTCCATATGCCAGGTCTTATGATAGACTGTGTCTGCTGCAACCCATCACCCAAATCCACTGTCCCAGCACTCCATATGCCAGGTCTTATGACAGACGGTGTCTGCTGCAACCAGTCACCCGACTCCACTGTTCCAGCACTCCATAGGCCAGGTTTTATGATAGACGGTTTCTGCTGCATCCCGTCACCCGACTCCACTGTCCCAGCACTCTAAATGTCAGGTCTTATGATAGACGGTGTCTGCTGCATCCAGTCACCCGACTCCACTGTCTCAGCACTCCATATGCCATGTCTTATGATAGACGGTCTCTGCTGCAACCAGTCACCCGACTCCACTGTCCCAGCACTCCATAGGCCAGGTCTTATGATAGACGGTCTCTGCTGCATCCCGTCACCTGACTCCACTATCCCAGCACTCCATATGCCAGGTCTTATGATAGACGGTCTCTGCTGCAACCTGCCACCCAAATCCACTGTCCCAGCACTCCATATGCCAGGTCTTATGATAGACGGTGTCTGCTGCATCCAGTCACCCGACTCCACTGTCTCAGCACTCCATATGCCAGGTCTTATGATAGATGGTGTCTGCTGCAACCAGTCACCCGACTCCACTGTCTCAGCACTCCATATGCCGGGTCTTATGATAGACAGTGTCTGCTGCAACCTGTCACCCGACTCCACTGTCCCAGTACTCCATATGCCAGGTCTTATGATAGACAGTGTCTGCTGCAACCAGTCACCCGACTCCACTGTCCCAGCACTCTATATGCCAGGTCTTATGATAGACGGTGTCTGCTGCAACCCATCACCCAAATCCACTGTCCCAGCACTTCATATGCCAGGTCTTATGATAGACGGTGTCTGCTGCAACCCATCACCCAAATCCACTATCCCAGCACTCCATATGCCAGGTCTTATGATAGACGGTGTCTGCTGCAACCTGTCACCCGACTCCACTGTCTCAGCACTCCATATGCCAGGTCTTATGATAGACAGTGTCTGCTGCAACCAGTCACCCGACTCCACTGTCCCAGCACTCCATATGCCAGGTCTTATGATAGACTGTGTCTGCTTCAACCCGTCACCCGACTCCACTGTCCCAGCACTCCCTATGCCAGGTCTTATGATAGACGGTGTCTGCTGCAACTCATCACCCAAATCCACTGTCCCAGCCCTCCATATGCCAGGTTTTATGATAGACGGTGTCTGCTGCAACCCATCACCCAAATCCACTGTCCCAGCACTCCATATGCCAGGTCTTATGATAGACGGTGTCTGCTGCAACCTGTCACCTGATTCCACTATCCCAGCACTCCATATGCCAGGTCTTATGATAGACAGTGTCTGCTGCAACCAGTCACCCGACTCCACTGTCCCAACACTCCATATGCCAGGTCTTATGATAGACGGTGTCTGCTGCATCCAGTCACCCGACTCCACTGTCTCAGCACTCCATATGCCAGGTCTTATGATAGATGGTGTCTGCTGCAACCAGTCACCCGACTCCACTGTCTCAGCACTCCATATGCCAGGTCTTATGATAGACAGTGTCTGCTGCAACCTGTCACCCGACTCCACTGTCCCAGCACTCCATATGCCAGGTCTTATGATAGACAGTTTCTGCTGCAACCAGTCACCCGACTCCACTGTCCCAGCACTCTATATGCCAGGTCTTATGATAGACGGTGTCTGCTGCAACCCATCACCCAAATCCACTGTCCCAGCACTCCATATGCCAGGTCTTATGATAGACGGTGTCTGCTGCAACCTGTCACCCGACTCCACTGTCTCAGCACTCCATATGCCAGGTCTTATGATAGACTGTGTCTGCTTCAAACCATCACCCGACTCCACTGTCCCAGCACTCCCTATGCCAGGTCTTATGATAGACGGTGTCTGCTGCAACTCATCACCAAAATCCACTGTCCCAGCACTCCATATGCCAGGTTTTATGATAGACGGTGTCTGCTGCAACCCATCACCCAAATCCACTGTCCCAGCACTCCATATGCCAGGTCTTATGATAGACAGTGTCTGCTGCAACCAGTCACCCGACTCCACTGTCCCAACACTCCATATGCCAGGTCTTATGATAGACGGTGTCTGCTGCAACCAGTCAAACGACTCCACTGTCCCAGCACTCCATATGCCAGGTATTATGATAGACTGTGTCTGCTTCAACCAGTCACCCCATTCCACTGTCCCAGCACTCCATATGCCAGGTCTTATGATAGACAGTGTCTGCTGCAACCTGTCACCCGACTCCACTGTCCTAGCACTCCATATGCCAGGTCTTATGATAGACTGTGTCTGCTGCAACCTGTCACCCGACTCCACTGCCCTAGCACTCCATATGCCAGGTCTTATGATAGACAGTGTCTGCTGCAACCTGTCACCCGACTCCACTGTCCTAGCACTCCATATGCCAGGTCTTATGATAGACTGTGTCTGCTGCAACCTGTCACCCGACTCCACTGCCCTAGCACTCCATATGCCAGGTCTTATGATAGCACTACCACTCTGTTGTTGCTCAGAATCAAAATTACTGGCCATGGCGTGGGAGGGGGAGTTTAACTTACCCATGTTGCTGCCTATAGCACATCACCGCCTACTCACGCTTCTGAGGAGGCATGGCAGTGATGTGAAATGCAAGTGAACCGCATCAGCTATAGGTGGCGACATGGGTAAGATAACCCCTCTCTCCTGCAGCCAACAAGTTGTACTTGTCATTTTGATAATGAGCAATACTAATTACTAAGTCCCTTCTGCCTTCCAAAGGGGTTCAGGAAATAACTAAAACATTTATAGTATTTCTTTAACTGAGTCTGCAGTTAGCCCTCTGACCACGAGATGGCGATCCTCCACCAGCTGGAACGCATAGACTAGAACGTATGGGACGCATAGACCGGAAGTCACTAGAAAATGGATGGCAGTGGAAAGAGGATTGTTCTCGTACTGGCAAGGAGGTGATTGTAGAGAGATCGTAGAAGGAAGGAACAGGTTTATGTTTTGGGGTGGGAGAGGAGCAAAGAGTGGGGAAGAGGAAGTATTGGGGTGGGGGGAGGAGTACATAGTGGGGAAGAGGAAGTATTGGGGTGGGGGGAGGAGTACATAGTGGGGAGGGCAGGTATTGGGGTGAGGAAGGAGCACATAGTGGGGGATGGGAGGACAGGTATTGGGGTGAGGGAGAAGCACATAGTGGGGGAGGGGAGGACAGGTATTGGGGTGGGGAGGAGCTCATAGTGGGGAGGAGAGGACAGGTATTGGGGTGAGGGAGGGGCACATAGTGGGGAGGGGAGGAGAGATATTGGGGTGAGGGAGGAGCACATAGTGGGGAGGGGAGGAGAGGTATTGGGGTGGGGGGAGGAGCACCTAGTGGGGGAGGGGAGGAGAGGTATTGAGGTGAGGGAGGAGCACATAGTGGGGGAGGGGAGGTATTGAGGTCAGGAAGGAGCACATAGTGGGGGAGAAGAGGACAGGTATTGGGGTGAGGGAGGAGCACATAGTGGGGGAGGGGAGGACAGGTATTGGGGTGAGAGAGGAGCACATAGTGGGGGAGGGGAGGACATGTATTGGGGTGAGGGGAGAAGCACATAGTGGGGGAGGGGAGGACAGGTATTGAGGTGAGGGAGGAGCACATAGTGGGGGAGGGAAGGTATTGGGGTGAGGGAGAAGCACATAGTGGGGGAGGGGAGGGCAGGTATTGGGGTGGGGAGGAGCACATAGTGGGGGAGGGGAGGACAGGTATTGGGGTGGGGAGGAGCACATAGTGGGGGAGAAGAGGACAGGTATTGGGGTGAGGGAGGACAGGTATTGGGGTAGGGGAGGAGCACATAGTGGGGAAGGGGAGGACAAGTTTTGGGGTGAGGGAGGAGCACATAGTGGGGGAGGGGAGGACAGGTTTTGGAGTGGGGGAGGAGCACATAGTGGGGGAGGGGAGGTATTGGGGTGAGGGAGGAGCACATAGTGGGGGAAGGGAGGTATTGGGGTGGGGGAGGGGAGGACAGGTATTGGGGTGAGGGAGGAGCACATAGTGGGGGAGGGGAGGTATTGGGGTGAGGGAGGAGCACATAGTGAGGGAGGGGAGGACAGGTATTGGGGTGGGGGAGGAGCACATAGTGGGGGAGGGGAGGACAGTTATTGGGATGAGGGAGGAGCACATAGTGGGGGAGGGGAGGACAGGTATTGGGGTGAGGGAGGAGCACATAGTGGGGGAGGGGAGGACAGGTTTTGGAGTGGGGGAGGAGCACATAGTGTCTTTCTCTCACTATAATTTCTTCGGTGTAACCTTTTTACATTTACTTTCATATTTGTGTATTAGAAAGAAGACTTGACTGTAATAGTTGAGGATGAAGATGAGGAGACGTATGTGAGGAGTGATCAGCAGTGTATGGAGGAGGGTGACATGATGAGGACAAGTAAAGAGGAAGAAGAAGAGACGTATGTGAGGAGTGATCAGCAGTCTATAGAGGAGGGTGACCTGATAAGGATCTATAAAGAGGAAGAAGAAGAGACATTTGTAAGGAGTGATCAGCAGTCTATGGAGGAGGGTGACATGATGAGGACAAGTAAAGAGGAAGAAGAAGAGACGTATATGAGGAGTGATCAGCAGTCTATGGAGGAGGGTGACATGATGAGGACAAGTAAAGAGGAAGAAGAAGAGACGTATGTGAGGAGTGATCAGCAGTCTATGGAGGAGGGTGACATGATGAGGACAAGTAAAGAGGAAGAAGAAGAGACGTATGTGAGGAGTGATCAGCAGTCTATGGAGGAGGGTGACATGATGAGGACAAGTAAAGAGAAGGAAGAAGAGACGTATGTGAGGAGTGCTCAGCGGTCTATGGAGGAGGGTGACATGATGAGGACAAGTAAAGAGGAAGAAGAAGAGACGTATGTGAGGAGTGATCAGCAGTCTATGGAGGAGAGTGACCTGATGGGGACAAGTAAAGAGGAAGAAGAAGAGACGTATGTGAGGAGTGATCAGCAGTCTATGGAGGAGGGTGACATGATGGGGACAAGTAAAGAGGAAGAAGAAGAGACGTATGTGAGGAGTGATCAGCAGTCTATGGAGGAGGGTGACCTGATAAGGATCTATAAAGAAGAGGAAGAAGAGACGTATGTGAGGAGTGATCAGCAGTCTATGGAGGAGGGAGACATGATGAGGACAAGTAAAGAGGAAGAAGAAGAGACGTATGTGAGGAGTGATCAGCAGTCTATGGAGGAGGGAGACATGATGAGGACAAGTAAAGAGGAAGAAGAAGAATTGTATATAAAGCATTATCAACTGTTTGTGGAGGAGGGTGATCCCAGTAACATTAAAGATGGGATTCTCTGCACAGGTGGGTAATACGCACTGAATGTGCCCCACTAATGATACAATCTTTGTTGTACAATCTCACCAGTTCTAGGTACTTTGAGGCACTACCTAAAGTATCTTATTTTTTATTTATTTATTGTATTTATTACGTGCCAACATATTACGCAGCGCTGGACATTAGTTTAGATTACAGACAATATTTAGGGGTGACCTACAGCAATATGACAATACAGGAATACAAGAAAGACCAGATCATGCAGCACAGTATGAGTACAAGGTAATGCTTAGTCACTGGATGGGAGCATGGAGATTAGGCAAGTCGAGTTCACTCAGATCCATTGCATGGGTGTACGGTGATGAAGGGTGCATGAACAGGTAGGAGACACAAGGAGGAGGACCCTGCCCAAAGGCTTACAATCTAGAGGGAGGGGTTGGGACACGACAGGTAGGGGACCAGAGTTCAGCTGTGGGTTTAGAGCACTAGTGAGGAAGGAGGGGGGGGGGGTAGGCCAGAGGGAAAAGGTGAGTTTCGAGGGCCTTCTGGAAGATGTTGAAGGAGGGGGCTGTCCTAATGGGTGGAGGTAGGGAGTTCCATAGTGTTGGAGTAGCTTTTGAGAAGTCTTGGAGGCGTGCCTGGGACTGGGTGATGCGGGAGGCGGTTAGGCGAAGTTCATTGGAGGAGTGAGCGGCTTGGTGTTTATCTCAGAGTAAGATCAGAAATGTAGGTTGGACAGGCTTTGTGGACAGATTTGTAGGTCAGACACAGCATCTTGAATCTGATTCTGGACTGGATAGGAAGCCAGTGGAGGGATTCTAGGAGGGGAGCCGCCCTGGTGGAGC
This sequence comes from Hyperolius riggenbachi, assembly GCF_040937935.1. Lineage (NCBI taxonomy): Eukaryota > Metazoa > Chordata > Amphibia > Anura > Hyperoliidae > Hyperolius > Hyperolius riggenbachi. The sequence goes on from NC_090655.1 coordinate 280,338,685, forward strand.
GATGGGAGGAGTGGATAATTCTGGCTGCCGCATTCATGATGGACTGCAGTTGGGCTATTCAGGTCATAGAAAGGCCAGACAGAAGGGCATTGCAGTAGTCGCATATCCTTTTAGAGTCACTAGGGGAAGCGTTCTCAAGTAGTCAGATGTTAGTTGGGGGCGGAGCAATATGTCTTATGTAATTCAGGGCAGTAACCGTGGCTGCGGAGAGGCGGGGCATAAACAGACATGAATAATGAAGGCATGTGACAGATGTGGGTGTGGCATCATTCTGATGGGTAAGTAGTGCCTTTGCCATGTCTGTCAGCTGTGTGTTGTTCTTCCAATACACCCCGCCTCTCTTGTTATGTCGTCAGTTTATGCCCCTCCCTTTCATCACATTAGAAGCCACGGCAGCTCTCCTGCATTGCATGAGGCTTATTGCTCCGCCCACTGGAAGGCAGCTCTCCTGCATTGCATGAGGCTTATTGCTCCGCCCACTGGAGCAAGTACTGACTGTGTGGTAATTATGGGCAAATCCAGAAGATTGTGCTTGTGAAATATGCTGGAACCAGAATACTGATCACCTAGTTCCAGTGTGACACAACACAGGCAGCTGATCTCTTATCTACCCTGATCCTTAAAGCGGAATATAACCCTGCATTACAACTTTGCTCTAAAACATTATCTACAGCATATTATATGCAAAAAGCATTTTTTTTTACTAGACCAGCATTGGAAGGGTTACACACAGAGGTTTAAAGTTCCGTGGAGAGATATGCAGAAGTTCAGATTGTTACATTCTATTTAGTTAGATGTATGTATTGATAAATGTTACACACTCTTTGGCTGTCCTCCAGCTCCTTCTCAGTCAGAGAGAGTGAGTCACATTCAACACTTAGATACATTTATGTAAACAAAATGTATCTATGTCAGCTTCGGATGCGTCTGCAGAAATCTCCAGGAACTTTAAAGCTCTGTGTAACCCTTCCAATGCTGGTCTAGTAAAAAAAAATGCTGGTTGCATATAATATACTGTAAATAATGTTTTAGAGCAAAGTTGAAATGCAGGGTTATATTCCGCTTTAAAGGGGAGCTGAACTGTTGCCTAGGACACAAGGAAAACCTAGAGGAATCCACCCTGTATGTATTTAGAGAGTTTAGCTTGGCTAATTCCTCCTCATCTGTGACTAATCACAACTGTGATGTGATCTCTCAGCTGTGTCAGTTGACTGTCATGGCAGAGCAGCTAATTAGTAAACACAGGATGTTAAACCTATGTCTGCTTCCATGAAAGCAGGAAGTAGACACACTGCAGATTTGTTGCAGGATTTGTATCAGCTGTATTTAGAAATGTTTTTCCTTTAAAAGTTATTATGCTGTTGCATATATTATAGAGCAGAGAGGGAGTTCTGAGTTCAGGTGCGCTTTAATCAGCAACGTGGGAGGGGCCTGGAGCAGACCATCACCATACAGGGGAGGGGGAGAGAGAGAGAGATCTCCCATCCTGTAACAGGAAGTGGGTGTCTCTCCTCATCAGATGGGCCTACCTGCACGGAGATTTCTGCAATGTGTATTTCTGTCTTATACAAAACGCTTTGCTCTGACAGGTGACCTGTAGCCGATTAGCTATTGGCCAGAGAGGGGAGTGATGTAAGCGGCGGGGATAGATAGGGGTGTGTCATGTATATAAGTCAGCTGATAGTGTGTCACACAACCTCTGCAGTTCTCTATCAGGCTGATTACTTTTAAATTCTCTAACAGGAAGTGATGATGTTTCTCTATTTGCAGCGCGGAGTGCCGGCATCAGGAACCTCTCAGGGAATCGTCTCTCTGTATCCACAGACTGTACAACGGATGATGATGTCATCACACCACATTCTCCAGAAGGGAACCCCGTCTCCTCACCTATCCCCCCAGGATCCACCCATCCCCCTAAACTCAGGGGGTCTTATTCTGGAGCCCAAGTGAAAAACTTTCCCTGCACTGAGTGTGGGAAATGCTTTGGACGGAAATCAGACCTTGCCAGACACCTGAGATCTCACTCCAGAGAGAAGTCGCATTCCTGTTCTGAGTGTGGGAAATCTTTCGGGCATAAATCACATCTTGTCCTGCACCAGAAATGTCACTCACAGAAGACGCTGCATTCGTGCTGTGAGTGTGGGAGAGATTTTATGTACGCATCGGAGCTTGTGAGACACCAGCGGTCCCACACCGGCGAGAGACCCTATGTGTGTCCTGAGTGTGGGAAATACTTTGCACATAAATCTGTTCTGCTCATGCATCAGAGATGTCACTCCAGAGAGAGACCCTATTCATGTTCTGAGTGTGGGAAATGTTTCGGACAGAAATCTGGCCTTGCTAGGCACAAGAGATCTCACACAGGGGAGAAGCCATTTTCTTGTTCTGAGTGTGAGAAATGTTTTACGCATAAATCTGCTCTGGTTGTGCATCAGCAAACTCATGCAGGGGAGGGGCCTAACTACTGTCCTGAGTGTGGGAAATCCTTTGTACATAAATCACATCTTGCCCTACATCAGTGTTGTCACTCAGAGAAGACGCTACATACGTGTACTGAGTGTGGGAAAGGCTTTATATATAAATCTAAACTTGTCATTCATCAGAGGTCTCACACCGGGGAGAGGCCATATTCTTGTCCTGAGTGTGGGAAATGCTTCATCTACAAATCAAACCTTGTGACCCATGAGAGATCTCACACTGGGGAGAGGCCATACTGCTGTCCTGAGTGTGGGAAATGCTTCTCATACAAATCCTATCTCACGATACATCAGAGATCTCATGCCGGAGAGAGGCCGTATTGCTGTACTGAGTGTGGAAAATGTTTTGGACAGAAGTTTGTTCTTGCCATGCATCAGAGGTCTCACACAGGAGAGAAGCCACATTCCTGTCCAGAGTGTGGGAAATGCTTTGCACAGGCATCGCATCTCACCATACACCAGAGATCTCACACTGGAGAGAGGCCATATTCATGTCCTGAGTGTGGGAAATCCTTTGGCAACAAATCCCACCTTGTCACACATCAGAAGTCTCATAGAAAATAGATTATACAAGGTGGACTTACTTAAAGAAAATCTGTAATGAAAAAACTCCCCTGGGGTTCTCACTTCGGGTGGGGGAAGCCTCCGGATCCTATTGAGGCTTCCCCCGTCCTCCGCGGTGGCGAAAATCCTCCCGGAGCGGCGGCGGTGTAAATATTTACCTCCGTGGCTCCAGCGCAGGCGCACTATCCGCTGTTCCCATGGAGATAGGCGAAAATAGCCGATCTCCATCGGGCCGCTCTACTGCGTAGGCGTAAGTCTCCTGCACCTGCGCAGTAGAGCGGACCCGACGGACATCGGCTATTTTCGCCTATCTCCGTGGGAAGAGCCACAACAGCGCCCCCGCTGGAGCCAGAAAAGGTAAATATTGCACAAATTGCAACAAATTGTCACCTGTGCATTCTGTGGGCTGCAGCGCGACCTCCGTGGGGCACAGAAGGACAGGGGAAGCCTCAATAGGGTCCAGAGGCTTGCCCTTACTGATTTGAGTACCCCCCGGGGGAACTTTTTTTCAGTACAGGTTTTCTTTAAGAGTAATATTCAGCCCTTGTTCAGTCGACCAGTTTGTGTGTCAGTTTGTCATCCTTATTATGTGTTGAGCTTGTTCAATAAAGATTTCTTTAAAAAAAAAACTTTTTCTGTTGCAGAGCTGCAGCGAGGCAGAGACTGTTGTGTAGTTGTCTGCTGGCTCTGTATGAAAATGATATCGTAAAAGGATTAGCAGCAGTGTCCTTTAATACAGCAATTTCGGAATAGATAATAACTGAGCAGTGTCCTTTGTTTCCAGTGTTAGCAAATGAAGAGCACGCTACTCATGTATCGCTGGTGCGCTATCAGTCCTTATCACCAATCAGGATAGAAAAATGCAAAAGTCAATTGAGTAGCGCTCAGCGCTGGATTATGACAGTTCCAGATTTTTTTCGCACAATGTGACCAGCAGCAGTCTGCCGGAAGACATTCACACCACCCGCTCTCCCCCCTCCAGTAGTTGACGCGACAGAGTTGTTGACCCCCCCGGGTCTATCAGCGCATGTGGGGTGTGTGGCCACTCCCAGCCACTCTGGTACTCTCCTCTGTACGTCACTTGCAATCTCAGATCCATCCTCCAGCACACCTCATGAAATAATGATAGTGCAGAATGCGCCCACCCACTTTGCTTTCCTATAATTGATCAGATCTTTATATATATGTATAAATGTCCACAAAGTTCAGAGTCTTCGCTATCATCAATCCACAGATCAGTCTATTAATATATATGTAGACAGCGCTCCTCTTCTTACATCACAACCTGCAGGATTAAAACCTGAACATAGTGCATTACTGTTATACTATTTTACTATTACACTGACACCCCAGTGATTTGTAGTGCTCCACACGTGCTCCACACTTAGTGCAAAGATCCACACGATCCCTTTAGAAATACAGGCTCACCAGATGTAATCCACCTCGCTTTTCAGGTGGGTCTCTCACATGAATCAATAAGCCAATGGACTAGCAGCTTCAGATCTCCAAAAAGAGTTTAATCCAGATTCCTCTTAAAATCACAATAAAACAAGACCAACATAGCGTAAAACCATAAAAACATTAACTGTCAATGCCCTGCGCTAAGATGCACTCACGCCATAAGGATGAATTCTGCGCATATCAAGCCCAAACATATGCCTCGCGGTGTCACCTCCAATGCGGTTTCGGCGTCCCGTCTTCGCTACGGCGCTTCCGCTCGTGTGTGGCTGGTACCGGCTCACGCTCCCCAGTTTGCTCCCAGTGACGTCAGGCGCTCCAAGCTCCGCCTTACGCGTTTCGTCCGTCAAGGACTCATCAGAGGCTGACGTCACTGGAGCGTCCGACGTCCTTTATACCAGTTGCCCCCTACGCTGACTGCAACACGACCCATAGGTCGCGTGCGCCTGCGTCATCTACCTCTAATTAGCATACGTTGGTACGCATCGGCCATCACGCCGTGCGTTTCAATTCAATTTCCGCGTCAGTAGGCCTTTGATCTTAGATAAGCCATACCTCTACTCTACTTGCGCCCTCTACTGGACATCTATCTAACTACTTCTGATTCACATTTAATACATATGAACAAAACAAAAAATATATAAATAGAATATATACACAATCTTATTTTATTATTATTATTATTATTTAGTATTTATATAGCGCCGACATATTACGCAGCGCTGTACAGTGTATATATATATATTGTCTTGTAACTAACTGTCCCTCAAAGGAGCTCACAATCTAAGCCCTACCGTTGCCATATGTCTATATTATGTAGTGTAAGTACTGTAGTCTAGGGCCAATTTTAGGGGGAGCCAATTAACTTATCCGTATGTTTTTTGGAATGTGGGAGGAAACCGGAGTGCCCGGAGGAAACCCACGCAGACACGGAGAGAACATACAAACTCTTTGCAGATAGTGCCCTGGCTGGGATTCGAACCAGGGACCCAGCGCTGCAAGGCGAGAGAGCTAACCACTACGCCACCGTGCTGCCCACTTAGAACTTCCTTCTTACTGCTAGCTACTTCATCCAACTTCTAAAGAATGGGTTATCTCATGATCAATGCCCCATACACGCATGGAGGTGACCCCCTACTATTCACATGGACACCACCAGATTAATTTATATTAATTCTCCCTAAATATCCACTTCACTTATTTCACACCAAATTCATGCATATACATGGTGATTTTTTGAGGTCAATGATCTCCTGTTCAAACAACATATATTTATATGGATGTCCCAAACACGGGTCCCCATTCACATGTGCACCATATTATCTATGGCCACCCATGGGGGAGAAACCTGTGGCCAGTGGTTAATTACCCTGTACCCCTATGGTATCTCTACCCCCAATTTACCCTCCTCTTTAAAAAGTGAAAGTGCAATATGCCCTCAGTACCATTTATACTACAGCCACAAGGTTCTCACATCTTAGTGTACTAACCCACTAGCCCCTCCAGTGAATATGGGGTTCTGCCATTTTCTATGCTAAGACCCCAAGTCCCTATTATAAATCTATTTTAAACCTCCAATCCTCACAGGTCGTTTGTTATGAAGCAATTTAAATCAAATTCTACATTCATACCCTGCGGCGTCATCGTTTTTAAATTATAGATCCATCGTCCTTCTGCCTGAGAGATGTCCCGGACCAAGCTGGACCCCCTCCATTTCTTCACATGGGCTTCTATACCCATGAATTTCATACTTGCCGGGTTACTATCGTGAAATAACCTGAAGTGGTTTGACACACTATGCGTGACCAGGCCTTTTTTAATATTGGCCACATGTTCACCAATCCTTTTATGCAATTTCCTAGTGGTGCGACCAACATATTCCATATTACAGGGACATTTGAGTAAATATATTACCCCTTTTGAATTGCACGTGATACATTGTCCTAAAGTCACCACTTGTCCTGTGTTGTTTGATGTAAATGATCTTCCCTTTTGTGGTAGTGCTTCTCTACATCCCCTGCAACTCCGGCACGGGAAGAAGCCCTTTTGTCCCAGCATATCCCCAGATCGTATTTGGGGTGGGTTGATAAAGCTAGGTACCAGCTGTGATTTCAAATTAGGGGCCTTTTTATATATAAACCCCGGTCTGTCAGGCACCACTTTACTCAGGACGCCATCCAACCGCAAAATATTCCAGTGCTTCTTGATTATATATTCTATGTCCCTGTATTGGCCATCGTAGTTCAATAATAAATCAAAATCCCTGTTTTTTTGTGGTATTGCATTTTTCACTCTGTTTCTTAGAAGGTCCCCTCTATCCATTACTGTTATTTCTTCCACCAGTGTGTTGAGGGTATTTTCCTTATATCCCTTTTCCATAAATCTTTGTGTAAGTATTTTGCTCTGTTTTTTAAAGGTCTCTACCTCAGTACAGTTTCTCCTTATCCGCATCAGTTGTCCCTTGGGTATATTTTCAAGCCACCTCTTGTGATGGCAACTCTCTAATGGGATATACCCATTTTTATCCGTAGGTTTGAAAAAAGTCTCTGTGTTCAGTAAATTGTCTTTTTTCTTGATCACCAGGTCAAGAAACTCGACCTGGTCGTATGACTGATTGAATGAAATTTTTATAGGGTTCCAATGGCCGTTGGCCCTACTACAAAAGGCATCCAACGCCTCCTTTGGACCCCTCCAAATGAAAAACAGGTCGTCAATGAACCTATTCCAGGAGGTTATATATTCTGCCCCCTCCGTTGTCAATACCTCTTGCTCCCATTTGGCCATATAGATGTTTGCCACCGACGGTGCGAATTTTGCCCCCATGGCACATCCCATGGCACATCCCGCACTACCACAAAAGGGAAGATCATTTACATCAAACAACACAGGACAAGTGGTGACTTTAAGACAATGTATCACGTGCAATTCAAAAGGGGTAATATATTTACTCAAATGTCCCTGTAATATGGAATATGTTGGTCGCACCACTAGGAAATTGCATAAAAGGATTGGTGAACATGTGGCCAATATTAAAAAAGGCCTGGTCACGCATAGTGTGTCAAACCACTTCAGGTTATTTCACGATAGTAACCCGGCAAGTATGAAATTCATGGGTATAGAAGCCCATGTGAAGAAATGGAGGGGGTCCAGCTTGGTCCGGGACATCTCTCAGGCAGAAGGACGATGGATCTATAATTTAAAAACTATGACGCCGCAGGGTATGAATGTAGAATTTGATTTAAATTGCTTCATAACAAACGACCTGTGAGGATTGGAGGTTTAAAATAGATTTATAATAGGGACTTGGGGTCTTAGCATAGAAAATGGCAGAACCCCATATTCACTGGAGGGGCTAGTGGGTTAGTACACTAAGATGTGAGAACCTTGTGGCTGTAGTATAAATGGTACTGAGGGCATATTGCACTTTCACTTTTTAAAGAGGAGGGTAAATTGGGGGTAGAGATACCATAGGGGTACAGGGTAATTAACCACTGGCCACAGGTTTCTCCCCCATGGGTGGCCATAGATAATATGGTGCACATGTGAATGGGGACCCGTGTTTGGGACATCCATATAAATATATGTTGTTTGAACAGGAGATCATTGACCTCAAAAAATCACCATGTATATGCATGAATTTGGTGTGAAATAAGTGAAGTGGATATTTAGGGAGAATTAATATAAATTAATCTGGTGGTGTCCATGTGAATAGTAGGGGGTCACCTCCATGCGTGTATGGGGCATTGATCATGAGATAACCCATTCTTTAGAAGTTGGATGAAGTAGCTAGCAGTAAGAAGGAAGTTCTAAGATTGTGTATATATTCTATTTATATATTTTTTGTTTTGTTCATATGTATTAAATGTGAATCAGAAGTAGTTAGATAGATGTCCAGTAGAGGGCGCAAGTAGAGTAGAGGTATGGCTTATCTAAGATCAAAGGCCTACTGACGCGGAAATTGAATTGAAACGCACGGCGTGATGGCCGATGCGTACCAACGTATGCTAATTAGAGGTAGATGACGCAGGCGCACGCGACCTATGGGTCGTGTTGCAGTCAGCGTAGGGGGCAACTGGTATAAAGGACGTCGGACGCTCCAGTGACGTCAGCCTCTGATGAGTCCTTGACGGACGAAACGCGTAAGGCGGAGCTTGGAGCGCCTGACGTCACTGGGAGCAAACTGGGGAGCGTGAGCCGGTACCAGCCACACACGAGCGGAAGCGCCGTAGCGGAGACGGGACGCCGAAACCGCATTGGAGGTGACACCGCGAGGCATATGTTTGGGCTTGATATGCGCAGAATTCATCCTTATGGCGTGAGTGCATCTTAGCGCAGGGCATTGACAGTTAATGTTTTTATGGTTTTACGCTATGTTGGTCTTGTTTTATTGTGATTTTAAGAGGAATCTGGATTAAACTCTTTTTGGAGATCTGAAGCTGCTAGTCCATTGGCTTATTGATTCATGTGAGAGACCCACCTGAAAAGCGAGGTGGATTACATCTGGTGAGCCTGTATTTCTAAAGGGATCGTGTGGATCTTTGCACTAAGTGTGGAGCACGTGTGGAGAACTACAAATCACTGGGGTGTCAGTGTAATAGTAAAATAGTATAACAGTAATGCACTATGTTCAGGTTTTAATCCTGCAGGTTGTGATGTAAGAAGAGGAGCGCTGTCTACATATATATTAATAGACCTCATGAAATAAACAAAACGCTCCAGATAGCATAAAAATACCTTCCATTTATTGTAAAAATGCTCGCAGCACACAAAAATATGCTAGAAAAAAAACCTGAAAAGGTTATACAACGTGGGTGGGCTGGATGATAAACTCTGCTGGACCAAGCTTGCCACTAAGGTAATAGCAAGGACAAACACATGACCAATACTGCCCCGCCTGGGCTCCCACTGCCTCCGCCCTCTCCCAGGTTAAAAGCAAACTCCAGCAAGCTCAGACCAAAATCTGACTCAAAAAAAAAAAACATTCTGGAACAATCTTGAACATTGGATAGCAGAGACTATATCAATCTATTACTGCTTGCTGAGCTTTGCCAAATTGATATAACGATACTTTGTACACGATTGTGGAGACTAATCTGCTGGACTATGATGGTGTCTACATGGCGTGCGACTGGCGCTGTGGAACTATCAGTGGACCCACTTCCAATTATGGCTATATGTTAAATCATCTTGCTGCTGGGTGCTATATGGAAGATTGATACTTATGGATATATGCTGCATTTACAAATATTATGCAGCTTCCATTCACTTATGCCTACTTATTTGCATCCTTCCTAAAATCTTGTTGATGCATCTTTTGAACACTCCAGGAACTGCTTTCTATTGAGGCTGGAACTATAATTTACACCATTTTTTCCTCATTGTAGGATGAATGGACTTTCAGGTCTTTTATCGATAGTGATGGCGCTTGCAGGAATATATACACAGGATTCCATATATGGCAATTGCCCTGGGCTGTTATGCTGCATGGATCCCCATTTTTATTCTATGAATAATATTTAAGTGATCATATTGGTTGTAGCCAGTTACCCTCTGTGAGTGGTTATAATCCTTATTACTTATTGATAACTATTGGATTACCTCCTTAGCTGGCTGGCTGGTGTAATGGTTAAGGGCTCTGCCTCTGACACAGGAGACCTGGGTTCAAATCTCGGCTCTGCCTGATCAGTAAGCCAGCACCTATTCAGTAGGAGACCTTAGGCAAGTCTCCCTAACACTGCTACTGCCTATAGAGCACGCCCTAGTGGCTGCTGCTCTGGCGCTGTGAGTCCGCCAGGGGAAAAGCGCAATATAAATGTCTTTGTCTTAGGTGGCTGGGGCACCAGGTATGACCCTTAAGTGCAAGAATTATGTTTAGTATTTACTGTGGGGGGTCATTAGTATTGTACATATTGTTCATAATGAGTCAGGCCTGGAACCCACTACAAAACGCTATCGCTAATCGCAATCGCTAGCCTTTTGTATGAGCAGTTTGTAAGCGGTTTCATGAGCGTTTTAGGGAGAGATTTTAAAAAGTGTATCAATTTGCCAGCGGTTGTGTAGCGATTAGCGATTAGCATTTCAAAGTCTGATTGGTCCTTTTCATTTTGTTACAGTGTACAGTAACTTTAAACGCTAGCAAAATCGCTCCGTGCAAGTTTTGATGAGCGATTACGCCAGCGATTATATACTTTACATTGAAGCGCAAACGCTAACAAAATGCTGCATGTCTTGCGTTTGCGATTTTACTAATCGTGATCGCTTCTGTGGAATTTGCACCATCCATTTACATTGGCAGAGAGTTTAGGGAAATCGCTAGCGATTTATCACGTTCCCTAAACGCTAAAAAAATCGCTCTAGTGGATTCCAGCCCTGACTGTGTTTTGCTTTTGTACTCTTTATTAATACTCTGTCGACAACCTTACTACTAAATTATATTGTGTCATTATTACAATTGACATTTACGTTTAAATTATAGGTGATGGTATATGATTATACAAATAAATTGTGCAGTTTTTTGAACAGCATATACTGGTTTGTCCTTCCTTTTCTCTTTGTTTTGCTTGTTACCAATGCTGAACCTGCACTATACTCACCTATTTGAGTTATTGACCATACACATTTTTTCTAACTCTTACCAAGGACTAGTTTTGATTTCTATTTAACAGCTACTCTACAGCAATATCCTAAGTTAAGTTAAAATACATCTCATAAAAAAAAAAAAACACAGAGGTACACTAATGCTTAAAAGTTAGAGTGCCCTAACACATTGGGCTCGATTCACAAAGCGGTGATAACCCAGTTAAAGACTTTAGGCGTGATAACCATTTTTATCATGCCTAAACTCAGTTTAGGCATGATAAGTTTAGGCATGATAAGTTTAGGCATGATAAGTTTAGGCGTGATAAGTTTAGGCATGATAAGTTTAGATAGCGCGCAAAGTCCCGCACGCAAAGCAGCGCCATTAAACTCTATGCAAAGTGCACCAGACTTTGCTAGCGCAAAACTTTTGATCAGCTGTGCACTGCGGTGCTAACCCAGTTGGTGCTTAAACTTATCATGCCTAAAAACTTATCACACCTAAACTTATCACACCTAAACTTATCACACCTAAACTTATCATGCCTAAACAGAGTTTAGGCGTGATAAAGGGCTTTTCACTAGCGTGCTAACTGTTAGCACCGCTTTGTGAATCAGGCCCATTGTGTGTTTAATGTATTACAAGAGAAAGACCAGCCCTCAATAAATAGCACTACACCATATCATATACGAAAATACAAAAAAAAAAAAGTTTATTTAATCCATCACTACAATTTAGTTAAAACCAATTAAAAAATGAGGTACCAAACCCATATAGCACAGTACTTGTAACACTTCTTAATAAGCATATATATAAGGACTGGCCAATGTCCATATAACACAGTAGTATATTCTCACGTTAGCAAACAGGACGCTCAGCATTGAGCTATCCTGAGCTAAGAACCCGGGTTCAAGTTATCAAGGCCAGTAAAGTGCACAACAATATAATGATCATCGAAAACACACAACGCATAAATGCAAATACCCAAAAAGTGACATAAATAAAGCTATCTAATGAGACCTATACATACAGGTGAGTACAGACGGGATTTGTAGGTGAAACAAACAAAGAAAACTAGCCACGATACTTAGCCGAGCCAAGGATATAGCAGGCGATATGGGTGAGGTGCCAATATCCTTTCAACAAGGATATTCATAAAATGGAACAGTCTATTATAGAGGGTAAGAGGAAAAAATTGGAGTGAGACAGACGTGATTTTATAGGTATGGCCTATAGGTGGACACACAGAGATAAGACGATATAGACGCCGACCAAGACCTAGGCCTAAGGGTAGTAATCCACCTCCTCCTGTGGGTGGTGTTAATCCAAAACCTAATAGAATACCTTCTTTGGATCATGGTGCCTCTGGTGTATCGTCTGATGCACAGAGTGATGATTTTTTATCAAGCGACACAGACGGCAAACCAGACGTGGGGGCCGCAAATCTATACAGACTCAGGGACTTATTGCGAACTCCCCTGCATGTGAAACGCAGGAGAATATGGGACCATCAGAATCCCAAATACTGAGTATCATCAATCCTTCTGAATATGTACTTACAGAAACTGAGGAAAATGTACTACGTAAAACTTGTCCAGTTGTCTAGAAGGAGAAAAGGCAAGTACCAGTTGTAAGTACCTTTTCTCCTTCTAGACAACTGGACAGGTTTGAATTGGTCAAAGATATCTGTAACAATCGGTGTAACACAGAGAGGATCTGATTACCGGTGAACTGCAGTCTTACCAGGAATACAGAATATACCCGATTATTGGTGATCTGCAGTATCACCGATAATCAGATATATCTACTAGCCTCTGGACACCAGGGAGAACAAGTGAGTGTTTAGTGTGTTATACAGAGGCGCCAATAGAGTAAAAAGATTGCCAATTAAAATCAATAAAATTGTGGGCGGTAGGGGTGAACCTCCTCGTCCAACAACAACACACACTAGTGCAATTTTGTGTATAAATAAAACACATTTAATAAATACTCCCAATAAAATGTACAGTTTGCAACGCGTTTCACGGGTCCCAAGCCCGCTTCCTCAGGCAAAAAACTTCTACAGCAGGAGCAACTAAAATATATAAAACAAGAACAACAGGGAAGAGGAGAGAAAAGGAAGACCATATGTAAAAACAACCCAAAAATTCACAAATCCAAAATATCGTCAAACATTGTCGAAGTTGGGAAGTGTGCAATTAACTGCGCTGTCAATTAGAAACTTCCAACTATGCTTGTGGGTCCCATATACCCACCAAGCTATATCTGTGGGTTATATATATCCCCCATGTTGTATAGGCACATAGCAACCCACATATACTGTAACGTGAGCTAATTGCATTCATAAATAATAGTCCTCATGTTCATCCCTTGATTTGTGTATAGTACACTTAACTACAAATGTATACTTTTCTTGCCCAACCTTTTAGTATGGTTGGACCTTGTATATACTTTTTTGTTGTAAACACCTTGAACATATATATGTGCAATAAAAACTAGCCATCCCAAATCAATATCCCCACAAGGCAAAATTGCAGTTTCCCAACAATATAATCAGTATCCTGTATCCTTACATGAACATAAAGCTGAAGCAAGAACATCAGGTATCTGAACGTCAGATATCTTTATCTCAAGCAAAATTGTGCGGAAGGGTAAGAGGACAGCGGGTGGACTATGTCAGGTTATCAGAGGAAAGAACGGAGGGGGGGGGGTCAAGGACCAGACAGAGTGAAGACGAAAAAAAGGAGGGCATGTATGCATAACTCACCAGTATCCTAGTGTGGACGAGTGTGGCGCCTTTGCTGTGTGTTGGCGCCACACTCGTATCTAAATGGACTTCCGCATTGTGACGTACGGGACCTCCGCATTGTGACGTAAGGGATGAAGGGGATTGGGTACACTACGTGGGGGGAGGCGTGGCTACCTAACTATGCAACTATACGCCGCGCACGCCGCTCGTAGTCCCGTGTAGAGCGGAAGTGCGTAGGAAAAGGGCAAGAAGGCTAAGCCGCCATCTTTACTAAGGGCTAGTATCCGTATCAGTATTCAAGCTGAACACGTAACTTAACACATACGTAAAAAGGCTTATGGTGAATTCAACAGTGTCCTAAATAGGCAGACATGTGTAATGTATAAATGAGATGACTCAAAAAAAGATTCCGAAAAAAGGGGGTTCCGAGTCCTATACTCATTTATGTTTCTAGGAATATGAAAAGGGTGTGTAGGGTAAGGGATATCTGAAGTGGGTCACTCCCCTAATATTGAGTACTGTGTGACGGTGACATAATGCATGGGTCATATCGTGCATTAGTGTGTGAATTGGTGGGTAAGGTATTAGTACGAATGGTGTGCCCATAGTGGAAGGGGGGGGGGCAAAGGGGAGGTGCCTTATTACTCCAAGGGTCACGCACAAAAATACATGGCCTCAGCGCTGGGGGGGGGGGGGGGAGGGGGGGGGGGAGGGGGGTGCAGAGGAGGTTTTGGGGTGGAGACACACTCAACGAGCAAAATGTAACACATACAGCCCCAAGAATTGTTCGGATCAACATTGACCATAACTAAACTCACATACAGTCGCTCTCTTTTAATTTAATTTTATTTGAATTATAATAACTTTCTAAAATTTTTAATCTTTTAATTGATCCCTTTTATTTTATATATATATATATATATATATATTTTTTTTTTTTTTTTTTTTTCTTTTTATTCCAATTTCCCCTAACCGAATGTTCCCCACTTTTCACGAATATCAAAAGTGAAGACCCACTCAGGATGTGTTTAATGTATCACCGTGCCTTAGGGGCTCTGAGCCCTCCACGTCGAACTACCCCATTTGGAAGGGGATCAATGACTCCCGTATATACGTGCTTAAGTGAACTAGGTGTACATATAATGTTTGCACATATAGTATGTATATCCCTGTATGTTTATACAAATGCACGATCTTCTGTATGTACATATCTTTGCATTCTGTATTCCGTTTGCTCATTCCATATGGCAATAGGAGAAATGTTACTCACCTTCCCCCCAATCCTTCTCCCCCCTCCCACCACATAACACCGGCAGCCCCTCCCCCCCCTCCATCCACCTTCCTCCCCCTTTCTCTTTCCCCTCCCCCCCCCCTCCCGCTTTTCCTTTCCCCCCCAAATTTCTCCACCCTCAAAACCTCCTCTGCACCCCCCTCCCCCCCCCCTCCCCCTCCCCCCCCCCCCCAGCGCTGAGGCCATGTATTTTTGTGCGTGACCCTTGGAGTAATAAGGCACCTCCCCTTTGCCCCCCCCCCTTCCACTATGGGCACACATTCGTACTAATACCTTACCCACCAATTCACACACTAATGCACGATATGACCCATGCATTATGTCACCGTCACACAGTACTCAATATTAGGGGAGTGACCCACTTCAGATATCCCTTACCCTACACACCCTTTTCATATTCCTAGAAACATAAATGAGTATAGGACTCGGAACCCCCTTTTTTCGGAATCTTTTTTTGAGTCATCTCATTTATACATTACACATGTCTGCCTATTTAGGACACTGTTGAATTCACCATAAGCCTTTTTACGTATGTGTTAAGTTACGTGTTCAGCTTGAATACTGATACGGATACTAGCCCTTAGTAAAGATGGCGGCTTAGCCTTCTTGCCCTTTTCCTACGCACTTCCGCTCTACACGGGACTACGAGCGGCTGGTGCGCGGCGTATAGTTGCATAGTTAGGTAGCCACGCCTCCCCCCACGTAGTGTACCCAATCCCCTTCATCCCTTACGTCACAATGCGGAGGTCCCGTACGTCACAATGCGGAAGTCCATTTAGATACGAGTGTGGCGCCAACACACAGCAAAGGCGCCACACTCGTCCACACTAGGATACTGGTGAGTTATGCATACATGCCCTCCTTTTTTTCGTCTTCACTCTGTCTGGTCCTTGACCCCCCCCCCCTCCGTTCTTTCCTCTGATAACCTGACATAGTCCACCCGCTGTCCTCTTACCCTTCCGCACAATTTTGCTTGAGATAAAGATATCTGACGTTCAGATACCTGATGTTCTTGCTTCAGCTTTATGTTCATGTAAGGATACAGGATACTGATTATATTGTTGGGAAACTGCAATTTTGCCTTGTGGGGATATTGATTTGGGATGGCTAGTTTTTATTGCACATATATATGTTCAAGGTGTTTACAACAAAAAAGTATATACAAGGTCCAACCATACTAAAAGGTTGGGCAAGAAAAGTATACATTTGTAGTTAAGTGTACTATACACAAATCAAGGGATGAACATGAGGACTATTATTTATGAATGCAATTAGCTCACGTTACAGTATATGTGGGTTGCTATGTGCCTATACAACATGGGGGATATATATAACCCACAGATATAGCTTGGTGGGTATATGGGACCCACAAGCATAGTGGAAGTTTCTAATTGACAGCGCAGTTAATTGCACACTTCCCAACTTCGACAATGTTTGACGATATTTTGGATTTGTGAATTTTTGGGTTGTTTTTACATATGGTCTTCCTTTTCTCTCCTCTTCCCTGTTGTTCTTGTTTTATATATTTTAGTTGCTCCTGCTGTAGAAGTTTTTTGCCTGAGGAAGCGGGCTTGGGACCCGTGAAACGCGTTGCAAACTGTACATTTTATTGGGAGTATTTATTAAATGTGTTTTATTTATACACAAAATTGCACTAGTGTGTGTTGTTGTTGGACGAGGAGGTTCACCCCTACCGCCCACAATTTTATTGATTTTAATTGGCAATCTTTTTACTCTATTGGCGCCTCTGTATAACACATTACGATTGATCCACCTGGTGGATGGGCTTTTTGCCCTCTTTTTCCTGCCTACGGAGAGCGACTTTTTTAACCTGAGCGAGGACAGGTCTAATCTCCTCGTCCGCTATTTAAGTGGTTGCCTGGATCCGGCAACCCAGACTTGTGAGTATAATTCTTATCAATTTTTATGCCAACTGTATCACAGTAAACACTATCGGGGGCTCTCGATTGTCTTTTCTTCTTCCCTTACTAAGTGAGTGTTTAGATGCAACAGTATACTTTGAGTACTTCTCCAGAAGTATGTTCCCTCCTATGGCCTAGACTCTCCGGAGGAGGAGCTAGGCTGAGAGTAGGAAGGACAGAGCGTGAGTGACACCCGAGAGGGAGGGTGTCACTAACAGGTCTGGGAACTGCCTCTAACAGTAAGGCCAGTTCTCGAGGTCGGCAAGCCAGGTCGTTAACACACAGACAGACAAGGTACAGATTCAGGAGACTGATACGGAATCCAATAACAGACAGAGTTCGGCACGGAGTATCAGAATAGCAAAGTACAGAATCAGGAGGCAAAATACAGAGTCCAGGAACGAGCAGAGTTTGGCAACAGGATATCAGAAATAGCAGGGTACAGAATCAGAGTTCAGAGGAATAGTCAGGCAGGCAGAAGGTCATAACAAATAATACAGATCAATATTCCTAATGCTAAGGTGTGAGGTCCTTGATCGTCAACACCTTTGGAAACTATGCTAGAACACAGATACAGACAAGGTCTGAGTGCTACCACGTAGTGATCAAAACGGCAGACACCAGAGAAATGACCAGCACCCAGTATATATACTACAGCGCTCACCAGCGCCACCCCTAAGTGCTGGACCAATGGAAAGTGGTGAAAATGTCAGCTGACCCGCCTGGTCAGCTGACTCTTCTCTGGCTGTCATATAAGTTCTGCCCCTCAGCGCGCGCGCGTCCTTCTGAACCTGTGTGGACTAGCAGTCCCAGCCACACCAGACATGTCTTGCAATGTAACCGCTGATTCAGGCGCGGGGGCCGCCGCCCCGCTCTCTAAGCAAGCGGCGGTTTCCCCGCGTCCAGCCACAATGTCAGCAGCTTTGCCATGCGTGCAAACCGCTGCATCCAACGCGGACTCCACCGCTCTGCCCATGCGGCATGCGGCGGTTTCTTTGCGTTGTGCCGCCATGTTAGACGCGGAAACAGCCGCCTCACTCTGAGCCCTTGCGGCGGCTTTTCCGCGTTTCCTCACAATATCTATTTGTTTTGCAGAAAATTAGCTTTCAAGAAACATTTTTCTTCACCAACAATGGACCCCGGTCTTACAAATATGGACAGACAAGTTCTAGTAGATCTTTTAGACCTTTTGGAAGAATCCTCTAATGGGCAAGATGTGGTGAGTCAACGCAATAGACTGTTTAGAAAACCTTCCAAATATATGCCACCATTTCATAATTCTCCTTCCATTAGAATATTTTTTGAAGTTATGTTGATAGAAAATCATGATATGAAACCTCAGGGAAATGTTTATAACAACCTTAAACAACAGGAGCGCCTAGCCATTGATACCCTTAAGAATAATCAGAACTTTATAATTAAAGAGGCGGACAAAGGAGGCAATATAGTTCTGTGGCCACGGGAGATGTACCTAAAAGAAGCTTACAGACAGCTTAATAATACCATCAACTACACACTGTAACCCGGCTGATATGGGGCTCATGTGAATAGTATAGACGACAAGCTGGGGCATTCACATTGGCAATGACAGGCAGACAGGGTAGAGTGTCAGCTTCCTGGCCAGGAGCTGTTTGTTCCCAAAAGCAGATGCCATCTTAATATAGCTCAGGGGCATAGCAATAACCACAGCAGCTGCTATGGTGTCTTGGAGTATAGGGGGCCCAGGTGGTACTTAATATATTCACTATTAATATATTCACAAATTCATTTGTTAAGTTGTCGAGACTGTGGATACAAAAGAGGAGGAGGCCAAGGACAGAGTCCGGGGTTCCCCCACAGACAGCAGGTGTACAGAGGAGATTAGAGTCTATATTAGAGATAGTGAAAGACCTACCAGAGAGATAGGTAGATATCTGCAGTCACACATCTCTCAGTCTATCCCACTATGCTCTGATATGACTCAGAATTGTTATATTCAGCTTTTACGAGGAATTTGAATTGGCAATTGTTTAATGGACACAGACAATATGATACGAGGACAGACAGAATAGATAGAGTAGAAGCTCATTATGGTAAACCTCTGACTATAGTGATCTCTGTCCTCTGCTCTCACCCATGCCCCCGCACCAACATACAATGTATGACCTATTCTGATGTAGTAAACTGTTTGGCCAGGTCCCTTGGAGGATGAGGGAATTTTACACTATGACCAATCATGGACAGGATTAGTGGAGGAATGAGGAAGCCATGAGAGGGAGCTACAGGTTCTATCTGGACAGGAATATATGAGGAGGACAGAGATGTAACTCTGCATAGGGATCATCAGATGTGTGAGATGATCAGCTATCCCCCGCTGACGGTTAATTGAAGGGCAACTCCTGGTGATTTCCAGCTCTGGCCCCGCATATTCCAGTCCCTGTAGCAGCACCATTTCCTTATTATTAGTTCGGCATTGAAAAGCCTGTGTACAGTTTTGCAAGAAGTTTTGAATCAGGATGATACCATTTATTGGCTAACTTAGAGATGGATAAACAGTGAGCTTTTGACTTATAAAAAGCCTTTGTCTGACTGGTTCCTGACCAGAACTGAAAAACACAGCTTATATACACTGACATACAGAGGAGAAACATTCTTTAGCAAACATAAATGTAATTAGATGCCTTAACTGTTACTGAGGAGGCTTTCCCAGGCATCCTGGCTAAATTGATAAGATCAATAGAATAGTGTGGGACCTGTAAACACATCCATTCCACTGACAGGATACTAATACCAGGTACACAACAGGAATACAAAGTACATGGCTCCTTTTCCTGCGACTCATCTAATGTGGTATACGTGATCATGTGTGCAAAATGCCCCAAAGGAATTTATGTGGGAGAAACAAGTTAACCACTGCGTGATCGCATGACACACCACAGATCCACTATTAACAGCAGTTTTGGTCAGGAACCAGTCCGACGAAGGCTTTTTATAAGTCGAAAGCTCACTGTTTATCCATCTCTAAGTTAGCCAATAAATGGTATCATCCTGATTCAAAACTTTTTGCTTTTACTCATGGCTAACACGGTACAACACTTTACTGCTTCTACAGTTTTGCAGTATGATCAATTTAGCTGCAGTACCTATATCTGACCACAAGATGGCGGGCTCGCCTCTGCTGGAAACCATAGAGGAGCCGGGCGGAAGTCAGGAAGAGCCACAGACCGGAAGTCGGGCTCCTTGCAGCATGGTAAAGGAGAGGGGATGCTGGAGTGGGGGTGATGGGAGAGATGTACCTTTATCCCTCATCCATTATTACCATGTGATCAGTGTGAGCATGTAGCAGCCAGCAGAGACAGTACTGGGAGAGGAGGGGGGATGGGCATTCCTCCCAACTGTCATTATCTGCCTGGAACTATCCTGGTGAACACACACACACACACACACACACACACACACACACACACACACACACACACACACACACACACACACACACACACACACACACACACACACACACACACACACACACACACACACACACACACACACACACACACACACACACACACACACACACACACACACACACACACACACTCTCACTCACTCACTCACTCACTCACTCACTCACTCACTCTCTTCTCTCTCTCTCTCTCTCTTTCTCTCTCTTTCTCTCTCTTTCTCTCTCTCTCTCTCTCTCTTTCTCTCTCCATAGCTCCCTACTGTCCCTTTTTCGGAGGGACAGTCCCTTTTTGGGAGCCCTGTCCCTCTTTCACCCTCATTTGTCCCTCTTTCAGGACTTTGACCCTCTTTCTATGTAAATATATATATTTATCTACTAAACATGTGTTTGATTGACTCTAAACTTTATTCCCATCATTTAAAGGGACACTGTAGGGAGGGGGGTCAGGGGACAATGAGTTGCAGTTAACCGGGGCTTCTAATGGTCCCCCACAGGCATCCTGTGCCCGCTCAGCCACTCCCCAATGCTCCGGCCCCGCCTCTGCTTCACTTCTGGAATTTCAGACTTTAAAGTCTGAAAACCACTGTGCTGCGTTGTCATGTCTTTGCTTCCCCTGATGTCACCAGGAGCACACGGCGCAGTCACAGACCATACTAGGCCTGCGCAGTACGCTCCTGGTGCCATCAGCGGGAGTGAGGACACGGCAACGCAGGCGCAGTGGTTTTCAGACATTAAAGTCTGAAGTTCCAGAAGTGAACCGGAGGCGGGGCCGGAGCATTGAGGAGTGGCTGCACGAGCACAGGATGTCTGCGGGGGACCATTAGAAGCCCCTGGTGACTTCAACTCATTTTCCCCTGCCCCCCCCCCCCACAGTGTCCCTTTAAATTGATATATTACTAATTTTAAAATGTTACTATGAAGGAAAATGAACCAGGATAGAAAGGACCAGTGTGGTTTGAATGATAAAACAACATATGTTTCTTATGAAATCTTTATGGTATGCGTGACTAGAGGCGTGGCCAGGGGTGTGGCAGGGGCGTGGCTTAATTGTCCCTTTTTTTCATCTCAAAAAGTTGGGAGGTATGCACTCATACACACACAGACACATTCATGCACACACACACATTTATACAAACACACAGACACATACATACACACACACGCACACACTTATACAAACACACACATAGACACATTCATG
This sequence comes from Hyperolius riggenbachi, assembly GCF_040937935.1. Classification (NCBI taxonomy): domain Eukaryota; kingdom Metazoa; phylum Chordata; class Amphibia; order Anura; family Hyperoliidae; genus Hyperolius; species Hyperolius riggenbachi. The sequence continues at coordinate 280,360,372 of NC_090655.1, forward strand.
TACACACACACACACACACACACACACAGACACACACACACACACACACACACACACACACACACACACACACACACACACACTGTGGCAGAGGCGTTTCTTAGTGTCCCTTTTCCTGGCTGCAAATGTTGGGAGTTATGGGAAAGGTGTTGGGGTTGGAGAGGTAGCAGCTTATAGTGAGGGAGGGGAGGACATAGTGGAGGAGGGAAGGATAGATATTGGGGTGAATGAGGAGTCTTTTCACGCTATGTGGATCGATTATGCCACTTTCTTCTATCATAGCGATTTAGGGCACAGACCTCACTGGAGAGGTGAAGAGGATTCTGGGAGTGTCACATGACTGGAGAGGTGAGGAGGATTCTGGGAGTGTCACATGACCTTACCTTTAGTCTCTCCATACAGAGTCTCCCTTCTGTGTGAGCTTGACAAAGGCGTGGAGACGCCGAAACGCGTTGCGAAGTTACTGCATCCAACAACCAGAGGATAGGCTTCCGTTGTCCATGAACATCTAGGACTACCCCCGCTGCTGGCCACAGAGGAGGAACAGGTTGCCATCCAAGGTTTTCCTTTGGGGTTTTTCACCCTTGATATGCTTGATGTCTTTTACACTTTTGTAAGTGCTTTTAACCCTTGCGTGGTATCTAATTAAAAGGTTTAATGCACTACGGAGCGCTCCTCTCTTTTCTACTCTCTTTTGTACTACAGTTATACCCTTCAGCCGGGTTCGAGGAGCAGCCAGTGGTTGTATTAAGGGGGACCAGAAGTGGTGGTCGTTTAGCGCAAGATTGCACATCGTTTCTCTTTTCGTTATGGGAAAGGTGTTGGGGTTGGAGAGGTAGCAGCTTATAGTGAGGGAGGGGAGGACATAGTGGAGGAGGGGAGGGCAGGTATTGGGATGAGGGAGGAGCACATAGTGGGGGAGGGGAGGGCAGACATTGGGATGAAGCAGGTGCACATAGTGGAGGAGGGAAGGATAGATATTGGGGTGAGTGAGGAGTCTTTTCACGCTATGTGGATCTATTATGCCACTTTCTTCTATCATAGCGATTTAGGGCACAGACCTCACTGGAGAGGTGAAGAGGATTCTGGGAGTGTCACATGACTGGAGAGGTGAGGAGGATTCTGGGAGTGTCACATGACCTTACCTTTAGTCTCTCCATACAGAGTCTCCCTTCTGTGAAGTCTGGTGACCATCGCGGTGTCCCCACCTCACCCCCTGATATCTGAGAGACACGAGAAGCCCACAACATCCTCACTGATCTGCTGTCGGGGTGAGTTGAGCATTAGCAGGAATTATGGGACAGTATCCAGTAACAACTAGTGATTTGTATGGTGGTGACTGTATCATTCTGTGTGTCAGGTTCCTATAAGGAGGCTCATTGTCTCATCTATTTCTCCATGGAGGAGGGGCAGTATATAGAAGGACAGCAGGACCTCTACAAGGACACCATGATGGAGAGTCAGCTGCCCCTCACATCACCGGGTAAGAGGAGACTCTCATTACTTGTACAGGAGAGAGCAGTACTTGGGGTACACCTAGATACAGCGCCCCCCCCCCCCCCCATATCATCTGATAAACACATAGAGACAATGTATTCAGCCAGTGTGTGTGTTTCCTACAGATGTATCCAGTAACAGAAACCCACCAGAGAGATGTACAGGTCCTCTTTATTCCCAGGATTGTCCACAGGGAAATGCTACCATCCCCCACCATTATCAGGTAGGTGGGACTGAGGGTCTCCAGAGACTCCAGACTGTGTGATTTTCCTGTGTAACTTTTAAATATTATTCCTTACTTTGAACATTATTTGCTGTCATTTTGCGCATTTAGGGCGAAGATCTGATTGATGTAAAAGTTGAAATTAAAGAGGAAGAAGAAGAGACATATGTGAGGAGTGATCAGCAGTCTATGGAGAAGGGTGACATGATGGGAACATATAAAGAGGAAGAAGAAGAGACGTATGTGAGGAGTGATCAGCAGTCTACAGAGGAGGGAGACATAATGAGGACAATTAAAGAGGAAGAAGAAGAGACGTATGTGAGGAGTGATCAGCAGTCTATGGTGGAGGATGACATGATGGGGACAATTAAAGAGGAAGAAGAGGAGACATATGTGAGGAGTGATCAGCAGTCTATGGAGGAGGGTGACATGATGGGGACAAGTAAAGAGGAAGAAGAAGAGACATATGTGAGGAGTGATCAACAGTCTATGGAGGAGGGTGACATGATGAGGACAAGTAAAGAGGAAGAAGAAGAGACATATGTGAGGAGTGATCAGCAGTCTATGGAGGAGGGTGACATGATGGGGACAATTAAAGAGGAAGAAGAGGAGACATATGTGAGGAGTGATCAGCAGTCTATGGAGGAGGGTGACATAATGGGGATAAGTAAAGAGGAAGAAGAAGAGACATATGTGAGGGGTGATCAGCAGTCTATAGAGGAGGGTGACATGATGAGGACAATTAAACAGGAAGAAGAGAAATATGTGAGGAGTGATCAGCAGTCTATAGAGGAGGGTGACATGATGAGGACAAGTAAAGAGGAAGAAGAAGAGACATATGTGAGGAGTGATCAGCAGTCTATGGAGAAGGGTGACATGATGAGGACTTGTAAAAATGAAGAAGAAGAGACATATGTGAGGAGTGATCAGCAGTCTATAGAGGAGGGTGACATGATGAGGACAATTAAAGAGGAAGAAGAAGAGACATATGTGAGGAGTGATCAGCAGTCTATAGAGGAGGGTGACATGATGAGGACAAGTAAAGAGGAAGAAGAAGAGACATATGTGAGGAGTGATCAGCAGTGTATGGAGAAGGGTGACATGATGAGGACTTGTAAAAATGAAGAAGAAGAGACATATGTGAGGAGTGATCAGCAGGCTATAGAGGAGGGTGACATGATGAGGACAATTAAAGAGGAAGAAGAGAAATATGTGAGGAGTGATCAGCAGTCTATAGAGGAGGGTGACATGATGAGGACAAGTAAAGATGAAGAAGAGACAAATGTGAGGAGTGATCAGCAGTGTATGGAGAAGGGTGACATGATGAGGACATGTAAAAATGAAGAAGAAGAGATGTATGTGAGGAGTGATCAGCAGTCTATAGAGCAGGGTGACATGATGAGGACAAGTAAAGAGGAAGAAGAAGAGAAGTATGTGAGGAGTGATCAGCAGTCTATGGAGGAGGGTGACATGATGGGGACATGTAAAGAGGAGGAAGAGACATATGTGAGGAGTGATCAGCAGTCTATGGAGGAGGGTGACATGATGAGGACAAGTAAAGAGGAAGAAGAAGAGACGTATGTGAGGAGTGATCAGCAGTCTATGGAGGAGGGTGACATGATGAGGACAAGTAAAGAGGAAGAAGAAGAGACATATGTGAGGAGTGATCAGCAGTCTATGGAGGAGGGTGACATGATGGGGACAATTAAAGAGGAAGAAGAGGAGATCTATGTGAGGAGTGATCAGCAGTCTATGGAGGAGGGTGACATGATGAGGACAAGTAAAGAGGAAGAAGAAGAGACCTATGTGAGGAGTGATCAGCAGTCTATGGAGGAGGGTGACATGATGAGGACAAGTAAAGAGGAGGACAATGTTACAGTGGGCAGAACAGGTGAGTAATCAGCAGTAATATAGAATAAATGTGTATGTATATTGCTGGTGTGGCTGGCACTGCTCACAGACTAGGTTAATTCAGGGTTGTGCGATGTACTCATTAGATCTTAACCACTTTACCACCAGCGGTGCGGATATCTGCGTCCCTTTTTCCACCCTGTCAACACCAGGGACAGAGATATCCGCACCTCCCGCTGCTTTCCGCGCTCCTGCTCACTTGTGCACGCCCACGCCCGCTCGCCCGGAGATCAATGAACGGGAAAAAACTTTTCCGTTCGTTGATCTAAGCCCCCGCAATGATCGGCTGCTACTATGAGAAGCAGCGCGGTCATTGTGGAAAAAAAAAGTTTCCCAGCCTCATAACACTTCCTGCAAGCGTACTTCCTACGCTTGCAGGTCGCATAAATCAGAATCAGTTTTATTTCGCCAAGTACAGCAAGAGCCATAATGGGAATTATTTGTGGTACACATGGCATAGGCAGAGTAAAGACATACAACACATACAGTTTGAAATGCAGTAATCAGATATACAGACAGTGATGCCGGTAAACGCTAGTAGAAGGCCCCCGTTTCCGGATAAGAACCGAGGGAGGCAGCGTCGGGGACCAGCTGACCGACCCGTCAATTACGAGTGCAGGCCGGACCAGGGAAGGTCAGAATTCAGTGACCGAACGGCTTGGGGGAAGAAGGTGTTCTTCCGCCTGGTGGTTTTGGATGCTATAGTCCTGAAACGGCGGCCCAACGGGAGGATCTTGAAGTAGTGGCTGCCAGGGTGAGAGGGGTCACGGGAGATCATGGTGGCCCTCTTCCTCAATCTAGCGGAGTGGAGGAGATCAAGAGGTGGAAGAGGAGACCCGATGATTCTCTCTACATCAGCTATGACCCTCTGCAGTTTGTGTTTCGCGTACCAGACAATGACTGAGGAGCAGAGGATGGATTCTATGGTGGCGGTATAGAAGCTGACCAGCAGCTCCCGTGGCATGCCGAATCTCTTCAGTTGGCGCAGGAAGAACAACCTCTGCTGGGATTTCTTTTGAATTTTAGTTGTGTTATGCCCCCATTTGAGGTTATTGGTGAGAGTCGTGCCGAGGAACAGAACCGATGACACCGTAGAGACTTCTGTTCCTCCAATGCGGACAGGAGGGAGAGGGGGAGGGTTCCTCCTGAAGTCTACAACTAGTTCAACAGTCTTTGCTGTGTTGAGAACTAGGTTGTTCTCCCTGCACCAGTTGCATATTCTCTCGACCTCGCTACAGTACTCCTGTCATCTGCAAATTTGATGACCTTCACAGAGTCAGCGGATGAGATGCAGTCGTTGGTATAAAGGGAGAACAGTAGAGGTGACAGAACACAGCCTTGTGGAGCCCCAGTATTGGTGGTTCGAGTGCTGGAGTAATAGTTGCCAAGCTTCACCTGCTGGGTTCTATTTGTCAGGAAGTCTTTGATCCATGCTCGGAGAGTAGGATCAATTCCGAGCTGTGTCAGATTGGTGATCAGGATGTCAGGACAGATCGTGTTGAACGCTGAGCTAAATTCTAGGAACAGGATCCTGGCATAGGAGGCCAGGCTGTCTAAGTGCTCAGTGATGTGTGCCACGATGACATTGATGGCATCCTCCACGGATCTGTTCGCCCTATATGCAAATTGGAGCGGGTCTAAAAGGGTGTCCGTGGACCTCTTCAGGTGGGCAAGAACCAACCGCTCAAGGAGCTTCATGATGTTAGAGGTTAGGGCCACTGGGCGGAAGTTATTGTGCTCAGTACTGCCTGGTTTCTTTGGGACTGGTACAATTATAGACCTCTTGAAACAGGAGGGGACTGTACCCTCAGATAATGACTGCTTAAATATGGAGGTGAGCACAGGGTCTAGCTGATCGGCACAGGTACGCAGGCAGACAGACGACACTCCGTCCGGGCCTGAAGATTTCCTGGGGTTCAGCTTCCGGAGGTGCCGAAGTACCTCTGATTCCAGAACAGCACTAGGAGCCAGAGCGCCGAGTACACCAGAGGTCGATGCGGATTTGCCCACGGGCTGGTTGGGATGTTGCTCGAACCTGCAGTAGAACTCATTGAGCTCCTCCGCCAGTCGAGGGCTCGGGGTCGCCGTTTGGGATGCTGGTTTGAAGTTCGTGGCTGCTCTCAGGCCCTTCCATACTTCCCGTGTGTTGGTGGACTGGAGGCAGAGCCCCAGCTTCTCAGCATAGGCCCTCTTTGCCGATCGCAGTTCTCTTTTCAGGGCGAGCCTAGCTTCTCTGAATTCCTCTAGGGAGCCAGACCTGTGCGCCTCCTCTTTGCGTTTCCGAAGTCGGCGAAGCCTGTCGTTGAATGAGGGCTTGTTATTGGGGTAGACCCTGAAGGACTTGGACGGGATACACGCTTCTTCGCAGAAGGTGATGTAGGAGGAGATATTCTCGGCCCATTCATCAAGGGTAGGTGCCTCCAGAGCCGTCCAGTCGGTGGTTTCAAAGCAAGCTTGGAGCTGCAGTTTGGCGTCCGCAGTCCATTTTTTGACGGTTTTGGTGATGGGCTTTGAAGTCTCTAGGAGCCTCCTGTAGGAGGGGATCAGGTGTACCGTGTTGTGGTCAGAGTTTTCCAGGGGGGCTCCTTGGGTGGCTTTGTAGGCGTTCTTGTGAACCGTGTAGCAGTGGTCCAGGGTGTTACCGTTTCTGGTAGGGCAGGTGATGTGCTGCTTGTAGAGGGGCCTCACGTGCCGAAGGTTCGCCTTGTTGAAGTCGCCCAAGATGATGAACAGGGCCTCTGGGAGGGCTGTTTCCCACCGCGAGATACAGTCACTGAGTACATGCAGGGCGGACTTGGAGCATGCATCGGGTGGAATGTAGACCCCAACAGGGACAAGGGAAGAGAATTCCCTCGGAGAGTACTGGGGTCTGCAGTTTATGGCAAGGAGCTCAACGTCTGGGGTGCAGGCCTTGTGGAGAGTGGTGGTGTTGGAGCACCAGGAGGTGTTTATGTAAAAGCAGATTCCACCGCCTCTCGTTTTCCCAGAGAGGGCTGCGTCACGGTCTGCTCTTAGGAGGTTGTAGCCTGGTACCTGTAGGGTTGTAGCCTGGTACCTGTAGGGAGTCGTCGGGGATGCTGCCGCACAGCCAGGTCTCGGTAAAACAGAGAACAGGGGTGTACTTGCTGATCTGGGGTTTGCTGTCGAGAAGGAAGAGCAGCTCGTCCAGTTTGTTGGGGAGTGAACAGACGTTTGCTAGTAGGATGGCAGGGACAGGCGAACGTAGGCCTTTCCTTTTCAGTCGGACCTGGGCCCCCGCCCTCCTACCTCTGTGGCGGCGTTTGTTTGGTGCTCGCTTGGTGGAGAGGTATTCGATGTGTGCGGTGACAGCATTCCACAGGGGAGAGCCCGGAGTTGGGTTGGGGCTGTCCAGGGGTTCCCATTCAAGCAGGGCTTCTCTGGAGAGGGTGGCAGTCCCTTTCGCACCCATGGCCCAATTTCCTCAGTAGGTGGCACAGTGTGTGACCTAGGTAGGTGGGATAAGCAGGCAGCACAGTGTATGGGGCGACCAGAAGATGGAGGGAGGAAAGAGGCGGCGGCCTGGCACAGTGCGTGGCACGAATCAAAGGGCGTGGGGTGGGCCGCACGGCGCAGAGTATGGCACAGATATGGTGCATGTGGTACGGAGCAGGCGGCACAACACAGTCCGTCACAGTTGGAAGGTATGGGGCGGGCAGCACGTCCCGGTGTGGGGCACAAGTAGGTGGGCTGGAGCAGATGGCACAGCTCGGTAGATGGTCTAGTGCGCGTAGCACAGTAAGTAGCCCAAGATGTCTAGAAGGTGTGGAGTGGGCAGTCCGTGGTGTAGGCAGCCTAGCACAGGCTCTGGCACAGTATCGATGGTGTGGGGCAGGCAGCAAAACACAGTCCAGGGCACACTTAGATGGAATGGAGCAGGCAGGCAGCACAGCGTAGACTGTGGCACGGATAGATGGTATGAGGCCGAGGCACAGACTATGGCACAGCTAGATGGTATGGAACAGACAGGCAGCACCGTCCGTGGTACAAATAGATGGGGAAGAGCGGGCGGCACAGCACAGGCTAAGCACAAGAGATGGAGCAGGCACAGATGGTGTGGAGCAGGCACAGAAGGTATGGAGCAGGCACAGATGGTATGGAGCAGGCACAGATGATGTGAGGCAGGCACAGATGGTATTGAGCAAGGCACAGATGGCATGGAGCAGGCACAATGCAGGTATGGAGCGGGCACAGATGGTGTTGAGCAGGCACAGATGGTATGGAGCAGGCACACACAGCCTATTTCAATCAGACAGAGGATCACAGTAGGGAGAACAGAACTCACCAAGGAGCAGGGCAGGATATGCAGCCCAGCCGCAGGACAGGATATGCAGTCGCTGGAAGAGGTGCAGGTTTCTCAGCAGCAGTGGGCACACTGAGTGAGGCCGAGCTTGAAGGGACTGCAGCGTGGAGTCCACATTCACCAGGCCAGGATGGAGGAGTGCAGGCCAGGCGCAGCGGAGACTCCCAGGATGGAGGAGTGCAGGCCGGGCAGAGCGGAGACTCACAAGCCAGGCAGAGTGCTGCCCCTCCTCCCCAGACGAGATGCTGTTCCGGAGGCACCAGGTAGCTGGAGTGCGGGCCGGGCCCAGAGGATGTAGGCCTGGCCACGTGGATTGCACGTGACCATGGGATGGGGAGCGGGCCGGAGAGCTGCTGCAGATCCAGGAGCCGGGAGCAGCTAACAGGATGCCGGAGCCAGGAGCAGTTCTCAGGATGCGGCTCTTGGGAAGCGTGGCATTCGTCCAGTGCGGCTGCAAACAGTGTGTGGAGCCAGGAGCAGTAGTCGCCAGTGTGTAGCCGGGGATGCGGCCCTTGGTAGAGCGGCAGTCCTCTGGTGCGGCGGCAGACAGTGTGTGGAGCCCTTGGGAGAGCGGCAGACCTCCGGTGCGGCGGCAGACAGTGTGTGGAGCCCTTGGGAGAGCGGCAGACCTCCGGTGCGGCGGCCGACAGTGTGTGGAGCCCTTGGTAGAGCGGCAGTCCTCTGGTGCGGCGGCAGACAGTGTGTGGAGCCCTTGGGAGAGCGGCAGACCTCCGGTGCGGCGGCCGACAGTGTGTGGAGCCAGGAACCAGGAGCGGTAGTCTCATCGGGCAGCAGGGCAGCGGTCGGGATGCAGAAGGCTGGAGTTGCTTAGGAAGCCAGGAAACGGAGGAGTTGCGGCTGGGAGATTCGTCCGGAGGCAGGAGCAGGAGCCCAGCGATAGTCAGCCCCCAGCGGTGGTCGGAGGCGGCAGCCAGGTACACGGATCCTATATCTACAGCTAAAACTATACTATCTAACACTAAAACGAACACTAAAACTGACAAACTACACAAAACTCTGGAGCCATGTGACCGAGGCGACCTCCGTGGGCGCCATCTTGGTCAGCAACGAAAAGTTATTGTTGCCAAATAGTAAAACTACACCCTTAAGCATTTTTCATATACAAATACATTAGTTTTACACTAAAAATTAACTCATTACCTCCTACACTCCCCCAGTGGGGGAGGGGGGGGGAAATTACAATAAAAAAAATACATAAATGGTTACCTTAGGGACTGAACTTTTTAAATATTTATGTCAAGAGGGTATAACACGGTTACTTTATAAACTATGGGCTTGTAATTAGGGATGGACGCAAAACTGGAAAAAAATGCATCTTTATTTCCAAATAAAATATTGGCGCCAAACATTGTGATAGGGACATAATTTAAACGGTTTTATAACCGGGACAAATGGGCAAATACATTTCATGGGTTTTAATAACAGTAGCATTCATTATTTAAAGAGACACTGAAGCGGAAAAAAAATTATGATATTATGATTTGTATGTGTAGTACAGCTAAGAAATAAAACATTAAGATCAGATACATCAGTCTAATTGTTTCCAGTACAGGAAGAGTTAAGAAACTCCAGTTGTTATCTCTATGCAAAAAAGCCATTAAGCTCTACGACTTTCAAAGTTGTGGAGAGGGCTGTTATCTGACTTATTATCTCAACTGTTCCTGGACTATTTACTTTTCCTCTGCTAGAGGAGAGGTCATTACTTCACAGACTGCTCTGAAAGACTCATTTTGAATGCTGAGTGTTGTGTAATCTGCACATATTATAGAATGATGCAATGTTAGAAAAAACACTATATACCTGAAAATAAAAATATGAGAATATTTTATTTGCTGCTAATCTTCTAGTAATTATTCATAGTACACAACCAATGCACTATATCATATTTTTTTTTTCACTTCAGTGTCTCTTTAAAAACTATAATGGCTGAAAACTGAAAAATAATGAATTTTATCCCACATTTTTTCCTATTTTCCAATTAAAACACATTTAGAATAAAATAATTCTTGGCATAATGTCCCACCTAAAGAAAGCCTAATTGGCGGCAAAAAAAACCAAGATATAGTTCATTTCATTGTGATAAGTAATGATAAAGTTATAGACGAATGACTGGAAGGAGCGCTGAAAGGTGAAAATTGCTCTGGTGCTCAAGGGGTAAAACCCCTCAGTTGTGAAGTGGTTAAACTATCATTCTTGGTTGTGAAACAAGGGAGATCTGCACTGATACCCATGCATTGTGCAATGGACTGACATTTATACAACTGTGAACAGAAAGAGCAACTCTGAACATTATTGCAAACGTTATTATGTACACATTGTAAAAACTATATAATACTAGCTGATGGCCCGGCGTTGCCCAGGTATGTACTTGGCTGGTGTTGGCTCCGTCCACGTTTTCTACCCCCCCCCCCCCCCCCCCAACACACAGTTATTCAACTACTCAATGACCTAGCACCAGATTGTGCCATTAACAGTGCAAGAATGGCAGCAATGAAATATTCCCCTTGAAAATCAACAGGTGAATTTTGATTGGCTTTTGTAAGCTCCACCCACTTCCCTGAATATTAATCCTAGTCATCCAGTGACCAACTGTGCAAAGTTTGAGAACCCTGCCATTACCAGTGTAAGAATGGCTGCAGTTTACATTTTCCCAGTGAAATTTGTATTTGTCTCCGCCCACTTTTTGGTTATGGGGATAAAGAGTATCCTACATGTTATTCCAGGTAATGTACTATGTGTGTGCCAAATTTCATTCAAATGCATTCAGCTATTGTTGCGTGATAACAAACATACACACTTTTGCACTTATAATATTAGTGAGATAATGTATGACTATAATAAGAACACCTAAAAATGCAGTCAGTTTATTTAAGATGATGACTATTAGTGTCTGAAGTGTCAGAAAAGTGTTTACATTCCTCACTTGATACAATTAAGTAAACACAAGATAACATTCTCTTCAGTTCAGATGCCTCCAGCTTTCCCTGCAGGAAGCTAGTATGTCTTGTGTTTAACCCTTTGAATGCTGTTCTAGTAAAAAAAAAATGCTGGTTGTATATAATATGCTGTAAATAATATATTCTAGCAAAGAAGAAATGCTGGGTTTCATTCCGCTTTAATACCACCAACATTCATATGCAGTGTGACAAACAAACATTCATATATAGAGCAGCTGCTGGAGAAGGTGCAGATGTGGCGGCATACAGGGAAACAACAATACTAAAAATTACACTGCGCTTAGGAATATTAAAACCACACCCTGTAAGACGTGGGTCGCGTTCACACTATTGCTGTGATAAACAATAAATAGATGATCTCTTTACAAATGTCCGCGCTCACAGTTAAAGGTACACAGGTGCTAAAACGACCGCAATTAGACAGACCAAGACAGTCCACAGTTCCTGAAGTGGAATCCAAACTATACTGAAGCCGTCACTCCTTGTGGCCAAAACTCTCACGTCAGGTACATGGTAAAAGCACAGAGAGAGGGAACATAGCGTAACACTGCAGACACAGCTGCTGTTTCCAACACCACCTCCACGTGTATCATTCTCCTTCACCATAAACCAACTCACAAGTGCCAGGACACCCCCCATTGAATGACGAAACGCATAGGGCGGAGCTACGGCGCACGTGACTGCTGAGGCGATTACGGAGGACGGAACAAGATAGTGTGGATAACGCGGACTTGTGACGGCGTCTTGCAGAGCGGTTACCTGGGGACCACGTCCGTTTAAGATACGCTTGTTAACCACCTATACTTGTGAATGCAATACTTTTTAATCTATTACATTTGTACGGGTTTACACTGTATCAGCACTCTCTAGTTTCAGTGTTTGCCAATTGGAGGACTCCAAGATGGGTCTGTCTTATGAGTCTTAACCCCCAATGCTGATATACCTACCTCCGGGATATAGGAGGTTCCGAGGGTGAGTGCGAGCACGTGGGGGGGGGGGGGGGGGGTTGTCCTGGGTCTTGTGAGCTGGTTTATGGTGACGGAGAGTGATACACAGGGAGATGGTGTTGGAAACAGCTGTGTCTGCGGTTTTACGCTATGTTCCCTCTCTCTGTGCTTTTTCCATGTACCTGACGTGAGAGTTTTGGCCACAAGGAGTGACGGCTTCAGTATAGTTTGGATTCCACTTCAGGAACTGTGGACTGTCTTGGTCTGTCCAATTGAGGTCATTTTAGCACTTGTGTACCTTTAAGTGTGAGCGCGGACATTTATAAAGAGATACAGGGAAACAAGACACAGGGCACCAGCAGCAGATAAGGCTGTGATACTCAGCCTGGGAGACCGTGTGCAGCATGGAGCCACCAGGTACACAGTGTGGCAGTCAGAGGGGATGAAGGAGGACCTGGTGACCCAGCATGCATTGTGGCTATGATGTCACATTGACAGAGGCCTAGTGCACACGGTCTCCCGTACCTGAGTATTACTGCCTTATATTCTGCTGCTGCTGCACTTTGCACAGACACTCTGGCCCATCCAGTTCACTTTTTCTTCTGAGTTTTCTACTAAACGATGTTTTTACTCCTTATCAATAAAAATGCCTTTTAAGCCACCAGCAAGTAAGGCAATCCTTAGAATAAAGTTGACAGCACTTTCTCACCTGCTTTATGGTACAAAGATGAAATGTGATCTCAGGAGAAAACTTAGGAGAAGTGGACGGCCCCTGTGTCTTGTTTCCCTGTATGTTGCCACATCTGCACCTTCTCCAGCAGCTGCTCTATATAGGAATGTTTGTTTTGTACACTGTATATGAATCTTGGTCTTGAATTGTTTGCACCCCCCCCTCCATTCAGGTTTCTTTTGCTGCATAAGTGGATGACTGCTGAGAATCTGTAACTAGGTTGGAGAAAAAGCAACACAAGTGAGGACTTCATTTCATGCAAAAAAAGCCTTAAAGAACTACAGAAAAGTTTTTTCTCTTCTGCAAAACAGTCCAATTTTAATTCCACTTCCACAATCCAAAGCATTTGTTCAGCACTTTTAACTCCCTTCTCCGTCCCCCTCCTCCTCCTCCTTCTTTATGCTTATCAGCTGAAGATTTTGCAACATACTTCAGTGATAATATAGGACAACGCCACCCCACTAATGAGTTATTTGTATGAATGATGATGGCCAGCCCATCACAACTGGAGGATCAGATCGTTCCGTGGGCGGCTACTATTACCGCATAAAACGGTCTAAGCTGCAGCGAGACTACTCAGTGTAAAGGGACCCAGCCCTTTTTGACACTAAACCTGAGTTGCTTACTTATGGTCATTGAAACAAACAATGTTATGTGAGCTGACTGGACGTTAAGAACGTGTGTAAGATCTTATGGTGTCGGCTGGACGATGCTTATGGTTCTATTGTCCTCTTTCATGTACTGTATACCTACAATATTAATGTGTAGCTGAGACGAGGGGGCATAACATTTTTAGACATACCTGGGTCTTCCTCCAGCCCCCTCTGCATAGATCCCTCCCTCGCCGAGATCTAAATCCTCCTATATCGTTCTCTTCTGTAGCAGCCCTGTTCTCTGCAGCCAGTCGGACGTACTGCGCATGCGCGGCCGCGCCCACCATACTCCTGTCAGTGGTAATGTTCTGCATCTGCGCTGTACTACTGCTCAGCTGCAAAACGCTGCCAACCACGGGAGCAAGACAGGGGAGCGCGCTTGGCCACACTGCATCTGCACCGACTGGCCGCAGAGAACGGGGCTGCTACAGGAGAATCTAGGAGGCTTTGCACCACGGTGAGGGAGGGCTCTGCGCAGAGGGGGCTGGAGGAAGCCCCAGGTATGTATGAAACTTTTATACCTCCTTCTCTCAGGTTCACTTTAAGCCTCTGAAGAAGCGGCCATGGTGTAGACCCCGAAACGTGCATCAGGCAATGGACTGTGAGAAACGTGCAGATAAGGACTATTTTATATATTTTGTTACATGTAACCAATTATTATTATTGATATTTACAGTTATGATTTATATATAACTTGACATTCACTGTGCCTTTAAACCCTCCCCCCTTTTTTTTCTTTTTTTCTTTCCACTCTCTATACATTCTCTCTCCTCTGTAATCTCCAAATCCCATCTAACCACCTGTTCTTTGGCTCCTATTCCCTCCCATTTCATTCCGCAGCTATCCTCATCCTTCATCCCTGTACTAACATCACTATTTAACCTTTCCTTCTCCACTGGCATCTTTCCTTCCCCACTCAAAAAGGCTGTTGACACCAATACTTAAAAAAACATTTCTAGATCCTACCACGCTCTCCAACTACCGCCCAGTGTCACTTCTCCCATTTGCATCCAAATTGCTTGAACGACACATACATGCTGACCTAAGCCATTATTTATCTGCTAACTCCCTGCTTGATCAGTTCCAGTCTGGCTTCTTCTCTAACCACTCCATACAAACGGCTCTTACTAATGTGGCCAATGATCTTCTTACAGCTAAATCCAAAGGTCATTATTCCATCCTCATCCTTCATAATCTGTCATCAGCATTTTATACTGTTGATCATATCTGAGTCCTAAAGATACATTCAGCTGTAGGCATAAAGGGTCTCACTCTCTCCTGGATATCTTCCTATCTCTGGAAGGTCTTTCACAGTCTCTTACTCAGGTCAGATATCTTCTGCACATCCTTTGTCTATGGGGTACCACAAGGCTCTGTCCTTGGCTCCCTCCTCTTTTCCATCTACATGCACGATCTTGGCAACCAAGTCAACACATTCGGGTTTCAATACCACTTACATTCAGACGATACACAACCGTACCTCTCGGCCCCAGACCTTAACTCCCTCCTCACACGTGTTCCTGACTGCTTGTCTGCTATATCCTCCTTCATTTCCTCTCGCTTCTTACAATATAATATGAGTAAAACAGAACTAATCATCTTTCCACAGTCTCTGTCCGCCTCTCTGCCTGATATAACAATAAATGTTAAAGAGACACTGAAGCAAAAAAAAAAAATATGATATAATGAATTGGTTGTGTACTATGAATAATTACTAGAAGATTAGCAGCAAAGAAAATATTCCCATATTTTTATTTTCAGGTATATAGTGTTTTTTCTAACATTGCATCATTCTATAATGTGCAGATTACACAACACTCAGCATTCAAAATGAGTCTTTCAGAGCAGTCTGTGAAGTAATGAACTCTCCTCTAGCAGAGGAAAAGTAAACAGTTCAATTACAGTTGAGATAATAAAAGTCAGATAACAGCCCTCTCCATAGAGCTTAATAGCTTTTTTGCATAGAGATAACAACTGGAGTTTCTCAACTCTTCCTGTACTGGAAACAATTAGACTGATGTATCTGATCTTAATGTTTTATTTCTTAGCTGTACTACACATACAAATCATAATATCATCATTTTTTTTCGCTTCAGTGTCTCTTTAATAACACCCCAATAACTTCAGTTTCCAAAGCACGGTGCTTAGGGGTAATATTTGACTCTTCTTTTATTCCTCATATTCACTCCCTAACCAGCTCCCGTCATCTCCAACTCAAAAACATATCTTGCATCTGACCTTTTCTCACTCGGGACACAACTATAATGTTAATACATGCTCCTATAATATCCTGTGTGGACTATTGTAACATACTGTATTGGGGACTGCCGACTAACAGACTGGCCCCGCTCCAATCTGTACTGAACTCGGCTGCTCGTCTCACTCATCTCTCCTCTCACTCTTCCTCTGCTGCTTCTCTCTGTCAAGCTCTCCACTGGCTGCCAATCAACCAGAGGATGCAGTTTAAATTCTTATCCCTAACAACAAGGGCAGGGTTCTCCCTCACCTTTTGTGTCTTGGAATATGTTGTAATTTTTGTTCTTCTGGTTACTTTTATCACAGTCATTACCAATTCTGTATTTTGTATATTGGTGTATACCAGCACTGGGCAAACTTCGGCCCCTGGGCCAGATCCAGCCCGCATGTGCTGTTACTCCGGCCCACCGACAGGCAGCCGGATTCCTCTCCTTCCCCCTGCGGAGTTGGGAGCGGGCGGTGGGGGATTGGAAATTCACCTCGCTCACCGACTCCCGCGTCTCCATGGATGACTTAGTGTTACCGGCCTGTAATAAGCTGATAATGGTCACTATACATTACTGCACACTGATTGGTCACAGTAGGGGGAGTTAGTGTTACTGGTCTGTAATAAGCTGATAATGGTCACTGTACATTACTGTACACAGATTGGTCACAGTAGGGGTGACTTATTGTTACCGGCCTGTAATAAGCTGATAATGGTCACTGTACATTACTGTACACAGATTGGTCACAGTAGTGGTGACTTAGTGTTACTGGCCTGTAATAAGCTGATAATGGTCACTGTACATTACTGTACACAGATTGGTCACAGTAGGGGTGACTTAGTGTCACTAACCTGTAATAAGCTGATAATGGTCACTGTACATTACTGTACACAGATTGGTCACAGTAGGGGTGACAGTGTTACTGGCCTGTAATAAGCTGATAATGGTCACTGTACATTACTGTACACAGATTGGTCACAGTAGGGGTGACATAGTGTTACTGGCATGTAATATGCTGATAATGGTTACTGTACATTACTGTACACAGATTGGTTACAGTAGTCGTGACTTAGTGTTACCAGCCTGTAATAAGCTGATAATGGTCACTGTACATTACTGTACACAGATTGGTCACAGTAAGGAGTGACTTAGTGTTACTGGCCTGTAATAAGCTGATAATGGTCACTGTACATTACTGTACACAGATTGGTCACAGTAGGGGTGACAGTGTTACTGGCCTGTAATAAGCTGATAATGGTCACTGTACATTACTGTACACAGATTGGTTACAGTAGTGGTGACTTAGTGTTACTGGCCTGTAATAAGCTGATAATGGTCACTGTACATTAGTGTACACAGATTGGTCACAGTAGGGAGTGACTTAGTGTTACCGGCCTGTAATAAGCTGATAATGGTCACTGTACATTACTGTACACAGATTAGTCACAGTAGGTGGTGACTTAGTGTTACCGGCCTGTAATAAGCTGATAATGGTCACTGTACATTACTGTACACAGATTGGTCACAGTAGGGATAACTTAGTGTTACCGGCCTGTAATAAGCTGATAATGGTCACTGTACATTACTGTACACAGATTGGTCACAGTAGGGGTGACTTAGTGTTACCGGCCTGTAATAAGCTGATAATGGTCACTGTACATTACTGTACACAGATTGGTCACAGTAGGGATAACTTAGTGTTACCGGCCTGTAATAAGCTGATAATGGTCACTGTACATTACTGTACACAGATTGGTCACAGTAGAGGGTGACTTAGTGTTACCGGCCTGTAATAAGCTGATAATGGTCACTGTACATTACTGTACACAGATTGGTCACAGTAGAGATAACTTAGTGTTACCGGCCTGTAATAAGCTGATAATGGTCACTGTACATTACTGTACACAGATTGGTCACAGTAGGGGTGACTTAGTGTTACTGGCATGTAATATGCTGATAATGGTCACTGTACATTACTGTACACAGATTGGTCACAGTAGGGGTGACTTAGTGTTACTGGCATGTAATATGCTGATAATGGTTACTGTACATTACTGTACACAGATTGGTTACAGTAGTCGTGACTTAGTGTTACCAGCCTGTAATAAGCTGATAATGGTCACTGTACATTACTGTACACAGATTGGTCACAGTAGGGGTGACAGTGTTACTGGCCTGTAATAAGCTGATAATGGTCACTGTACATTACTGTACACAGATTGGTTACAGTAGTGGTGACTTAGTGTTACTGGCCTGTAATAAGCTGATAATGGTCACTGTACATTAGTGTACACAGATTGGTCACAGTAGGGAGTGACTTAGTGTTACCGGCCTGTAATAAGCTGATAATGGTCACTTTACATTACTGTACACAGATTGGTCACAGTAGGGGTGACTTAGTGTTACCGGCCTGTAATAAGCTGATAATGGTCACTGTACATTACTGTACACAGATTGGTCACAGTAGAGGGTGACTTAGTGTTACCGGCCTGTAATAAGCTGATAATGGTCACTGTACATTACTGTACACAGATTGGTCACAGTAGAGGGTGACTTAGTGTTACCGGCCTGTAATAAGCTGATAATGGTCACTGTAGATTACTGTACACAGATTGGTCACAGTAGGGATAACTTAGTGTTACCGGCCTGTAATAAGCTGATAATGGTCACTGTACATTACTGTACACAGATTGGTCACAGTAGGGGTGACTTAGTGTTACCAGCCTGTAATAAGCTGATAATGGTCACTGTACATTACTGTACACAGATTGGTCACAGTAGGGGTGACTTAGTGTTACCAGCCTGTAATAAGCTGATAATGGTCACTGTACATTACTGTACACAGATTGTTTACAGTAGGGGTGACTTAGTGTTACCGGCCTGTAATAAGCTGATAATGGTCACTGTACATTACTGTACACAGGTTGGTCACAGTGTGGAGTGACTTAGTGTTACCGGCCTGTAATAAGCTGATAATCGTCACTGTACATTACTGTACACAGATTGGTCACAGTAGGGGTGACTTAGTGTTACCGGCCTGTAATAAGCTGATAATGGTCACTGTACATTACTGTACACAGATTGGTCACAGTAGAGGGTGACTTAGTGTTAACGGCCTGTAATAAGCTGATAATGGTCACTGTACATTACTGTACACAGATTGGTCACAGTAGGGGTGACTTAGTGTTACTGTTCTGTAATAAGCTGATAATGGTCACTGTACATTACTGTACACAGATTGGTCACAGTAGGGGTGACTTAGTGTCATTGGCCTGTAATAAACTGATAATGGTCACTGTACATTACTGTACACAGATTGGTCACAGTAGTGGTGACTTAGTGTTACCGGCCTGTAAAAGGCTGATCATGGTCACTGTACATTACTGTACACAGATTGGTCACAGTAAGGAGTGACTTAGTGTTACTGACCTGTAATAAGCTGATAATGGTCCCTGTACATTACTGTACACAGATTGGTCACAGTAGGGGTGACTTAGTGTTACCGGCCTGCAATAAGCTGATAATGGTCACTGTACATTACTGTACACAGATTGGTCACAGTAGGGGTGACTTAGTGTTACCGGCCTGTAATAAGCTGATAATGGTCGCTGTACATTACTGCACACTGATTGGTCACAGTAGGGGGAGTTAGTGTTACTGGTCTGTAATAAGCTGATAATGGTCACTGTACATTACTGTACACAGATTGGTCACAGTAGGGGTGACTTATTGTTACCGGCCTGTAATAAGCTGATAATGGTCACTGTACATTACTGTACACAGATTGGTCACAGTAGGGGTGACTTAGTGTTAACGGCATGTAATAAGCTGATAATGGTCACTGTACATTACTGTACACAGATTGGTCACAGTAGGGGTGATTTAGTGTTTCCGGCCTGCAATAAGCTGATAATGGTCACTGTACATTACTGTATACAGATTGGTCACAGTAGGGGTGACTTAGTGTTACCGGCCTGTAATAAGCTGATAATGGTCACTGTACATTACTGTACACAGATTGGTCACAGTAGTGGTGACTTAGTGTTACTTGCCTGTAATAAGCTGATAATGGTCACTGTACATTACTGTACACAGATTGGTCACAGTAGGGGTGACTTAGTGTTACTGGCCTGTAATAAGCTGATAATGGTCACTGTACATTACTGTACACAGATTGGCCACAGTAGGGGTGACTTAGTGTTACTGGCCTGTATTAAGCTGATAATGGTTACTGTACATTAATGTACACAGATTGGTCACAGTAGGGGTGACTTATTGTTACCGGCCTGTAATAAGCTGATAATGGTCACTGTACATTACTGTACACAGATTGGTCACAGTAGGGGTGACTTAGTGTTACCGGCATGTAATAAGCTGATAATGGTCACTGTACATTACTGTACACAGATTGGTCACAGTAGGGGTGATTTAGTGTTTCCGGCCTGCAATAAGCTGATAATGGTCACTGTACATTACTGTACACAGATTTGTCACAGTAGGGGTGACTTAGTGTTACCGGCCTGTAATAAGCTGATAATGGTCACTGTACATTACTGTACACAGATTGGTCACAGTAGTGGTGACTTAGTGTTACTGGCCTGTAATAAGCTGATAATGGTCACTGTACATTACTGTACACAGATTGGTCACAGTAGGGGTGACTTAGTGTTACTGGCCTGTAATAAGGTGATAATGGTCACTGTACATTACTGTACACAGATTGGCCACAGTAGGGGTGACTTAGTGTTACCGGCCTGTAATAAGCTGATAATGGTCACTGTAGATTACTGTACACAGATTGGTCACAGTAGAGGGTGACTTAGTGTTACCGGCCTGTAATAAGCTGATAATGGTCACTGTACATTACTGTACACAGATTGGTCACAGTAGGGGTGACTTAGTGTCACTGGCCTGTAATAAGCTGATAATGGTCACTGTACATTACTGTACACAGATTGGTCACAGTAGTGGTGACTTAGTGTTACTGGCCTGTAATAAGCTGATAATGGTCACTGTACATTACTGTACACAGATTGGTCACAGTAGGGGTGACTTAGTGTTACTGGCCTGTAATAAGGTGATAATGGTCACTGTACATTACTGTACACAGATTGGCCACAGTAGGGGTGACTTAGTGTTACCGGCCTGTAATAAGCTGATAATGGTCACTGTAGATTACTGTACACAGATTGGTCACAGTAGAGGGTGACTTAGTGTTACCGGCCTGTAATAAGCTGATAAAGGTCACTGTACATTACTGTACACAGATTGGTCACAGTAGGGGTGACTTAGTGTTACTGTTCTGTAATAAGCTGATAATGGTCACTGTACATTACTGTACACAGATTGGTCACAGTAGGGGTGACTTAGTGTTACTGTTTTGTAATAAGCTGATAATGGTCACTGTACATTACTGTACACAGATTGGTCACAGTAGGGGTGACTTAGTGTCACTGGCCTGTAATAAGCTGATAATGGTCACTGTACATTACTGTACACAGATTGGTCACAGTAAGGAGTGACTTAGTGTTACTGACCTGTAATAAGCTGATAATGGTCCCTGTACATTACTGTACACAGATTGGTCACAGTAGGGGTGACTTAGTGTTACCGGCCTGTAATAAGCTGATAATGGTCGCTGTATATTACTGCACACTGATTGGTCACAGTAGGGGGAGTTAGTGTTACTGGTCTGTAATAAGCTGATAATGGTCACTGTACATTACTGTACACAGATTGGTCACAGTAGGGGTGACTTATTGTTACTGGCCTGTAATAAGCTGATAATGGTCACTGTACATTACTGTACACAGATTGGTCACAGTAGGGGTGACTTAGTGTTACCGGCATGTAATAAGCTGATAATGGTCACTGTACATTACTGTACACAGATTGGTCACAGTAGGGGTGATTTAGTGTTTCCGGCCTGCAATAAGCTGATAATGGTCACTGTACATTACTGTATACAGATTGGTCACAGTAGGGGTGACTTAGTGTTACCGGCCTGTAATAAGCTGATAATGGTCACTGTACATTACTGTACACAGATTGGTCACAGTAGTGGTGACTTAGTGTTACTTGCCTGTAATACGCTGATAATGGTCACTGTACATTTCTGTACACAGATTGGTCGCAGTAGGGGTGACTTAGTGTTACTGGCCTGTATTAAGCTGATAATGGTTACTATACATTAATGTACACAGATTGGTCACAGTAGGGGTGACTTAGTGTTATTAGCCTGTAATAAGCTGATAATGGTCACTGTATATTACTGTACACAGATTGGTCACAGTAGGGGTGACTTAGTGTTACTGGCCAGTAATAAGCTGATAATGGTCACTGTACATTACTGTACACAGATTTGTCACAGTAGGGGTGACTTAGTGTTACCGGCCTGTAATAAGCTGATAATGGTCACTGTACATTACTGTACACAGATTGGTCACAGTAGTGGTGACTTAGTGTTACTGGCCTGTAATAAGGTGATAATGGTCACTGTATATTACTGTACACAGATTGGTCACAGTAGGGGTGACTTAGTGTTACTGGCCTGTAATAAGGTGATAATGGTCACTGTACATTACTGTACACAAATGGGCCACAGTAGGGGTGACTTAGTGTTACCGGCCTGTAATAAGCTGATAATGGTCACTGTAGATTACTGTACACAGATTGGCCACAGTAGGGGTGACTTAGTGTTACCGGCCTGTAATAAGCTGATAATGGTCACTGTACATTACTGTACACAGATTGGTCACAGTAGGGGTGACAGTGTTACTGGCCTGTAATAAGCAGATAATTGTCACTGTACATTACTGTACACAGATTGGTCACAGTAGGGGTGACTTAGTGTTACTGGCCTGTAATAAGCTGATAATGGTCACTGTACATTACTGTACACAGATTGGTCACAGTAGGGGGTGACTTATGTATAGGAGTATATACTGTATATCCAGCTACAGAAGTATTAGAGGTTTGGGATCTCCATGACATAAATGGATAATTCCTCCACCTCGCAGCTCCTGTAATTTAGTGTTGTGTAACGTCACAATATCTTTATTTGCACAATTGGGGACAAGAGAGAGATAAAGGGACATTACCAGGGGCATATGAGTGACACGAGGATACAATGGTAATAAGAATGTGTAAGTGACACCACATTGCTCTACAAACATAACACAGATTTCTTGCTATAAGTACATAGAGGTCTGTTGTCACAGGAGTATCACATTGCTGCCATTGTCTCATCAAACGCTACAATTTACTGCTTTCCATGTATGGCCAATGCTTTATGTGTAGGGAGGGTCAATGATATGCAGATAACTCTGACTTGTATGCAAATGTAATGCAAATTGTATGCAGATAATCAGATTTGTCAGGAAATGCATTTGATTGGCTGAATTCTTAGCAGCAGTGAGTTATTGTCATGTGATTGGCCGCCTGTAATGAGCACAACCTTCTGCAGTTCTCATTTAGGCTGATAACTAGTGATGGTCAGTGACATGTCAATATCTCAGAGATGGGGCAAATTGTATGCTAATTATATGCAAAGTTATGCAACTGCTGTATCTGGTCCATTTCTAATCTGCATAGACTTTGCATCAACTTGGAATTGTCAGCAGCTCACTGACCCTCCCTAATGATAATTGCTCCTCCCCTCAGAACTCTCTAACAGGAAGTGATGATGTTTCTCTATTTGCAGGGCGGAGTCCCGGCATCAGGAACCTCTCAGAGACTCGTCTCTCTGTATCCACAGACTGTACAACGGATGATGATATCACTGGACAAGAGTCTCCTGCAGATATCCTGGTTACCCGAAATATTCCCCCTGACCCCCCTCACTTGTCTAACCCTGAGGGGCCTCATACCCAGCACAGCTCTCCCCCTGCTGGAGGGTCTTATTCCTGTTCCACGTGTGGGAAATGTTTTCCATGGAAATCATATCTTGTCAGACATGAGAGATGTCACACTGGTGAAAAGCCCTATTCATGTGCTGAGTGTGGGAAATGTTTTCCATGGAAATCATATCTTGTCAGACATGAGAGATGTCACACTGGTGAAAAGCCCTATTCATGTGCCGAGTGTGGGAAACAATTTGTAGGGAAAAGAAGCCTTGTTGACCATGAGAGATCTCACACTGGTGAGAAGCCCTATTCATGTGCCGAGTGTGGGAAAATTTTTGGACATGTAAAATCCCTTATCACACATAAGAGAGCACACACTAGTGAGAAACCCTATGCATGTGCTGAGTGTGGGAAATGTTTTGTGAGTAAATCGTATCTTGTCATACATGAGAGATCTCACACTGGTGAGAAGCCCTATTCATGTGCCAAGTGTGGGAAATGTTTTGTGAGTAAATCACATCTTGTCAAACATGAGAGATCTCACACAGGGGAGAAGCACTATTCCTGTGCTGAGTGTGGGAAATGTTTTGTTCAGAAATCAGACCTTGTCAGACATGAGAGATCTCACACTGGTGAGAAGCCCTATTCATGTGCTGAGTGTGGGAAATGTTTTGTGCGGAAATCAATCCTTGTCAGTCATGAGAGATCTCACACTGGTGAGAAGCCCTATTCATGTGCCAAGTGTGGGAAATGTTTTTTGAGTAAATCATATCTTGTCAGTCATGAGCGAACTCACACTGATGAAAAGCCCTATTCATGTGCCGAGTGTGGGAAACGATTTGGAGGGAAAAGATGCCTTGTTGACCATGAGAGATCTCACACTGGTGAGAAGCCCTATTCATGTGCCCAGTGTGGGAAATGTTTTGGACATGTAAAATCCCTTATCAAACACAAGAGAGCACACGTTGGTGAGAAACCCTATGCATGTGCTGAGTGTGGGAAATGTTTTGTATGGAAATCAAATCTTGTCGTACATGAGAGATCTCACACTGGTGAGAAACCCTATTCATGTGCTGAGTGTGGGAAATGTTTTGTACATAAATCAGACCTTGTCATACATGAGAGATCTCACACAGGGGAGAAGCCCTATTCATGTGCTGAGTGTGGGAAATGTTTTGGGTATAAAAAACTGCTTGTCACACATGAGAGAACTCACACTGGTGAAAAGCCCTATTCATGTGCAGAGTGTGGGAAATGTTTTGGGCAGAAAAGAAGCCTTATCATCCATGAGAGATCTCACACTGGTGAAAAGCCCTATTCATGTACAGAGTGTGGGAAATGTTTTGGGCAGAAAATAAGCCTCGTCATCCATGAGAGATCTCACACTGGTGAAAAGCCGTATTCATGTGCAGAGTGTGGGAAATGTTTTGTGCATGAAAGAAACCTTGTCATCCATGAGAGATCTCACACTGGTGAGAAACCCTATTCATGTGCAGAGTGTGGGAAATATTTTGGGCAGAAAATAAGCCTTGTCATCCATGAGAGAGCTCACACTGGTGAAAAGCCCTATTCATGTGCAGAGTGTGGGAAATGTTTTGGGCAGGAAAAAAGCCTTGTCATCCATGAGAGATCTCACACTGGTGAAAAGCCCTATTCATGTGCAGAGTGTGGGAAATGTTTTGTGCAGAAAATAAGCCTTGTCATCCATGAGAGATCTCACACTGGTGAAAAGCCCTATTCATGTGCTGAGTGTGGGAAATGTTTTGGACAGAAATCAGACCTTGTCAGACATGAGAGATCTCACACTGGTGAAAAGCCCTATTCATGTGCAGAGTGTGGGAAATGTTTTGGGCAGAAATCAGACCTTGTCATCCATGAGAGATCTCACACTGGTGAAAAGCCCTATTCATGTGCAGAGTGTGGGAAATGTTTTGGGCAGGAAAAAAGCCTTGTCATCCATGAGAGATCTCACACTGGTGAAAAGCCCTATTCATGTGCAGAGTGTGGGAAATGTTTTGGGCAGGAAAGAAGCCTTGTCATCCATGAGAGATCTCACACTGGTGAGAAGCCCTATTTATGTGCTGAGTGTGGGAAATGTTTTGGACGGAAATCAGACCTTGTCATACATGAGAGATCTCACACAGGTGAGAAGCCCTATTCATGTGCTGAGTGTGGGAAACGATTTGGAGGGAAAAAAAGCCTTGTTGTCCATGAGAGATCTCACTCTGGTGAGAAACCCTATGCATGTGCTGAGTGTGGGAAATGTTTTGGACAGAAAGGAAACCTTGTTGTTCATGAGAGATCTCACACTGGTGAGAAACCCTATTCATGTGCTGAGTGTGGGAAATGTTTTATACGGAAATCACAGCTTGTCGCACATGAAGGATGTCACATTGGTGAGAAGCTCTATTCATGAGTGTGGGAAATGGTTTGGCCGTAGGGATCGTCACTGAGTGCAGTCTTTTTCTGAAACTCCAGATTGCAGTGTTACCTGACGTAGATCTACGGATGTTTGTATACGATGTGCCTCTGAGGAAGCGGCTGCTGCCTGGAAAACATGTGATAATTTACCTCATGGATAAAATCTAATTTCGAATTTACTAAGGTATTATAGATTTATTGAACGTTTTATCGATAAAACATTGGATAAATCTATAACATCATAGTGAATTCAAAATTAGATTTTACCCATGAGGTAAATTATCAAACGTTTGGTAAAGTGATAAAGCTTAGTGAAATGAGGCCATTGTGTGCTTGTTGGGAGTTTACTTGGTGTTTAATAGAAAGCCAAAGGAACCTTTTTTAACTGTGTTCAGAGTGTGGAGAGTGCTAGAGTGTGTGCTCCTCCCCCCCCCCCCCTGTAAGACCCAGACACCATCTCCTCACCTCTGTCATGTTCTTGGCGGGCAGCGATGGTTCTGGCTCCTCCCTCCCCCCCCCCCCCTGTAAGCCCCAGACACCATCCCCTCACCTCTGTCATGTTCTTGGCGGGCAGCGATGGTTCTGGCTCCCCCCCCCCCCTGTAAGCCTCAGACACCATCCCCTCACCTCTGTCATGTTCTTGGCGGGCAGCGATGGTTTTGCCTCCCCCCTCCCCGTAAGCCCGTAAGCCCCAGACACCATCCCCTCACCTCTGTCATGTTCTTGGCGAGTAGCGATGGTTCTGGCTCCTCCCCCCTGTAAGCCCCAGACACCATCCCCTCACCTCTGTCATGTTCTTGGCGAGTAGCGATGGTTCTGGCTCCTCACCCTTGTAAGCCCAAGACACCATCTCCTCACCTCTGTCATGTTCTTGGCGGGCAGCGATGGTTCTGGCTCCTCCCTCCCCCCCCCCCCTGTAAGCCCCAGACACCATCTCCTCACCTCTGTCATGTTCTTGGCGGGCAGCGATGGTTCTGGCTCCCCCCAGGCCCCTGTAAGCCCCAGACAAAATCTCCTCACCTCTGTCATGTTCTTGGCAGGCAGCGATAGTTCTGGCCCCTCCCCCCTGTAAGCCCCAGACACCATCCCCTCACCTCTGTCATGTTTTTGGTGAGCAGCGATGGTTCTGGCTCCTCCCCCCTCCCCCCCCCCCCCGGTAAGGCCCAGACACCATCTCCTCACCTCTGTCATGTTGTTGGCAGGCAGCGATGGTTCTGGCTCCCCCCAGGCCCCTGTAAGCCCCAGATACCATACTCTCACCTCTGTCATGATCTTTGCGGGCAGCGATGGTTCTGGCTCCTCCCCCCTTTAAGCCCCAGACACCATCCCCTCACCTCTGTGATGTTCTTGGCAAGCAGCAATAGTTCTGGCCCCTCCCCCCTGTAAGCCCCAGACACCATCCCCTCACCTCTGTCATGTTCTTGGTGGGCAGCAATGGTTCTGGCACCTCCCCTTCCCTTGTACGCCCCAGACACCATCTCCTCACCTCTGTTATGTTCTTGGCGGGCAGCTATGGTTCTGGCTTCCCCCCAGGGCCATGTAAGCCCCAGACAAAATCTCCTCACCTCTGTAAACTGTAGAGATCCAAGCGGCTGGGCACATCCAGTAAAACCAGACCTTTATTCAAAAATCCATTTAAAAGCAATACATGCAATACATGCAGACACAGCAATAATAGGGCCTGAGGAAGCACTCCTGAGTCGAGTGCGAAACAGCTGTAGACCTTCTTTACGTTGCTTGTTCCCTCTCTCCTGGCTGACTATTGCTGTGTCTGCATGTATTGCTTTTAAATGGATTTTTGAATAAAGGTCTGGTTTTACTGGATGTGCCCAGCCGCTTGGATCTCTACAGTTTGCTGATGTGCTGCTATTACACTGGGCTTTGAGCACTCCGGAGTGACCCAGTCTGGCAATCCTGTGCACCTCTTTTCTACCTTTTATATCTCCTCACCTCTGTCATGTTCTTGGCAGCCAGCGATAGTTCTGGCCCCTCCCCCCTGTAAGCCCCAGACACCATCCCCTCACCTCTGTCATGTTCTTGGCAGCCAGCGATAGTTCTGGCTCCTCCCCCCTGTAAGCCCCAGACACCATCTCCTCACCTCTGTCATGTTCTTGGCAGCCAGCGATAGTTCTGGCCCCTCCCCCCTGTAAGCCCCAGACACCATCACCTCACCTCTGTCATGTTCTTGGTGAACAGCGATGGTCCTTGCTCCTCCACCTGTAAGGCCCAGACACCATCTCCTCACCTCTGTCATGTTCTTGGCAAGCAGCAATAGTTCTGGCCCCTCCCCCCCCCCACAAGCCCCAGACACCATCCCATCACCTCTGTCATGTTCTTGGCGGGCAGCAATGGTTCTGGCTCCTCCCCCCCCCGGTAAGACCCAGACATCATCACCTCACCTCTTGTCATGTTCTTGGCGAGTAGCATGGTTCTGGCTCCTCCCCCTGTAAGCCCCAGACACCATCTCTTCACCTCTGTCATGTTCTTGTGGAGCAGCGATGGTTCTGGCCCCTCCCCTCCCCACAAGCCCCAGACACCATCCCATCACCTCTGTCATGTTCTTGGTGGGCAGTGATGGTTCTGGCTCCTCCCCCCTGTAAGCCCCAGGCACCATCTCCTCACCTCTGTCATGTTCTTGTGGAGCAGCAATGGTTCTGGCCCCCCCCCCCCCCCACAAGCCCCAGACACCATCCCATCACCTCTGTCATGTTCTTGGCGGGCAGCAATGGTTCTGCCCCCCCCCCCGTAAGCCCCAGACACCATCTCCTCACTGCTGCCATGTTCTTGGCGGGCAGCGATGGTTCTGGCTCCTCCCCCCTGTAAGCCCCAGACACCATCTCCTCACCTCTTGTCATGTTCTTGGCGAGTAGCATAGTTCTGGCTCCCCCCCCCCCCTGTAAGCCCCAGACACCATCTCTTCACCTCTGTCACGGTCTTGGCGAGTAGCGATTTTTCTGGCTCCTCCCCCCTGTAAGCCCCAGACACCATCTCCTCACCGCTGTCATGTTCTTGGCGGGCAGCGATGGTTCTGGCTCCTCCCCCCCTGTAAGCCCCAAACACCATCACCTCACCTCTGTCATGTTCTTGGCGGGCAGCGATGGTTCTGGCTCCTCCCCCCATAAGCCCCTGACACCATCTCCTCAACTCTGTCATGTTGTTGATGGGCAGAGAAGGTTCTGTCTACCCCCCACCCCTGTAAGCCCCAGACACCATCCCATCACCTCTGTCATGTTCTTGGCCAGCAGCGATGGTTCTGTCTCCCCCCCCCCCCCCCCGTAAGCCCCAGACACCATCACCTCACCTCTTGTCATGTTCTTTGCGAGTAGCATGGTTCTGGCTCCTCCCCCTGTAAGCCCCAGTCACCATCTCCTCACCTCTGTCATGTTCTTGGCGAGCAGCAATGGTTCTGGCTCCTCCCCCCTGTAAGCCCCAGACACCATCTCCTCACCTCTGTCATGTTCTTGGCGGGCAGCGATGGTTCTGGCTCCCCCCCCCCCCTCCCCCGTAAGCCCCAGACACAATCTGCTCACCTCTGTCATGTTCTTGGGGAGCAGCGATGGTTCTGGCCCCTCCCCCCCCACAAGCCCCAGACACCATCTCCTCACCTCTGTCACGGTCTTAGCGAGTAGCGATTGTTCTGGTTCCTCCCCCCTATAAGCCCAAGAGACACCATCTCCTCACCTCTGTCATGTTCTTGGCGAGTAGCGATGGTTTTGGCTCCTCACCCTTGTAAGCCCCAGACACCATCTCCTCCTCACCTCTGTCATGTTCTTGGCGAGTAGCGATGGTTTTGGCTCCTCACCCTTGTAAGCCCCAGACACCATCTCCTCATCTCTGTCATGTTGTTGGCGGGCAGCGATGGTTCTGGCTCCACCCCCCCCCCCCCCCCCCCGGTAAGGCCCAGACACCATCTCCTCACCTCTGTCATGTTGTTGGCGGGCATCGATGGTTCTGGCTCCCCCCCAGCCCCCTGTAAGCCCCAGATACCATACTCTCACCTCTGTCATGTTCTTTGCGGGCAGCGATGGTTCTTGCTCCTCCCCCCTGTAAGCCCCAGACACCATCTCCTTACCTCTGTCATGTTCTTGGCGAGCAGCAATGGTTCTGGCTCCTCCCCCCTGTAAGCCCCAGGCACCATCTCCTCACCTCTGTTATGTTCTTGGCGACTAGCGATGGTTCTGGCTCCCCCCAGGCCCCTGTAAGCCCCAGACAAAATCTCCTCACCTCTGTCATGTTCTTGGCAGGCAGCGATAGTTCTGGCCCCTCCCCCCTGTAAGCCCCAGACACCATCTTCTCACCTCTGTCATGTTTTTGGTGAGCAGCGATGGTTCTGGCTCCTCCCCCCCCCCCCCCCTTAAGTAAGGCCCAGACACCATCTCCTCACCTCTGTCATGTTGTTGGCGGGCAGCGATGGTTCTGGCTCCCCCCAGGCCCCTGTAAGCCCCAGATACCATACTCTCGCCTCTGTCATGTTCTTTGCGGGCAGCGATGGTTCTGGCTCCTCCCCCCTGTAAGCCCCAGACACCATCCCCTCACCTCTGTTATGTTCTTGGCGAGCAGCAATGGTTCTGGCACCTCCCCTTCCCTTGTACGCCCCAGACACCATCTCCTCACCTCTGTTATGTTCTTGGCGGGCAGCGATGGTTCTGGCTCCACCCCCCTGTAAGCCCCAGACACCATCTCCTCACCTCTGTCATGTTCTTGGTGAGCAGCGATGGTTCTGGCTCCTCCCCCTGTAAGGCCCAGACACCATCTCCTCACCTCTGTCATGTTCTTAGCGGGTAGCAATGGTTCTGGCCCCTCCCCCACAAGCCCCAGACACCATCCTATTACCTCTGTCATGTTCTTGGCGGGCAGCAATGGTTCTGGCTCCTCCCCCCCCCTAAGCCCCAGACACCATCACCTCACTTCTTGTCATGTTCTTGGTGAGTAGCGATGGTTCTGGCTCCTCCCCCTGTAAGCCACAGACACCATCTCTTCACCTCTTTCATGTTCTTGGTGGGCAGCGATGGTTCTGGCTCCTCCCCCCTGTAAGCCCCAGGCACCATCTCCTCACCTCTGTCATGTTCTTGGCCAGCAGCGATGGTTCTGGCTCCTCCTCCCCCCCCTGTAAGCCTCAGACACCATCACCTCACCTCTTGTCATGTTCTTGGCGAGTAGCATGGTTCTGGCTCCTCCCACTGTAAGCCCCAGACATCATCTCCTCACCTCTGTCATGGTCTTGGCGAGCAGCGATGGTTCTGGCTCCTCCCCCCCTGTAAACCCCAGACACCATCTCCTCATCTCTGTCCTGTTCTTGGTGGGCAGCGATGGTTCTGGCTCCTCCCCCCCCCTGTAAGCCCCAGACACCATCTCCTCACCTCTGTCATGTTCTTGGCAGGCAGTGATGGTTCTGGCTCCTCCCCCCTATAAGCCCCAGACACCATCTCCTCACCTCTGTCATGTTCTTGATGGGCAGCGAAGGTTCTGTCTCCCCCCCACCCCTGTAAGCCCCAGACACCATCCCATCACCTCTGTCATGTTCTTGATGGGCAGCGAAGGTTCTGTCTCCCCCCCACCCCTGTAAGCCCCAGACACCATCCCATCACCTCTGTCATGTTCTTGGTGGGCAGCGATGGTTCTGGCTCCTCCCCCCTGTAAGCCCCAGGCACCATCTCCTCACCTCTATCATGTTCTTGGCGAGTAGCGATGGTTCCGGCTCCTCCTTCCCCTGTAAGCCCCAGACACCATCTCCTCACCTCTGTCATGTTCTTGGCCAGCAGCGATGGTTTTGGCTCCTCCCCCCCCCCCCCCCGTAAGCCCCAGACACCATCACCTCACCTCTTGGCGAGTAGCATGGTTCTGGCTCCTCCCCCTGTAAGCCCCAGACACCATCTCTTCACCTGTCATGTTCTTGGCGGGCAGCGATGGTTCTGGCTCCTCCCCCCCTGTAAGCCCCAGACACCATCTCCTCACCGCTGTCATGTTCTTGGTGGGCAGCGATGGTTCTGGCTCCCCCCCATGTAAGCCCCAGACACCATCACCTCACCTCTGTCTTGTTCTTGGTGGGCAGCGATGGTTCTTTCTCCCCCCCCCCCCCCTGAAAGCCCCAGACACCATCTCCTCACCTCTTTTATGTTCTTGGTGGGCAGCAATGGTTCTGGCTTCTTCCCCCACTAAGCCCCAGACACCATCTCCTCACCTCTGTCATGTTCTTGGTGGGCAGCGATGGTTCTGGCTCCCCCCCCCCCCCCCCGGCCACTGTAAGCCCCAGAAACCATCTCCTCACCTCTGTCATGTTCTTGGTGAGCAGCGATGGTTCTGACTGGCAGAATCCCCACAGCTCTGCTCTGACAAGCATAGTCAGGTGACAAGCTGCTATCCGATTGGCTGGCAGTATGGGTCACCTGACACTGCAGCAGGGATTGCAGCAACACGCTTCTGTGTGCTCAGGAGGGCAGCTGGTGCAATGGCTGATCTGATGGCAATGCAGAGCAAATGAACGGACGTCAGTAATGGGTACGAAAGCTGTGGCTTCCCTGGAAAGTACTCGCGGCACACAGTTTGAGAACCACTGGAGTAAACGGTTTTGTTAGATTCAATTACCTCCTTTTGTTCTCAGTATCTGTATCTTATCCATAGGTAGCTCTGTTATTTGCATGCTTAGATAAGCTTGATATGTAGCTATGAAAACATCTTCACACAATCCCGCTGGCACTGCACAGTTCATCAAAGCTAGGCAACGGCACCCAAACCAGTGAAGTATATTCACCACCTGTACCTTAATAATCATTGTAAACCGTGGTCTCAAATGGTAGTGGAATTTCACCTTCATAGACACTCCCGCTTCAGGTACTTTCGCCTCAGGCATGCAGTCGCAGCCCAATGTGGGGGTGTCACTGCTGACCTGGTCCCGGCACTGTGGAAAGCTTGGCTCCTATGTAAGGAGATGGAAAGCCTTATATCCAGGTTCTGCTCCAATCTCGCTAACTATGAATATGCCCATAGACTAGCTAAGACTGGGGCATTATGGGAGGGATGGGGAGAAGAGATTTATGGGGAGGAGTGGACTGACTTTTAGGACACACGTAGGAAGATGGTAATTTGCTTTCAAGATAAGTTGGTTCAACTGTGGTGGTCTTATCAGATATACTTTACTCCTGTTAAAATATCCAAATTCTGGGGGGTTTGAGTGATGTTTGTCGGAGGTTGGTCATAGCTCGGGTAGCTTTAAGCATGTGACTTGGGATTGGCCGCTCATCCAAGCATTCTGGGACAAAATATTGACCTTCATGAAAGATAAACTGAGTCTTCCTGTAGTGTCCTCTTATAAGTCTTGTCTGTTGGGATTGATAGAGGAATGGTCCTTGAATAAGAATAAAAAACTGTGATGAAACGCGGAAAAGCCGCTGTCTCTCAAGGCGAGGCGGCTGTTTCCGCGTCCAGCATGGCGTCACAATGCGGAAAAAACGCCGCATGCCGCTTAGGCAGAGCGGAATCCGCATCGGAGGCGGCTCCCGCACTCAGTTCACTGGATACATTGCAAGACAGTACTGGTGTGGCTGGGACTGATAGTCCACCAAGATTCAGACTTACACGCGCGCGAGCACAGAGGCAGAGTTTAAATAGCAGTTAGAAGGGTGTCGGCTGACCAGCTGGGTCAGCTGACAAATTCCACTGCTCTCATTGGACCAGCAATTAGGGAGGTCCTGGAAAGGTCCTAGAGTATATATACTGCTGGTTGTTCACTTGCTCTTTGTCTGGCGTGCGATCACATATGTGGAAGCACCCAGATCCGTAGTCAGATCCGCAAGTGTGCCGGGACCAGCTGGAGCTGTAATCCTACACTTAGCTAGATTTTGTTGATAGCTTAAAGTACTAGTTTGATTGTGATTATTTGTTATGACTTTTGCCTGCCTTGACTACCCTTCTGAACTCTGATCTTGTACCTTGATATTTCTGATACCCTGTTGCCGAACCCAGGCTCGTTTCTAGACTCCGCCTCAGCCTCCTGATTCTGTACCTCGATATTTCTGATACCCCGTTACTGAACCCTGCCTGTACTTAGACTCCGCCTTTGCCTCCTGATCTTGTACTTTATCTGTCCGTGTGTGTACGACCTGGCTTGTCCGACCTCGAGAACCGACCTTACCGTTAGAGGCGGTTCCTCGCTCTGTTAGCGACCTTTCCTCCTGAGGGTCACTTCCAGACATCCTTCCTACTGTCAGTCTGACTCCTCCCGTCTTGGAGAGCTCAGGTCTGCGGAAGGAATCTGTGCAGTACTCCTTGCTGCACTGAGGCCTAGTCCTCAAAGTGTTACTGTTACACCAAACACTACACTCTACTCAGGTGAACAGAGGTTAGCTAGTATATCGGATTATCGGTGAGACTGCAGATCACTTATAATCTGGTATATATCTGTATTCCCAGTGATACTGCAGATCACCGGTAATCAGATCCTCTCTGTGCTTCACCGATCGTTACAGAACGCCAGACCAAATACAAAATGGACGCAAACATTGATTGTCTGGGTGTACTTGCCACTTCGGTGGACAACATCAATCAAGTACTGGGCGCCCACATAACTCTTATTGATGCCCTATCAGGGTCTGTACAAACCCTCCAGACATCAGTGGATCATGTGCGATCCTCTCCTAGCTCTGACATACGTATGCCTGTACCTGAAAGCTTTTCCGGCCACAGATCTGACTTCCGGAATTTTAGGAGTAGAGTATTGTCCTATTTTGAGTTGAGACCCCAATCTTCGGGTACTGAGACCCAGAGGGTCACATTTATAAAGACTTTGTTGTCTGGCGACTCCCAGTCTTGGGCATATAGCCTGCCCGCCGGAGACAAAGCTCTTACCTCTGTAGAGGAATTCTTTAAAGCTATGGCAGTAATTTACGACGATTCGGACCTTGCTTCGACTTCTGAGCGGAAGCTCAAGCTTTTGCGTCAAGGCGAAGGTCCGGTCGAAGATTACGCGGCCGAGTTTAGGAGGTGGTCAGTTACGGCCAGGTGGGACACTTATGCCCTATTAGATCGTTTCTTGTCAGGGCTGTCCGATGAGGTCTCTGATTTGATGTTAAGCCAGCCCGAGCCCAGAACAGTCGATGAGGCCATCTCAGCGGCCATCCGAATCGACCGCAGGCTGCGCTACCAAAAACAGACCAGGGGTAGTTCCCGTGTCATAGGGGTATCTTACACTACGGTCCCAGTGACTCCACCTCCTACTATTTCACCTTCTCCCGTCTTGCCTCCATCTGAGCCGATACAGATTGCTCGGTCAAAATTGACCCAGGTAGAGCGAAGACGGAGAATGACCGAACAGCTGTGTCTGTACTGTGCTGAAGGGGGGCATATAGTACAGAACTGCCCTAACAAGCCGGGAAGATGCTACCGTTTAGGAGTGGTAGGGGGTAGCACCCTAGGTGCCCGGCTCATACCCTTAAACGAAAAACGTTTGCTCCTTCCATGTATGATTACATGGGGGGACAAATCTGAAGCCACAGAAGCCTTTGTTGATTCTGGCTCCGCGGCTAACTTTATGAGTTCAGAGTTCGCAGAAAAGTTGGGCATTCCGCTCACCCCAGTAAAACCACCTATCCAGGTTACTGCTGTGGACGACTCCCCGCTGCAAAGGGACCGTCCGCTGTCTCAGACACCAGAGGTGGAAGTCACTATTGGGGTTCTGCATAACGAAAGTCTAAGTTTCTTTGTATTACACATGACCACCTCCACAATTGTTTTAGGAATGCCCTGGCTGCAGCTCCATTCGCCACAGATTAATTGGGCTACAGGACAATTAACTAGTTGGTCAGACTTCTGTTCCCAACAGTGTCTAGGGAAGGTGACTTTAGGTCAGACCAAGTTGCATGTGGAGGGGGTTCCCGAGCAATACTCCGAGTTCTCGGATGTATTCTGTCCCAAGGCTGCTGACAAGTTACCTCCTCATCGCCCTTTCGATTGCCCCATCGATCTCCGTGCCGGTTGTATGCCCCCTAGGGGTCACCTGTATAATTTGTCTGGACCAGAGAAAATAGCGATGCAGGAGTACATTCGTGAAAATTTAGCCAAAGGGTTCATTCGCCCCTCCCGGTCGCCTGCAGGGGCCGGATTCTTTTTTGTTAAGAAAAAAGACGGAGGGCTGCGACCATGCATCGACTACCGTGGCCTGAATAAAATCACGGTGAAGAATCGTTATCCGTTACCATTGATAGACGATTTATTTACGCAAGTCACCAACGCTAAGATCTTTTCAAAATTAGATCTGAGGGGTGCATACAACCTGGTCCGCATTAGAAAGGGTGATGAATGGAAGACGGCCTTCAACACTCCCGACGGGCATTACGAGTACTTAGTGATGCCCTTCGGGTTGTGCAATGCGCCAGCCGTCTTTCAAAAATTAATCAACGAGGTATTCAGGGAGGTGTTGGGTAGGTTTGTACTAGTATACCTTGACGATATACTAATCTATTCCAACAACCTCCCCGAGCACAGGGTCCACGTTAAATTCGTGTTAGACAAATTAAGGCAAAATATGCTGTATGCCAAGGTGGAGAAATGTATTTTCGAGGTGACCACTGTCACATTTTTAGGGTATGTGATCTCCACCTCAGGCCTGTCAATGGATCCTGCCAAGGTCACAGCTGTCCTGGAATGGCCACAGCCAGTGGGGTTGAAGCCCCTGCAAAGATTTTTAGGTTTTGCGAATTACTATAGGAGGTTCATAAAGGGATACTCCACGATGATTGCCCCTCTTACCAGTCTCACAAAAAAGGGGGCAGATACCAACCACTGGTCTCCTGAGGCTGTGGCAGCTTTTTCTCACTTGAAAAAATTGTTTTGCTCTGCACCCATATTGAGACACGTAGACACCTCTTACCCATTCATTGTGGAGGTTGATGCCTCAGAAGTTGGAGTAGGGGCTGTGCTGTCTCAACGCTCTGGGCTGCAGGGAAGGTTGCACCCGTGTGCCTATTTCTCTCGGAGGTTTTCACCGGCAGAGAAAAACTACGACATAGGCAACCGGGAACTTCTGGCCATTAAATTGGCATTTGAAGAATGGCGCCACTGGTTAGAAGGGGCAGAACACACGATCACGGTGTATACTGATCACAAGAATCTGGAATACATCGAGGGGGCTAAGAGACTAAGTCCCCGACAGGCCCGTTGGTCGTTATTTTTTACGAGGTTCAGATTTATTATCACATACACTCCAGGCAGCAAAAACATCAAGGCAGATGCCCTGTCCAGATGTTTCGAATTAGAGACAGCACAGCCCCCCGCTCCTGAGTCCATCATCCCGCAGAGGCTGGTGTTAGCAGCCACAGAGACCTGGGAGGATTGGACAAAGGTTTTGGGTCCCTTTCAGCAGGATGTCCCTGAGGGAAAACCGGAGGGGGTCTTGTTTATCCCACTGTTTTTTCGTCTACAGGTCTTACAAATGTTTCACGCCCATAAGAGTGCTGGTCACCCTGGTGCTGCCAGAACGCAGGATCTGATTGCCAGGTGTGCTTGGTGGCCTTCTATGGCATCAGACTGCAAGGAATATGTCAGGGAATGTGCGGTATGTGCCAAAAGTAAACCCTCCCGGCAGGCACCTGTCGGTACCTTACAGCCTTTACCCGCCCCGAGTGAACCATGGACGCACTTGTCCATGGATTTTGTGGGTGAGCTCCCCAGGTCTGAAGGCATGTCGGTCATTTGGGTGGTAGTCGACCGCTTCAGCAAAATGGCCCATTTCGTGCCTTTGAAAGGACTCCCCTCGGCCCAAGAATTGGCTGACCTATTCATCGTCCACATTTTCCGGCTGCACGGCATTCCGGAGAACATTGTGTCCGATCGGGGAGTCCAATTTATCTCTAAATTCTGGAGGGCATTTTGCCACCAAATGGGCATGAAGCTGTCTTTCTCGTCAGGCTACCACCCACAGACGAATGGGCAGACTGAACGAATTAATCAGTCTTTAGAACAGTTTTTAAGATGTTACGTTGCGGAGGCACAGAATGACTGGGTGAAGTTTCTGGCTTTTGCAGAATTTGCGCAGAATAATTTAAAGAGTTCTTCTTCTGGTTTTTCCCCGTTCCAGATTGTGACAGGGAGGTCGCCCAAGTTCTCCCCTTTGCCAGTTGCCTCTTCTCCGTTCCCAGCACTGGAGGATTGGCAGAGGTCACTCAGGGACAATTGGGGAATTGTTAGAGATAATTTGCAGAAAGCGTTCCAAAGTCAAAAGGGTCAAGCGGACAAGAGACGTTCCATGGAATGGAAGTTTCAGCCAGGGGATTTAGTCTGGGTGTCCACACGTCACTTGACCCTGAAGCAGCCTTCTGCCAAACTGGGCCCCAGGTTTGTGGGTCCGTTTTCTGTGACCAAAAAGATCAACAACGTCACTTATACCGTTGATCTCCCCGCCAGCATGCGTGGGGTGAGATCATTTCACGTATCCCTGCTCAAACCTGCAGTCCATGTGGGCCCTACTCCTCCTCCTCCTGTCCTGGTGGATAGTCATCCTGAGTTCGAAATAGAGAAAATTTTGGACTCTCGCATTGTCCAGAACTCGGTACAGTATCTGGTACACTGGAAGGGATATGGCATTGAGGAGAGACAGTGGGTACCGGGGACTCGCATGCATGCGGATGAGTTGAGGAAAGAGTTTCATGCCTTACACCCCGAGAAGCCTGGTAGGAGTTGTCCGGAGTCCACTCCTCGAGGGGGGGGTACTGTGATGAAACGCGGAAAAGCCGCTGTCTCTCAAGGCGAGGCGGCTGTTTCCGCGTCCAGCATGGCGTCACAATGCGGAAAAAACGCTGCATGCCGCTTAGGCAGAGCGGAATCCGCATCGGAGGCGGCTCCCGCACTCAGTTCACTGGATACATTGCAAGACAGTACTGGTGTGGCTGGGACTGATAGTCCACCAAGATTCAGACTTACACGCGCGCGAGCACAGAGGCAGAGTTTAAATAGCAGTTAGAAGGGTGTCGGCTGACCAGCTGGGTCAGCTGACAAATTCCACTGCTCTCATTGGACCAGCAATTAGGGAGGTCCTGGAAAGGTCCTAGAGTATATATACTGCTGGTTGTTCACTTGCTCTTTGTCTGGCGTGCGATCACATATGTGGAAGCACCCAGATCCGTAGTCAGATCCGCAAGTGTGCCGGGACCAGCTGGAGCTGTAATCCTACACTTAGCTAGATTTTGTTGATAGCTTAAAGTACTAGTTTGATTGTGATTATTTGTTATGACTTTTGCCTGCCTTGACTACCCTTCTGAACTCTGATCTTGTACCTTGATATTTCTGATACCCTGTTGCCGAACCCCGGCTCGTTTCTAGACTCCGCCTCAGCCTCCTGATTCTGTACCTCGATATTTCTGATACCCCGTTACTGAACCCTGCCTGTACTTAGACTCCGCCTTTGCCTCCTGATCTTGTACTTTATCTGTCCGTGTGTGTACGACCTGGCTTGTCCGACCTCGAGAACCGACCTTACCGTTAGAGGCGGTTCCTCGCTCTGTTAGCGACCTTTCCTCCTGAGGGTCACTTCCAGACATCCTTCCTACTGTCAGTCTGACTCCTCCCGTCTTGGAGAGCTCAGGTCTGCAGAAGGAATCTGTGCAGTACTCCTTGCTGCACTGAGGCCTAGTCCTCAAAGTGTTACTGTTACACCAAACACTACACTCTACTCAGGTGAACAGAGGTTAGCTAGTATATCGGATTATCGGTGAGACTGCAGATCACTTATAATCTGGTATACATCTGTATTCCCAGTGATACTGCAGATCACCGGTAATCAGATCCTCTCTGTGCTTCACCGATCGTTACAAAAACATTTAGTTAGACTGTTGTTCTTTTATGCCAAATAGTCCTTCACTCTAGAGTGGAAAAAACACCTGAACCCAGTTTTTTTTTTATGGATGCATCTAATTCAGTGTTGCCAACTCATCCCTTTAATTACTGACACATCTACGTTATACAGGTTCTGGGGCTATTTGCACATAATCAGTGCCTTAACTGCATCTACCTAGCCACAAAACCTGTATAATTCATATGTGTCAGTAATTAAAGGGATGAGTTGGCAACACTGATCTAATTAACCACTTCGGCAGCTCTTAGTACCGGAGCATTTTTTTTTTGCCTTTGGGAGTGTAACATTTTCACACTTTATAATTCTTCTCTACTTTTTACGAAATAGACAATCTTGGTATTGTTTTTTTTCTGAATGGATAGGGCTTCATTCTAATGTTAAACATGTAAACCCACACATTGCATCAAAACAAGAAATCTATAAAAAACAAGACAAAATTTTGAAAAAAAAAACACGTTTTTTCACTTAGACGCTTCAAAAAATATTTTAAAAGGGGAGTTAAAATGTATTTTTTGGGGTTATGCCCGGAATTGGAACTTATGATGCAATTGTAATGATCAGTAGCGTATTTGATGATCAGGATGTGCTCTATCAGACAGTTAGTCAGTACTTTATTCAGAGTGTGATCACACGTGATTGGTGCACAGTCGTATCAGGAGTACTCCTTAAGTGATAGCCCTTAGTGGCTGGGGCTATCACCCAGACAGAGAGTGGTCGTACAGGCAGGGTCGGTCAGGTCGCAGTACAAAATCTTGAGACAAAACGTAGTGACTAGTAAGCCGGGGTCGGCAAAAATCAGAAGGGCGAAAGTACAGAATCAGAAGACAAAGACAGAGTCGAGGTCGGGCCGAGGTCGGCAACACACGGACAGGCAGAGTACAGAATCGAGAGGCAAAAGGATCGTCAGAAGTTCAGGCAAAGTTCATACACAATGAGGCATACAATGAATAATGATATTAATATTACTGTTACGAAATATCAATAATAATAATACTAGCTATGTGTGAATCCCCGGGGTCCTGCCGGATCAAACACACTGGGAACTAACTAAGGTCTGAATACAACAGGTAATCCCCGCGGCTCTGCCCAACTCGCCTTGGCCAATCAGAAGCGAGTGTCAGACCAGAGTTGTCAGCTTACCGGCTGGTCAGCTGACTCGCCTCCTCAATGCATAAAGGTCCTGTCTCCGGGTACGCGCATGCGCTCTTCTGTCCTGATGTACCCTGGAGAGACCTGACCTGCTGGGGAGAGATGCCGGGGAGGTGGCGGCGGAATCCACCGTGACGTCAGACGCGGGAGCGGCGGTCGCGCCGCTCTCCGCTGCAGAGGTAACTATGACATTACTGAGATAATGTCATATGACCGGAGATAGTTCTACTATCGTTTGCTATCTATTACAAGCCAGCACACTGTCTATCATCATAAGCTGTGCTTAGCTTCCAACTGTATCTGTTATTGATATTTGTGTGGGTTACACACTGCATACAGGCTACAGTCAGTTGCTGGCCCTGGTAGTTCTACTATACTCTTCTAACTATTGCAAGAAAGCCAGCACACTGTCTATCATAAGCAGTGCTTAGCTTGCAACTGTATTTGTGATTGAAAGTATTTTATAGGATATCTCTGTGTGTGTGTTAAAGGAACACTTAAGTCAAACAAAAAAAAATGAGTTTTACTCACCTGGGGCTTCCAATAGCTAGCTGCAGCTGTCCGGTGCCTTCGCCATCTCCCTCCGATCCTCCTGGCCCCGCCGGCAGCCACTTCCTGTTTCGGTGACAGGAGCTGACAGGCTGGAGACGCGAGTGATTCTTCGCCTTCCTGGCCACAATAGCGCCATCTATGCTGCTATAGCATATATTATATACCATATAGCAGCATAGAGGGTGCTAATGTGTCTGGGAACGCGAAGAATCATTCGCGTCCCCAGCTTGTCAGCTCCTGTCACCGAAACAGGAAGTGGCTGCTGGCGGGGCCAGGAGGATCGGAGGGAGACAGCAAGGGCACCGGACAGCTGCAGGGGGCTATTGGAAGCCCTAGGTGAGTAAAACTCATTTTTTTTGTTTGACTTAAGTGTCCCTTTAAAGTACACAGGCCAGTGATACACACACACACACACACACACAGCTGCTGTGTATTTGACACTGATTTGTCAGAATTCTAGCGGTTTTATTTATGCAGGAAAAGATGTCATATGTGTGTTTTAAGTTTTAATGTTCTATGCAAAATTTCATTGTAAACTGAAAAGTTAGAGTACTTTATATTGCTCTATGACATTTCAATATATTCCAGGCTGTAAAGCTTATAAGATTATTTTAACTTTCAAACTGGTGATGATTTGAGACAGTAAAACATTCTTGTGGGATTGTTTTGGTTCTAGACAATTTTGTTTACATGTTCCTTGGCTTGAAGGCCAAGGCCAGCAAGAAAAGATAAATATTTCCCAGCTAGAGAAGTCAAAATATGAAAGATATAAAATATAAAACAAAGAAGTTGTTTTCCCAATTAGTTAAAGATGACAATGATGCCACCTGGTGGTTTCATATTCTTATGAAATCAACATTATTAATAGATTGTTATTTGTTATAAAAGGCTGACCTCTGCCGGTTGAAGTTATTATATTTATATAGACAATGATTCTATATTATTAAGATTTAATGTGCAATTATTTCTTATATGATTAATTGTTTTAAGAAGAATTATATAATAAGCTTTATATTTAAATAAGTATATTAGAAGCCCTGTATGTTTCAATAAGCCTTAAATTGCTGAAGGCTCTTACAGGTCCTGTACAGTGTTTTAGGGTCAACCTGACCTGGGAAAGTACAGACCTAATTAGCAGAGAACATTTTATCAGTAATGCGTCATGAATGACATTGTTTAATGTTTTTGGAAGTCCATGTCTGGGTCAAACAAGTCATATCAGCAGACAAGATGGCTGGTGACGTCCATTTTTAATTAACCGCGTCAGAAATGACCTGATTAGAATTTATAAACATTGCAAACCTACGTAAATTCCCACAAGATAAGGTAATTAAGAATTTATAAACAATAATATTGTGATTTAGGTATTCAAAACATAGATAGCGTTTGACGCACGAAAGCTTTAGCCAATCAGAGTCTGGGATTCATGGAAAGTCCAGATTAGGCAGCCATATTGCCTCCAACCCCTATAAAAGTAGGAGCTGAAAGCTCGTAGTTTGCAGAAGCCCAACAATCTCCTGAGAAGACACATGAGGCAGAAGCTACCTTCCCACACGCGGTTCTAGATGCTGAAGAGATGACAGAGAAGGGGTAATATGCTTAATATTCTGGTGATTTACTTTATTAATTTTTCAGCATTACGTTTTGTTAAGATGTTAGCAAGAAGTTTTTTTAGAAGCTATTTTTTTATGCTATTTCTTTAAGAAGATTACTACAAGTTTTACACAGCTACTAGATACACAGCTATTGATACAGATGAGACTATTTTTGATCTTATTCTACAGAACACAACTGTTATATTACTTTTTGAATGTACTTAGAAGATTGATGATCGCTTGGCTATAAAGCCTTGATAAGATGGAATACTGTTATAAGGAAACACTACTTGGAACTGTTCATATTTTGTATATATGCTGTATGATAAGCAAATACAATTTTTTATATAAAATCATATACTGAGTGTTCTGATTCATTTCAAGGTATACCGTCAATCTATAATTACTGTTATAGAGGGTTCAGACCCCACTATGCCGGATTAATATGATAGCAACGCTCTAAGGGCTGGTCCTTTACTGAGTTAGCAATCATGAAAAAGGCAAGAACCGCTCAGGTTTTTGACAGATTGTGTGCCTCTTTGTGATTACACACACTGTTTACCACTATTGAATATTGTTAGTAGTACTGCATACCCCCAATATGGGAAAAATAACAGGCAAAGGCAGGCCACCCCGCAGGTATTTTCAAGGTCATGCTGGGGTGATTTTGTGCGGCCCTCGACCAAAGTACAGTGTTCAGAAGGCACCTACCCACCTCAACCCCCAAAATTCTGAGGACGTGGTTGACTGGCTTAACCTCCTTAGCGGTAACCCCGTGTGTGACACGGGGTAAGCCGCCGGAGGGTGCCGCTCAGGCCCTACTGGGCCGATTTTCATAATTTTTTTTTTGCTGGACGCAGCTAGCACTTTGCTAGCTGCGCCAGCACCCCGATCGCCGCCGCCGCGCGGCCGATCGCCGCTATCCGGTGCGGCGCGCGCCCCCCCCCCCCCAGACCCCTGCGCTGCCTGGCCAATCAGTGCCAGGCAGCGCCAAGGGGTGGATCGGGTCTCCCAATGACGTCCTGACGTCGGTGACGTCATCCCGCCCCGTCGCCATGGCGACGGGGGAAGCCCTCCAGGAAATCCCATTCTTTGAACGGGATTTGCTGATCGCCTATCGCCGGAGGCGATCGGCGGGGCTGGGGGGATGCCGCTGAGCAGCGGCTATCATGTAGCGAGCCCTGGGCTCGCTACATGATTTAAAAAAAAAAAAATAAAAAAAAAACTGCTGCGCTGCCCCCTGGCGGTATTTTTCATACCGCCAAGGGGGTTAAACAGCGCACCCCATCTTCTACAGCTTCCGCTCAGAACCTCCGTGACGCACCGTCCTCCTCCTGCTCAGCTTCTGGTTTCACACAAAAACTTAACACTACTACCACTAGCAACCCAGCTGCTCCACTTGATGTG
The DNA here is from genome assembly GCF_040937935.1 of Hyperolius riggenbachi. Classification (NCBI taxonomy): domain Eukaryota; kingdom Metazoa; phylum Chordata; class Amphibia; order Anura; family Hyperoliidae; genus Hyperolius; species Hyperolius riggenbachi. The sequence continues at coordinate 280,404,686 of NC_090655.1, forward strand.
TCAGAGGAGTTATTCACACATGATGCAGTTAGTGATACACTTTGGGTCATCCAGCCAACACGCCCTTCAAGGTCTGCTGCTGCCACCACCCAAACGCCGACATTCCAAGGCTCAACCGGTGTGGCATTATTTTGTTTGTGTGCCTCTGATACCAGCAATGCCATCTGCAACCTCTGCCAAAAGAAACTGAGTTGTGGGAAGCCCAACACCCAACTAGGGACAACTGCTTTGCAAAGGCACCTGATCACAAACACCAATGGTATGCACACATTAATAAAAGCAGCACACAAATATAAAACAATATTCATAGCAAGGTTATTTTGGAGGCGATGGGCAAAAAACGATGCCTGTTGTTGCCAACACTGTCGCCAGAAAGATAAGCTTGTCACACAGCTGAATGGAAGGCTCATAGTGAAGGAACTGCCCGGACAGGAAAGCCAGCTTGTGGTGGGCATATTTGCAGGGTGCTGCCACTGGGATGGTCCCAGGAATTAATTATTACCTTTAATTTTTTTTTTACTTAGTATTTCTAAATTGTTATAAATAACACAAACATGCAGGGGCGTAGCAGTAAGGGTTGCGACTGCATCGGGGCCCTTTGGCCAGAGGGGCCGTGAAGGGCCCTCCCTCATCTTCAGTATTAGCTCTCTATTGGTCCTGTGCTCATAATAATCACTTCTATAGATACTTTGAACACTGGTAATCATTAACAAGCTGTTCCCCATCCCCTTCTTGCACCTCTGACACTGTAGTTGCCATTGGTAGGTTTTGGTACGTTGTATTAATTGTTATGTATAGAGTGCTTGGGGGGCCCCATTGTAAAACTTGCATCGGGGCCCCCAGCTCCTTAGCTACGCCACTGCAAACGTGGAACAATTTGACAGTCAACCTTTGTAGATGGTCAGGGTTGAGGTTTGCAGTGTTCATTACACACATGTAGTGAGTGGGAGTGCCACATCCTTGCCTGACATGGTGGGAGAGCAGAAAAATGATCATTGAAACTAGAATTATTCTTTAAAGGGAACCAGAGATGAACGATTCACACAAAATAAACATATCCGTTGATAACTTGTAAAGAATAAATGCTCTACCTGATAATTTCGCCACTCTGGTGTGCCTTTTTGAGTGTTTTTTATCCATTATTGCTCCAGGAAATATCCAATATGGCCGCCGGCTCATATCTCTTCTGCTTCCAGGTTATAAACTGTTCTGGATGTGCTGTCTAGGCTATATGAGACTATAGACAAGCAGGGCTGCTGCAGCCTTTCATCTGTCTGCTTTCAACTATTATTCTGGTATGCTGTGTGGCTGCCTGTAGGAAGTGTCTCTCATAGAAATGAAACTGCATACAGTAGATAATGACTGGTTGCACAATGCGCACAGATAAACTTGTCTGTTTCAGAGCTTCTTTCTGGGCAGCAGCAGCCCCTCCAATGTCAACAGCTTTGAGTAGGGGGCCAGGAGGGGGCAGGCTTGGTCTTGAAAAGACTACACAGAAGAGTGACTCAGCTATAATGATTCCAGGTCAAACCTAGACTGAATAGTCCGTGGATTCTTATCACAGTTGATAACAGATAGATTAGACTGAGAAGAATAAAACTAAAAGCAGGGTAGGTGTTTACTGTCATGTTCCCACTGATAAATGTAATAAAATACATGAGGGTGCTTCGTCTCTGGTTCTCTTTAAATAGCTTTTTTTTTTTTTTTTTTTTTATAAATACATTTGTATTTCTTACTTTGTTATAATAAATAACAAATCTATGCATAACCATAAATAACTTTCAAAATATTTTTTTTTCAGTACCCTCCCTTTCACTGAAACTTAGCAAAACCGATACTACACTTGATCTCAGCCAAAAAGCCGAGAAGCATTCCATTGCTTGCGAGTCTCCACTGCGTGGCTCTGCATTGGAGTTGGGTGACTCCACCCCCACCACGAATGGCAAGTAGGCCTGCTGCTGCCAGTCTGACACCTGCTCACTTTCTTTACTTTTTTTGAAAATTCTCAATTAGAATTATTTTATTACCTTGAAATTTTTTATTAATATTTTTTTTTACTTTGTTATAAATAACAAATCTATCCACAAATAACTTTCAAAATCATTTTTTTTTCAATATCCTACCTTTCCCTGAAACTGATCAAAACAGATACTACAACCTGAGAAGACACAGGTGTTTGTATACAGCACAAGTTCTTTATGGCACCGTACAGGTCCGCTCTCATCGGCACGTATTAGCTGTGGAATTACCACACTTATCAAAGTAACATATCAAGGGAAAAAACTGTGTAGAATTTGATAAATAACTCTTCAATTTTTAATCTAGCAAATTAAAAAAAAAACATATTTTTCAATTTTCATCTTCCTGCCCTGCACTCTCACCGACGTGCGCACAAGCACAGCTATCACTACACAAACATTGCAGCCCAGAGGACTGACATGTTATGTCCTGGGAGTGTCAACTAATGACAACCGTTTGCGGCGGTGCGTTAAACCATGAGTTTGGTCTGTCAGTGTGAAGCAGTACACACTTACACTACCTGCTGATCCATGTCTACACACGCAAGATGTTTTCAAGCACTTTAGGCCACCAATTTAGGAATGCAATGTGATTTCTGCCCTTTAGGGATTATAACCCTACTCTGCGTCAAATCTGTAATTTTCCCCGGGACTTTCGGTGTGTATGCCACTCCGCATGTCCCCCTCCAGGTGTTAGACCCCTTGAAACATCTTTTCCATCACTTTTTTGGCCAGAAACAGTGTTTTTGTAGTTTTTAAAGTTCTCCTGCCCATTGAAGTCTATTGCGGTTCGCCTGTCCACGGACTTTAGCAGAAGTTCGTGTACGCGGTCCGCGAACCCAAAATCTGAGGTTCGAAGCATCTCTAATCACCAGGCGATTACTTGGAAACAAAGGCCAGGGGCTCAGGATCAATAGTTTCCTTAAAAAAAAAAAACTTGCTTAACCACTTCTCCCCCATGACAAGTATCTACACCCCTGAAAAATTCCATAATGCCGCCACGCGTTCATAGTCCCTCCCCAGTGTCTTCCCCCCGCGCTCGTTACTGCTGCTGAGTGTTAGATGGGAGATCAATTAATAGGTTCACAGTTCCCATTCATTGATCTAAGTCCCCGTGTGATTGACTACTGCCATCCATGAGACAGCGCCGTCATTCACAAAAGCCAACACTTGCGTGTCCACGCATTACTTCCTCGTAGTTATATAGTTATTTACGTAGTGATACTATGCATAGGAAAATTATGCACAAGGAAATCTTGTGGTCAAATAGTAAAATTACATCAAAAACCTTTTTTTTTTAAAATACATAAATAGTTACCTTAGGGAATGAACTCTTTAATATGTTTGTCAAGAGGGTATATTACTGTTACTGTATAAATTGTGGGCTTGTAATTAGGGATGGACTCAAAAGTGAAAAAAAATGCACCTTTATTTCCAAATAAAATATTGGCGCCGTACATTGTACTGGGGAATTTTAAACATTGCAATAACTGGGACAAATAAAATGTGTGGGTTTTAATTACGGTAACGTATTATTTTAAAACTATAAATAATTTTTAAATTTGTTTCTTTTTCCTTTTAAAACACATTTAGAATAAAATAATTCTTAGCAAAAAGTACCCCCCAAAGAAAGCCTAATTGGTGGTGAAAAAAAGAAGATATAGATTGTTTCGTTGTGATAAGTAGTAATAATGCTATAGGCAAATTCATTGAAGGAGCGCTGACAGGTGAAAATTGCTCTGGTTTGTAAAGGACAACTGAAGTGAATGGTATATGGAAGCTGCCATATTTATTTCCATTTAAACAATACCGGTTGCCTGGCAGCCCTGCTGATCTGTTTGCCTGCAGTGGGGTCTGAGTAGCACCAGAAACAAGCATGCAGCTAATCTTGTTAGATCTGACAATAATGTCAGAAACACCTGATCTGCTGCATGCTTGTTCAGGGGCTATGGATAAAAGTATTAGTGTCAGAGGATCTGCAGGACAGCCAGGCAACTGGTATTGTTTAAAAAGAAATAAATATGGCAGCCATCGTATACGTCTCATTACAGTTCTCCTTTAAAAGGAAAAACCCTTGGAGGTGAAGTAATTAATAGGAAAGTGTATTTGATGCTGTACCTTGCAGCTTGGTTATGATACATTTGCCACACATCGTTTGCTAGTAACATAGATGTACTTATCCCATGGCCATCATATATATTCTAGTGAGCTGCAGCAACTCCAAAGTGCTCATTTTTAGCAATACCATTGCGAACACAACTATATAGCCTTCTTCTTGGAGACAAAAATAAGGCTATCATGCTGGTGCGTGACGAGACAATGAACAGATAAATATAATTACAGTTCAAAGAGTAGTCTTAGACCGGTCAGAACTTGTGCACATGGTTTTTTAGTGATATCGAGGTACAAAGTCGTTAAGCTAAATCGTAGTCAATTCGAGCAGGGTCATACACGTGTATCAGATGTCAGTCGTGTTACAAGGATCAGACAGTAACAGAGTCAGGGGCAGGCCGAGTTGGTAACGTAATCAGATGGCAGCGGTACAGAAGGACTAGACAGAGGCGAGGTCAGGAGGTAGCAAAAGTCGGTACACAGATGAACAATACAATAGATGTTACTTTAATAACACCACAAGGATATTACGAATAAATTACAATATATAATATCAAATAACACTGACTGACTGGAGTATATATATATATATATATATATATATATATATATATATATATATATTATGCTGCGCACAATATATTAATATAGCTCCCACATATAGCTAACTAGGCCAAGAACCGGCGAACTGATTCGTATTAGTGAGCTACTGAAGCTCCTGGCCTTATATACACCATGACAATTCTCCAAAACCACTCCCCAGGTGATGTCATCCTATGACATCACGTCAGATCCGCCTCCTCATCCTGTAAAGGCTGCTCTGACTCACGCGCGTGCGTCTGGCTGAAATGGCCCTGATTCACCACCCAGGAGACGCCGGGGATGCCGCCCGATGCGGAAGATCTCTCCAAAGACTCCAGCGTAGAAGTCCCGCCGCTCGCCGCAGACCCGCCGTGGGAACTGCCGCTGGAAGGTAAGGATATTACAAAGGCTTTCCTCCTGGAGGTATAAATACTGTTTTCATCCTGTTTGGGTTGGAGGTACATTGTTGTGAAACAGGACTGCTTCAGTTACAGCACCCAGTACTGTGTTACATGAATTAACATATTACAAACATAATCATTACACACGCCAGGCCTACAAAATGTAGTCTTGCTAGAATAGAGGTAGAAACATTGGTGCAATCAGGGCTATTTCTAGCATTTTTCACCCCAGGCAATAAATTCTGTCCCACCAAGAAAAAAAAAAAAATCAGATGCTATAAAACATCCCATATGATATAAACCGTGTGTCATATAATACATGCTGCCACCACGCTCCTCAAATACTAACAGCATGAAGTATGTCACCTCCACTACAAGTTCCAACTAGGGTTGCTCATCAGGAGCTCAGGATTACTGCTAACCCAGAATCACAGGCTGATTAAAGCAATCACAGGGTTGAAATCGGCATCTGTGGTCTGCTGCAATCATGGATGCTAGTTTTGAATGCACCTCTGATTGCATTCCAATACGGCCTGTGATTCTGGGTTCCGGCCACAATCACGAGCCGGAATTTGTGACTGGGGAAATTACGTGGCTGGGCCAATCAGAGAGCCCCCAGCCGAGGACCTTGCAACCAATCAGTGGAGGGGAACCTCTGCCCTCCACTCCTCTATATAAAGTGGCGGCCATTTTAGAATCTCCGTCCTTGCTTGTGACTTCTGTGGTACTGAGAGCATCTCCAGTGCTATTATTCCGTCTGAGCAAGTGCTTTACTGTTCTAAACTTTTAGCCATATTTCCAACACATTTATTGTATTCCTGTATAGTTAGCAAGTGATTTGATTGTGTTAGTTTATACAGTCAGTGTAGTGTAGTATTGTGTATACTGTGCATAGCTTCGGATAAGCGTTCAGTTAGGTTAGTTAGCTAGCTTAGCTGTGCTTGTAGTGCAGGCCAGGCCTGTAGGTAGTGGTTGGGGATTAGGTGATCTGTACTGTTGTAGATTATTTCAGTGTTAGTCTAGTGTACCAGCAGCAGGCCAGCATTACTGTGTCTCTTTGCATTGTGATTCTGCTGCCTGTAGTGTGTGTGTGTACTGCGCTCTTTGTGCTTTTTGTTGTTTGTCACTGTAAAAAATAAAAATCACATTACATTAATTACACATTACAGTAAAAACACCACACATGTCCCCCTTTTCATTCAATAAAGGTAATTTGAAGTGAGTGTAGAATGTCTGCCAGAAGCAGAAGCAGCAGGAAAGCAGTGCCATTGCCGCCGCCGGGTCTATGGCTGGTCCGCCAACAGCCAATGGTCACTCAGCTGTGGGGGAGGGAGCTGAGTGCACAAAGCACAGGTGCTGCTGTTCTCACCCATTTTTGGCACTCGGGATCGACGTGTGGCCATTCAGGATAGGCAGGAAGAGGCAGTCGTGGAGCTGATGGCGGAGCAGCAGACCACCCCCAGTTCCACACAGACCTCCACTGTAACCACCAGCACTCCTCGCAGCAGCAGATGACCCCCGCTTGAGATCACGTCGACCCCAGCAGCCAGCCAGCCCTCACTGGATAAAATATCGATGTTCAGTCCAGCGTCCGTGAGCGCCTTGAGGGCCATTGAGGGTTTTGAAGTGAAGGAGGTACCTGATCCAGGGGACGAAAGAGGTGGTTGTGGGGTCAAAGGAGCTGTTTGGGGAGGAGGAAAATTTTGGGAGACGTGAAAGGGTGGGTCAGCGCAGCATGGTGGCCAGGGGCAGGGCCAGCAGTGGGCGAGGAAGACAGGAGCCACATCCCGCTGCTTCAGCCACCAGGCAACCCCCAACCAGAAAGAAACATGCACCCCCTTCAAGCTTTAGGGAGGTGTTCACATCCCCAATATGGATTTTTTCATTGTGTCCACCTTGGATGAGAGTTTTGGCAGTTTGCAATTCCTGCAAAGCCCCTCTCATCAGAGGATGGGATCCATCCAAGATGGGTACTTCAGGCCTCCATACCCACTTGAGGAGCCGAAATTGAGGCCTGTGAGGGCAGCCAGTCCTCAGTGGCCTCCTCAGCTCCCTCCTCAGCTTTCCATGCAGGAAAGTGGCAGACTCTGCTCAGTGAGAGCTTTCCGGATGTGACCAAGCCTCTGCCTCCCCGTCACAGGTGCGTCTGGATGCTGAACGGGTTGCTTGCCTGGGCCATGTGCTCCCAGCTCCTGCCATACTCCCTTGTGCAGGAGGGGAGTGACATGCATGCGATCCTGCAGTATGGGATCCCGGAGTGGAGTATCCACAGCTGCCACTACCTCTGCCACACGGCACCAGTTTGTGGTGGCAAACGTGACCTGTGCACTTGATCACTAGGTGGGTGAGCGGGTCCATGTCACCATGGACTCTTGAAGCAGCCGGTTTGGGGCAGACCACTACCTGTCCTTCACTGCGCACTGGGTCAGCTTGGTGGAGGGGGGGGGAGGTCTTAGCAGCAGCATCAAGTGGCACAACAGCAGCCCAGTTGGTTATGCCACCCTGCGGGTTCAGGGGAGATGCAGCAGGCTCCTCTGATCCCGTTCCCTCCACTGGCACACCCTGCAAGTGTGCCCGCCTCAGCAGCAGCATAAAGCCACTGCCAAGCGCTGCTAGACATGGTCAGCATGGGGAAGCAGAAGCTGATGGCCATCAATGTTCTCTCCACCCTCTGGGAATGGGAGCAGAGGCAGCTGACCCCTAGAGGCCTCAGAATCAGTTTGGTGGTGTTCCACAATGGTGCAAACCTGCTGACCGCCCTCCACAGGGGAGAGTTGACCCACGTCCCCTGTTTGGCCCACATCCTAAACCTGGTGGTGCACCTACTCAGGGATGGAGGATCTTCTGGAAGTAGCATGGAAAACTGTTTGCCATTTCTGCTGCTCTGTCACTGCCTCGGTGACCCTGGCTGACCTGAAGCAGCGCGAGGCCTCAGCTCCATCTTGTCATTGATGTCCCAACTCGCTGGAACTCCATGTTGGAGTGGCTGTCCCAGCACAGGAGGGCTGTCACCCACTACATCGTTTACAAGAACATCTCTGGCACCACAAACCTGCAGATCATTCCGTCTTCGGATTGGGGGCAGATGAGGCAGGTGTGCCTGGTGTTGGCTCCCTTCCTCCAGGTAAGCCGGGAGCGAGCATCCCTCTGCGAGTGGGTGCCCATGGTTTGCCTGCTGGACAGGGCCCTGTTTGGTCTGCTGGAAGCAGCTGGATCAGCAGACAGCTGCACAGTCCCCCTCTCAGGAGGAGGAGGAGTACATGCAGGTGGTGGAGGAGGAGGTCCCTAACCTTGCTGCAGAGGGGAACCGCAGAGTGTTGCTACAGTGGTGGGCGGTTGATACTCAGGGGGGGGGGGAGGGTGGCCGGATGATACTCAGATTCAGCAGGCAGATGAGGACAGGTGTGTTGTCTCAGGGTGGATGACAAAGATGTGGCTAACGTGGCTTACCTCTTCCCCATAGCAGCGCACATGCTGCATTATCTGCACAGGCATGGTGATACAGACACCTGGATCAACATGATCCTCGACCCACAGCTGAAAGTGAAGCTGGGGAGTTCATGCAGCGATCATCAGACACTGAAAGTCGAACAAGGGAATTGCAGGAGGCCCTTGTTCAGAGATTAGAGGAAGCTATCCCCAACAATGTCCCTGTCCAGCCAACCCAGCAGCAGGTGACTGCAGGCGCCCAGGAGATCTGCTGGGTATCACTAGGCAACTCTACACGGTGGAGCTGCCCAGAGAGGAGTTGCCAGCAGCAGCATCCTCTAGTAACCAATGGTGGCTGACTACATGGGGTCCTTTAGTGGCTTGGATACTGTGAGCCCTGAGGACTCCATGGAGTACTTGGTCAAGAGGCTGGACATCTGGAGCGAGCATGCCCAGTACGCCCTGGAAGTCCTGTGGTGCCCCCCCTACCTGCGTTCTGTCAGAGAGATGCCTCAATGCTGCCAGTGGCATGGTCACAGAGAAGCGTTCTCGCTAGTCTGTCCACTCAGTTGGTGGACAGACTGACGTTCATGAAAATGACAACATTTCATGAATAACTGGTGCATTGGCCCTTTGAACAGCAAAAGATCACCTCAGGAAACCATTCCTGGGGGAAGGCAGGTTGAAAAACTTCAAATGTGCACACAGATTATGAACAACCCCACTCAACGATGTATTTGCAAAAATACTTTTTATTACTAGAAAAAAAACGTGACCCCCTATCCCACTATAGGACATGAACCCCCTAAAAACAAGATGTGGGCATATTACCTAGGAGTACTCCTGGAATCACGCATGCCAACATTCTCATCACATCCACACTCAGATTATGGTCGGCCGACCTATATAATGCTTGTGTATGACAAACTGCTGTCAAAGCACCATTTTGCAAAAATCATTGTCACCTCAGGACTAACACAGTCTTAAGATTTCCAATCGGATTGCAGTGACCAAAAAACAATAGTCCTTGTATTGCTGGTGCAATAAGCACTTTCTTGTGGTTTGTGGCGGGACAGCGTGATCTATATATTCATAGCATTCTGCAGCACAGATTCAACCAGTCTCTTATGCCTCCGCAATCTATACCGCTCAAAATATCGATTTCCAAAACTTACCAGATGTTTTTATCAATCACTGCGGTGTCCCATGGGTTTAACAGGCTCACCGCCGCCCGGCTCACCACGTGAGTGTTAGCCATGCGTCATGTCTCTGCTCCAGGCCATCATCTCCAAGCCCCGCCCACATACGTTACGCCCACTGTCACGTGGGCTTCCTCAGTGTGATGCTGCGATGGTGGCTTGCTGGGACGGGTCTCCCTCCCTTTCTATCTCAGAACCAAGCCTCGTTCTGGGTTCTTTCCACCTTGCTGTGTTTCAGCCTTCTTTGTTTTAGCTCTATCAGAGCCGCGCTGCATATACTTTGTATTTGCGCTTCATTATCTCAAGTTGCTTGCATCTATATCAGTCTTTGTTCCTATTTGTTCCCTCATTCTTTTCAATTTATGTTATTTGACTAAATTCTTAATCTCAACATATATATAAGAGCAGTCCACAGTTTCCAAATGCTTTTCACAGGGGAAGTGTACAGGGAAATCCATTTATTCCAAATAATTATTTTAATTAATTTTGCCCGTTATTTCTCCCCCAGTATAAGCTCATAGTAGTCAGGTTTTACTGTAACTTTGCCTCAATTTTGCACTCAATACATTTCAATCTCATGCACCACCATACACACAAGGCCCCATTCACACTAGAGCGTTTTGCCGGCGATTTCAGCAAAACGCGCAAGCGCTAGCACTTTTCAAAGCACTAGTGCTATAATACACTATGCGCCCTTTCTTACTTAGGCAATGTGAGAAAACGCGGAAAAGCCGCCACGTGTGCTGAAAGCAAGGCGGCTGATTCCGCGTGTAACGCGGCGGTTTGCACGCGTAGGCACGCGTCTGGTAGTGTGGCAGAACGCGGAAAAGCCGCCGCATGTTCTAACTGCAGAGCGGCTGTTCCCGCGTCTAAAGTGGCTGGGTCTGTTAGTCTTCATAGATGGATGGAGAGCTACGCGCGCGCGGGCCAGAAGTCAGGACCTTTATACCAGCAGGGGAAGTGTCAGCTGATCAGGACGATCAGCTGATTCCTGCTGGACACATGATTGGCTGAGTGGCTCGGGTGGGGCAGCTGAGTCCTGCAACCATATATTCTGCTTGCTTGTCAGTTGCTGGTTGTCTGCTATTGCAAACACTTACGTGGAAGCATACAGACCTTAGTCAGATCCTACAGTGTGTTTGAACCAGGAGGACCTGGGAATTCACACTGAGCCAGATTACTTTTGTTTATCACTGTGTTATTCTCTAGCATAGTTCCAGGGTGTTGAGATCACGGCCTCACACCCCAGACTAGGAATACTGTATATCATCTGTGTTATTCTCTAGCATAGTTCCAGGGTGTTGAGATCACGGCCCTCACACCCCAGACTAGGAATACTGTATATCATCTGTGTTATTCTCTAGCATAGTTCCAGGGTGTTGAGATCACGGCCCTCACACCCCAGACTAGGGAACTGTATTATCATTTGTGTTATATTCCAGACTAGTTCCAGGGTGCTGAGAACTCGGACCTTGCACCCAAGACTAGGGAACTGTATTATCATTTGTGTTATATTCCAGACTAGTTCCAGGGTGCTGAGAACACGGACCTCACACCCAAGATTAGGGAACTGTGTTATCATTTGTGTTATACTCCAGACCTGCTTGTGACGCCCATCTTCCAGGGGTCACTATCTACCAGGTCTTCTTGCTATCCAGCTTGGGACTCCGCCCCTTGGACGTCTCAGGCTGCCGCAAGATCTCTGCACTTCCCAAGGGAGGTATTTCTCATACTTCCAAGGACCTCCTGCTCCTCGGGTGGTCCTCTCTCAAAGTATTACTGTTACACCAAACACTCACATATCCAAAGGTGTCCAGAGGTTAGCAATATATCTGATTCTTGGTGATACTGCAGATCACCAATAATCAGATTCTCTCTGCGTGCTGACACCAATCGTTACAGGCAATTTGCGTTATTCACCGGCGATTAACGCAAATCACCAAACGCCTAGCCTGCACCATTTTCAGGCGGTTTCTCGGTGATCGCGTTTCAGTGCTATAGAAGCGCTAAACGCAATCGCGGAAAAATTGCTGTGGTGTCCAGTGATTTTTCCGCGTATAATCGTTTTGTGCTTTTAAGTGTGAATGGGCCCTAATGCCCAGATCTTTATTATCCACTATAAAAGCATAAGATATGTGTGTGTATAACTAACTTCCAGCAGCGAAAAATAACATTGGTGGCCTAGCTATAAACAGACCAGGATCATTCACAATTCCCCTCGGACACCATATGCTTTCTCCAACCATTAACCACCCTGGCGTTCTGATTAAATCGCCAGGGTGGCTGCGGGAGGGTTTTTTTTAAATAAAAAAAAAACTATTTCATGCAGCCAACTGAAAGTTGGCTGCATGAAAGCCCACTAGAGGGCCTCCGGCGCCCAGAATAAACAAGGAAGGCCGCAATGAGCGGCCTTCCTTGTTTCGCTTATATCGTCGCCATAGCGACGAGCGGAGTGACGTCATCGACGTCAGCCGACGTCCTGACGTCAGCCGCCTCCGATCCAGCCCTTAGCGCTGGCCGGAACTTTTTGTTCCGGCTACGCTGGGCTCAGGCGGCTAGGGGGGCCCTCTTTCGCCGCTGCTCGCGGCGAATCGCCGCAGAGCGGCGGCGATCAGGCAGCACACGCGGCTGGCAAAGTGCCGGCTGCGTGTGCTGCTTTTTATTTCGTTAAAATCGGCCCAGCAGGGCCTGAGCGGCAGCCGCTGGCGGTGTTGGACGAGCTGAGCTCGTCCAGACCGCTCAGCTGGTTAATGGTCTTTCAAAAAATGAATCAAATTCAACTCAGGAATTAAACCATTTGGCATTGGTGTCCCCGAATTATAAATCCATCTATTCTCAATTTGATGCAGCAGTTTTTCGTGATCACCCAGCTGGTTACTTTTTTGGGGCCTAATGATCCCCTTAAAGGGGAACTGAAGTAAGAGGTATACGGAGGCTGCCATATTGATTTCCTTTTAATCAATACCAGTTGCCTGGCAACCCTGCTGGTCTATTTCTCTGCAGTAGTATCTGAATAACACCAGAAACAAGCATGCAGCTAGTCTTGTCAGATCTGACTTTAAAGTCAGAAACACCTGATCTGCTGCATGCTTGTTCCGGGTCTACGGCTAATAGTATTAGAGGCAGAGGATCTGCAGGGCTGCCAGGCAACTGGTATTGATTAAAAGGAAATAAACATGGCAGCCTCCATATACCTCTCTCTTCAGTTGTCCTTTAAATCTTAAACACTCTGGGTCACTATTGTGAAAAAGGACAAAGTGTGTTCCAACTTCCCAGTGGGCTTTTTTCGTTTCAAGGGTATTTATTGAAGTAAACGAATATACAGCATATAAAATAATCATAAAGAGGCCCCACGCAGGGGGATGCTTCTGAAAACTCAAACAAATATTCAAGAAAAATATAGAAATGTTGTTTCCATATAAAATGCCAGGTAGTTAGAGTAAATATATATCACCACATTTTAGTTTTTATGTATAGGGTCTAGAAAGAAAATAGAAATAGAAAAAAGAAGAGGAGATAGTGGGAAAGATATAGGGAGAAAGAGGAAGCTGTAATACAAGGAAGGACCATGGGTGGGAGCACCACTTCCTGCCAATGGAACCTACCAGGGGAGAGAAATAGAGGGGGAAAGAATAAGAGGAGAAAGTAGGGGGGAAAGGGATGACAAGACAGTCAGCAGTTTGAATTACCAGATTACACTCGTCCAGAACATTGTGGCCCCATCAAGAAAGCATTAGGTTAGAGCCCATAATGCTTAAACCATGCCAGTATTTTAGATAAATAGTGTGCATCAACGCCTAGAGGTAGTTAAAAGGTATAGAGTGTATATGACAGACCTTCGTGTTGTTGCCACTCTATCCAAGGTGACCAGGTAGCATTGAAGGGCTCCACCCTATCCATTATATGTTCATATAGCATGGTCTCATTCAGATTTTTGAACACCATCTCATGGGACAAAGTAGAGGATCTCCAGTTAGCTGCTAAATGTCTTCTAGCTAAAACCATTGTGTGTTGAATAAGGTTTTTTTTCATCTGCTGTGTTGATATTTGTTATGTGTTCTCTTATTCATTCCTTTAGGACTCTTTTGGTTTTGCCTATGGATTTTAGACCATAGTTCCCCAACCCTGTCCTCATAGCCCACCAACAGTGCATGTTTTGCAGAAAACCACAAACCTGCACAGGTAAGGTAATTAGTGTCTCAGCAGAGCTGAGTAACTACCTCTGTGGATTTCCACAAAACATGCACTGTTGGTGGGCCTTGAGGACAGGGTTGGGGAACACTGTATTAGACCACAGGGACAATAATCATGTATATAACGCCCTCTGAATTGCAATTCACAAAACTTCTGATTTCAAATTGTCTATTGCCCTTGGCTTTTTCAAACTTCTTTGACTTCTCTACCAGTCTACAGTATCTGCATGACCCACATGGGTACATGCCTGTAGGGAAAGGGCCCAAGAAGCCCCTACCTGCATTTTTATCCTGTGTCTTTGAATACACTTCTGCTCTCACTAGTGAGTCTCTCAGATTCGGGGCTCTCCTGGTGTCATTAATGGATATGGACCAACTATATCCAATAATTCTGGGTCCAATCTCAGAACATTCCAATGACGTTCAAGCACCTTCCTGAGTTGGGACCAGTGAGAACCGTACGTCGTGATGAGTCTCACTTTTTTATTAACTTTTTTCTTTTTGACTTGCAAACACGTTTCACGTTCTAAACCCGATACTCGCTCCATCGCCTCTAGCGATGTGTGGCTAGGTCCACACCGGTCCGTTGCAGATCGGATCCGTTTTCCACTGATCTGTTTTTCTAAACTTTTTTTTTCCCCATTTTTCCTAAAAATGATATGTTTGCAGCACACGTTTCCATTCTGTGGAAGCATATGCCCAGCCATGGAGGAGAGGCAGCCGCCATGCTGGAGGGGTATAGCAGGCAGAACGGGGGTGGCAGCGGGGGACATCCCCCATCCCACTACCCCTCCAGCTAGTTTTGGAAAACTTGTTACAATGTATAGCAGGGAGCCAGGAGCTTACCTACTTACCTACTCCTTCGGTTCACGATCTGGTTCTTTTTAATGAATCGATTCGAATGAATTGATTCATTGAAAAGAGCCAAACTTTCCATCACTATGTGTCACTGCCTGCTATGCCACCCTCTATACTTCAGAGGGCGGCATTGCAGGCAGTGGCTCCTAGTGATGGGAAGTTTGGCTCTTTTCAATGAATCGATTCATTAAAAAGAACCGGTTTGTGAACCGAAGGAGTAGTTAAGTAGGTAAGCTCCCGGCTCCCTGCTACAAGGGGGATGTCCCTGCTCCCCGCTGACTGCTGCCATCTCTGTCCTGCCTGCTATCACCCTCCAGCATGGCGGCCTCCTCTCCTACCCCCTAGGCCAGTGGTTCCCAACCTTTTTGGAGTTGTGACACATCAAACCAAACGTTCAGATCTCCGTGACACGTAGACTAAATGCATGTAATGAGAGACAGCGTTTCCCCACTAAATGCACATAAGAGACAACGTTTCACCAGTAAATGCAGGTAATGACAGACAGCCTTTCACCAGTAAATGCACGTAATGAGAGACAGCGTTTCCCCAGTAAATGCACATAAGAGACAGCTTTTCACCAGTAAATGCACATAGTAAGAGACTTCTTTTCACCAGTAAATGCACATAATAAGAGATCTCTTTTCACCAGTAAATGCACATAATAAGAGACCTCTTTTCACCAGTAAATGCACATAATAAGAGACTGCTTTTCACCAGTAAATGCACATAATAAGAGACAGCTTTTCACCAGTAAATGCACATAATAAGAGACAGCTTTTCACCAGTAAATGCACATAATAAGAGACAGCTTTTCACCAGTAAATGCACATAATAAGAGACAGCTTTTCACCAGTAAATGCACATAATAAGAGAGCTTTTCACCAGTAAATGCACATAAGAGACAGCTTTTCACCAGTAAATGCACATGATAAGAGACAGCTTTTCACCAGTAAATGCACATAATGACAAACAGCTAGTTGTCCCCAGTATATGTAGCCAGGGATATATGTGCCCAGTATATGTAGCCAGAGGTATATGTCCCCAGTATATGTAGGCAGGTGTATATGTGGCCAGTATATGTAGGCAGGTGTATATGTGGCCAGTATATGTAGGCAGGTGTATATGTGCCCAGTATACGTAGTCAGGGGTATATGTGCCCAGTATATGTAGCCAGAGGTATATGTGCCCAGTATATGTAGCCAGGGGCATATGTGCCCAGTATATGTAGCCAGGGGTATATGTGCCCAGTATATGTAGCCAGGGGTATATGTCCCCAGTATATGTAGCCAGGGGTATATGTGCCCAGTGTTATAATTTAAGTAGGCCTCAGTTACTTGGCCTGAGTTTTATGTAAAAGGCTTGACCGCAGTGTATGCCTTTAAAATAGATAGAGGGTTGGTGATGCAGGCAGAGGCATCTCAGGGTCTGCGTGTAGCAGAAGATACACGCAGATACTGAGAACATGTTCCTAACAGAAGGCCATCGGCCACTCTGACCTCAACAGGAACAGAAAACATTGGCTATGTTTACTAAACATTTCACATTCCTGCATCTGGGTCAAGTGCCTCATTGATTATTAATCGAGTAGGCGGGTATGATGACACCACGAGTGGGTCCACCAATAGACTGATATAGGAGGTGGCGAAGATGATGTCATATTTAACTCTTTCCTAGTCGGTATTAAAGGGGGTGCGAGCGATGGGAACTCACTTCTGCTTCTGCTTCTTCCCTCTGCACTAGCTCGCAAGGCCGACTGGGACCTCTAAACATGTTATTCCTTACTGTAATCTGATATAATGTATGTTGTACATATGTAGTTTAGTGTAACGTAGTTAGGAAGAAGGTACCTGATAGACTTCAAGAGGGAGTCTAATCAAGCCGCTATAACGCAACATGGAAGTCTGCTTTGCCAGGAGATGAATGTATCTATCTGTATTCCTGTGGCCTGAATAAATAACGTAAGAAGCCTGAGAAAGTCTATATCCTGTTTGCTGTGTGGAGAGTCAAGTGATCTCACAGTCTGTGAGACGATGGTGTCGAAGCAAGGTGATAAGAACAGTTTATAACAATTGGTGCCGTGAAACCCTTCCCTGCCTAGCAAAACAGGCAGACGGAGCCGGGGGCCGAGGTAGTTTTCAAGATATTCCACAGCAGAACAAGCGGAATAGACGGACACGGACTGTGAAGCTTATCAAGCTAATACTGATAAGTGGGTGTGTGGGAGCCGAGCACACGCGGGCTGCAATTCGTGGAAACCAGCGGCGAACCGCGTGGATGTTAAACTTTGACTGGAAGTGCACATCAGTCATAGCCAAAACCGGGTCGCAGGTGACTGGAAGCTCCGAGGCCGGCTGGCAGCTGCCGCTGGAGATCGATCCGCTGAGCCAGTGTGGGTACACAGAGATGGCTCAGTAATTCCAGGGGGTCCACTCAAGGTTCGTGAAGTTGCCACAAGCTGGTCGAATTCGCAGGCTTACAAAGTCTTCTGCTCAGGCAAGTATAGCGTTTCGTTTATTTGGTTTTGTAGCAATGTTTGTGGTCTGTTATATATGTTGACAGTCTGCATGATGTGTTTTTTTCTACAGCTGTGTGTTATCTTTCTGTGTTATGCTAAAGTGTGGGCAGCGTATATAGTTTCGTTTTCTCTCTGGGCAGTTCTGGGCTGGGAGGGATGCCAGCGATGTTTGTTGTTCTCTCGTGCTCTCTCACGCAGATGGTGATCCTAGGTTGCCATTCCGTCCTAGGAGAACGAAGAGAGGACATTCTCATGTATAATAAGGGGTTAATGAGAATGCAAGGCCCAAGCATGTTAATGTTGGGTGACAAAGGTACTGATCCTTTCACACCTCCCTCCGCTTGGCACAGATGGACCAAGCAGGGATGGAGGGAAAGAGCACTTGTGCCAGGAGAAAACAAATTTCATGGCACAATGTGGGTGAAAGGTCTGAAGGGTCAGGTGTGCGGGCAGTGGGAATTGAATGGCAGTGTAAATCTGCTATTGAATGCCACACTCCCAGAATCGATGCACCGATCCAAAGGTTTGGTAAAAGGTACATTGCAGTACAAGGGGTACATGCAAAAGGTGGAGTGTGTGATTCAGGGGTACCTTGTCTTGGTTATGCAGAGTGAGATGGTTCCAGATTGGAGAGGAACGAGCAGGAGGCGTCAATTCTCCAGCCGGAGAGACGCAGGGGACAACATCACACTCTGGGGTTACCAACAAAGAGTGCCTCTGAAACAACTATACACACGTAAAGGCTGGAAAGCCAAGGGCGGGAGGTTCTCGAAACAAGAAGTAAAAATCGAGATCAAGCCACATTTCCAGGTGACAAAGAGGGTGGGGAGAGCGGTCCCGGGGGAGGGAAAGCCCACACAGGGAACCCCATCCACACTACACGGGTCACAACAGGGGACGATATTACACAGTCCATATGCAGCAGCTTATCCTCATGATAGTTGGGTAAGTGAAGAGGTACTCTTAATCGAAAGATTGCAGAGAGTACAGTCTTCCCGACCTCAGGTACATATTGTGCCTCAGGACGTAAGGGGGGAAGAGGTCCAATCAGGACAGCTGGGGACATATTTTGTCAGCGAGAGATTGGACAAGGGGAGGTATAGTAACTTTTCTGGAGAAGGATCTTTTGCATGGCATCTTCGAGATGTTTGGGTGAACAAATGGAAACGGTGCAACATTCCTTTAGGCACCGCCACTTCCTTAGTTCCCACCTCAACACATGTCTTACACCAGGACCTGAGAGGTCAACCTTTTTTGGTGCTAGACGGGGAGGTGAAGCAAGTAGAGTTGTCCTCATGCGGGCAATTCGTGCAGAAGTATCTGCGTTGGCCGGGGCAAGCCAAATTTAGTGAAGAAGCCTGCGGGTTCAATAACGCAGACTGCGAGGCTACCATTCAAAAGATCCACCCTGAAGCCAAACCAATAGTTCCGGTGGCTGAAGGAAGGGTTTGGTTTTTTAACATAAGGTCTAATGATACATTCAAGGTATATTCTCATAATTGTTCCGATAAGGGGGATTTTCCAAGGGGAACATATTGTGTGAGTGGAGATCCCATATGGATCCTGTCATCCGGGCTGGATGACGTTGTTTCTCAAATTGTTAAGAGAACTCTAAAGGTCAAAGTTTCACGAGTAGTTCCCGTCCTGAAAGAGAACACGACATGGGACGAAGGGGAACAGGGTTTGATCCAAGACGACCACATTTTGTTACAAAGGTTAAACAAACAGTACACTAAGTTAGAGGTAAGATTTCACCATGATACAGGTGATCTTAACGAGGTAGAACACAAAAATGAGCAGGTGAGTTCCAGTCTGCCCTGGTGGACAAAGGTTCCGGTGATGTTCCAGGGACACTCGGACGGGGCATCTGCAGTTCCAAAGTTCTTTCTACACCCACTGGTCGTCTGGATGGGGATGACAACTTTAGGCATCATTGTCCAGGTGAGGTTGCGGGTTAAAATTACGTAAAATAAATTAACCTGGTCCAGAGATTGGTGCCTCATAAACAATCTACTGAACCAATAGTTTAAATTAAGGGATAAACAGGGTTACGTGTATAGGTTTAGTAGTACCTAGGAGCTGATTGTATAAAGGCGCTCTTTTAGAAGGCACCTGGCACTGCTCCGTTTTGTAACAACCAAACGAGTTTCACTTTTCTGTGGTCATGCAAGTTTGTGAGTGATACGCAAGTGACGCAAATGCTGAGCATGTGGTATTGAGGGACTTAGAAGTAGGGCTTCCCCAGAGAGCCTGGTTACAGGAAGACCAAGAGGTCTTGCTCTCTCTCTTCCAGGGGTAACCGCCTAGAGCAGAGAAGTTGTGTGAGCACGAACATCGAAAAGTGAAACATACAAGAAAGAAACCAGGTACTGGGAGGTTCAGACGCTGGGATCTGCGGGTCAAGCCGTTTTAGGGGGGATTGTTATAATTTAAGTAGGCCTCAGTTACTTGGCCTGAGTTTTATGTAAAAGGCTTGACCGCAGTGTATGCCTTTAAAATAGATAGAGGGTTGGTGATGCAGGCAGAGGCATCTCAGGGTCTGCGTGTAGCAGAAGATACACGCAGATACTGAGAACATGTTCCTAACAGAAGGCCATCGGCCACTCTGACCTCAACAGGAACAGAAAACATTGGCTATGTTTACTAAACATTTCACATTCCTGCATCTGGGTCAAGTGCCTCATTGATTATTAATCGAGTAGGCGGGTATGATGACACCACGAGTGGGTCCACCAATAGACTGATATAGGAGGTGGCGAAGATGATGTCATATTTAACTCTTTCCTAGTCGGTATTAAAGGGGGTGCGAGCGATGGGAACTCACTTCTGCTTCTGCTTCTTCCCTCTGCACTAGCTCGCAAGGCCGACTGGGACCTCTAAACATGTTATTCCTTACTGTAATCTGATATAATGTATGTTGTACATATGTAGTTTAGTGTAACGTAGTTAGGAAGAAGGTACCTGATAGACTTCAAGAGGGAGTCTAATCAAGCCGCTATAACGCAACATGGAAGTCTGCTTTGCCAGGAGATGAATGTATCTATCTGTATTCCTGTTTCCTGAATAAATAACGTAAGAAGCCTGAGAAAGTCTATATCCTGTTTGCTGTGTGGAGAGTCAAGTGATCTCACAGTCTGTGAGACGATGGTGTCGAAGCAAGGTGATAAGAACAGTTTATAACACCCAGTATATGTAGCCAGGGGTATATGTCCCCAGTATATGTAGCCAGGGGTATATGTGCCCAGTATATGTAGTCAGGTGTATATATGCCCAGTATATGTAGTCAGGTGTATATATGCCCAGTATATGTAGCCAGGGGTATATGTGCCCAGTATATGTAGTCAGGTGTATATATGCCCAGTATATGTAGTCAGGTGTATATATGCCCAGTATATGTAGCCAGGGGTATATATGCCCAGTATATGTAGTCAGGGGTATATGTGCCCAGTATATGTAGCCAGGGGTATATGTGCCCAGCATATGTAGTCAGGTGTATATATGCCCAGTATATGTAGCCAGGTGCCCCCCCCCCCCCCAGGAGGAGAGAGCGAGGGAAGGAGAGCGGCACCTCAGGGTGCTCTCCCTCCCTTGCTCTCTCCTCCGGAATGAAGTGCGGTGGCTGGCAGAGGGGCGGAACTTACCTTCCGTGTTCTCCGTCTGGTCTCGTCGCAGGCGCGGGATGATTTGCCACTACTCTGGTCTGATCCAGACCAGAGCAGCGGCTGCGGCACCAGAACTTCCGGCGCTTGGAGCGACACGGAAGGTAAGTCCCGCCCGCTGCAAACGCCTGACCGCAGTTAGCTCCGGAGGAGAGAGCGAGGGAGGGAGAGCACTCTAAGGTGAGAGAAGGGGGGGAGATGGCACCCTTCTCCGCCGCTGCCCACAGCTCTCCCTCCACTGTGCTGCTCCCCTCCGAGAGCTAACACTGCGACACATACCCGAAGCTGCCGCGACACATGTATGTGTTGCGGCACATGGGTTGGGAACCACTGCCCTAGGCTGTGACACAGATTTTCCTGTGTATAGGGAAATCTGTTTTCCTAATGCCTGCCATTACCCCTCCGTGTATCCGGGTCCAGATCCGTTGAGTGAAAATGCAGCAGATCCGGACCTTCCGTTCAGGTTTTGAAAATGGGTCCCCGCACACGCAGACTGATCCGTTTTTTTCTTGGGTGAAGACTGCTGCTATTTTTAACATTAGTATCTGCAGCTCCATTTTTAATCAGGGGTGAAAAGCGGAGCCACGGATACGTTTCTGGACCTGGTGTGGACTAGGCCACAGTCAGGAATACTTGATAGGAGGGAGTTGGGGGCTGAGAAGTACACTTGTGTGTCATTGGCGGATGAGTGGTATTGAGAACCAAATTAATTTGTTAGGTTGTTGAGACTGTGGATGCAAAAGAGGAGGGGGCCAAGGACAGAGCCCGGGGTACACCCACAGACAGCAGGTGTACAGAGGAGATAAGGGTCTGAATGAAGGGGGCCATACACTAGCCGACCAACCAACCAATCCACCATCCAATTCAATCATTATAATTGGATTAGATGAAAATTGGTGCTGCCAAGTGCATGCCCGATCGACAAAGCGACCAAGTTCGGGACAGAAATTGGCCGCACAGTCGATCGCGCATGTTGGAAAATGTCAGGCCGAAGTTGGTTGGTCAGGTGCGTGGCGGTACGGCGTCCGAATTACGAATGAGCGACGAGACGATGAAATCCCCGCTGCTTTCGCCGCAATGTATAAATGTATGTACTGTGTGCATTTATACATTATCTGTCCGGTGTCAGCCTCCACGTGGTTTCCGTCTGTGGAGATATATTGGGGTGCTGATGCTGTTAAGGATAATACAGTAATATATTTTCATTTTCCCATTTTTATATCTGCTGTGGTATGTCAAAGGTGTAGAGATGCAGGCTAGATTCATTGACTGTTCCTGTATTTGTGTGGGTGGGTCACTAGACCTACATTTGCATCTAAAGAGGTCTTCAGTGAATACGACCAGTCACCTATCACACAGGACATCCTGCTGCAATGTGAAAGCCTTAATCAATTGTCACCTGTAACCTGGGGAGATTGGAAGTGAAGGAAGTCTTTTGTTTTGTGTGTGTGCTATAGTACCCTTTTCATGTATGTGGATCTCTGGAAATCCCATTTATGTCTGAGAACGGAGACAGGAAAACGCCTTAATCAAGTTTTCACCTGGAGTTGAAAGCCTAACTTCACAATCTTTGATGTATAGTAGACTTTTACCTGGGAAATCAAATTATGTCTGAGGATGTTATTAAATCTAGCTTCCCCCCGTCCACACAGGCTTACAGCCTCCAGGCGTATTTCATAGTATAAAACCGCAGCTAGGATAGCCACAACTGGTAGTTCTTGGAGGTAGCTCACACGGCTAGAACTAACCTGGTCCCTGACCAGAAGTGCGTACCGCCCGCAACAACACCAGATCGATACGCTGGTACGTTTATTTCCCGTTTATTTTGGTAAGCAAAATCGCTTTGTGTGTTATCTTTGTACATTTTATCTTGTAACTATTTTTACTTTGTTTTTTTTTTGTAATCTTTTTGTATATATTCAGTTCTGCACTGTTTTATGTTTTTTCTGAAATATTAAATTATTATTTAATAAGTTTGACTTCTGCCGTACTAAACTAACACTCATAGCCTAGAAGAGACTGAAGTGTAACCGTGTATAAGTTCATGCCTAATTGTACGCTTGAGCAACACTACCGTAGGAAATTGTAATTGCATTGTGTGTGGGGGCGTTTGTCATACGTTGGCCTAAGCGCGCAGCTGACCCAACGTACGAACAACGCCAGTGCGAGTAGCTAACAGTATCGTTCGGAACGACTGTTAGTGGGTCTTTGCTTCACGACAGTGTAAGATTGCAACTGTGTGTGTGTGTGGGTGCGTGGCGTTCCCGTATTTGGCCTAAGCGCAAAGCTGACCCAAATACGAAAACGCGGAGTGCGCGCTGAGGACTCGACAGCAGAGTGGAAGTGTCTAGCAACGCTAGTGGTGGCAGTGAGAGGTGTTTTGAGGGGTTCCAGCCTTGTTTGTAGCTTAAATAAGGCTGTTCCCCGCTTAATCTGGTCAAACCCGCAGTCGGGAACCGTATACGCAGGCGTGCCGCGGGCCGGTTCCTGACACCGTCCACCTCGCCAGGTTCCGCATACACAACGGCAGCACTCTATCTGACGTCAGACGCTATGTGCCGCCGGTGTATATGCGGCTTACCCAGCGAGATGGACGGACACCGTGTGGAAGCTGCTACAGGACAGGTAATGTATAAATGCACACACTACATACATTTATACATTTTGGGGACAGGGGCGAGGGGGACGATGCGGCTCAGCCGATTCCCTGATGATTTAATGCTGAATTCGGATGGGAATCGGCCTGTAGTGTATGGGCAGATTCGACTACACAAATTTATCTCTAATCAGATTCGATTAGAGATAAATTTGTCTCTTGGTCCAATCTGCCCATATTCGTTCTAATGTATGGCCACCTTAAGAGATAGTGAAAGACCTACCAGAGAGATAGGTAGATATCTACCCGGGCAGCACGGTGGCGTAGTGGTTAGCTCTCTCGCCTTGCAGCGCTGGGTCCCTGGTTCGAATCCCAGCCAGGGCACTATCTGTAAAGAGTTTGTATGTTCTCTCCGTGTCTGCGTGGGTTTCCTCCGGGCACTCAGGTTTCCTCCCACATTCCAAAAACATACAGATAAGTTAATTGGCTCCCCCTAAAAATTGGCCCTAGACTACAGTACTTACACTACATAATATAGACATATGGCAATGGTAGGGATTAGATTGTGAGCTCCTTTGAGGGACAGTTATTGACAAGACAATATATATATATACACTGTACAGCGCTGCGTAATATGTCGGCGCTATATAAATACTAAATAATAATAATAATAATAAATAATAATATCTGCAGTCACACATCTCTCAGTCTACCCCACTATGCTCTGATATGACTCAGAATTGTTATATTCAGCTTTTACGAGGAATTTGAATTGGCAATTGTTTAATGGACACAGACAATATGATACGAGGACAGAAAGAATAGATACAGTAGAATCCCATTATGGTAAACCTCTGACTATAGTGATCTCTGTCCTCAGCTCTCAACCATGCACCCGCACCAATATACAATGTATGACCTATTTTGATGTAGTAAACTACTTGGCCAGGTCCCTTGGAGGATGAGGGAATTTTACAGTATGACCAATCATGGAGAGGATTAGTGGTGTAATGAGGAAGCCATGTGACTGATCTACAGGTTCTATCTGGACAGGAATATATGAGGACAGAGATGTAACCCTGCACAGGGATTATCAGATGTGTGAGATGATCAGCTATCCCCAGCTGACGGTTAATTGAAGGGCAACTCCTGGTGATTTCCAGCTCTGGCCCCGCATATTCCACTCCCTGTAGCAGCACCATTTCCTTATTATTAGTTCGGCATTGAAAAGCCTGTGTACAGTTTTGCAGCATTATCAATTTAGGTGCAGACTGCAGTACCTATATCTGACCACAAGATGGCGGGCTCGCCTCTGCTGGAAACCATAGAGGAGCCGGGCGGAAGCCAGGAAGAGCCACAGACCGGAAGTCGGGCTCCTTGCAGCACGGTAAGGGAGAGGAGGCTGGAGTGGGGGGTGATGGGAGAGATTTACCTTTATCCCTCATCCATTATTACCATGTGATCAGTGTGTGCATGTAGCAGCCAGCATAGACAGTACTGGGGGAGGAAGGGGGGATGGGCATTCCTCCCAACCAGTGGCGTAGCTAAGGAGCTGTGGGCCCCGATGCAAGTTTTACAATGGGGCCCCCCAAGCACTCAATACATAATTGATACGGCGCACCAAAACCTGCCAATGGAAACTACAGTGTCAGAGGTGCAAGAAGGGGATGGGGAACAGTTTGTTAGTGATTACCACTATTCAAAGCATCTATAGAAGTCATTATTATGAGCACAGCACCAAAAGAGAGCTAATAATGCAGTTGAGGGAGGGCCCTTTGGGGCCCCTCTGGCTCAAGGGCCCCGATGCGGTCGCAACCTCTGCAACCCCTATTGCTACGCCCCTGCTCCCAACTGTCATTATCTGCCTAGGTCGTCCAGGTGATCCTACAGACCCCAGGGGCACATAATGGAGGAGGGGAGGATAGATATTGGGGTGAGTAAGGAGTCTTTTCACACTATGTGGATATATTATGCCACTTTCTTCTATAGCGATTTAGAGCACATACCTCACTGGAGAGGTGAGGAGGATTCTGGGAGTGTCACATGACTGGAGAGGTGAGGAGGGTTCTGGGAGTGTCACATGACTGGAGAGGTGAGGAGGATTCTGGGAGTGTCACATGACCTTACCTTCAGTCTCTCCATACAGAGTCTCCCTTCTGTGAAGTCTGGTGACCATCAAGGTGCCCCCACCTCACCCCCTGATATCTGAGAGACACGAGAAGCCCACAACAGCCTCACTGATCTGCTGTCTGGTGAGTTGAGCATTACCAGGTATTATGGGACAGTATCCAGTGACAGCTAGTGATTTTTATGGTGGTGACTGTATCATTCTGTGTGTCAGGTTCCTATAAGGAGGCTCATTGTCTCATCTATGTCACCCTGGAGGAGCGGCAGTATATAGAAGGACACCAGGACCTCTACAAGGACGCCATGATGGAGAGTCAGCCGCCCCTCACATCACCGGGTAAGAGGAGACTTTCATTACTCGTACAGGAGAGAGCAGTACTTGGGGTACACCTAGATACAGCCCCCCCCCCCCCCATATCATCTGATAAACACATAGAGACAATGTATTCAGTCAGTGTGTGTGTTTCCTACAGATGTATCCAGTAACAGAAACCCACCAGAGAGATGTACAGGTCCTCTTTATTCCCGGGATTGTCCACCTAGATCCTCATCATCTGATAATCACATAGAGACAATGTATTCAGTCAGTGTGTGTGCTTCCTACAGATGTATCCAGTAACAGAAACCCACCAGAGAGATGTACAGGTCCTCTTTATTCCTGGAATTGTCCACAGGGAAATGCTACCATCCCCCACTATTATCAGGTAGGTGGGACTGAGGGTCTCCAGAGACCCCAGACTGTGTGATTTTCCTCTGTAACTTTTAAATATTATTCCTTACTTTGAACATTATTTGCTGTCATTTTGCGCATTTAGGGCGAAGATCTGACTGATGTAAAAGTTGAAATTAAAGAGGAAGAGACATATGTGAGGAGTGATCAGCAGTCTATGGAGGAGGATGACATGATGGGAACATATAGAGAGGAAGAAGAAGAGACGTATGTGAGGAGTGATCAGCAGTCTATGGAGGAGGATGACATGATGGGAACATATAGAGAGGAAGAAGAAGAGACGTATGTGAGGAGTGATCAGCAGTCTATGGAGGAGGGAGACATAATGAGGACAATTAAAGAGGAAGAAGAAGAGACATATGTGAGGAGTGATCAGCAGTCTATGGTGGAGGGTGACATGATGAGGACAATTAAAGAGGAAGAAGAGGAGATCTATGTGAGGAGTGATCAGCAGTCTATGGAGGAGGGTGACATGATGAGGACAATTAAAGAGGAAGAAGAGGAGATCTATGTGAGGAGTGATCAGCAGTCTATGGAGGAGGGAGACGTGATGAGGACAAGTAAAGAGGAAGAAGAAGAGAAGTATGTGAGGAGTGATCAGCAGTCTATGGAGGAGGGTGACATGATGAGGACAAGTAAAGAGGAAGAAGAAGAGACATATGTGAGGAGTGATCAGCAGTCTGTGGAGGAGAGTGACATGATGAGGACAAGTAAAGAGGAGGAAGAAGAGACGTATGTGAGGAGTGATCAGCAGTCTATGGAGGAGGGTGACATGATGAGGACAAGTAAAGAGGAGGACAATGTTACAGAGGGCAGAACAGGTGAGTAATCAGCAGTAATATAGAATAAATGTGTATGTATATTGCTGGTGTGGCTGGCACTGCTCACAAACTAGGTTGATTCAGGGTTGTGCGATGTACTCATTAGATCTTAACCACTTTACCACCAGCTGTGTGGATATCTTTGTCCCTTTTTCCACCCTGTCAACACCAGGGACAGAGCTATCCGCACCTCCTGCCGCTGTCCGTGCTCGTGCACGCCGCCGCCCGCTCGCCCTGAGATCAATGAACGGGAAAAAGCGTTTCCGTTCGTTGATCTAAGCCCCCGCAATGATCGGCTGCTACTATGAGAAGCAGCGCGGTCATTGTAAAAAAAAAAAAAAAGTTTCCCAGCCTCATAACACTTCCTGCAAGCGTACTTCCTACGCTTGCAGGTCGCATAAACGAGTTACTGTGGCCAAATATTAAAACTACACCCTAAAGCATTTTTCATATACAAATACATTAGTTTTACACTAAAAATTAACTCATTACCTCCCACACTCCCCCAGTAGGGGGGAAAAAATACAATAAAAAAAAAACAAATAGTTACCTTAGGGACTGAACTTTTTAAATATTTATGTCAAGAGGGTATAACACGGTTACTTTATAAACTATGGGCTTGTAATTAGGGATGGACGCAAAACTGAAAAAAATGCATCTTTATTTCCAAATAAAATATTGGCGCCAAACATTGTGATCGGGACATAATTTAAACGGTTTTATAACTGGGACAAATGGGCAAATACATTTCATGGGTTTTAATAACAGTAGCATGCATTATTTAAAGACTATAATGGCCGAAAACTGAAAAATAATGAATTTTTCCCACATTTTTTCCTATTTTCCCATTAAAACACATTTAGAATAAAATAATTCTTAGCATAATGTCCCACCTAAAGAAAGCCTAATTGGCGGCAAAAAAAAACAAGATATAGTTCATTTCATTGTGATAAGTAATGATAACGTTATAGACGAATGAATGAAAGGAGCGCTGAAAGGTGAAAATTGCTCTGGTGCTCAAGGGGTAAAACCCCTCAGTGGTGAAGTGGTTAAACTATCATTCTTGGTTGTGAAACAAGGGAGATCTGCACTGATACCCATGCAGTGTGCAATGGACTGACATTTATACAAATGTGATTTTTTTTCCCAAAAGAAAAAGGTCAGAAAGAGCAACTCTGAACATTATTGCAAACGTTATTATGTACACATTGTAAAAACTATATAATACTAGCTGATGGCCCGGCGTTGCCCAGGTATGTATATGGCTGGTGTTGGCTCCGTCCACGTTTTCTAACCCTAACACACAGTTATTCAACTACTCAATGACCTAGTACCAGATTTGAGGCTTGTGCCATTAACAGTGCCAGAATGGCAGCAATTAAATATTCCCCTTTGAAAATCAACAGGTGAATTTGGATTGGCTTTTGTAGGCTTCACCCACTTTTCTGAATATTAATCTGTCACCCAGTGACCAACTGTGCAAAGTTTGAGAACCCTGCCATTAACAGTGTAAGAATGGGTGCAGTTTACATTTTCCCAGTGATATTTGTATTTGTCTCCGCCCACTTTTTGGTTATGAGGATAAAAAGTATCCTATATGTTATTCCAGGTAATGTACTATGTGTGTGCCAAATTTCATTCAAATGCACTCAGCCATTGTTGCGTGATAACAAACATACACACTTTTGCACTTATAATATTAGTGAGATAATGTATGACTATAAAAAGAACACCTAAAAATGCAGTCATTTTATTTAAGATGATGACTATTAGTGTCTGAAGTATCAGAGAAGTGTTTACATTCCTCACTTGATACAATTAAGTAAACACAAGATAACATTCTCTTCAGTTCAGATGCGTCCAGTTTTCCCTGCAGGAAGATAGTATGTCCTGTGTTTAACCCTTTGAATGCTGTTCTAGTAAAACAGTAAATACCACCAACATTCATATGCAGTGTGACAAACAAACATTCCTATATGGAGCAGCTGCTGGAGAAGGTGCAGATGTGGCGGCATGCAGGGAAACAACAATACTAAAAATTAAACTGCGCTTAGGAATATTAAAACCACACCCTGTAAGACGTGGGTCGCGTTCACACTATTGCTGTGATAAACAATAAATA
This sequence comes from Hyperolius riggenbachi, assembly GCF_040937935.1. Taxonomy (NCBI): domain Eukaryota; kingdom Metazoa; phylum Chordata; class Amphibia; order Anura; family Hyperoliidae; genus Hyperolius; species Hyperolius riggenbachi. Next base: position 280,434,048 of record NC_090655.1, read on the forward strand.
GATGATCTCTTTACAAATGTCCGCGCTCACAGTTAAAGGTACACAGGTGCTAAAACGACCTCAATTGTAGAGACCAAGACAGTCCACAGTTCCTGAAGTGGAATCCAAACTATACTGAAGCCGTCACTCCTTGTGGCCAAAACTCTCACGTCAGGTACATGGAAAAAGCACAGAGAGAGGGAACATAGCGTAAAACTGCAGACACAGCTGTTGTTTCCAACACCACCTCCCTGTGTATCACTCTCCGTCACCATAAACCAACTCACAAGTGCCAGGACACCCCCCATTGAATGATGAAACGCATAGGGCGGAGCTACGGGGCACGTGACTGCTGAGGCGATTACGGAGGACGGAACAAGATAGTGTGGATAACGCGGACTTGTGACGGCGTCTTGCAGAGCGGTTACCCGTGGACCACGTCTGTTTAAGATACGCTTGTTAACCACCTATACTTGTGAATGCAATACTTTTTAATCTATTACATTTGTACGGGTTTACACTACATCAGCGCTCTCTAGTTTCAGTGTTTGCCAATTGGAGGACTCCAAGATGGGTCTGTCTTATAAGTCTTAACCCCCCAATGCTGATATACCTACCTCCGGGATATAGGAGGTTCCGAGGGTGAGTGCGAGCACGTGGGGGGGGGGTTGTCCTGGGTCTTGTGAGCTGGTTTATGGTGACGGAGAGTGATACACAGGGAGGTGGTGTTGGAAACAGCTGTGTCTGCAGTTTTACGCTATGTTCCCTCTCTCTGTGCTTTTTCCATGTACCTGACGTGAGAGTTTTGGCCACAAGGAGTGACGGCTTCAGTATAGTTTGGATTCCACTTCAGGAACTGTGGACTGTCTTGGTCTGTCCAATTGAGGTCATTTTAGCATTTGTGTACCTTTAAGTGTGAGCGCGGACATTTGTAAAGAGATACAGGGAAACAAGACACAGGGCACCAGCAGCAGATAAGGCTGTGATACTCAGCCTGGGAGACAGTGTGCAGCATGGAGCCACCAGGTACACAGTGTGGCAGTCAGAGGGGATGAAGGAGGACCTGGCGACCCAGCATGCATTGTGGCTATGATGTCACATTGACAGAGGCCTAGTGCACACTGTCTCCCGTACCTGAGTGTCCCTGCCTTATATTCTGCTGCTGCTGCACTTTGCACAGACACTCTGGCCCATCCAGTTCACTTTTTCTTCTGGATTTTCTCCTAAACAATGTTTTTACTCCTTATCAATAAAAATGCCTTTTAAGCCACCAGCAAGTAAGGCAATCCTTAGAATAAAGTTGACAGCACTTTCTCACCTGCTTTATGGTACAAAGATGAAATGTGATCTCAGGAGAAAACTTAGGAGAAGTGGACGGCCCCTGTGTCTTGTTTCCCTGTATGTTGCCACATCTGCACCTTCTCCAGCAGCTGCTCTATATAGGAATGTTTGTTTTGTACACTGTATATGAATCTTGGTCTTGAATTGTTTGCACCCCCCCCCCCCCCCCCCCTCCATTCAGGTTTCTTTTGCTGCATAAGTGGATGACTGCTGAGAATCTGTAACTAGTTTGGAGAAAAAGCAACACAAGTGAGGACTTCATTTCATGCAAAAAAGCCTTAAAGAACTACAGAAAAGTTTTTTCTCTTCTGCAAAACAGTCCAATTTTAATTCCACTTCCACAATCCAAAGCATTTGTTCAGCACTTTTAACTCCCTTCTCCGTCCCCCTCCTCCTCCTCCTTCTTTATGCTTATCAGCTGAAGATTTTGCAACATACTTCAGTGATAATATAGGACAACACCACCCCTCTAATGAGTTATTTGTATGAATGATGATGGCCAGCCCATCACAACTGGAGGATCAGATCGTTCCGTGGGCGGCTACTATTACCGCATAAAACGGTCTAAGCTGCAGCGAGACTACTCAGTGTAAAGGGACCCAGCCCTTTTTGACACTAAACCTGAGTTGCTTACTTATGGTCATTGAAACAAACAATGTTATGTGAGCTGACTGGACGTTAAGAACGTGTGTAAGATCTTATGGTGTCGGCTGGACGATGCTTATGGTTCTATTGTCCTCTTTCATGTACTGTACACCTACAATATTAATGTGTAGCTGAGACGAGGGGGCATAACATTTTTAGACATACCTGGGGCTTCCTCCAGCCCCCTCTGCATAGATCCCTCATCGCCGAGATCTAAATCCTCCTATATCGTTCTCTTCTGTAGCAGCCCTGTTCTCTGCAGCCAGTCGGACGTACTGCGCATGCGCGGCCGCGCCCACCATACTCCGGTCAGTGGTAATGTTCTGCATCTGCGCTGTACTGCTGCTCAGCTGCAAAACGCTGCCAACCACGGGAGCAAGACAAGGGAGCACGCTTGGCCACACTGCGCCTGCACCGACTGGCCGCAGAGAACGGGGCTGCTACAGGAGAATCTAGGAGGCTTTGCACCACGGTGAGGGAGGGCTCTGCGCAGAGGGGGCTGGAGGAAGCCCCAGGTATGTATGAAACTTTTATACCTCCTTCTCTCAGGTTCACTTTAAGCCTCTGAAGAAGCGGCCATGGTGTAGACCCCGAAACGTGCATCAGGCAATGGACTGTGAGAAACGTGCAGATAAGGACTATTTTATATATTTTGTTACATGTAACCAATTATTATTATTGATATTTACAGTTATGATTTATATATAACTTGACATTCACTGTGCCTTTAAACCCTCCCCCCTTTTTTTTCTTTTTTTCTTTCCACTCTCTATACATTCTCTCTCTTCTGTAATCTCCAAATCCCATCTAACCACCTGTTCTTTGGCTCCTATTCCCTCCCATTTCATTCCGCAGCTATCCTCATCCTTCATCCCTGTACTAACATCACTATTTAACCTTTCCTTCTCCACTGGCATCTTTCCTTCCCCACTCAAAAAGGCTGTTGACACCAATACTTAAAAAAACATTTCTAGATCCTACCACGCTCTCCAACTACCGCCCAGTGTCACTTCTCCCATTTGCATCCAAATTGCTTGAACGCCACATACATGCTGACCTAAGCCATTATTTATCTGCTAACTCCCTGCTTGATCAGTTCCAGTCTGGCTTCCTCGCTAACCACTCCATAGAAACCGCTCTTACTAAAGTGGCCAATGATCTTTTTATGACTAAATCCAAAGGTCATTATTCCATCCTCATCCTTCATAATCTGTCATCAGCATTTTATACTGTTGATCATATCTGAGTCCTAAAGATACATTAAACTGTAGGCATAAAGGGTCTCACTCTCTCCTGGATATCTTCCTATCTCTGGAAGGTCTTTCACAGTCTCTTACTCAGGTCAGATATCTTCTGCACATCCTTTGTCTATGGTGTACCACAAGGCTCTGTCCTTGGCCCCCTCCTCTTTTCCATCTACATGCACGATCTTGGCAACCAAGTCAACACATTCGGGTTTCAATACCACTTACATTCAGATGATACACAACCGTACCTCTCGGCCCCAGACCTTAACTCCCTCCTCACACGTGTTCCTGACTGCTTGTCTGCTATATCCTCCTTCATTTCCTCTCGCTTCTTACAATATAATATGAGTAAAACAGAACTAATCATCTTTCCACAGTCTCTGTCCGCCTCTCTGCCTGATATAACAATAAATGTTAAAGAGACACTGAAGCAAAAAAAAAAAATATGATATAATGAATTGGTTGTGTACTATGAATAATTACTAGAAGATTAGCAGCAAAGAAAATATTCCCATATTTTTATTTTCAGGTATATAGTGTTTTTTCTAACATTGCATCATTCTATAATGTGCAGATTACACAACACTCAGCATTCAAAATGAGTCTTTCAGAGCAGTCTGTGAAGTAATGACCTCTCCTCTAGCAGAGGAAAAGTAAACAGTTCAATTACAGTTGAGATAATAAAAGTCAGATAACAGCCCTCTCCATAGAGCTTAATAGCTTTTTTGCATAGAGATAACAACTGGAGTTTCTCAACTCTTCCTGTACTGGAAACAATTAGACTGATGTATCTGATCTTAATGTTTTATTTCTTAGCTGTACTACACATACAAATCATAATATCATCATTTTTTTTCGCTTCAGTGTCTCTTTAATAACACCCCAATAACTTCAGTTTCCAAAGCACGGTGCTTAGGGGTAATATTTGACTCTTCTTTTATTCCTCATATTCACTCCCTAACCAGCTCCCGTCATCTCCAACTCAAAAACATATCTTGCATCTGACCTTTTCTCACTCGGGACACAACTATAATGTTAATACATGCTCCTATAATATCCTGTGTGGACTATTGTAACATACTGTATTGGGGACTGCCGACTAACAGACTGGCCCCGCTCCAATCTGTACTGAACTCGGCTGCTCGTCTCACTCATCTCTCCTCTCACTCTTCCTCTGCTGCTTCTCTCTGTCAAGCTCTCCACTGGCTGCCAATCAACCAGAGGATGCAGTTTAAATTCTTATCCCTAACAACAAGGGCAGGGTTCTCCCTCACCTTTTGTGTCTTGGAATATGTTGTAATTTTTGTTCTTCTGGTTACTTTTATCACAGTCATTACCAATTCTGTATTTTGTATATTGGTGTATACCAGCACTGGGCAAACTTCGGCCCCTGGGCCAGATCCAGCCCGCATGTGCTGTTACTCCGGCCCACCGACAGGTAGCCGGATTCCTCTCCTTCCCCCTGCGGAGTTGGGAGCGGGCGGTGGGGGATTGGAAATTCACCTCGCTCACCGACTCCCGCGTCTCCATGGATGACTTAGTGTTACCGGCCTGTAATAAGCTGATAATGGTCACTATACATTACTGCACACTGATTGGTCACAGTAGGGGGAGTTAGTGTTACTGGTCTGTAATAAGCTGATAATGGTCACTGTACATTACTGTACACAGATTGGTCACAGTAGGGGTGACTTATTGTTACCGGCCTGTAATAAGCTGATAATGGTCACTGTACATTACTGTACACAGATTGGTCACAGTAGTGGTGACTTAGTGTTACTGGCCTGTAATAAGCTGATAATGGTCACTGTACATTACTGTACACAGATTGGTCACAGTAGTGGTGACTTAGTGTTACTAACCTGTAATAAGCTGATAATGGTCACTGTACATTACTGTACACATATTGGCCACAGTAGGGGTGACTTAGTGTTACTGGCCTGTAATAAGCTGATAATGGTCACTGTACATTACTGTACACAGATTGGTCACAGTAGGGGTGACAGTGTTACTGGCCTGTAATAAGCTGATAATGGTCACTGTACATTACTGTACACAGATTGGTCACAGTAGGGGTGACATAGTGTTACTGGCATGTAATATGCTGATAATGGTTACTGTACATTACTGTACACAGATTGGTTACAGTAGTCGTGACTTAGTGTTACCAGCCTGTAATAAGCTGATAATGGTCACTGTACATTACTGTACACAGATTGGTCACAGTAAGGAGTGACTTAGTGTTACTGGCCTGTAATAAGCTGATAATGGTCACTGTACATTACTGTACACAGATTAGTCACAGTAGGTGGTGACTTAGTGTTACCGGCCTGTAATAAGCTGATAATGGTCACTGTACATTACTGTACACAGATTGGTCACAGTAGGGATAACTTAGTGTTACCGGCCTGTAATAAGCTGATAATGGTCACTGTACATTACTGTACACAGATTGGTCACAGTAGGGGTGACTTAGTGTTACCGGCCTGTAATAAGCTGATAATGGTCACTGTACATTACTGTACACAGATTGGTCACAGTAGGGATAACTTAGTGTTACCGGCCTGTAATAAGCTGATAATGGTCACTGTACATTACTGTACACAGATTGGTCACAGTAGAGGGTGACTTAGTGTTACCGGCCTGTAATAAGCTGATAATGGTCACTGTACATTACTGTACACAGATTGGTCACAGTAGGGATAACTTAGTGTTACCGGCCTGTAATAAGCTGATAATGGTCACTGTACATTACTGTACACAGATTGGTCACAGTAGGGGTGACTTAGTGTTACTGGCATGTAATATGCTGATAATGGTTACTGTACATTACTGTACACAGATTGGTTACAGTAGTCGTGACTTAGTGTTACCAGCCTGTAATAAGCTGATAATGGTCACTGTACATTACTGTACACAGATTGGTCACAGTAGGGGTGACAGTGTTACTGGCCTGTAATAAGCTGATAATGGTCACTGTACATTACTGTACACAGATTGGTTACAGTAGTGGTGACTTAGTGTTACTGGCCTGTAATAAGCTGATAATGGTCACTGTACATTAGTGTACACAGATTGGTCACAGTAGGGAGTGACTTAGTGTTACCGGCCTGTAATAAGCTGATAATGGTCACTTTACATTACTGTACACAGATTGGTCACAGTAGGGGTGACTTAGTGTTACCGGCCTGTAATAAGCTGATAATGGTCACTGTACATTACTGTACACAGATTGGTCACAGTAGAGGGTGACTTAGTGTTACCGGCCTGTAATAAGCTGATAATGGTCACTGTACATTACTGTACACAGATTGGTCACAGTAGAGGGTGACTTAGTGTTACCGGCCTGTAATAAGCTGATAATGGTCACTGTAGATTACTGTACACAGATTGGTCACAGTAGGGATAACTTAGTGTTACCGGCCTGTAATAAGCTGATGATGGTCACTGTACATTACTGTACACAGATTGGTCACAGTAGGGGTGACTTAGTGTTACCAGCCTGTAATAAGCTGATAATGGTCACTGTACATTACTGTACACAGATTGGTCACAGTAGGGGTGACTTAGTGTTACCAGCCTGTAATAAGCTGATAATGGTCACTGTACATTACTGTACACAGATTGTTTACAGTAGGGGTGACTTAGTGTTACCGGCCTGTAATAAGCTGATAATGGTCACTGTACATTACTGTACACAGGTTGGTCACAGTGTGGAGTGACTTAGTGTTACCGGCCTGTAATAAGCTGATAATGGTCACTATACATTAGTGTACACAGATTGGTCACAGTAGGGGTGACTTAGTTTTACTGGCCTGTAATAAGCTGATAATGGTCACTGTACATTACTGTACACAGATTGGTCACAGTAGAGGGTGACTTAGTGTTACCGGCCTGTAATAAGCTGATAATGGTCACTGTACATTACTGTACACAGATTGGTCACAGTAGGGGTGACTTAGTGTTACTGTTCTGTAATAAGCTGATAATGGTCACTGTACATTACTGTACACAGATTGGTCACAGTAGGGGTGACTTAGTGTCATTGGCCTGTAATAAACTGATAATGGTCACTGTACATTACTGTACACAGATTGGTCACAGTAGTGGTGACTTAGTGTTACCGGCCTGTAAAAGGCTGATCATGGTCACTGTACATTACTGTACACAGATTGGTCACAGTAAGGAGTGACTTAGTGTTACTGACCTGTAATAAGCTGATAATGGTCCCTGTACATTACTGTACACAGATTGGTCACAGTAGGGGTGACTTAGTGTTACCAGCCTGCAATAAGCTGATAATGGTCACTGTACATTACTGTACACAGATTGGTCACAGTAGGGGTGACTTAGTGTTACCGGCCTGTAATAAGCTGATAATGGTCGCTGTACATTACTGCACACTGATTGGTCACAGTAGGGGGAGTTAGTGTTACTGGTCTGTAATAAGCTGATAATGGTCACTGTACATTACTGTACACAGATTGGTCACAGTAGGGGTGACTTATTGTTACCGGCCTGTAATAAGCTGATAATGGTCACTGTACATTACTGTACACAGATTGGTCACAGTAGGGGTGACTTAGTGTTAGCGGCATGTAATAAGCTGATAATGGTCACTGTACATTACTGTACACAGATTGGTCACAGTAGGGGTGATTTAGTGTTTCCGGCCTGCAATAAGCTGATAATGGTCACTGTACATTACTGTATACAGATTGGTCACAGTAGGGGTGACTTAGTGTTACCGGCCTGTAATAAGCTGATAATGGTCACTGTACATTACTGTACACAGATTGGTCACAGTAGAGGGTGACTTAGTGTTACCGGCCTGTAATAAGCTGATAAAGGTCACTGTACATTACTGTACACAGATTGGTCACAGTAGGGGTGACTTAGTGTTACTGTTCTGTAATAAGCTGATAATGGTCACTGTACATTACTGTACACAGATTGGTCACAGTAGGGGTGACTTAGTGTTACTGTTCTGTAATAAGCTGATAATGGTCACTGTACATTACTGTACACAGATTGGTCACAGTAGGGGTGACTTAGTGTCACTGGCCTGTAATAAGCTGATAATGGTCACTGTACATTACTGTACACAGATTGGTCACAGTAGTGGTGACTTAGTGTTACCGGCCTGTAAAAGGCTGATCATGGTCACTGTACATTACTGTACACAGATTGGTCACAGTAAGGAGTGACTTAGTGTTACTGACCTGTAATAAGCTGATAATGGTCCCTGTACATTACTGTACACAGATTGGTCACAGTAGGGGTGACTTAGTGTTACCGGCCTGCAATAAGCTGATAATGGTCACTGTACATTACTGTACACAGATTGGTCACAGTAGGGGTGACTTAGTGTTACCGGCCTGTAATAAGCTGATAATGGTCGCTGTATATTACTGCACACTGATTGGTCACAGTAGGGGGAGTTAGTGTTACTGGTCTGTAATAAGCTGATAATGGTCACTGTACATTACTGTACACAGATTGGTCACAGTAGGGGTGACTTATTGTTACTGGCCTGTGATAAGCTGATAATGGTCACTGTACATTACTGTACACAGATTGGTCACAGTAGGGGTGACTTAGTGTTACCGGCATGTAATAAGCTGATAATGGTCACTGTACATTACTGTACACAGATTGGTCACAGTAGGGGTGATTTAGTGTTTCCGGCCTGCAATAAGCTGATAATGGTCACTGTACATTACTGTATACAGATTGGTCACAGTAGGGGTGACTTAGTGTTACCGGCCTGTAATAAGCTGATAATGGTCACTGTACATTACTGTACACAGATTGGTCACAGTAGTGGTGACTTAGTGTTACTTGCCTGTAATAAGCTGATAATGGTCACTGTACATTTCTGTACACAGATTGGTCGCAGTAGGGGTGACTTAGTGTTACTGGCCTGTATTAAGCTGATAATGGTTACTGTACATTAATGTACACAGATTGGTCACAGTAGGGGTGACTTAGTGTTATTAGCCTGTAATAAGCTGATAATGGTCACTGTATATTACTGTACACAGATTGGTCACAGTAGGGGTGACTTAGTGTTACTGGCCAGTAATAAGCTGATAATGGTCACTGTACATTACTGTACACAGATTTGTCACAGTAGGGGTGACTTAGTGTTACCGGCCTGTAATAAGCTGATAATGGTCACTGTACATTACTGTACACAGATTGGTCACAGTAGTGGTGACTTAGTGTTACTGGCCTGTAATAAGGTGATAATGGTCACTGTATATTACTGTACACAGATTGGTCACAGTAGGGGTGACTTAGTGTTACTGGCCTGTAATAAGGTGATAATGGTCACTGTACATTACTGTACACAGATGGGCCACAGTAGGGGTGACTTAGTGTTACCGGCCTGTAATAAGCTGATAATGGTCACTGTAGATTACTGTACACAGATTGGCCACAGTAGGGGTGACTTAGTGTTACCGGCCTGTAATAAGCTGATAATGGTCACTGTACATTACTGTACACAGATTGGTCACAGTAGGGGTGACAGTGTTACTGGCCTGTAATAAGCAGATAATTGTCACTGTACATTACTGTACACAGATTGGTCACAGTAGGGGTGACTTAGTGTTACTGGCCTGTAATAAGCTGATAATGGTCACTGTACATTACTGTACACAGATTGGTCACAGTAGGGGGTGACTTATGTATAGGAGTATATACTGTATATCCAGCTACAGAAGTATTAGAGGTTTGGGATCTCCATGACATAAATGGATAATTCCTCCACCTCGCAGCTCCTGTAATTTAGTGTTGTGTAACGTCACAATATCTTTATTTGCACAATTGGGGACAAGAGAGAGATAAAGGGACATTACCAGGGGCATATGAGTGACACGAGGATACAATGGTAATAAGAATGTGTAAGTGACACCACATTGCTCTACAAACATAACACAGATTTCTTGCTATAAGTACATAGAGGTCTGTTGTCACAGGAGTATCACATTGCTGCCATTGTCTCATCAAACGCTACAATTTACTGCTTTCCATGTATGGCCAATGCTTTATGTGTAGGGAGGGTCAATGATATGCAGATAACTCTGACTTGTATGCAAATGTAATGCAAATTGTATGCAGATAATCAGATTTGTCAGGAAATGCATTTGATTGGCTGAATTCTTAGCAGCAGTGAGTTATTGTCATGTGATTGGCCGCCTGTAATGAGCACAACCTTCTGCAGTTCTCTGTTAGGCTGATAACTAGTGATGGTCAGTGACATGTCAATATCTCAGAGATGGGGCAAATTGTATGCTAATTATATGCAAAGTTATGCAACTGCTGTATCTGGTCCATTTCTAATCTGCATAGACTTTGCATCAACTTGGAATTGTCAGCAGCTCACTGACCCTCCCTAATGATAATTGCTCCTCCCCTCAGAACTCTCTAACAGGAAGTGATGATGTTTCTCTATTTGCAGGGCGGAGTCCCGGCATCAGGAACCTCTCAGAGACTCGTCTCTCTGTATCCACAGACTGTACAACGGATGATGATATCACTGGACAAGAGTCTCCTGCAGATATCCTGGTTACCCGAAATATTCCCCCTGACCCCCCTCACTTGTCTAACCCTGAGGGGCCTCATACCCAGCACAGCTCTCCCCCTGCTGGAGGGTCTTATTCCTGTTCCACGTGTGGGAAATGTTTTCCATGGAAATCATATCTTGTCAGACATGAGAGATGTCACACTGGTGAAAAGCCCTATTCATGTGCTGAGTGTGGGAAATGTTTTCCATGGAAATCATATCTTGTCAGACATGAGAGATGTCACACTGGTGAAAAGCCCTATTCATGTGCCGAGTGTGGGAAACAATTTGTAGGGAAAAGAAGCCTTGTTGACCATGAGACATCTCACACTGGTGAGAAGCCCTATTCATGTGCCGAGTGTGGGAAAATTTTTGGACATGTAAAATCCCTTATCACACATAAGAGAGCACACACTAGTGAGAAACCCTATGCATGTGCTGAGTGTGGGAAATGTTTTGTGAGTAAATCGTATCTTGTCATACATGAGAGATCTCACACTGGTGAGAAGCCCTATTCATGTGCCAAGTGTGGGAAATGTTTTGTGAGTAAATCACATCTTGTCAAACATGAGAGATCTCACACAGGGGAGAAGCACTATTCCTGTGCTGAGTGTGGGAAATGTTTTGTTCAGAAATCAGACCTTGTCAGACATGAGAGATCTCACACTGGTGAGAAGCCCTATTCATGTGCTGAGTGTGGGAAATGTTTTGTGCGGAAATCAATCCTTGTCAGTCATGAGAGATCTCACACTGGTGAGAAGCCCTATTCATGTGCCAAGTGTGGGAAATGTTTTTTGAGTAAATCATATCTTGTCAGTCATGAGCGAACTCACACTGATGAAAAGCCCTATTCATGTGCCGAGTGTGGGAAACGATTTGGAGGGAAAAGATGCCTTGTTGACCATGAGAGATCTCACACTGGTGAGAAGCCCTATTCATGTGCCCAGTGTGGGAAATGTTTTGGACATGTAAAATCCCTTATCAAACACAAGAGAGCACACGTTGGTGAGAAACCCTATGCATGTGCTGAGTGTGGGAAATGTTTTGTATGGAAATCAAATCTTGTCGTACATGAGAGATCTCACACTGGTGAGAAACCCTATTCATGTGCTGAGTGTGGGAAATGTTTTGTACATAAATCAGACCTTGTCATACATGAGAGATCTCACACAGGGGAGAAGCCCTATTCATGTGCTGAGTGTGGGAAATGTTTTGGGTATAAAAAACTGCTTGTCACACATGAGAGAACTCACACTGGTGAAAAGCCCTATTCATGTGCAGAGTGTGGGAAATGTTTTGGGCAGAAAAGAAGCCTTATCATCCATGAGAGATCTCACACTGGTGAAAAGCCCTATTCATGTACAGAGTGTGGGAAATGTTTTGGGCAGAAAATAAGCCTCGTCATCCATGAGAGATCTCACACTGGTGAAAAGCCGTATTCATGTGCAGAGTGTGGGAAATGTTTTGTGCATGAAAGAAACCTTGTCATCCATGAGAGATCTCACACTGGTGAGAAACCCTATTCATGTGCAGAGTGTGGGAAATATTTTGGGCAGAAAATAAGCCTTGTCATCCATGAGAGAGCTCACACTGGTGAAAAGCCCTATTCATGTGCAGAGTGTGGGAAATGTTTTGGGCAGGAAAAAAGCCTTGTCATCCATGAGAGATCTCACACTGGTGAAAAGCCCTATTCATGTGCAGAGTGTGGGAAATGTTTTGGGCAGAAAATAAGCCTTGTCATCCATGAGAGATCTCACACTGGTGAAAAGCCCTATTCATGTGCTGAGTGTGGGAAATGTTTTGGACAGAAATCAGACCTTGTCAGACATGAGAGATCTCACACTGGTGAAAAGCCCTATTCATGTGCAGAGTGTGGGAAATGTTTTGGGCAGAAATCAGACCTTGTCATCCATGAGAGATCTCACACTGGTGAAAAGCCTTATTCATGTGCAGAGTGTGGGAAATGTTTTGGGCAGGAAAGAAGCCTTGTCATCCATGAGAGATCTCACACTGGTGAGAAGCCCTATTTATGTGCTGAGTGTGGGAAATGTTTTGGACGGAAATCAGACCTTGTCATACATGAGAGATCTCACACAGGTGAGAAGCCCTATTCATGTGCTGAGTGTGGGAAACGATTTGGAGGGAAAAAAAGCCTTGTTGTCCATGAGAGATCTCACTCTGGTGAGAAACCCTATGCATGTGCTGAGTGTGGGAAATGTTTTGGACAGAAAGGAAACCTTGTTGTTCATGAGAGATCTCACACTGGTGAGAAGCCGTATTCATGTGCTGAGTGTGGGAAATGTTTTGTACAGAAATCACACCTTGGTGTGCATGAGAGATCTCACACTGGTGAGAAACCCTATTCATGTGCTGAGTGTGGGAAATGTTTTATACGGAAATCACAGCTTGTCGCACATGAAGGATGTCACATTGGTGAGAAGCTCTATTCATGAGTGTGGGAAATGGTTTGGCCGTAGGGATCGTCACTGAGTGCAGTCTTTTTCTGAAACTCCAGATTGCAGTGTTACCTGACGTAGATCTACGGATGTTTGTATACGATGTGCCTCTGAGGAAGCGGCTGCTGCCTGGAAAACATGTGATAATTTACCTCATGGATAAAATCTAATTTCGAATTTACTAAGGTATTATAGATTTATTGAACGTTTTATCGATAAAACATTGGATAAATCTATAACATCATAGTGAATTCAAAATTAGATTTTACCCATGAGGTAAATTATCAAACGTTTGGTAAAGTGATAAAGCTTAGTGACATGAGGCCATTGTGTGCTTGTTGGGAGTTTACTTGGTGTTTAATAGAAAGCCAAAGGAACCTTTTTTAACTGTGTTCAGAGTGTGGAGAGTGCTAGAGTGTGTGCTCCTCCCCCCCCCCCCCCCCCTGTAAGCCCCAGACACCATCTCCTCACCTCTGTCATGTTCTTGGCGGGCAGCGATGGTTCTGGCTCCTCCCTCCCCCCCCCCCCTGTAAGCCCCAGACACCATCCCCTCACCTCTGTCATGTTCTTGGCGGGCAGCGATGGTTCTGGCTCCCCCCCCCCCCCCCCCCCCTGTAAGCCTCAGACACCATCCCCTCACCTCTGTCATGTTCTTGACGGGCAGCGATGGTTTTGCCTCCCCCCTCCCCGTAAGCCCCAGACACCATCCCCTCACCTCTGTCATGTTCTTGGCGAGTAGCGATGGTTCTGGCTCCTCCCCCCTGTAAGCCCCAGACACCATCCCCTCACCTCTGTCATGTTCTTGGCGAGTAGCGATGGTTCTGGCTCCTCACCCTTGTAAGCCCAAGACACCATCTCCTCACCTCTGTCATGTTCTTGGCGGGCAGCGATGGTTCTGGCTCCTCCCCCCCCCCCCCCCCCTGTAAGCCCCAGACACCATCTCCTCACCTCTGTCATGTTCTTGGCGGGCAGCGATGGTTCTGGCTCCCCCCAGGGCCATGTAAGCCCCAGACAAAATCTCCTCACCTCTGTCATGTTCTTGGCAGGCAGCGATAGTTCTGGCCCCTCCCCCCTGTAAGCCCCAGACACCATCCCCTCACCTCTGTCATGTTTTTGGTGAGCAGCGATGGTTCTGGCTCCTCCACCCTCCCCCCCCCCCCCCGGTAAGGCCCAGACACCATCTCCTCACCTCTGTCATGTTGTTGGCAGGCAGCGATGGTTCTGGCTCCCCCCAGGCCCCTGTAAGCCCCAGATACCATACTCTCACCTCTGTCATGATCTTTGCGGGCAGCGATGGTTCTGGCTCCTCCCCCCTTTAAGCCCCAGACACCATCCCCTCACCTCTGTCATGTTCTTGGCAAGCAGCAATAGTTCTGGCCCCTCCCCCCTGTAAGCCCCAGACACCATCCCCTCACCTCTGTCATGTTCTTGGTGGGCAGCAATGGTTCTGGCACCTCCCCTTCCCTTGTACGCCCCAGACACCATCCCCTCACCTCTGTTATGTTCTTGGCGGGCAGCTATGGTTCTGGCTTCCCCCCAGGGCCATGTAAGCCCCAGACAAAATCTCCTCACCTCTGTAAACTGTAGAGATCCAAGCGGCTGGGCACATCCAGTAAAACCAGACCTTTATTCAAAAATCCATTTAAAAGCAATACATGCAATACATGCAGACACAGCAATAATAGGGCCTGAGGAAGCACTCCTGAGTCGAGTGCGAAACAGCTGTAGACCTTCTTTACGTTGCTTGTTCCCTCTCTCCTGGCTGACTATTGCTGTGTCTGCATGTATTGCTTTTAAATGGATTTTTGAATAAAGGTCTGGTTTTACTGGATGTGCCCAGCCGCTTGGATCTCTACAGTTTGCTGATGTGCTGCTATTACACTGGGCTTTGAGCACTCCGGAGTGACCCAGTCTGGCAATCCTGTGCACCTCTTTTCTACCTTTTATATCTCCTCACCTCTGTCATGTTCTTGGCAGCCAGCGATAGTTCTGGCCCCTCCCCCCTGTAAGCCCCAGACACCATCCCCTCACCTCTGTCATGTTCTTGGTGAACAGCGATGGTCCTTGCTCCTCCACCTGTAAGGCCCAGACACCATCTCCTCACCTCTGTCATGTTCTTGGCAAGCAGCAATAGTTCTGGCCCCTCCCCCCCCCCACAAGCCCCAGACACCATCCCATCACCTCTGTCATGTTCTTGGCGGGCAGCAATGGTTCTGGCTCCTCCTCCCCCCCCCCCCGGTAAGACCTAGACATCATCACCTCACCTCTTGTCATGTTCTTGGCGAGTAGCATGGTTCTGGCTCCTCCCCCTGTAAGCCCCAGACACCATCTCTTCACCTCTGTCATGTTCTTGTGGAGCAGCGATGGTTCTGGCCCCTCCCCTCCCCACAAGCCCCAGACACCATCCCATCACCTCTGTCATGTTCTTGGTGGGCAGTGATGGTTCTGGCTCCTCCCCCCTGTAAGCCCCAGGCACCATCTCCTCACCTCTGTCATGTTCTTGTGGAGCAGCAATGGTTCTGGCCCCTCCCCCCCCCCACAAGCCCCAGACACCATCCCATCACCTCTGTCATGTTCTTGGCGGGCAGCAATGGTTCTGCCCCCCCCCCCCGTAAGCCCCAGACACCATCTCCTCACTGCTGCCATGTTCTTGGCGGGCAGCGATGGTTCTGGCTCCTCCCCCCTGTAAGCCCCAGACACCATCTCCTCACCTCTTGTCATGTTCTTGGCGAGTAGCATAGTTCTGGCTCCCCCCCCCCCTGTAAGCCCCAGACACCATCTCTTCACCTCTGTCACGGTCTTGGCGAGTAGCGATTTTTCTGGCTCCTCCCCCCTGTAAGCCCCAGACACCATCTCCTCACCGCTGTCATGTTCTTGGCGGGCAGCGATGGTTCTGGCTCCTCCCCCCCTGTAAGCCCCAAACACCATCACCTCACCTCTGTCATGTTCTTGGCGGGCAGCGATGGTTCTGGCTCCTCCCCCCATAAGCCCCTGACACCATCTCCTCAACTCTGTCATGTTGTTGATGGGCAGAGAAGGTTCTGTCTACCCCCCACCCCTGTAAGCCCCAGACACCATCCCATCACCTCTGTCATGTTCTTGGCCAGCAGCGATGGTTCTGTCTCCCCCCCCCCCCCCCGTAAGCCCCAGACACCATCACCTCACCTCTTGTCATGTTCTTTGCGAGTAGCATGGTTCTGGCTCCTCCCCCTGTAAGCCCCAGTCACCATCTCCTCACCTCTGTCATGTTCTTGGCGAGCAGCAATGGTTCTGGCTCCTCCCCCCTGTAAGCCCCAGACACCATCTCCTCACCTCTGTCATGTTCTTGGCGGGCAGCGATGGTTCTGGCTCCCCCCCCCCCTCCCCCGTAAGCCCCAGACACAATCTGCTCACCTCTGTCATGTTCTTGGGGAGCAGCGATGGTTCTGGCCCCTCCCCCCCCCACAAGCCCCAGACACCATCTCCTCACCTCTGTCACGGTCTTAGCGAGTAGCGATTGTTCTGGTTCCTCCCCCCTATAAGCCCAAGAGACACCATCTCCTCACCTCTGTCATGTTCTTGGCGAGTAGCGATGGTTTTGGCTCCTCACCCTTGTAAGCCCCAGACACCATCTCCTCCTCACCTCTGTCATGTTCTTGGCGAGTAGCGATGGTTTTGGCTCCTCACCCTTGTAAGCCCCAGACACCATCTCCTCATCTCTGTCATGTTGTTGGCGGGCAGCGATGGTTCTGGCTCCACCCCCCCCCCCCCCCCCCGGTAAGGCCCAGACACCATCTCCTCACCTCTGTCATGTTGTTGGCGGGCATCGATGGTTCTGGCTCCCCCCCAGCCCCCTGTAAGCCCCAGATACCATACTCTCACCTCTGTCATGTTCTTTGCGGGCAGCGATGGTTCTTGCTCCTCCCCCCTGTAAGCCCCAGACACCATCTCCTTACCTCTGTCATGTTCTTGGCGAGCAGCAATGGTTCTGGCTCCTCCCCCCTGTAAGCCCCAGGCACCATCTCCTCACCTCTGTTATGTTCTTGGCGACTAGCGATGGTTCTGGCTCCCCCCAGGCCCCTGTAAGCCCCAGACAAAATCTCCTCACCTCTGTCATGTTCTTGGCAGGCAGCGATAGTTCTGGCCCCTCCCCCCTGTAAGCCCCAGACACCATCTTCTCACCTCTGTCATGTTTTTGGTGAGCAGCGATGGTTCTGGCTCCTCCCCCCCCCCCCCCCCCCAAGTAAGGCCCAGACACCATCTCCTCACCTCTGTCATGTTGTTGGCGGGCAGCGATGGTTCTGGCTCCCCCCAGGCCCCTGTAAGCCCCAGATACCATACTCTCGCCTCTGTCATGTTCTTTGCGGGCAGCGATGGTTCTGGCTCCTCCCCCCTGTAAGCCCCAGACACCATCCCCTCACCTCTGTTATGTTCTTGGCGAGCAGCAATGGTTCTGGCACCTCCCCTTCCCTTGTACGCCCCAGACACCATCTCCTCACCTCTGTTATGTTCTTGGCGGGCAGCGATGGTTCTGGCTCCACCCCCCTGTAAGCCCCAGACACCATCTCCTCACCTCTGTCATGTTCTTGGTGAGCAGCGATGGTTCTGGCTCCTCCCCCTGTAAGGCCCAGACACCATCTCCTCACCTCTGTCATGTTCTTAGCGGGTAGCAATGGTTCTGGCCCCTCCCCCACAAGCCCCAGACACCATCCTATTACCTCTGTCATGTTCTTGGCGGGCAGCAATGGTTCTGGCTCCTCCCCCCCCCTAAGCCCCAGACACCATCACCTCACTTCTTGTCATGTTCTTGGTGAGTAGCGATGGTTCTGGCTCCTCCCCCTGTAAGCCACAGACACCATCTCTTCACCTCTTTCATGTTCTTGGTGGGCAGCGATGGTTCTGGCTCCTCCCCCCTGTAAGCCCCAGGCACCATCTCCTCACCTCTGTCATGTTCTTGGCCAGCAGCGATGGTTCTGGCTCCTCCTCCCCCCCCCCCCCCCCTGTAAGCCTCAGACACCATCACCTCACCTCTTGTCATGTTCTTGGCGAGTAGCATGGTTCTGGCTCCTCCCACTGTAAGCCCCAGACATCATCTCCTCACCTCTGTCATGGTCTTGGCGAGCAGCGATGGTTCTGGCTCCTCCCCCCCTGTAAACCCCAGACACCATCTCCTCATCTCTGTCCTGTTCTTGGTGGGCAGCGATGGTTCTGGCTCCTCCCCCCCCCTGTAAGCCCCAGACACCATCTCCTCACCTCTGTCATGTTCTTGGCAGGCAGTGATGGTTCTGGCTCCTCCCCCCTATAAGCCCCAGACACCATCTCCTCACCTCTGTCATGTTCTTGATGGGCAGCGAAGGTTCTGTCTCCCCCCCACCCCTGTAAGCCCCAGACACCATCCCATCACCTCTGTCATGTTCTTGATGGGCAGCGAAGGTTCTGTCTCCCCCCCACCCCTGTAAGCCCCAGACACCATCCCATCACCTCTGTCATGTTCTTGGTGGGCAGCGATGGTTCTGGCTCCTCCCCCCTGTAAGCCCCAGGCACCATCTCCTCACCTCTATCATGTTCTTGGCGAGTAGCGATGGTTCCGGCTCCTCCTTCCCCTGTAAGCCCCAGACACCATCTCCTCACCTCTGTCATGTTCTTGGCCAGCAGCGATGGTTTTGGCTCCTCCCCCCCCCCCCCCCCCCCGTAAGCCCCAGACACCATCACCTCACCTCTTGGCGAGTAGCATGGTTCTGGCTCCTCCCCCTGTAAGCCCCAGACACCATCTCTTCACCTGTCATGTTCTTGGCGGGCAGCGATGGTTCTGGCTCCTCCCCCCCTGTAAGCCCCAGACACCATCTCCTCACCGCTGTCATGTTCTTGGTGGGCAGCGATGGTTCTGGCTCCCCCCCCATGTAAGCCCCAGACACCATCACCTCACCTCTGTCTTGTTCTTGGTGGGCAGCGATGGTTCTTTCTCCCCCCCCCCCCCCCTGAAAGCCCCAGACACCATCTCCTCACCTCTTTTATGTTCTTGGTGGGCAGCAATGGTTCTGGCTCCTCCCCCCACTAAGCCCCAGACACCATCTCCTCACCTCTGTCATGTTCTTGGTGGGCAGCGATGGTTCTGGCTCCCCCCCCCCCCCCCCCGGCCACTGTAAGCCCCAGAAACCATCTCCTCACCTCTGTCATGTTCTTGGTGAGCAGCGATGGTTCTGACTGGCAGAATCCCCACAGCTCTGCTCTGACAAGCATAGTCAGGTGACAAGCTGCTATCCGATTGGCTGGCAGTATGGGTCACCTGACACTGCAGCAGGGATTGCAGCAACACGCTTCTGTGTGCTCAGGAGGGCAGCTGGTGCAATGGCTGATCTGATGGCAATGCAGAGCAAATGAACGGACGTCAGTAATGGGTACGAAAGCTGTGGCTTCCCTGGAAAGTACTCGCGGCACACAGTTTGAGAACCACTGGAGTAAACGGTTTTGTTAGATTCAATTACCTCCTTTTGTTCTCAGTATCTGTATCTTATCCATAGGTAGCTCTGTTATTTGCATGCTTAGATAAGCTTGATATGTAGCTATGAAAACATCTTCACACAATCCCGCTGGCACTGCACAGTTCATCAAAGCTAGGCAACGGCACCCAAACCAGTGAAGTATATTCACCACCTGTACCTTAATAATCATTGTAAACCGTGGTCTCAAATGGTAGTGGAATTTCACCTTCATAGACACTCCCGCTTCAGGTACTTTCGCCTCAGGCATGCAGTCGCAGCCCAATGTGGGGGTGTCACTGCTGACCTGGTCCCGGCACTGTGGAAAGCTTGGCTCCTATGTAAGGAGATGGAAAGCCTTATATCCAGGTTCTGCTCCAATCTCGCTAACTATGAATATGCCCATAGACTAGCTAAGACTGGGGCATTATGGGAGGGATGGGGAGAAGAGATTTATGGGGAGGAGTGGACTGACTTTTAGGACACACGTAGGAAGATGGTAATTTGCTTTCAAGATAAGTTGGTTCAACTGTGGTGGTCTTATCAGATATACTTTACTCCTGTTAAAATATCCAAATTCTGGGGGGTTTGAGTGATGTTTGTCGGAGGTTGGTCATAGCTCGGGTAGCTTTAAGCATGTGACTTGGGATTGGCCGCTCATCCAAGCATTCTGGGACAAAATATTGACCTTCATGAAAGATAAACTGAGTCTTCCTGTAGTGTCCTCTTATAAGTCTTGTCTGTTGGGATTGATAGAGGAATGGTCCTTGAATAAGAATAAAAAACTGTGATGAAACGCGGAAAAGCCGCTGTCTCTCAAGGCGAGGCGGCTGTTTCCGCGTCCAGCATGGCGTCACAATGCGGAAAAAACGCCGCATACCGCTTAGGCAGAGCGGAATCCGCATCGGAGGCGGCTCCCGCACTCAGTTCACTGGATACATTGCAAGACAGTACTGGTGTGGCTGGGACTGATAGTCCACCAAGATTCAGACTTACACGCGCGCGAGCACAGAGGCAGAGTTTAAATAGCAGTTAGAAGGGTGTCGGCTGACCAGCTGGGTCAGCTGACAAATTCCACTGCTCTCATTGGACCAGCAATTAGGGAGGTCCTGGAAAGGTCCTAGAGTATATATACTGCTGGTTGTTCACTTGCTCTTTGTCTGGCGTGCGATCACATATGTGGAAGCACCCAGATCCGTAGTCAGATCCGCAAGTGTGCCGGGACCAGCTGGAGCTGTAATCCTACACTTAGCTAGATTTTGTTGATAGCTTAAAGTACTAGTTTGATTGTGATTATTTGTTATGACTTTTGCCTGCCTTGACTACCCTTCTGAACTCTGATCTTGTACCTTGATATTTCTGATACCCTGTTGCCGAACCCAGGCTCGTTTCTAGACTCCGCCTCAGCCTCCTGATTCTGTACCTCGATATTTCTGATACCCCGTTACTGAACCCTGCCTGTACTTAGACTCCGCCTTTGCCTCCTGATCTTGTACTTTATCTGTCCGTGTGTGTACGACCTGGCTTGTCCGACCTCGAGAACCGACCTTACCGTTAGAGGCGGTTCCTCGCTCTGTTAGCGACCTTTCCTCCTGAGGGTCACTTCCAGACATCCTTCCTATTGTCAGTCTGACTCCTCCCGTCTTGGAGAGCTCAGGTCTGCGGAAGGAATCTGTGCAGTACTCCTTGCTGCACTGAGGCCTAGTCCTCAAAGTGTTACTGTTACACCAAACACTACACTCTACTCAGGTGAACAGAGGTTAGCTAGTATATCGGATTATCGGTGAGACTGCAGATCACTTATAATCTGGTATATATCTGTATTCCCAGTGATACTGCAGATCACCGGTAATCAGATCCTCTCTGTGCTTCACCGATCGTTACAGAACGCCAGACCAAATACAAAATGGACGCAAACACTGATTGTCTGGGTGTACTTGCCACTTCGGTGGACAACATCAATCAAGTACTGGGCGCCCACATAACTCTTATTGATGCCCTATCAGGGTCTGTACAAACCCTCCAGACATCAGTGGATCATGTGCGATCCTCTCCTAGCTCTGACATACGTATGCCTGTACCTGAAAGCTTTTCCGGCCACAGATCTGACTTCCGGAATTTTAGGAGTAGAGTATTGTCCTATTTTGAGTTGAGACCCCAATCTTCGGGTACTGAGACCCAGAGGGTCACATTTATAAAGACTTTGTTGTCTGGCGACTCCCAGTCTTGGGCATATAGCCTGCCCGCCGGAGACAAAGCTCTTACCTCTGTAGAGGAATTCTTTAAAGCTATGGCAGTAATTTACGACGATTCGGACCTTGCTTCGACTTCTGAGCGGAAGCTCAAGCTTTTGCGTCAAGGCGAAGGTCCGGTCGAAGATTACGCGGCCGAGTTTAGGAGGTGGTCAGTTACGGCCAGGTGGGACACTTATGCCCTATTAGATCGTTTCTTGTCAGGGCTGTCCGATGAGGTCTCTGATTTGATGTTAAGCCAGCCCGAGCCCAGAACAGTCGATGAGGCCATCTCAGCGGCCATCCGAATCGACCGCAGGCTGCGCTACCAAAAACAGACCAGGGGTAGTTCCCGTGTCATAGGGGTATCTTACACTACGGTCCCAGTGACTCCACCTCCTACTATTTCACCTTCTCCCGTCTTGCCTCCATCTGAGCCGATACAGATTGCTCGGTCAAAATTGACCCAGGTAGAGCGAAGACGGAGAATGACCGAACAGCTGTGTCTGTACTGTGCTGAAGGGGGGCATATAGTACAGAACTGCCCTAACAAGCCGGGAAGATGCTACCGTTTAGGAGTGGTAGGGGGTAGCACCCTAGGTGCCCGGCTCATACCCTTAAACGAAAAACGTTTGCTCCTTCCATGTATGATTACATGGGGGGACAAATCTGAAGCCACAGAAGCCTTTGTTGATTCTGGCTCCGCGGCTAACTTTATGAGTTCAGAGTTCGCAGAAAAGTTGGGCATTCCGCTCACCCCAGTAAAACCACCTATCCAGGTTACTGCTGTGGACGACTCCCCGCTGCAAAGGGACCGTCCGCTGTCTCAGACACCAGAGGTGGAAGTCACTATTGGGGTTCTGCATAACGAAAGTCTAAGTTTCTTTGTATTACACATGACCACCTCCACAATTGTTTTAGGAATGCCCTGGCTGCAGCTCCATTCGCCACAGATTAATTGGGCTACAGGACAATTAACTAGTTGGTCAGACTTCTGTTCCCAACAGTGTCTAGGGAAGGTGACTTTAGGTCAGACCAAGTTGCATGTGGAGGGGGTTCCCGAGCAATACTCCGAGTTCTCGGATGTATTCTGTCCCAAGGCTGCTGACAAGTTACCTCCTCATCGCCCTTTCGATTGCCCCATCGATCTCCGTGCCGGTTGTATGCCCCCTAGGGGTCACCTGTATAATTTGTCTGGACCAGAGAAAATAGCGATGCAGGAGTACATTCGTGAAAATTTAGCCAAAGGGTTCATTCGCCCCTCCCGGTCGCCTGCAGGGGCCGGATTCTTTTTTGTTAAGAAAAAAGACGGAGGGCTGCGACCATGCATCGACTACCGTGGCCTGAATAAAATCACGGTGAAGAATCGTTATCCGTTACCATTGATAGACGATTTATTTACGCAAGTCACCAACGCTAAGATCTTTTCAAAATTAGATCTGAGGGGTGCATACAACCTGGTCCGCATTAGAAAGGGTGATGAATGGAAGACGGCCTTCAACACTCCCGACGGGCATTACGAGTACTTAGTGATGCCCTTCGGGTTGTGCAATGCGCCAGCCGTCTTTCAAAAATTAATCAACGAGGTATTCAGGGAGGTGTTGGGTAGGTTTGTACTAGTATACCTTGACGATATACTAATCTATTCCAACAACCTCCCCGAGCACAGGGTCCACGTTAAATTCGTGTTAGACAAATTAAGGCAAAATATGCTGTATGCCAAGGTGGAGAAATGTATTTTCGAGGTGACCACTGTCACATTTTTAGGGTATGTGATCTCCACCTCAGGCCTGTCAATGGATCCTGCCAAGGTCACAGCTGTCCTGGAATGGCCACAGCCAGTGGGGTTGAAGCCCCTGCAAAGATTTTTAGGTTTTGCGAATTACTATAGGAGGTTCATAAAGGGATACTCCACGATGATTGCCCCTCTTACCAGTCTCACAAAAAAGGGGGCAGATACCAACCACTGGTCTCCTGAGGCTGTGGCAGCTTTTTCTCACTTGAAAAAATTGTTTTGCTCTGCACCCATATTGAGACACGTAGACACCTCTTACCCATTCATTGTGGAGGTTGATGCCTCAGAAGTTGGAGTAGGGGCTGTGCTGTCTCAACGCTCTGGGCTGCAGGGAAGGTTGCACCCGTGTGCCTATTTCTCTCGGAGGTTTTCACCGGCAGAGAAAAACTACGACATAGGCAACCGGGAACTTCTGGCCATTAAATTGGCATTTGAAGAATGGCGCCACTGGTTAGAAGGGGCAGAACACACGATCACGGTGTATACTGATCACAAGAATCTGGAATACATCGAGGGGGCTAAGAGACTAAGTCCCCGACAGGCCCGTTGGTCGTTATTTTTTACGAGGTTCAGATTTATTATCACATACACTCCAGGCAGCAAAAACATCAAGGCAGATGCCCTGTCCAGATGTTTCGAATTAGAGACAGCACAGCCCCCCGCTCCTGAGTCCATCATCCCGCAGAGGCTGGTGTTAGCAGCCACAGAGACCTGGGAGGATTGGACAAAGGTTTTGGGTCCCTTTCAGCAGGATGTCCCTGAGGGAAAACCGGAGGGGGTCTTGTTTATCCCACTGTTTTTTCGTCTACAGGTCTTACAAATGTTTCACGCCCATAAGAGTGCTGGTCACCCTGGTGCTGCCAGAACGCAGGATCTGATTGCCAGGTGTGCTTGGTGGCCTTCTATGGCATCAGACTGCAAGGAATATGTCAGGGAATGTGCGGTATGTGCCCAAAGTAAACCCTCCCGGCAGGCACCTGTCGGTACCTTACAGCCTTTACCCGCCCCGAGTGAACCATGGACGCACTTGTCCATGGATTTTGTGGGTGAGCTCCCCAGGTCTGAAGGCATGTCGGTCATTTGGGTGGTAGTCGACCGCTTCAGCAAAATGGCCCATTTCGTGCCTTTGAAAGGACTCCCCTCGGCCCAAGAATTGGCTGACCTATTCATCGTCCACATTTTCCGGCTGCACGGCATTCCGGAGAACATTGTGTCCGATCGGGGAGTCCAATTTATCTCTAAATTCTGGAGGGCATTTTGCCACCAAATGGGCATGAAGCTGTCTTTCTCGTCAGGCTACCACCCACAGACGAATGGGCAGACTGAACGAATTAATCAGTCTTTAGAACAGTTTTTAAGATGTTACGTTGCGGAGGCACAGAATGACTGGGTGAAGTTTCTGGCTTTTGCAGAATTTGCGCAGAATAATTTAAAGAGTTCTTCTTCTGGTTTTTCCCCGTTCCAGATTGTGACAGGGAGGTCGCCCAAGTTCTCCCCTTTGCCAGTTGCCTCTTCTCCGTTCCCAGCACTGGAGGATTGGCAGAGGTCACTCAGGGACAATTGGGGAATTGTTAGAGATAATTTGCAGAAAGCGTTCCAAAGTCAAAAGGGTCAAGCGGACAAGAGACGTTCCATGGAATGGAAGTTTCAGCCAGGGGATTTAGTCTGGGTGTCCACACGTCACTTGACCCTGAAGCAGCCTTCTGCCAAACTGGGCCCCAGGTTTGTGGGTCCGTTTTCTGTGACCAAAAAGATCAACAACGTCACTTATACCGTTGATCTCCCCGCCAGCATGCGTGGGGTGAGATCATTTCACGTATCCCTGCTCAAACCTGCAGTCCATGTGGGCCCTACTCCTCCTCCTCCTGTCCTGGTGGATAGTCATCCTGAGTTCGAAATAGAGAAAATTTTGGACTCTCGCATTGTCCAGAACTCGGTACAGTATCTGGTACACTGGAAGGGATATGGCATTGAGGAGAGACAGTGGGTACCGGGGACTCGCATGCATGCGGATGAGTTGAGGAAAGAGTTTCATGCCTTACACCCCGAGAAGCCTGGTAGGAGTTGTCCGGAGTCCACTCCTCGAGGGGGGGGTACTGTGATGAAACGCGGAAAAGCCGCTGTCTCTCAAGGCGAGGCGGCTGTTTCCGCGTCCAGCATGGCGTCACAATGCGGAAAAAACGCTGCATGCCGCTTAGGCAGAGCGGAATCCGCATCGGAGGCGGCTCCCGCACTCAGTTCACTGGATACATTGCAAGACAGTACTGGTGTGGCTGGGACTGATAGTCCACCAAGATTCAGACTTACACGCGCGCGAGCACAGAGGCAGAGTTTAAATAGCAGTTAGAAGGGTGTCGGCTGACCAGCTGGGTCAGCTGACAAATTCCACTGCTCTCATTGGACCAGCAATTAGGGAGGTCCTGGAAAGGTCCTAGAGTATATATACTGCTGGTTGTTCACTTGCTCTTTGTCTGGCGTGCGATCACATATGTGGAAGCACCCAGATCCGTAGTCAGATCCGCAAGTGTGCCGGGACCAGCTGGAGCTGTAATCCTACACTTAGCTAGATTTTGTTGATAGCTTAAAGTACTAGTTTGATTGTGATTATTTGTTATGACTTTTGCCTGCCTTGACTACCCTTCTGAACTCTGATCTTGTACCTTGATATTTCTGATACCCTGTTGCCGAACCCCGGCTCGTTTCTAGACTCCGCCTCAGCCTCCTGATTCTGTACCTCGATATTTCTGATACCCCGTTACTGAACCCTGCCTGTACTTAGACTCCGCCTTTGCCTCCTGATCTTGTACTTTATCTGTCCGTGTGTGTACGACCTGGCTTGTCCGACCTCGAGAACCGACCTTACCGTTAGAGGCGGTTCCTCGCTCTGTTAGCGACCTTTCCTCCTGAGGGTCACTTCCAGACATCCTTCCTACTGTCAGTCTGACTCCTCCCGTCTTGGAGAGCTCAGGTCTGCAGAAGGAATCTGTGCAGTACTCCTTGCTGCACTGAGGCCTAGTCCTCAAAGTGTTACTGTTACACCAAACACTACACTCTACTCAGGTGAACAGAGGTTAGCTAGTATATCGGATTATCGGTGAGACTGCAGATCACTTATAATCTGGTATATATCTGTATTCCCAGTGATACTGCAGATCACCGGTAATCAGATCCTCTCTGTGCTTCACCGATCGTTACAAAAACATTTAGTTAGACTGTTGTTCTTTTATGCCAAATAGTCCTTCACTCTAGAGTGGAAAAAACACCTGAACCCAGTTTTTTTTTTATGGATGCATCTAATTCAGTGTTGCCAACTCATCCCTTTAATTACTGACACATCTAAGTTATACAGGTTCTGGGGCTATTTGCACATAATCAGTGCCTTAACTGCATCTACCTAGCCACAAAACCTGTATAATTCATATGTGTCAGTAATTAAAGGGATGAGTTGGCAACACTGATCTAATTAACCACTTCGGCAGCTCTTAGTACCGGAGCATTTTTTTTTTGCCTTTGGGAGTGTAACATTTTCACACTTTATAATTCTTCTCTACTTTTTACGAAATAGACAATCTTGGTATTGTTTTTTTTTCTGAATGGATAGGGCTTCATTCTAATGTTAAACATGTAAACCCACACATTGCATCAAAACAAGAAATCTATAAAAAACAAGACAAAATTTTGAAAAAAAAAACACGTTTTTTCACTTAGACGCTTCAAAAAATATTTTAAAAGGGGAGTTAAAATGTATTTTTTGGGGTTATGCCCGGAATTGGAACTTATGATGCAATTGTAATGATCAGTAGCGTATTTGATGATCAGGATGTGCTCTATCAGACAGTTAGTCAGTACTTTATTCAGAGTGTGATCACACGTGATTGGTGCACAGTCGTATCAGGAGTACTCCTTAAGTGATAGCCCTTAGTGGCTGGGGCTATCACCCAGACAGAGAGTGGTCGTACAGGCAGGGTCGGTCAGGTCGCAGTACAAAATCTTGAGACAAAACGTAGTGACTAGTAAGCCGGGGTCGGCAAAAATCAGAAGGGCGAAAGTACAGAATCAGAAGACAAAGACAGAGTCGAGGTCGGGCCGAGGTCGGCAACACACGGACAGGCAGAGTACAGAATCGAGAGGCAAAAGGATCGTCAGAAGTTCAGGCAAAGTTCATACACAATGAGGCATACAATGAATAATGATATTAATATTACTGTTACGAAATATCAATAATAATAATACTAGCTATGTGTGAATCCCCGGGGTCCTGCCGGATCAAACACACTGGGAACTAACTAAGGTCTGAATACAACAGGTAATCCCCGCGGCTCTGCCCAACTCGCCCTGGCCAATCAGAAGCGAGTGTCAGACCAGAGTTGTCAGCTTACCGGCTGGTCAGCTGACTCGCCTCCTCAATGCATAAAGGTCCTGTCTCCGGGTACGCGCATGCGCTCTTCTGTCCTGATGTACCCTGGAGAGACCTGACCTGCTGGGGAGAGATGCCGGGGAGGTGGCGGCGGAATCCACCGTGACGTCAGACGCGGGAGCGGCGGTCGCGCCGCTCTCCGCTGCAGAGGTAACTATGACATTACTGAGATAATGTCATATGACCGGAGATAGTTCTACTATCGTTTGCTATCTATTACAAGCCAGCACACTGTCTATCATCATAAGCTGTGCTTAGCTTCCAACTGTATCTGTTATTGATATTTGTGTGGGTTACACACTGCATACAGGCTACAGTCAGTTGCTGGCCCTTGTAGTTCTACTATACTCTTCTAACTATTGCAAGAAAGCCAGCACACTGTCTATCATAAGCAGTGCTTAGCTTGCAACTGTATTTGTGATTGAAAGTATTTTATAGGATATCTCTGTGTGTGTGTTAAAGGAACACTTAAGTCAAACAAAAAAAAATGAGTTTTACTCACCTGGGGCTTCCAATAGCTAGCTGCAGCTGTCCGGTGCCTTCGCCATCTCCCTCCGATCCTCCTGGCCCCGCCGGCAGCCACTTCCTGTTTCGGTGACAGGAGCTGACAGGCTGGAGACGCGAGTGATTCTTCGCCTTCCTGGCCACAATAGCGCCATCTATGCTGCTATAGCATATATTATATACCATATAGCAGCATAGAGGGTGCTAATGTGTCTGGGAACGCGAAGAATCATTCGCGTCCCCAGCTTGTCAGCTCCTGTCACCGAAACAGGAAGTGGCTGCTGGCGGGGCCAGGAGGATCGGAGGGAGACAGCAAGGGCACAGGACAGCTGCAGGGGGCTATTGGAAGCCCTAGGTGAGTAAAACTCATTTTTTTTGTTTGACTTAAGTGTCCCTTTAAAGTACACAGGCCAGTGATACACACACACACACACACACACACACACACACAGCTGCTGTGTATTTGACACTGATTTGTCAGAATTCTAGCGGTTTTATTTATGCAGGAAAAGATGTCATATGTGTGTTTTAAGTTTTAATGTTCTATGCAAAATTTCATTGTAAACTGAAAAGTTAGAGTACTTTATATTGCTCTATGACATTTCAATATATTCCAGGCTGTAAAGCTTATAAGATTATTTTAACTTTCAAACTGGTGATGATTTGAGACAGTAAAACATTCTTGTGGGATTGTTTTGGTTCTAGACAATTTTGTTTACATGTTCCTTGGCTTGAAGGCCAAGGCCAGCAAGAAAAGATAAACATTTCCCAGCTAGAGAAGTCAAAATATGAAAGATATAAAATATAAAACAAAGAAGTTGTTTTCCCAATTAGTTAAAGATGACAATGATGCCACCTGGTGGTTTCATATTCTTATGAAATCAACATTATTAATAGATTGTTATTTGTTATAAAAGGCTGACCTCTGCCGGTTGAAGTTATTATATTTATATAGACAATGATTCTATATTATTAAGATTTAATGTGCAATTATTTCTTATATGATTAATTGTTTTAAGAAGAATTATATAATAAGCTTTATATTTAAATAAGTATATTAGAAGCCCTGTATGTTTCAATAAGCCTTAAATTGCTGAAGGCTCTTACAGGTCCTGTACAGTGTTTTAGGGTCAACCTGACCTGGGAAAGTACAGACCTAATTAGCAGAGAACATTTTATCAGTAATGCGTCATGAATGACATTGTTTAATGTTTTTGGAAGTCCATGTCTGGGTCAAACAAGTCATATCAGCAGACAAGATGGCTGGTGACGTCCATTTTTAATTAACCGCGTCAGAAATGACCTGATTAGAATTTATAAACATTGCAAACCTACGTAAATTCCCACAAGATAAGGTAATTAAGAATTTATAAACAATAATATTGTGATTTAGGTATTCAAAACATAGATAGCGTTTGACGCACTAAAGCTTTAGCCAATCAGAGTCTGGGATTCATGGAAAGTCCAGATTAGGCAGCCATATTGCCTCCAACCCCTATAAAAGTAGGAGCTGAAAGCTCGTAGTTTGCAGAAGCCCAACAATCTCCTGAGAAGACACATGAGGCAGAAGCTACCTTCCCACACGCGATTCTCTCTGAAGAGATGACAGAGAAGGGGTAATATGCTTAATATTCTGGTGATTTACTTTATTAATTTTTCAGCATTACGTTTTGTTAAGATGTTAGCAAGAAGTTTTTTTAGAAGCTATTTTTTTATGCTATTTCTTTAAGAAGATTACTACAAGTTTTACACAGCTACTAGATACACAGCTATTGATACAGATGAGACTATTTTTGATCTTATTCTACAGAACACAACTGTTATATTACTTTTTGAATGTACTTAGAAGATTGATGATCGCTTGGCTATAAAGCCTTGATAAGATGGAATACTGTTATAAGGAAACACTACTTGGAACTGTTCATATTTTGTATATATGCTGTATGATAAGCAAATACAATTTTTTATATAAAATCATATACTGAGTGCTCTGATTCATTTCAAGGTATACCGTCAATCTATAATTACTGTTATAGAGGGTTCAGACCCCACTATGCCGGATTAATATGATAGCAACGCTCTAAGGGCTGGTCCTTTACTGAGTTAGCAATCATGAAAAAGGCAAGAACCGCTCAGGTTTTTGACAGATTGTGTGCCTCTTTGTGATTACACACACTGTTTACCACTATTGAATATTGTTAGTAGTACTGCATACCCCCAATATGGGAAAAATAACAGGCAAAGGCAGGCCACCCCGCAGGTATTTTCAAGGTCATGCTGGGGTGATTTCGTGCGGCCCTCGACCAAAGTACAGTGTTCAGAAGGCACCTACCCACCTCAACCCCCAAAATTCTGAGGACGTGGTTGACTGGCTTAACCTCCTTAGCGGTAACCCCGTGTGTGACACGGGGTAAGCCGCCGGAGGGTGCCGCTCAGGCCCTACTGGGCCGATTTTCATAATTTTTTTTTTGCTGGACGCAGCTAGCACTTTGCTAGCTGCGCCAGCACCCCGATCGCCGCCGCCGCGCGGCCGGTCGCCGCTATCCGGTGCGGCGCGCGCCCCCCCCCCCCCCCCCCCAGACCCCTGCGCTGCCTGGCCAATCAGTGCCAGGCAGCGCCAAGGGGTGGATCGGGTCTCCCAATGACGTCCCGACGTCGCTGACGTCGGTGACGTCATCCCGCCCCGTCGCCATGGCGACGGGGGAAGCCCTCCAGGAAATCCCGTTCTTTGAACGGGATTTCCTGATCGCCTATCGCCGGAGGCGATCGGCGGGGCTGGGGGGATGCCGCTGAGCAGCGGCTATCATGTAGCGAGCCCTGGGCTCGCTACATGATTTAAAAAAAAAAAAATCAAAAAAAAACTGCTGCGCTGCCCCCTGGCGGTATTTTTCATACCGCCAAGGGGGTTAAACAGCGCACCCCATCTTCTACAGCTTCCGCTCAGAACCTCCGTGACGCACCGTCCTCCTCCTGCTCAGCTTCTGGTTTCACACAAAAACTTAACACTACTACCACTAGCAACCCAGCTGCTCCACTTGATGTGTCAGAGGAGTTATTCACACATGATGCATTTAGTGATACACTTGGGGTCATCCAGCCAACACGCCCTTCAAGGTCTGCTGCTGCCACCACCCAAACGCCGACATTCCAAGGCTCAACCGGTGTGGCATTATTTTGTTTGTGTGCCTCTGATACCAGAAATGCCATCTGCAACCTCTGCCAAAAGAAACTGAGTTGTGGGAAGCCCAACACCCAACTAGGGACAACTGCTTTGCGAAGGCACCTGATCGCAACACACAAACACCAGTGGTATGCACACATTAAGAAAAGCAGCACACAAATATAAAACAATATTCATAGCAAGATTATTTGGGGGGCGATGGGCAAAAAATGATGCCCGCTGTCGCCAACACTTAAAGAAAGATAAGCTTGTCACACAGCTGAATGGAAGGCTCATAGTGAAGGAACCGCCCGGACAGGAAAGCCAGCTTGTGGTGGGCATATTTGCAGGGTGCTGCCACTGGGATGGTCCCAGGAATTATTTATTACCTTTCATTTTTGTTTTACTTAGTATTTCTAAATTGTTATAAATAACACAAACATGCAGGGGCGTAGCAGTAAGGGTTGCAGAGGTTGCGAACGCATCAGGGCCCTTGGGCCAGAGGGGCCTCCGTAGGGCCCTCCCTCATCTTCAGTATTATCTCTCTATTGGTCCTGTGCTCATACATAATCACTTCTATAGATACTTTGAACACTGGTAATCATTAACAAACTGTTCCCCATCCCCTTCTTGTACCTCTGACACTGTAGTTGCCATTGGCAGGGATTGCTATGTATAGAGTGCTTGGGGGTAATCAGTAACAAGCTGTTCCCCATCCCCTTCTTGCACCTCTGACACTGTAGTTGCCATTGGCAGGGATTGCTATGTATAGAGTGCTTGGGGGGTAATCAGTAACAAGCTGTTCCCCATCCCCTTCTTGCACCTCTGACACTGTAGTTGCCATTGGTAGGGATTGCTATGTATAGAGTGCTTGGGGGTAATCAGTAACAAGCTGTTCCCCATCCCCTTCTTGCACCTCTGACACTGTAGTTGCCATTGGCAGGGATTGCTATGTATAGAGTGCTTGGGGGTAATCAGTAACAAGCTGTTCCCCATCCCCTTCTTGCACCTCTGACACTGTAGTTGCCATTGGTAGGTTTTGGTACGTTGTATTAATTGTTATGTATAGAGTGCTTGGGGGGCCCCATTGTAAAACTTGCATCGGGGCCCCCAGCTCCTTAGCTACGCCACTGCAAACGTGGAACAATTTGACAGTCAACCTTTGTAGATGGTCAGGGTTGAGGTTTGCAGTGTTCATTACACACATGTAGTGAGTGGGAATGCCACATCCTTGCCTGACCTGGTGGGAGAGCAGAAAAATGATCATTGAAACTAGAATTATTCTTTAAAGGGAACCAGAGATGAACGATTCACACAAAATAAACATATCCGTTGATAACTTGTAAAGAATAAATGCTCTACCTGATAATTTCGCCACTCTGGTGTGCCTTTTTGAGTGTTTTTTATCCATTATTGCTCCAGAAAATATCCAATATGGCCGTCGGCTCATATTCCTTCTGCTTCCAGGTTATAAACTGTTCTGGATGTGCTGTCTAGGCTATATGAGACTATAGACAAGCAGGGCTGCTGCAGCCTTTCATCTGTCTGCTTTCAACTATTATTCTGGTATGCTATGTGGCTGCCTGTAGGAAGTGTCTCTCATAGAAATGAAACTGCATACAGTAGATAATGACTGGTTGCACAATGCGCACAGATAAACTTGTCTGTTTCAGAGCTTCTTTCTGGGCAGCAGCAGCCCCTCCAATGTCAACAGCTTTGAGTAGGGGGCCAGGAGGGGGCAGGCTTGGTCTTGAAAAGACTACACAGAAGAGTGACTCAGCTATAATGATTCCAGGTCAAACCTAGACTGAATAGTCCGTGGATTCTTATCACAGTTGATAACAGATAGATTAGACTGAGAAGAATAAAACTAAAAGCAGGGTAGGTGTTTACTGTCATGTTCCCACTGATAAATGTAATAAAATACATGAGGGTGCTTCGTCTCTGGTTCTCTTTAAATAGCTTTTTTTTTTTTTTTTTTTTTTTATAAATACATTTGTATTTCTTACTTTGTTATAATAAATAACAAATCTATGCATAACCATAAATAACTTTCAAAATATTTTTTTTCAGTACCCTCCCTTTCACTAAAACTTATCAAAACCGATACTACACTTGATCTCAGCCAAAAAGCCGAGAAGCGTTCCATTGCTTGCGAGTCTCCACTGCGTGGCTCTGCATTGGAGTTGGGTGACTCCACCCCCACCACGAACGGCAAGCAGGACTGCTGCTGCCAGTCTGACACCTGCTCGCTTTCTTTACTTTTTTGAAAATTATCAGTTAGAATTATTTTATTACCTTGAAATTTTGTATTAATATTTTTTTTTACTTTGTTATAAATAACAAATCTATCCACAAATAACTTTCAAAATCATTTTTTTTTCAATATCCTACCTTTCCCTGAAACTGATCAAAACAGATACTACAACTTGAGAAGACACAGGTGTTTGTATACAGCACAAGTTCTTTATGGCACCGTACAGGTCCGCTCTCATCGGCAGGTATTAGCTCTGGAATTACCACACTTATCAAAGTAACATATCAAGGGAAAAAACTGTGTAGAATTTGATAAATAACTCTTCAATTTTCAATCTAGCAAATTAAAAAAAAAAACATATTTTTCAATTTTCATCTTCCTGGCCTGCACTCTCACCGACGTGCGCACGAGCACAGCTATCACTACACAAACATTGCAGCCCAGAGGACTGACATGTTATGTCCTGGGAGTGTCAACTAATGACAACCGTTTGCGGCGGTGCGTTAAACCATGAGTTTGGTCTGTCAGTGTGAAGCAGTACACACTTACACTACCTGCTGATCCATGTCTACACACGCAAGATGTTTTCAAGCACTTTATGCCTCCAATTTATGAATGCAATGTGATTTCTGCCCTTTAGGGATTATAATCCTACTCTGTGTCAAATCTGTAATTTTCCCCGGGACTTTCGGTGTGTATGCCACTCTGCATGTCCCCCTCCAGGTGTTAGACCCCTTGAAACATCTTTTCCATCACTTTTTTGGCCAGAAACAGTGTTTTTGTAGTTTTTTTAAAGTTCTCCTGCCCATTGAAGTCTATTGCGGTTCGCCTGTCCACGGACTTTAGCGGAAGTTCGTGTACGCGGTCCGCGAACCCAAAATCTGAGGTTCGAAGCATCTCTAATCACCAGGCGATTACTTGGAAACAAAGGCCAGGGGCTCAGGATCAATAGTTTCCTTAAAAAAAAAAAAAACTTGCTTAACCACTTCTCCCCCATGACAAGTATCTACACCCCTGAAAAATTCCATAATGCCGCCAGGCGTTCATAGTCCCTCCCCCGTGTCTTCCCCCCGCGCTCATTACTGCTGCTGAGTGTTAGATGGGAGATCAATGAATAGGTTCACAGTTCCCATTCATTAATCTAAGTCCCCGTGTGAATGACCACTGCCATCCATGAGACAGCGCCGTCATTCACAAAAGCCAACACTTGCGTGTCCACGCATTACTTCCTCGTAGTGATATAGTTATTTACGTAGTGATACTATGCATAGGGAAGTTATGCGCAAGGACATCTTGTGGTCAAATAGTAAAATTACATCAAAAACCTTTTTTTTTTAAAATACATAAATAGTTACCTTAGGGAATGAACTCTTTAATATGTTTGTCAAGAGGGTATATTACTGTTACTGTATAAATTGTGGGCTTGTAATTAGGGATGGACTTAAAAGTGAAAAAAATGCACCTTTATTTCCAAATAAAATATTGGCGCCGTACATTGTACTGGGGAATTTTAAACATTGCAATAACTGGGAGAAATAAAATGTGTGGGTTTTAATTACGGTAACATATTATTTTAAAACTATAAATAATTTTTAAATTTTTTTCTTTTTCCTTTTAAAACACATTTAGAATAAAATAATTCTTAGCAAAAAGTACCCCCCAAAGAAAGCCTAATTGGTGGTGAAAAAAAGAAGATATAGATTGTTTCGTTGTGATAAGTAGTAATAATGCTATAGGCAAATTCATTGAAGGAGCGCTGACAGGTGAAAATTGCTCTGGTTTGTAAAGGACAACTGAAGTGAATGGTATATAGAAGCTGCCATATTTATTTCCATTTAAACAATACCGGTTGCCTGGCAGCCCTGCTGATCTGTTTGCCTGCAGTGGGGTCTGAGTAGCACCAGAAACAAGCATGCAGCTAATCTTGTTAGATCTGACAATAATGTCAGAAACACCTGATCTGCTGCATGCTTGTTCAGGGGCTATGGATAAAAGTATTAGTGGCAGAGGATCTGCAGGACAGCCAGGCAACTGGTATTGTTTAAAAAGAAATAAATATGGCAGCCATCGTATACGTCTCACTACAGTTCTCCTTTAAGGGGAAAAACCCTTGGAGGTGAAGTAATTAATAGGAAAGTGTATTTGATGCTGTACCTTGCAGCTTGGTTATGATACATTTGCCACACATCGTTTGCTAGTAACATAGATGTACTTATCCCATGGCCATCATATATATTCTAGTGAGCTGCAGCAACTCCAAAGTGCTCATTTTTAGCAATACCATTGCGAACACAACTATATAGCCTTCTTCTTGAAGACATAAATAAGGCTATCATGCTGGTGCGTGACGAGACAATGAACAGATAAATATAATTACAGTTCAAAGAGTAGTCTTAGACCGGTCAGAACTTGTGCACAAGTTTTTAGTGATATCGAGGTACAAAGTCGTTAAGCTAAATCGTAGTCAATTCGAGCAGGGTCATACACGTGTATCAGATGTCAGTCGTGTTACAAGGATCAGACAGTAACAGAGTCAGGGGCAGGCCGAGTTGGTAACGTAATCAGATGGCAGCGGTACAGAAGGACTAGACAGAGGCGAGGTCAGGAGGTAGCAAAAGTCGGTACACAGATGAACAATACAATAGATGTTACTTCAATAATACCACAAGGATATTACGAATAAATTACAAGATATAATATCAAATAACACTGCCTGACTGGAGTATATATATATATATATATATATATATATATATATATATATATATATATATATTGTGCTGCGCACAATATATTAATATAGCTCCCACATATAGCTAACTAGACCAAGAACCAGCGAACTGATTAGTATTAGTGAGCTACTGAAGCTCCTGGCCTTATATACACCATGACAATTCTCCAAAACCACTCCCCAGGTGATGTCATCCTATGACATCACGTCAGATCCGCCTCCTCATCCTGTAAAGGCTGCTCTGACTCACGCGCGTGCGTCTGGCTGAAGTGGCCCTGATTCACCACCCAGGAGACGCCGGGGATGCCGCCCGATGCGGAAGATCTCTCCAAAGACTCCAGCGTAGAAGTCCCGCCGCTCGCCCCAGACCCGCCGTGGGAACTGCCGCTGGAAGGTAAGGATATTACAAAGGCTTTCCTCCTGGAGGTATAAATACTGTTTTCATCCTGTTTGGGTTGGAGTTACATTGTTGTGAAACAGGACTGCTTCAGTTACAGCACCCAATACTGTGTTACATGAATTAACATATTACAAACATAATCATTACACACGCCAGGCCTACAAAATGTTGTCTTGCTAGAATAGAGGTAGAAACATTGGTGCAATCAGGGCCATTTCTAGCATTTTTCACAGCACGCAATAAATTCTGTCCCACCAAGAAAAAAAAAAAATCAGATGCTATAAAACATCCCATATGATATAAACCGTGTGTCATATAATACATGCTGCCACCACGCTCCTCAAATACTAACAGCATGAAGTATGTCACCTCCTCTACAAGTTCCAACTAGGGTTGCTCATCAGGAGCTCATGATTACTGCTAACCCAGAATCACAGGCTGATTTAAGCAATCACAGGGTTGAAATCGGCATCTGTGGTCTGCTGCAATCATGGATGCTAGTTTCGAATGCACCCGTGATTGCATTCCAATACAGCCTGTGATTCTGGGTTCCGGCCACAATCACGAGCCGGAATTTGTGACTGGGGAAATTACGTGGCTGGGCCAATCAGAGAGCCCCCAGCCGAGGACCTTGCAACCAATCAGTGGAGGGGAACCTCTGCCCTCCACTCCTCTATATAAACCGGCGGCCATTTCAGAATCTCCGCCCTTGCTTGTGACTTCTGTGGTACTGAGAGCATCTTCAGTGCTATTATTCCGTCTGAGCAAGTGCTTTACTGTTCTAAACTTTTAGCCATATTTCCAACACATTTATTCTATTCCTGTATAGTTAGCAAGTGATTTGATTGTGTTAGTTTATACAGTCAGTGTAGTGTACTATTATGTATACTGTGCATAGCTTCGGATAAGCGTTCAGTTAGATTAGTTAGCTAGCTTAGCTGTGCTTGTAGTGCAGGCCAGGACTGTAGGTAGTGGTTGGGGATTAGGTGATCTGTACTGTTGTAGTTTATTTCAGTGTTAGTCTAGTGTACCAGCAGCAGGCCAGCATTACTGGGTCTCTTTGCATTGTGATTCTGCTGCCTGTAGTGTGTGTGTACTGCGCTCTTTGTGCTTTTTGTTGTTTGTCAGTGTAAAAAATAAAAATCACATTACATTAATTACACATTACAGTAAAAACACCACACATTTCCCCCTTTTCATTCAATAAAGGTAATTTGAAGTGAGTGTAGAATGTCTGCCAGAAGCAGAGGCAGCAGGAAAGTAGTGCCATTGCCGCCGCCGGGTCTGTGGCTGGTCCGCCAACAGCCAGTGGTCACTCAGCTGTGGGGGAGGGAGCTGAGTGCACAAAGCACAGGTGCTGCTGTTCTCACCCATTTTTGGCACTCGGGATCGACGTGTGGCCATTCAGGATAGGCAGGAAGAGGCAGTCGTGGAGCTGAAGGCGGAGCAGCAGGCCACCACCAGTTCCACACTGACCACCAGCACTCCTCGCAGCAGCAGATGACCCCCGCTTGAGATCACATCTACCCTAGCAGCCAGCCAGCCCTCACTGGATAAAATATCGATGTTCAGTCCAGCGTCCGTGAGCGCCTTTAGGGCCGTTGAGGGTTTTGAAGTAAAGGAGGTACCTGATCCAGGGGGCGAAAGAGGTGGTTGTGGGGTCAAAGGAGCTGTTTGGGGAGGAGGAAAATTTTGGGAGACGTGAAGGGTGGGTCAGCACAGCATGGTGGCCAGGGGCAGGGCCAGCAGTGGGCGAGGAAGACAGGAGCCACATCCTGCTGCTTCAGCCACCAGGCAACCCCCAACCAGAGGGAAACGTGCACCCCCTTCAAGCTTTAGGGGGGTGTTCACATCCCCAATATGGATTTTTTCACTGTGTCCACCCTGGATGAGAGTTTTGGCAGTTTGCAATTCCTGCAAAGCCCCTCTCATCAGAGGATGGGATCCATCCAAGATGGGTACTTCAGGCCTCCATACCCACTTGAGGAGCCGAAATTGAGGCCAGTGAGGGCAGCCAGTCCTCAGTGGCCTCCTCTGCTCCCTCCTCAGCTTTCCATGCAGGAAAGTGGCAGACTCTGCTCAGTGAGAGCTTTCCGGATGTGACCAAGCCTCTGCCTCCCCGTCACAGGTGCGTCTGGATGCTGAACGGGTTGCTTGCCCGGGCCATGTGCTCCCAGCTCCTGCCATACTCCCTTGTGCAGGAGGGGAGTGACATGCATGCGATCCTGCAGTATGGGATCCCGGAGTGGAGTATCCACAACCGCCACTACTTCTCTCGCACGGCTCCAGTTTGTGGTGGCAAACGTGACCTGTGCACTTGATCACTAGGTGGGTGAGCGGGTCCATGTCACCATGGACTCTTGAAGCAGCCGGTTTGGGACAGACCACTACCTGTCTTTCACTGCGCACTGGGTCAGCTTGGTGGAAGGGGGTGAGGCCTCAGCAGCAGCATCAAGTGGCACAACAGCAGCCCAGTTGGTGATGCCACCCTGCGGGTTCAGGGGAGATGCAGCAGGCTCCTCTGATCCCGTTCCCTCCACTGGCACACCCTGCAAGTGTGCCCGCGTCAGCAGCAGCATAAAGCCACTGCCAAGCGCTGCTAGACATACATGGTCAGCATGGGGAAGCAGAAGCTGATGTCCATCAATGTTCTCTCCACCCTCTGGGAATGGGAGCAGAGGCGGCTGACCCCCAGAGGCCTCAGAATCAGTTTGGTGGTGTCTGACAATGGTGCAAACCTGCTGACCGCCCTCCACAGCGGAGAGTTGACCCACGTCCCCTGTTTGGCCCACATCTTGAACCTGGTGGTGCACCTACCTAGGAGGATGGAGGATCTTCTGTAAGTGGCATGGAAAACTGTTTGCCATTTCTGCTGCTCTGTCACTGCCTCAGTGATCCTGGCTGACCTGAAGCAGCGCGAGGCCACAGCACCATCTTGTCATTGATGTCCCAACTCGCTGGAACTCCATGTTGGAGTGGCTGTCCCAGCACAGGAGGGCTGTCACCCACTACATCGTTTACAAGAACATCTCTGGCACCACAAACCTCAGATCATTCCGTCTTCGGATTGAGGGCAGATGAGGCAGGTGTGCCTGGTGTTGGCTCCCTTCCTCCAGGGAACCAACATGGTGAGCCGGGAGCGAACATCCCTCTGCGAGGGGGTGCCCATGGTTTGCCTGCTGGACAGGGCCCTGTTTGGTCTGCTGGAAGCAGCTGGATCAGCAGACAGCTGCACAGTCCCCCTCTCAGGAGGAGGAGGAGGAGTACATGCAGGTGGTGGAGGAGGAGTTGGAGGTCCCTAACCTTGCTGCAGAGGGGGAACCGCAGAGTGCTGCTACAGTGGTGGGCGGTAGGAGAAGGCCGGATGATACTCAGATTCAGCAGGCAGATGAGGACAGGTCTCAGGGTGGATGACAAAGATGTGGCTAACGTGGCGTACATCTTCCCCATAGCAGCGCACATGCTGCATTATCTGCACAGGCATGGTGATACAGACATCTGGATCACCATGATCCTCGACCCACAGCTGAAAGTGAAGCTGGGGAGTTCATGCAGCGATCATCAGACAATGAAAGTCGAACAAGGGAATTGCAGGAGGCCCTTGTTCAGAGACTAGAGGAAGCTATCCCCAACAATGTCCCTGTCCAGCCAACCCAGCAGCAGGCGCCAAGGAGATCTTCTGGGTATCACCAGGCAACTCTACACGGTGGAGCTGCCCAGAGAGGAGTTGCCAGCAGCAGCATCCTCCTCTAGTCACCAATGGTGGTTGACTACATGGGGTCGATTAGTGGCTTGGATACTGTGAGCCCTGAGGACTCCATGGAGTACTTGGTCAAGAGGCTGGACATCTGGAGCGAGCATGCCCAGTACACCCTGGAAGTCCTGTGGTGCCCCCCCTACCTGCGTTCTGTCAGAGAGATGCTTCAATGCTGCCAGTGGCATGGTCACAGAGAAGCTCTCTCGTCTGTCCACCTAGTTGGTGAACAGACTGATGTTCATGAAAATGACAAAATGTCATGAATAACTGGTGCACTGGCCCTTTAAACAGCAAAAGATCACCTCAGGAAACCATTCCTGGGGGAAGGCAGGTTGAAAAACTTCAAATGTGCACACAGATTATGAACAACCCCACTCAACGATCTATTTGCAAAAATACTTTTTATTACTAGAAAAAAAACGTGACCCCCTATCCCACTATAGGACATGAACCCCCTAAAAACAAGATGTGGGCATATTACCTAGGAGTACTCCTGGAAACACGCATGCCAACATTCTCATCACATCCACACTCAGATTATGGTCGGCCGACCTATATACTGCTTGTGTGTGACAAACTGCTGTCAAAGCACCATTTTGCTAAAATCATTGTCACCTCAGGACTAACACAGTCTTAAGGTTTCCAATCGGATTGCAGTGACCAAAAAACAATAGTCCTTGTATTGCTGGTGCAATAAGCACTTTCTTGCGGTTTGTGGGTGGACAGCGTGATCTATATAATCATAGCATTCTGCAGCACAGATTCAACCAGTCTCTTATGCTTCTGCAAACTTTACTGCTCAAAATATCGATTTCCAAATCTTACCAGATGTTTGTATCATTCACCGCGGTGTCCCACGGGTTTAACAGGCTCACCGCCGCCCGGCTCACCACGTGAGTGTTAGCCATGCGTCATGTCTCTGCTCCAGGCCGTTCCTCCAGCTCATCATCTCCAAGCCCCACCCACATACGTTACGCCCACTGTCACGCGGGCTTCCTCAGTGCGATGGTGGCTTGCTGGGATGGGTCTCCCTCCCTTTCAATCTCAGAACCAAGCCTCGTTCTGGGTTCTTTCCACCTTGCTGTGTTTCAGCCTTCTTTGTTTTAGCTCTATCAGAGCCGCGCTGCATATACTTTGTATTTGGGCTTCATTATCTCAAGTTGCTTGCATCTATATCAGTCTTTGTTCCTATTTGTTCCCTCATTCTTTTCAATTTATGTTATTTGACTAAATTCTTAATCTCAACATATATATAAGAGCAGTCCACAGTTTCCAAATGCTTTTCACAGGGGAAGTGTACAGGGAAATCCATTTATTCCAAATAATGATTTTAATTAATTTTGCCCGTTATTTCTTCCACGGTATAAGCTCATAGTAGTCAGGTTTTACTGTAACTTTGCCTCAATTTTGCACTCAATACATTTCAATCTCATGCACCACCATACACACAAGGCCCCATTCACACTAGAGCGTTTTGCCGGCGATTTCAGCAAAACGCGCAAGCGCTAGCACTTTTCAAAGCACTAGTGCTATAATACACTATGCGCCCTTTCTTACTTAGGCAATGTGAGAAAACGCGGAAAAGCCGCCACGTGTGCTGAAAGCAAGGCGGCTGATTCCGCGTGTAACGCGGCGGTTTGCACGCGTAGGCACGCGTCTGGTAGTGTGGCAGAACGCGGAAAAGCCGCCGCATGTTCTAACTGCAGAGCGGCTGTTCCCGCGTCTAAAGTGGCTGGGTCTGTTAGTCTTCATAGATGGATGGAGAGCTACGCGCGCGGGCCAGGAGTCAGAACCTTTATACCAGCAGGGGAAGTGTCAGCTGATCAGGACGATCAGCTGATTCCTGCTGGACACATGATTGGCTGAGTGGCTCGGGCGGGGCAGCTGAGTCCTGCAACTATATATTCCGCTTGCTTGTCAGTTGCTGGTTGTCTGCCATTGCAAACACTTACGTGGAAGCATACAGACCTTAGTCAGATCCTACAGTGTGTTTGAACCAGGAGGACCTGGGAATTCACACTGAGCCAGATTACTTTTGTTTATCACTGTGTTATTCTCTAGCATAGTTCCAGGGTGTTGAGATCACGGCCTCACACCCCAGACTAGGAATACTGTATATCATCTGTGTTATTCTCTAGCATAGTTCCAGGGTGTTGAGATCACGGCCCTCACACCCCAGACTAGGAATACTGTATATCATCTGTGTTATTCTCTAGCATAGTTCCAGGGTGTTGAGATCACGGCCCTCACACCCCAGACTAGGGAACTGTATTATCATTTGTGTTATA
The DNA here is from genome assembly GCF_040937935.1 of Hyperolius riggenbachi. Taxonomy (NCBI): domain Eukaryota; kingdom Metazoa; phylum Chordata; class Amphibia; order Anura; family Hyperoliidae; genus Hyperolius; species Hyperolius riggenbachi. The sequence goes on from NC_090655.1 coordinate 280,477,284, forward strand.
TTCCAGACTAGTTCCAGGGTGCTGAGAACTCGGACCTTGCACCCAAGACTAGGGAACTGTATTATCATTTGTGTTATATTCCAGACTAGTTCCAGGGTGCTGAGAACACGGACCTCACACCCAAGATTAGGGAACTGTGTTATCATTTGTGTTATACTCCAGACCTGCTTGTGACGCCCATCTTCCAGGGGTCACTATCTACCAGGTCTTCTTGCTATCCAGCTTGGGACTCCGCCCCTTGGACGTCTCAGGCTGCCGCAAGATCTCTGCACTTCCCAAAGGAGGTATTTCTCATACTGCCAAGGACCTCCTGCTCCTCGGGTGGTCCTCTCTCAAAGTATTACTGTTACACCAAACACTCACATATTCAAAGGTGTCCAGAGGTTAGCAATATATCTGATTCTTGGTGATACTGCAGATCACCAATAATCAGATTCTCTCTGCGTGCTGACACCAATCGTTACAGGCAATTTGCGTTATTCACCGGCGATTAACGCAAATCACCAAACGCCTAGCCTGCACCATTTTCAGGCGGTTTCTCGGTGATCGCGTTTCAGTGCTATAGAAGCGCTAAACGCAATCGCGGAAAAATTGCTGTGGTGTCCAGTGATTTTTCCGCCTATAATCGCTTTTAAGTGTGAATGGGCCCTAATGCCCAGATCTTTATTATCCACTATAAAAGCATAAGATATGTGTGTGTGTGTGTGTGTGTGTGTGTGTGTGTGTGTGTGTGTGTGTGTACAGTGTGTGTGTACAGTGTGTGTGTGTGTGTGTGTGTGTGTACAGTGTGTGTACAGTGTGTGTACAGTGTGTGTGTGTGTGTACAGTGTGTGTGTGTGTGTGTATGTGTGTGTGTGTACAGTGTGTGTACAGTGTGTGTGTGTGTGTGTGTGTACAGTGTGTGTACAGTGTGTGTGTGTGTGTGTACAGTGTGTGTACAGTGTGTGTGTGTGTGTGTGTGTGTACAGTGTGTGTACAGTGTGTGTGTGTGTGTGTGTACAGTGTGTGTGTGTGTACTGTGTGTGTGTGTGTGTGTGTGTATAGTGTGTGTGTACAGTGTGTGTACAGTGTGTGTGTGTGTACAGTGTGTGTGTATGTGTGTGTGTGTGTGTGTGTGTACAGTGTGTGTACAGTGTGTGTGTGTGTGTGTACAGTGTGTGTGTGTGTGTGTGTGTGTGTACAGTGTGTGTGTACAGTGTGTGTACAGTGTGTGTGTGTGTGTGTGTGTGTACAGTGTGTGTATAACTAACTTCCACCAGTGAAAAATAACATTGGTGGCCTAGCTATAAACAGACCAGGATCATTCACAATTCCCCTCGGACACCATATGCTTTCTCCAACCATTAATGGTCTTTCAAAAAATGAATCAAATTCAACTCAGTATTTAAACCATTCGGCATCGGTGTCCCCAAATTATAAATCCATCTATTCTCAATTTGATGCAGGAGTTTTTCGTGATCACCCCCCTTGTTACTTTTTTAGGGCCTAATGATCCCCTTAAAGGGGAACTGAAGTAAGAGGTATACGGAGGCTGCCATATTGATTTCCTTTTAATCAATACCAGTTGCCTGGCAGCCCTGCTGGTCTATTTCTCTGCAGTAGTATCTGAATAACACCAGAAACAAGCATACAGCTAGTCTTGTCAGATCTGACTTTAAAGTCAGAAACACCTGATCTGCTGCATGCTTGTTCAGGGGCTATGGCTAATAGTATTAGAGGCAGAGGATCAGCAGGGCTGCCAGGCAACTGGTATTGCTTAAAAGGAAATAAACATGACAGCCTCCATATAACTCTCTCTTCAGTTGTCCTTTAAATCTTAAACACTCTGGGTCACTATTGTGAAAAAGGACAAAGTGTGTTCCAACTTCCCAGTGGGCTTTTTTCGTTTCAAGGGTATTTATTGAAGTAAACGAATATACAGCATATAAAATAATCATAAAGAGGCCCCACGCAGGGGGATGCTTCTGAAAACTCAAACAAATATTCAAGAAAAATATAGAAATGTTGTTTCCATATAAAATGCCAGGTAGTTAGAGTAAATATATATCACCACATTTTAGTTTTTATGTATAGGGTCTAGAAAGGAAATAGAAATAGAAAAAAGAAGAGGAGATAGTGGGAAGATATAGGGAGAAAGAGGAAGCTGTAATACAAGGAAGGACCATGGGTGGGAGCACCACTTCCTGCCAATGAAACCTACCAGGGGAGAGAAATAGAGGGGGAAAGAATAAGAGAGGAGAAATTAGGGGGGAAAGGGATGACAAGACAGTCAGCAGTTTGAATTACCAGATTACACTCGTCCAGAACATTGTGGCCCCATCACGAAAGCATTAGGTTACAGCCCATAATACTTAAACCATGCCAGTATTTTAGATAAATAGTGTACATCAACGCCTAGAGGTAGTTAAAAGGTATAGAGTGTATATGACAGACCTTCGTGTTGTTGCCACTCTATCCAAGGTGACCAGGTATCATTGAAGGGCTCCAGCCTATCCATTATATGTTCATATAGCATGGTCTCATTCAGATTTTTGAACACCATCTCATGGGACAAAGTAGAGGATCTCCAGTTAGCTGCTAAATGTCTTCTAGCTAAAACCATTGTGTGTTGAATAAGGTTTTTTTTTTCATCTGCTGTGTTGATATTTGTTATGTGTTCTCCTATTCGTTCCTTTAGGACTCTTTTGGTTTTGCCTATGGATTTTAGACCAGAGTTCCCCAACCCTGTCCTGAAAGCCAACCCCCAACCCTGTCCAGAAAACCACAAACCTGCACAGGTAAGGTAATTAGTGTCTCAGCAGAGCTGAGTAACTACCTCTGTGGATTTCCACAAAACATGCACTGTTGGTTGGCCTTGAGGACAGGGTTGGGGAACACTGTTTTAGACCACAGGGACAATAATCATGTATATAACGCCCTCTGAATTGCAATTCACAAAACTTCTGATTTCAAATTGTCTATTGCCCTTGGCTTTTTCAAACTTCTTTGACTTCTCTACCAGTCTACAGTATCTGCATGACCCACATGGGTACATGCCTGTAGGGAAAGGGCCCAAGAAGCCCCTACCTGCATTTTTATCCTGTGTCTTTGAATACACTTCTGCTCTCACTAGTGAGTCTCTCAGATTCGGTGCTCTTCCTGGTGTCATTAATGGATATGGACCAACTATATCCAATAATTCTGGGTCCAATCTCAGAACATGCCAATGACGTTCAAGCACCTCCCTGAGTTGGGACCAGTGAGAACCGTACGTCGTGATGAGTCTCACTTTTCCGTTAACTTTTTTCTTTTTGACTTGCAAACACGTTTCACGTTCTAAACCCGATACTCGCTCCATCACCTCTAGCGATGTGTGGCTAGGTCCCCCATCCCGCTACCCCTCCAGCTAGTTTTGGAAAACTTGTTACAATGTACAGCAGGGAGCCAGGAGCTTACCTTCTACTTCAGTTCACGATCCGTTTTTTTTAATGAATCGATTCAAATGAATTGATTCATTGAAAAGAGCCAAACTTTACATCACTATGTGTCACTTTCTGCAATGCCACCCTCTATACTTCAGAGGGCGGCATTGCAGGCAGTGGCTCCTAGTGATGGGAAGTTTGGCTCTTTTCAATGAATCGATTCATTCGAATCGATTCATTAAAAAGAACCGGATCGTGAACCGAAGGAGTAGTTAAGTAGGTAAGCTCCCGGCTCCCTGCTACAAGGGGGATGACTCTGCTCCCCGCTGACTGCTGCCATCCCCGTCCTGCCTGCTATCACCCTCCAGCATGGCGGCCTCCTCTCCTACCCCTAGGCTGTGACACAGATTTTCCTGTGTATAGGGAAATCCGTTTTCCTAATGCCTGCCATTACCTCTCCGTGTATCCGGGTCCAGATCCGTTGAGTCAGGAATACTTGATAGGAGGGAGTTGGGGGCTGAGAAGTACACTTGTGTGTTATTGGCGGATGAGTGGTATTGAGAACCAAATTAATTTGTTAGGTTGTTGAGACTGTGGATGCAAAAGAGGAGGGGTCCAAGGACAGAGCCCAGGGATATCCCCACAGACAGCAGGTGTACAGAGGAGATAAGGGTCTGAATGAAGGGGGCCATACACTAGCCAACCAACCAACCAATCCACCATCCAATTCAATCATTATAATAGAATTAGATGAAAATTGGTGCTGCCAAGTGCATGTCCGACCGACAAAGCGACCAAGTTCGGGACAGAAATTGGCCGCACAGTCGATCGCGCATGTTGGAAAATGTCAGGCCGAAGTTGGTTGGTCAGGTGCGTGGCGGTACGGCGTTCGAGTTACGAACGAGCGACGAGACGATGAAATCCCCGCTGCTGCCGCCGCCGCAATGTATACATGTATGTACTGTGTGCATTTATACATTACCTGTCCGTTGTCAGCCTCCACGTGGTTTCCGTCCACCTCGCCAGGTTCCGCATACACGACGGCGGCACTATGTCTGACGTCAGACGCTATGCGCCGCCGGCGTATATGCGGCTTACCCGGCGAGATGGACGGACACCGTGCGGAAGCTGCTACAGGACAGGTAATGTATAAATGCACACACTACATACATTTATACATTTTGGGGACAGGGGCGAGGGGGACGCGGCAGCTCAGCCGATTCCCTGATGATTTCATGCTGAAATCGGATAGGAATCGGCCTGTAGTGTATGGGCAGATTTGACTAGACAAATTTATCTCTAATCAGATTCGATTAGAGATAAATTTGTCTCTTGGTCCAATCTGCCCATATTCGTTCTAATGTATGGCCACCTTAAGAGATAGTGAAAGACCTACCAGAGAGATAGGTAGATATCTGCGGTCACACATCTCTCAGTCTACCCCACTATGCTCTGATATGACTCAGAATTGTATTATTCAGCCTTTACGAGGAATATGAATTGGCAATTGTTTAATGGACACAGACAATATGATACGAGGACAGACAGAATAGATACAGTAGAATCCCATTATGGTAAACCTCTGACTATAGTGATCTCTGTCCTCAGCTCTCAACCATGCAGCCGCACCAATATACAATGTATGACCTATTCTGATCAAGGACAGGATAAGTGGAGGAATGAGGAAGCCATGAGACTGATCTACAGGTTCTATATGGACAGGAATATATGAGGACAGAGATGTAAGTCTGCACAGGGATCATCAGATGTGTGAGATGATCGGCTATCCCCCGCTGACGGTTAATTGAGGGGCAACTCCTGGTGATTTTCAGCTCTGGCCCCGCATATTCCAGTCCCTGTAGCCGCACCATTTCCTTATTATTAGTTCGTCATTGAAAAGCCTGTGTACAGTTTTGCAGCATTATCAATTTAGCTGCAGTACCTATATCTGACCACAAGATGGCGGGCTCGCCTCTGCCAGAAACCATAGAGGAGCCGGGCGGAAGTCAGGAAGAGCCACAGACCGGAAGTGGGGCTCCTTGCAGCACGGTAAGGGAAAGAGGAGGCTGGAGTGGGGGGTGATGGGAGAGATTTACCTTTATCCCTCATCCATTATTACCATGTGATCAGTGTGAGCATGTAGCAGCCAGCAGAGACAGTACTGGGGGAGGAGGGGGGATGGGCATTCCTGCTAACTGTCACTATCTGCTTAGGTTTGTCCAGGTGATCCTACAGACCCCAGGAGCACATAGTGGAGGAGGGGAGGGCAGGCATTGGGATGAAGCAGGAGCACATAGTGCAGGAGGGGAGGATTGATATTGGGGTGAGTAAGGAGTCTTTTCACACTATGTGGATATATTATGCCACTTTCTTCTGTCATAGCGATTTAGGGCACAGACCTCACTGGAGAGGTGAGGAGGATTCTGGGAGAGTCACATGACCTTACCTTCAGTCTCTCCATACAGAGTCTCCCTTCTGTGAAGTCTGGTGACCATCACGGTGCCCCCACCTCCCCCCTGATATCTGAGAGACACGAGAAGCCCACAACATCCTCACTGATCTGCTGTCGGGGTGAGTTGAGCATTGCCAGGAATTATGGGGCAGTATCCAGTGACAGCTAGTGATTTGTATGGTGGTGACTGTATCATTCTGTGTGTCAGGTTCCTATAAGGAGGCTCATTGTCTCATCTATTTCTCCATGGAGGAGGGGCAGTATATAGAAGGACAGCAGGACCTCTACAAGGACGCCATGATGGAGAATCAGCCGACCCTCACATCACCGGGTAAGAGGGGACTTTCATTACACCTACAGGAGAGAGCAGTACTTGGGGTACACCTAGATACAGCCCCCCCCCCCCCCCCACATCATCTGATAAACACATAGAGACAATGTATTCAGTCAGTGTGTGTGTTTCCTACAGATGTATCCAGTAACAGAAACCCACCAGAGAGATGTACAGGTCCTCTTTATTCCCGGGATTGTCCATCTAGATCCCCATCATCTGATAAACACATAGAGACAATGTATTCAGTCAGTGTGTATGTTTCCTACAGATGTATCCAGTAACAGAAACCCACCAGAGAGATGTACAGGTCCTCTTTATTCCCAGGATTGCCCACCTAGATCCCCATCATCTGATAAGCACATAGAGACAATGTATTCAGTCTGTGTGTGTGTTTCCTACAGATGTATCCAGTAACAGAAACCCACCACAGAGATGTACAGGTCCTCTTTATTCCCAGGATTGTCCACAAGGAAATGCTACCATCCCCCACCATTATCAGGTAGGTGGGACTGAAGGTCTCCAGAGACTCCAGACTGTGTGAGTTTCCTGTGTAACTTTTAAATATTATTCCTTACTTTGAACATTATTTGCTGTCATTTTGCGCATTTAGGATGAAGATCTGATTGATGTAAAAGTTGAAATTAAAGAGGAAGAAGAAGAGACGTATGTGAGGAGTGATCAGCAGTCTATGGAGGAGGGTGACATGATGAGGACAAGTAAAGAGGAGGAAGAAGAGACGTATGTGAGGAGTGATCAGCAGTCTATGGAGGAGGGTGACATGATGAGGACAAGTAAAGAGGAAGAAGAAGAGATGTATGTGAGGAGTGATCAGCAGTCTATGGAGAAGGGTGACATGATGGGAACATATAAAGAGGAAGAAGAAGAGACGTATGTGAGGAGTGATCAGCAGTCTATGGAGGAGGGAGACATGATGGGGACAAGTAAAGAGGAAGAAGAAGAGACATATGTGAGGAGTGATCAGCAGTCTATGGAGGAGGGTGACATGATGGGGACAAGTAAAGAGGAAGAAGAAGAGACGTATGTGAGGAGTGATCAGCAGTCTATGGAGGAGGGTGACATGATGAGGACAAGTAAAGAGGAAGAAGAAGAGACGTATGTGAGGAGTGATCAGCAGTCTATGGAGGAGGGTGACATGATGAGGACAAGTAAAGAGGAAGAAGAAGAGACATATGTGAAGAGTGATCAGCAGTCTATGGAGGAGGGAGACGTGATGAGGACAAGTAAAGAGGAAGAAGAAGAGACGTATGTGAGGAGTGATCAGCAGTCTATGGAGGAGGGTGACATGATGAGGACAAGTAAAGAGGAAGAAGAAGAGACATATGTGAAGAGTGATCAGCAGTCTATGGAGAAGGGTTACATGATGAGGACATGTAAAGAGGAAGAAGAAGAGATGTATGTGAGGAGTGATCAGCAGTCTATGGATAAGGGTGACATGATGAGGACAAGTAAAGAGGAGGACAATGTTACAGAGGGCAGAACAGGTGAGTAATCAGCAGTAATATAGAATAAATGTGTATGTATATTGCTGGTGTGGCTGGCACTGCTCACAGACTAGGTTGATTCAGGGTTGTGCGATGTACTCATTAGATCTTAACCACTTTACCACCAGCGGTGCGGATATCTGCGTCCCTTTTTCCACCCTGTCAACACCAGGGACAGAGATATCCGCACCTCCCGCTGCTTTCCGCGCTCCCGCTCACTTGTGCACGCCCACGCCTGCTCGCCCGGAGATCAATGAACGGGAAAAACGTTTCTGTTCGTTGATCTAAGCCCCCGCAATGATCGGCTGCTACTATGAGAAGCAGCGCGGTTATTGTAAAAAAAAAAAAGTTTCCCAGCCTCATAACACTTCCTGCAAGCGTACTTCCTACGCTTGCAGGTCGCATAAACGAGTTACTGTGGCCAAATAGTAAAACTACACCCTAAAGCATTTTTCATATACAAATACATCAGTTTTACACTAAAAATTAACTCATTACCTCCCACACTCCTCCAGTGGGGGGACAAAAAAATACAATTAAAAAAAAAACATAAATAGTTACCTTAGGGACTGAACTTTTTAAATATTTATGTCAAGAGGGTATAACACGGCTACTTTATAAACTATGGGCTTGTAATTAGGGATGGACGCAAAACTGAAAAAAATGCATCTTTATTTCCAAATAAAATATTGGCGCCAAACATTGTGATCGGGACATAATTTAAACGGTTTTATAACCGGGACAAATGGGCAAATACATTTCATGGGTTTTAATAACAGTAGCATGCATTATTTAAAGACTAAAATGGCCGAAAACTGAAAAATAATGAATTTTTCCCACATTTTTTCCTATTTTCTCATTAAAACACATTTAGAATAAAATAATTCTTAGCATTATGTCCCACCTAAAGAAAGCCTAATTGGCGGTGAAAAAAAACAAGATATAGTTCATTTCATTGTGATAAGTAATGATAAAGTTATAGACGAATGAATGGAAGGAGCGCTGAAAGGTGAAAATTGCTCTGGTGCTCAAGGGGTAAAACCCCTCAGTTGTGAAGTGGTTAAACTATCATTCTTGGTTGTGAAACAAGGGAGATCTGCACTGATACCCATGCATTGTGCAATGGGCTGACATTTATACAACTGTGATTTTTCCCAAAAGAAAAAGGTCAGAAAGAGCAACTCTGAACATTATTGCAAACGTTATTATGTACACATTGTAAAAACTATATAATACTAGCTGATGGCCCAGCGTTGCCCAGGTATGTATTTGGCTGCTGTTGGCTCCGTCCACGTTTTCTACCCCCCCCAACACACAGTTATTCAACTACTCAATGACCTAGTACCAGATTTGAGGCTTGTGCCATTAACAGTGCAAGAATGGCAGCAATGAAATAGTCCCCTTTGAAAATCAACAGGTGAATTTGGATTGGCTTTTGTAGGCTTCACCCACTTTTCTGAATATTAATCTGTCACCCAGTGACCAACTGTGCAAAGTTTGAGAACCCTGTTATTAACAGTGTAAGAATGGGTGCAGTTTACATTTTCCCAGTGAAATTTGTATTTGTCTCCGCCCACTTTTTTGTTGTGGGGATAAAAAGTATCCTATATGTTATTCCAGGTAATGTACTATGTGTGTGCCAAATTTCATTCAAATGCATTCAGCCATTGTTGCGTGATAACAAACATACACACTTTTGCATTTATAATATTAGTGAGATAATGTATGACTATAATAAGAACACCTAAAAATGCAGTCATTTTATTTAAGATGATGACTATTAGTGTCTGAAGTGTCAGAGAAGTGTTTACATTCCTCACTTGATACAATTAAGTAAACACAAGATAACATTATCTTCAGTTCAGATGCGTCCAGCTTTCCCCGCGGGAAGATAGTATGTCCTGTGTTTAACCCTTTGAATGCTGTTCTAGTAAAACAGTAAATACCACCAACATTCATATGCAGTGTGACAAACAAACATTCCTATATGGAGCAGCTGCTGGAGGAGGTGCAGATGTGGCGGCATACAGGGAAACAACAATACTAAAAATTACACTGCGCTTAGGAATATTAAAACCACACCCTGTAAGACGTGGGTCGCGTTCACACTATTGCTGTGATAAACAATAAATAGATGATCTCTTTACAAATGTCCGCGCTCACAGTTAAAGGTACACAGGTGCTAAAACAACGTCAATTAGACAGACCAAGACAGTCCACAGTTCCTGAAGTGGAATCCAAACTATACTGAAGCCGTCACTCCTTGTGGCCAAAACTGTCACGTCAGGTACATGGAAAAACACAGAGAGAGGGAACATAGCGTAAAACTGCAGACACAGCTGTTGTTTCCAACACCACCTCCCTGTGTATCACTCTCCGTCACCTTAAACCAACTCACAAGTGCCAGGACACCCCCATTGAATGACGAAACGCATAGGGCGGAGCTACGGCGCACGTGACTGCTGAGACGATTACGGAGGACGGAACAAGATAGTGTGGATAACGTGGACTTGTAACGGCGTCTTGCAGAGAGGTTACCCGGGCACCACGTCTGTTTAAGATACGCTTGTTAACCACCTATACTTGTGAGTACAATACTTTTTAATATATTAAATTTGTACGGGTTTACACTACATCAGCGCTCTCTAGTTTCAGTGTTTGCCAATTGGTGGATTCCAAGACAGGTCTGTCTTATGAGTCTTAACCCCCCAATGCTGATATACCTACCTCCGGGATATAGGAGGTTCAGAGGGTGAGTGTGAGCACGTGGGGGGGGGGTGTCCTGGCTCTTGTGAGCTGGTTTAAGGTGGCGGAGAGTGATACACTGTGGCCAATAGTGAGGGGAAAATTTTCCAAATGGAGAGAAAGAAAATTACTCCGGGCACCTTCCGTCCTGTGCTTTATTGCAGATGATGGCAGACACTGTCTGCCATCATCTGCAGTAAAGCACAGGACGGAAGGTGCCCAGAGTCATTTTCTTTTTCTACATTTGGAAAATTGGGACTACACTTTTTATTCACTTACGCAAAAGGTGGATCAGCGCAACACCAGGCCGCCTCCGAATGGCCTCCATCAGAGATGCGCTGAGCCCCCCCAGGAACTACAAACGCACCTTGAACCCAAACAGAAGCTCTGCATATACACCAAAAGCATGGCTGTTAAGTGGGAGCAGCTGACAAAAACGCTTGCTATGTACTTTCTTCACTTAGATCCGTAGAGCACAGGTCCCAGCGGAAGACAGAGGGAAACTACAGATGGTATGGTGAGAATATAGTGCTTTCATTCACTCTGTATATGCTCATATACTGGGGTGTGCCACTCTCCCAAATCCCCCTTTTTCTACCAATTGGCCAATAGTGAGGGGAACCCTAGGATTTTCAGCGCCAGCTGGGAAACCTCGGCAGCTGCCCTGCGCCTATTGCGTCATGACGCATTTTGCCGTTCCTCGCCTTTTTCCGGTTGCCCAGAAACAGTCACCTGTACTAAGAGGCGGCCGCGCTGGGTCAGAAGGGATGGGAGTGTAAGCACGCACGGATTGGCAGCAAGTGTGGGAGGAGTCAGCCTGATGGTGTCGCGTGGAACACCACCGGGAAGATCTATAGTAGCTGTAATGGGGGGTTGCTTGAAAATATTTCATCATATATAGATCATTATTTGCAGCCATGTGTGGTGAGCATGGAGGCCTACACTAGGGATTCCCAGCATGTGCTTGATTTACTTTCTGATTACAGGTGGGAGGATAGCTATTGCTGGGCATCCCTCGATGTGACATCATTATACACGTGTATACGGAGGCGGCAGGTTATTTCCTTGGGGTCTATCAAGACCTCTTACCAGAGCAGATCCATTTTGTTATTGACCTGCTCAGGTTTGCTCTAGCTCACAATTATTTTTCTTTTATGAATTCCATTTATTTACAGACCTGTGGCACGTCCATGGGGGCAGGATTTGCCCCAAGTTTTGCCAATTTATATATGGCATTCTGGGAGAAAACGTATATTTGGGGTGATAATCCGTTCGAAAAGCATGTCGTATTTTACAGGGCTGTGGAATCGGAGTCGGGGCAATTTTGGGCACGCGGAGTCGGAGTCGTTGGTTTCATAAACTGAGGAGTCTGAGTCAGATGATTTTTGTACAAATTCCACAGTCCTGTTAAGTATTATACTAAGGAGTCGGAGTCGGAGCCATTTTGGGTACCCAGAGTCGAAGTTGGAGTCGGAGTCGTGGTTTCATAAACTGAGGAGTCGGAAGATTTTTGTACCGACTCCACAGCCCTGGTATTTTATACTAGATTTATCGACGATATATTGATTATTTGGGATGGTAAGAAGGAAGAGTTCAACAGCTTTGCAGAATACTATAATAATAATAGTTTCAATCTGTTGTTTACCCACATAATAGATAATGGAAATATTGTATTTTTGGATCTTACCTTAATGGCTGATAACTTAAATAAATGTATACAGTCTCTAAGACACACTTTAAGCCAACAGCTGGGAACTCTTACTTGCATGTGTCAAGCTGTCACCATCCGAGATGGATTTATAATGTACCGAAAAGCCAGTTTTGTCGACTGAGAGGAATTGTTCACTGAACAAGGATTTTGACGAACAAAGCAGGGTTCTTGCTAATACGTTTTTGCAGAAGGGATATGAAGGGAAATTTTATTCCAGCGTGATAGATGAGTTTAGGAGTGGAGGTAAAGATAAGAGTCAGGGCTCGTTTCCACTATTGCGGTGTGGAATCGCCTGGATTCCACCGCTGAGGAAATCGCATGCGGATGCGATTCCGCATGCGTTTTTTGCCGCGAATTCGCATGCGAATTCGCATAGGTGAGGGTATATGCGATTTTAACCATGTCACTGCCTGTGTGAATTTACATTGGTACCTATGCGAATTCGCGGCGAAAAACGCATGGGGAAAACGCATGCGATTTCCCTATTAAATACATTGTGTGCGATTCGCCTGCATTCCACACGCAGGCGAATTCTGCAGGGTGTTCCGTGCAGATTTTCTCCGCACAATAAAACGCTCCCGCAGACGCATAAGTGGAAACAGGCCCATTCACTTATATTGTCTATGCCAGTGGTTCCCAACCCATGTGCCGCGACACATACATGTGTCGTGGCTCTCTCGGAGGGGAGCAGCGCAGTGGAGGGAGAGCTGTGGGCAGCGGCGGAGAAGGGGGCCATCTCCCCACCTTCTCTCACCTTAGGGTGCTCTGCCTCCCTCGCTCTCCCCTCCGATACTGAGTGTGGCGGCGCTTGGCCGGAAGTTCTGGTTCTGCAGCCGCTGCTCTGGTCTGGATCAGGCCAGAGTAGTGGCAAATCATCCCGCGGCGGCGACGAGACCAGACGGAGACACGGAAGGTAAGTTCCGCCCCTCTGCCAGCCACCGCACTTCGTTCCGGAGGAGAGAGCGAGGGAGGGAGAGCACCCTGAGGTGCCGCTCTCCTTCCCTCGCTCTCTTCTCCTGGGGGGGGGCACCTGGCTACATATATTGGGCACATATATCCCTGGCTACATATACTGGGCACATATACCTCTGGCTACATATACTGGGGACATATACCGGGGACATATACACCTGCCTACATATACTGGGGACATATACCCCTGCCTACATATACTGGGGACATATACTCCTGCCTACATATACTGGGCACATATACCCCAGCTACATATACTGGGGACATATACCGGGGACATATACACCTGCCTACATATACTGGGGACATATACCCCTGGCTACATATACTGGGCACATATATCCCTGGCTACATATACTGGGCACATATACCCCTGGCTACATATACTGGGCACATATACCTCTGGCTACATATACTGGGCACATATACCTCTGGCTACATATACTGGGAACATATACCCCTTGATACTTAAACTGGGCACATATACCCCTGGCTACATATACTGGGCACATATACCCCTGGCTACATATACTGGGCACATATACCCCTGGCTACATATACTGGGCACATATACCCCTGGCTACATATACTGGGCACATATACCTCTGGCTACATATACTGGGCACATATGCCCCTGGCTACATATAATGGGGACATATACCCCTGGCTACATATACTGGGCACATATACCCCTGGCTACATATACTGGGCACATATACCTCTGGCTACATATACTGGGCACATATACCTCTGGCTACATATACTGGGTACATATACCTCTGGCTACATATACTGGGCACATATACCTCTGGCTACATATACTGGGCTCATATACCCCTGGCTACATATACTGGGGACATATACCCCTGGCTACATATACTGGGGACATATACCCCTGGCTACATATACCCCTGGCTACATATACTGGGCACATATACCTCTGGCTACATATACTGGGCACATATACCCCTGGCTACATATACTGGGCACATATACCCCTGGCTACATATACTGGGCACATATACCCCTGGCTACATATACTGGGCACATATACCCCTGGCTACATATACAGGGCACATATATCCCTGGCTACATATACTGGGGACAACTGGCTGTTTGTCATTATGTGCATTTACTGGTGAAAAGCTGTCTCTTATTATGTGCATTTACTGGTGAAAAGAGGTCTCTTATGTGCATTTACTGGTGAAAAGCTGTCTCTTATTATGTGCATTTACTGGTGAAAAGCTGTCTCTTATTATGTGCATTTACTGGGGAAACGCTGTCTCTCATTACGTGCATTTACTGGTGAAAGGCTGTCTGTCATTACCTGCATTTACAGGTGAAACGCTGTCTCTTATGTGCATTTAGTGGGGAAATGCTGTCTCTCATTACATGCATTTAGTCTACGTTTCACGGAGATCTGAACGTTTGGTTTGATGTGTCACGACTCCAAAAAGGTTGGGAACCACTGGTCTATGCGAATCCGCATACGCAAGACGCATGCGGATTCGCGATAGTGGAAACGAGGCCTAAAGAAAAAAAAAGAATACCTGTCATCTAGTAAGCTCAAAACGTGGAAATAATAAGAGGTCCTTCATTTGTCACTACTTATTACAAAAGTGGAATTAAAATTAAAAATATTGTAAAGAAAAACTGGCATATTGTACTGCAGGACTCATTTTTGAAAGAGGAGCTACCTGACAACCCAGAAGTTATTTTTAAAACGTCTAGATCGATCAAAAATAAACTTGCACCAAGTAATATTAGTAATCGCCAACAAGAAGGATCTACTCTATCTAATCTTTCTTCCTTTTTTCCCACAGTTAGTGGGAAATTTTAGATGTAATAAAAAGCGATGTGGGTGTTGTAGATACATTCAGCGTCGTATCCCAGAAATCTGTGACGGTAATGGAGATACAGTGAAGGTGAAAGAATTTATTAACTGCGGCTCCTCTTCTGTTGTCTATTGTCATGTGGATGTCCGAACAAATTTATGTGGGTAGAACTACAAGGCCCCTGCGGCAAAGACTGGGGGAGCATAGAAGAGAAATAGAGGATGGATGTGTGAAACATACAGTCTCCAGACACTTTCAGGAGGCCCATGAGGGACAGGCTGATAGTCTGAGGGCCCGTTTCCACTTGTGCGGTGCGAATTGCCGCGGTAAAAATTTGCATGCAGATGCGAACTTCGCGTGCGGTTGTATGCGAATTTTCACGCGAATTCTCATGAATGACGTGGTATGCAAATTTAACCATGGCAGTGCCTGTGTGCTTTTTCATTGATTCCATGCGCATGAAAATTCACATACACCCGCATAGCGGTATGCGGTATGCGAATACTGATGGCTCTGCCATGCGAATTTTTACCGCGGACGAAAACGCTCAGAAATCCTGACAAGTGGAAACAGTCCATGCGAATGGACGTATTGGCTATGCGAATTCGCGATAGTGGAAATGGGCCCTGAGATGGGAATAGAGGTGATCCCAAAAAAACCTTAAAGGGCTAAGATTTAAGAAGCTGTGTGAACGTGAATCCTTTGGGATTTTTAAATTTAATTCTCTAACCCCAGTCGGATTGAATGAAGGGCTAGGGGTTGCCACATACATCTAATAGTGAGGCCATACAACATCCAGTCCCTTTCCCCCCCCCCCCCCTTTCCCCCCCTTCCATTTGAGGGCCATATAGTAAGTGCCGCAGTTACAGCCACAGCAGATCCCCTCTCCTCCTTCTTGTTCTGTCCCTTTGGTGACACCCAAATGGGTTCTTGCTGATGGTTGCCACAGATCCTCTGTACCTCCCCTGCTTCTATATTGGTGCCCATATTGTTCCCTGGGCATCAGGAGAGGTGCCCCTTCTGTTTATTGCACCCTGATAGCTCTAGTATAGAGGTTTACCACAAGGGCTTGTGGTTCTCTCCTTTTCCCCAACAATTGCCTGATAGTATACTGATACACCCTCTCTAGCCTTTCCATAGAAGGATGCATTTTAATATAGGTGTTAGAACGCCCCTTTTTTACCTTATTGCAGGAAACTTCTCCAGCAAAGCGTAGAGGTTGTATTGCGTATTTGTACATAAATAAGTGTTTGCTAATTGGATTATCATATTGAATGTATTTTTTTATCTTATTGTTGTTATTTCTTAGTAGTGTTTATTTATTCATGTGTAATAATTTACATGTAAGCTGTGAGCAATAGTACGGGGACCCTGCTTGGCAGTAATGCAGGTCACACATATATACATTTTTATATAATTTTATATATATATTTTTTATATTTTTATACTTGGAGTTATACCACTTTTCCTTTGCCATTCACGGCAGCTACAAGCCTTTATATATATATATATTTTTTGTCCCTTTGCGGCCCTCGTAGTGCTTTTACCCATTGCGCTACTATACGGAACACTACCGCCGCCCTTATAGAAGTGTGGGGAGGACGCTGAAGGTTGCCAAGCGACACCATCGGACTGCCTCCTCCTACACTTGCTGCCAATCCGTGCATGCCTACACTCCCATCCCTTTTGACCTAGCGCAACCGTCTCTTAGTATGGGTGGCTGTTGCTGGGCAACCGGACGCCGATTTATATGCGTCTCCTGCTCCATTGCATCGTCTGACGAAGGCGTGGAATGCCGAAACGCGTCATGACGTAATAGGCACAGGGCAGTTGCCGAGGTTTCCCCGCTGGAGCTGGAAATCCTAGGGTTCCCCTCACTATTGGCCACAATGTGGAGGCGCGCAGAGCGGTGTTAACAACTGAAGTACGCGGTGATGTACACTTTATAGTGTGACGAGCGCACTTTTTTATTTGAACATTGTACGTTTTATTCTACCTTTTAAGAAGAGGCACATTAAAAAGTGAATGCACCAGAGAGCGCTCCTTTTTCAGTTTTCTACAGCGCACTTACTGATATCCCAGAGTAAGATAGGAGCAACACTCTTGGGAAGCTTAACGTGACTTCTATGGAAGGCCCTTTTGATTAGAGCGCAGTGGATTTGGTGTGGAAGGGGGGGGGGGTAATCAGGCTATCTATACGGAAGGGGGGAAAGACTCATCTGGTGGCTTATACTAGAGGGAGGGGGGGGGCATCTATCTAAATTAGAGGGGGGTGATCTGGCCACCTATACTAAAAGGGGGAGGGGCCATCAGGATGCCTATACATGAGGGAAGGGGGATTTTAAGTCTATCTAAACTAGAGGAGAGGGGGGAGGGGTCACCTGGCTATCTATACTGAAGGGAGGGGAGGAGGGTCATCTGGCTACCTATACTGAAGGGAGGGGGTGGGTCATCTGGCTACCTATACTGAAGGGAGGGAGGACATCAGGCTACCTATACTGAAGGGGGAGGGGTCACCTGGTTACCTATATTGAAGGGAGGGGAGGGGTCATCTTGCTACCTATACTGGAGGGGTAATCTGTCTATACTGGAGGGATCATCTGGCTACCTATACTAAAGGGGGAGGGGTCATCTGGCTATCTATACTGGAAGGGTCATCTAGCTATCTATACTGGAGGGTGGGAGGGGTCATCTGGCTATCTATACTGGAAGGGTTATCTGGCTAGCTATTCTGGAGGGGGAGGGGTCATCTGGCTAGTTATAATGGAGGGGGAGGGGTCATCTATCTACCTATACTGGAGGGGGAGGGGTCATCTGGCTACCTATACTGGAGGGGGAGGGGTCATCTGGCTACCTATACTGGAGGGGGGAGGAGTCATCTGGCTAGTTATACTGGAGGGGGAGGGGTCATCTGGCTAGCTATACTGGAGCGGGGAGGGGTCATCTGGCTACCTATACTGGAGGGGGGAGGGGTCATCTGGCTAGTTATACTGGAGGGGGAGGGGTCATCTGGCTAGCTATACTGGAGGGGGAAGGTGTCATCTGGCTACCTATACTGGAGGGGGGAGGAGTCATCTGGCTAGTTATACTGGAGGGGGAGGGGTCATCTTGCTACCTATACTGGAGGGGGAGGGGTCATCTGGCTAGCTATACTGGAGGGGGGAGGAGTCATCTGGGTAGTTATACTGGAGGGGGAGGGGTCATCTGGCTAGCTATACTGGAGGGGGTAGGGGTCATCTGGCTACCTATGCTGGAGGGGGAGGAGTCATCTGGCTAGTTATACTGGAGGGGGAGGGGTTATCTGACTACCTATACTGGAGGGGGAGGGGTCATCTAGCTATCTATACTGGAGGGGGAGGAGTCATCTGGCTACCTATACTGGAGGGGGAGGGGTCATCTGGCTACCTATACTGGAGGGGGGAGGGGTCATCTGGCTACCTATACTGGAGGGGGGAGGAGTCATTTGGCTAGTTATACTGGAGGGGAGGGGTCATCTGACTACCTATACTGGAGGGGAGGGGTCATCTAGCTATCTATACTGGAGGGGGAGGAGTCATCTGGCTACCTATACTGGAGGGGGGAGGGGTCATCTGGCTACCTATACTGGAGGGGGCGGCTGCTGACAGTGGCCTTGGGCTGTAAGGAGTACAATCCGGCCCTGGGCTGGTAACACTTGTTATTTTATCTGACGATGAATGTTAGGATGTCATGAGAAGTGTTTGCACATTGCACGCTGCTATAAGTGACCTGCTTGGCAGGACAGGCACTTCTGTGGAATATTTCCAATCATCAAAACGTTTTTATGCTCAACATTTATGCATGGCACCTTTTTCTCCTATTGTCACTGTAGGGCCCGGGTTTCCTCCTGGTGGTGGGGTGTCTTCCTGGGAATCACTCAGGTGTATCTTTATTCCTGCTCCGCAGTCCATTCACCTGGATATTTATCTAATAGTCATCATCTTAAATAAACTGACTGCATTTTTTAAGTGTTCTTATTATACTCATACATTATATTATATTGTTTTCATGCTGTGTACATAATAACGTTTGCTGTAATGTTCAGTGTCGCTGCTTCTGACCTCTTTCTGTTGGAGAAATCACTGTTGTATCATTCCTGATTGTGTTTGCAGATAATCAGATTTGTCAGGAAATGCATTGGATTGGCTGAATTCCTAGCAGCAGTGAGTTATTGTCCTGTGATTGGCCGCCTGTAATGAGCACAACCTTCTGCAGTTCTCTGTCAGGCTGATAACTAGTGATGGTTAGGGACATGCCAATATCTCAGAGATTGTACAAATTGTATGCTAATTATATGCAAAGCTATGCAACTGCTGTATCTGGTCCATTTCTAATCAGCATTTTTGCATCAACTTTGCATCAACTTGGAATTCTCAGCAGCTCAGTGACCCCCCTCCGAATTCTCTAACAGGAAGTGATGATATTTCTCTATTTGCAGGGCGGAGTCCCGGCATCAGGAACCTCTCAGAGACTCGTCTCTCTGTATCCACAGACTGTACAACGGATGATGATGTCACTGGACAAGAGTCTCCTGCAGATATCCTGGTGACCCCAAATATTCCCCCAGACTCCCTTCACCTCTCTAACCCCGAGGGGCCTCATACCCAGCACAGCTCTCCCCCTGCTGGAGGGCCCTATTCCTGTTCCACGTGTGGGAAATGTTTTGTATGGCAATCACATCTTGTCAGACATGAGAGATCTCACACTGGTGAGAAGCCATATTCATGTGCTGAGTGTGGGAAATGTTTTGGTCTTAAATCAAGTCTTGACGATCATGAAAGATCTCACACTGGTGAGAAGCCCTATTCATGTGCTGAGTGTGGGAAATGTTTTGGTCTTAAATCAAATCTTGTCAGACATGAGAGGTCTCACACTGGTGAGAAGCCCTATTCATGTGCTGAGTGTGGGAAATGTTTTGGTCATAAATCAAGTCTTGACAGTCATGAAAGAACTCACACTGGTGAGAAGCCCTATTCATGTGCTGAGTGTGGGAAATGTTATGTACAGAAATCAAATCTAGTCAGTCATGAGAGATCTCACACTGGTGAGAAGCCCTTTTCATGTGCCGAGTGTGGGAAATGTTTTAGACGGAAAACAGAACTTGTCATGCATGAGAGAGCTCACACTGGTGAGAAGCCCTTTTCATGTGCCGAGTGTGGGAAATGTTTTGGACGGAAAACAGAACTTGTCATACATGAGAGATCTCACACTGGTGAGAAGCCCTATTCGTGTGCTGAGTGTGGGAAATGTTTTGGGTATAAAAAACTGCTTGTCGCACATAAAAAATGTCACACTGGTGAAAAGCCCTATTCATGTGCTGAATGTGGGAAATGTTTTGGGCAAAAAAGAAGCCTGGTCACACATGAGAGATCTCACACTGGTGAGAAGCCCTATGTATGTGCCGAGTGTGGGAAAGGTTTTGTATATAAATCACAGCTTGTCATCCATGAGAGATCTCACACTGGGGAGAAGCCCTATGTATGTGCCGAGTGTGGGAAAGGTTTTGTATATAAATCACAGCTTGTCATCCATGAGAGATCTCACACTGGGGAGAAGCCCTATGTATGTGCCGAGTGTGGGAAATGTTTTGTACAGATAGCACACCTTGTCACTCATAAGAGAACTCACCCTGGTGAGAAGCCCTATTCCTGTGCTGAATGTGGAAAGTGGTTTGTATGGAAATCACATCTTGTTGTTCATGAGAGATCTCACACTGGTGAAAAGCCCTATTCGTGTGCTGAGTGTGGGAAATGTTTTGGGTATAAAAAACTGCTTGTCGCACATAAAAAATGTCACACTGGTGAAAAGCCCTATTCATGTGCTGAGTGTGGGAAATGTTTTGGGCAAAAAAGAAGCCTGGTCATCCATGAGAGATCTCACACTGGTGAGAAGCCCTATGTATGTGCTGACTGTGGGAAAGGTTTTGTATATAAATCACAGCTTGTCATACATGAGAGATCTCACACTGGTGAGAAGCCCTATGTATGTGCCGAGTGTGGGAAATGTTTTGTATGGAAATCACATCTTGTTGTGCATGAGAGATGTCACACTGGTGAGAAGCCCTATTCGTGTGCTGAGTGTGGGAAACGATTTGGAGGGAAAAGAAGCCTTGTCTTACATGAGAGATCTCACACTGGTGAGAAGCCCTATTCATGTGCAGAGTGTGGGAAATGTTTTGGACAGAAAGGAAACCTTGTTGTACATGAGAGGTCTCACAGTGGTGAGAAGCACTATTCCTGTGCTGAGTGTGGGAAATGTTTTCTGTGTAAATCACATCTTGTCAGTCATGAGAGAACTCACACTGGTGAGAAACCCTATTCATGTGCTGAGTGTGGGAAATGTTTCATACAGAAATCACAGCTTGTCGCACATGAAAGATCTCACATTGGTGAGAAGCTCTATTCTTGAGCTGAGTGTGGGAAATGTTTTGAGCATAAATCATAGCTTGTGAGACATTTGTGTTGGGTGTGGGAAATGGTTTAGCCATAGGGATCGTCACTGAGTGCAGTCTTTTTCTGAAACTCCAGATTGTGGTGTTACCTGACGTAGATCTACGGATGTTTGTATACGATGTGCCTCCGAGGAAGCGGCTGCTGCCTGCAAAACACGTGTCAGGCAGTCTATTTATGTGAAGTGGAAGTTTGGTCTTTTTATCTATTTGTCTTGTCCGCGAATTGGAGAGACGACAAAGAAAGAATAAATAGCAAGAATATTGGTTCAAAAAAACGCTGTTCTGTCATTTGCATGCGTTTGTAAGCGTTGGTCCCTAGCGTACGTCAGTCATTTCCCAGGTTGGGGCATTGGCTGGTTGTACGCTCTGCTACCATATAATGGCCTCACTTCACTGAGCTTTATCAAACGTTTGAAAATTTACCTCATGGGTAAAATCTAATTTTGAATTCATTAAAGTGTTATAGATTTATTGAACGTTTTATCGATAAAACATTAGCTAAATCTATAACATCTTAGTGAATTCAAAATTAGATTTTACCCATGAGGTAAATTATCAAACGTTTGGTAAAGTGATAAAGCTTAGTGACATGAGGCCATTGTGTGCCTGTTGGGAGTTTACTTGGCGTTTAATAGAAAGCCAAAGGAACCTTTTTTAACTGTGTTCAGAGTGTGGAGAGTGCTAGAGTGTGTGCTCCTCCCCCCCCCCCCCCTGTAAGCCCCAGACACCATCTCCTCACCTCTGTCATGTTCTTGGCGGGCAGCGATGGTTCTGGCTCCTCCCCCCCCCCCCCCCCCCTGTAAGCCCTAGACACCATCCCCTCACCTCTGTCATGTTCTTGGTGGGCAGTGATGGTTCTGGCTCCTCCCCCCTGTAAGCCCCAGACACCATCTCCTCACCTCTGTCATGTTCTTGGCGGGCAGTGATGGTTCTGGCTCCTCCCCCCCCTGTAAGCCCCAGACACCATCCCCTCACCTCTGTCATGTTCTTGGCGGGCAGCGATGGTTCTGGCTCCTCCCCCCCCTGTAAGCCCCAGACACCATCCCCTCACCCCTGTCATGTTCTTGGCGGGCAGCGATGGTTCTGGCTCCTACCCCCTCCCCCCCCCTGTAAGCCCCAGACACCATCTCCTCACCTCTGTCCTGTTCTTGGCGAGCAGCGATGGTTCTGGCTCCTCCCCCCTGTAAGCCCCAGACACCATCTCCTCACCTCTGTCCTGTTCTTGGCGAGCAGCAATGGTTCTGGCTCCTCCCCCCTGTAAGCCCCAGACACCATCTCCTCACCTCTGTCATGTTCTTGGCGGGCAGCGATGGTTCTGGCTCCTCCCCCCTGTAAGCCCCAGACACCATCCCCTCACCTTTGTCATGTTCTTGGTGGGCAGCGATGGTTCTGGCTCCTCCTCCCTGTAAGCCCCAGACACCATCTCCTCACCTCTGTCATGTTCTTGGCGGGCAGTGATGGTTCTGGCTCCTCCCCCCCCTGTAAGCCCCAGACACTATCCCCTCACCTCTGTCATGTTCTTGGCGGGCAGCGATGGTTCTGGCTCCTCCCCCTCCCCCCTGTAAGTCCCAGACACCATCCCCTCACCCCTGTCATGTTCTTGGCGGGCAGCGATGGTTCTGGCACCCCCCCCCCCCCCTGTAAGCCCCGGACACCATCCACTCACCTCTGTCATGTTCTTGGCGGGAAGCGATGGTTCTGGCTCCTCCCCCCAGGCCCCTGTAAGACCCAGACACCATCCCCTCACCTCTGTCTCTCTATTGGTCCTGTGCTCATAATAATGACTTCTATAGATACTTTGAATAGTAGTAATCATTAACAAGCTGTTCCCCATCCCCTTCTTGCACCTCTGACACTGTAGTTGCCATTGGTAGGTTTTGGTGCACCGTATCAATTGTTATGTATAGAGTGCTTGGGGGGGCCCCATTGTAAAACTTGCATCGGGGCCCCCAGCTCCTTAGCTACACCACAGCAAACATGTGGAACAATTTGACAGTCAGCCTTTGTAGATGGTCAGGGCTGAGGTTTGCAGTGTTCATTACACATATATAGTGAGTGGGAATGCCACATCCTTGCCTGACATGGTGGGAGAGCAGAAAAATGATCATTGAAACTAGAATTATTCTTTAAAGGGAACCAGAGATGAACGATTCACACAAAATAAACATATCCGTTGATAACTTGTAAAGAATAAATGCTCTACCTGATAATTTCGCCACTCTGCTGTGCCTTTTTGACTGTTTTTTATCCATTATTGCTCCAGGAAATATCCAATATGGCCGCCGGCTCATATCTCTTCTGCTTCCAGGTTATAAACTGTTCTGGATGTGCTGCCTAGGCTCTATGAGACTATAGACAAGCAGGGCTGCTGCAGCCTTTCATCTGTCTGCTTTCAACTATTATTCTGGTATGCTGTGTGGCTGCCTGTAGGAAGTGTCTCCCATAGAAATGAAACTGCATACAGTAGATAATGACTGGCTGCACAATGCGCACAGATAAACTTGTCTGTTTCAGAGCTTCTTTCTGGGCAGCAGCAGCCCCTCCCATGTCAACAGCTCTGAGTAGGGGGCCAGAAGGGGGCAGGCTTGGGCTTGAAAAGACTACACAGAAGAGTGACTCAGCTATAATGATTCCAGGTCAAACCTAGACTGAGCCAGTCGGTGGATTCTTATCACAGTTGATAACAGATAGATTAGACTGAGAAGAATAAAACTAAAAGCAGGGTAGGTGTTTACTGTCATGTTCCCACTGATAAATGTAATAAAATACATGAGGGTGCTTCGTCTCTGGTTCTCTTTAACTAGTTTTTTTTTTTTTTTATAAATACATTTGTATTTCTTACTTTGTTATAATAAATAACAAATCTATGCATAACCATAAATAACTTTCAAAATATTTTTTTTCAGTACCCTCCCTTTCACTAAAACTTATCAAAACCGATACTACACTTGATCTCAGCCAAAAAGCCGAGAAGTGTTCCATTGCTTGCGAGTCTCCACTGCGTGGCTCTGCATTGGAGTTGTGTGACTCCACCCCCACCACGAACGGCAAGCAGGACTGCTGCTGCCAGTCTGACACCTGCTCGCTTTCTTTACTTTTTTGAAAATTATCAGTTAGAATTATTTTATTACCTTGAAATCTTTTATAAATAAATTTGTATTTCTTACTTTGTTATAAATAACAAATCTATCCACAAATAACTTTCAAAATATTTTTTTTTTTCAATAACCTACCTTTCCCTGAAACTGATCAAAACAGATACTACAACCTGAGAAGACACAGGTGTTTGTATACAGCACAAGTTCTTTATGGCACCGTACAGGTCCGCTCTCATCAGCAGGTATTAGCTCTGGAATTACCAGTGTTATCAAAGTAACATCAGGAAAAAAAAACTGTAGAATTTTTGATAAATAACTCTTCAATTTTCAATCTATCAAAAAAAAGTATTTTTCAATTTTCATCTTCCTGGCCTGCACTCTCACCGACGTGCGCACGAGCACAGCTATCACTACACAAACATTGCAGCCCAGAGGACTGACATGTTATGTCCTGGGAGTGTCAACTAATGACAATCCTTTGCGAAGGTGCGTTACACAGTGAGTTTGGTCTGTCAGTGTGAAACAGTACACACTTACACTACTTAAGGCTCATACACACATCAGACCATAGTCTTTGGAAAATGAAAGATCACAGACCAATTTGACCCCCTTCCATGTAGTATGAGAGCCATACCTACACAGTCTATTCTATTGAGCTGAACTCCCCATCAGATAAAATCTTTGCAAGATGCTGTACACATTGAAAAGATCAGTATCTGCAAAAGATCCGTTCCTGCAAAAGATCCGTTCCTGCAAAATGCATTCATAGTCTATGAGATCTGCAGATCATCATACACACCTTGTTTAACTGACATTCATCTGCAGATCAGACAATCATCTGCAGATCTGAAAATCCATCCTGGTGGATCTGATCTGCAGATGAATGTCAGTTAAACAAGGTGTGTATGAGGATCTGCAGATCTCATAGACTATGAATGCATTTTGCAGGAACGGATTTTTGGCAGGAACAGATCTTTTGCAGATACTGATCTTTTGTGTCTGTACAGCATCTTTGTGTGCAGCATCTTGCAAAGATTTCTGTCTGATGGGGAGTTCAGCTCCATAGAATAGACTGTGTAGAGTATGGCTCTCATACTACATGGAAGGGGGTAAAATTGGTCTGATATCTTTCATTTTCCAAAGACTATGGTCTGATGTGTGTATGCACCCTTAAAGAGACACTGAAGCGAGAATACATCTCGCTTCAGAGCTCATAGTTAGCGCGTGCTCCTACTAAAACGCAGCTATCCCGCGGCTAAACGGGGGTCCCTTACCCCCGAAATCCGCTCCGTGCAGCCGGGGATCTCTTCCTGATTGAGGCAGGGCTAACCGCCGCTGACCAATTTGGTCGTTGATTTTGCGGGGGGGGGGGGGGGATGAAGGGACCCCCTTTTTAGGGATAGCGGCATTCTATGAGCTCTGAAGCGAGAATTATTCTCGCTTCAGTGTCTCTTTAAACTACCTGCTGATCCATGTCTACACACGCAAGATGTTTTCAAGCACTTTATGCCTCCAATTTAAGGATGCAATGTGATTTCTGCCCTTTAGGGATTATAATCCTACCCTGTGTCAAATCTGTAATTTTCCCCGGGACTTTTGGCGAGTATCCCACTCCGCCATGCCCCCCTCCAGGTGTTAGACCCCTTGAAACATCTTTTCCATCACTTGGCCAAAAACAGTGTTTGTAGTTTTCAAAGTTCGCCTGCCCATTGAAGTCTATTGCGGTTCGCTGGTCCGCAGAATTTTGCGGAAGTTCGTGTCCGTGGTCCGCGAACCCAAAATCTGAGGTTCGAAGCATCTCTAATCACCAGACCTGGCGTTTACTTGGAAACAAAGGCCAGGGGCTCAGGATCAATAGTTTCCTTTAAAGAAAACTTGCTTAACCACTTCTCCTCCATGACGAGTATCTACGCCCCTGAAAAATCCCATAATCCCGCCACGCGTTCACACTCCCTCCGACCCCCCCCCCCCCCCATGTCTTCCCCCCGCACTCATTACCACTGCTAAGTGTTAGCTGGGAGATCAATGAATAGGTTCACACTTCCCAATGATTGATCTAAGTCCCCGTGTGAATGACCACTGCCATCCATGAGACAGCGCCGTCATTCACAAAAGCCAAAACTTGCGTGTCCACGCATTACTTCCTCGTAGTTATATAGTGATTTGCGTAGTGATACTATGCATAGGAAAATTATGCACAAGGACATCTTGTGGCCAAATAGTAAAATTACATCAAAAACTTTTTTTTTTTGCCATTAACAGACTTTTTCTTACATTTAAAATTAACCCCTTACCTCCCACACTCCCCAAAAGTTAAATTTTTTTTGTAAAAAAAAAAATATATATATATATATATATATATATATATATATATATATGTGTGTGTGTGTGTATATATATATATATATATATATATATATATATATATATATATATATATATATATGTATATATATATATATAATAGTTACCTTAGGGCATGAACTCTTTAATATGTTTGGCAAGAGGGTATATTACTGTTACTGTATAAATTATGGGCTTGTAATTAGGGATGGACTCAAAAGTGAAAAAAATGCACCTTTATTTCCAAATAGAAGATTGGCGCCGTACATTGTACTGGGGAATTTTAAACATTGCAATAACTGGGACAAATAAAATGTGTGGGTTTTAATTACAGTAACATTATTTTTAAACTATAATGAATTTTTACCTTTTTTTTCCTAATTTTTCCTTTTAAAACACATTTAGAATAAAATAATTCTTAGCAAAAAGTACCCCCCAAAGAAAGCCTAATTGGTGGTAAAAAAAAAAAGATATAGATTGTTTAGTCGTGATAAGTAGTAATAATGTTATAGGCAAATTAATTAAAGGAGTGAAAATTACTCAATTTTTTTTAAGGACAACCGTAGTGAATGGTATATGGAAGCTGCCATATTTATTTCCTTTATTTCCTTTTAAACAATACCGGTTGCCTGGAAGCCCTGCTGATCTATTTGCCTGCAGCGGGGTCTGAATCACACCTGCAAAGCCCCTCTCATCATTCCAAGATGGGTACTTCAGGCCTCCAGACCCACTTGAGGAGCCACCATGTTAGGGAGTTTGAGAGGCTGAAGGGAGCTGCTGATGGTCAGAGCAGGAGAACCACTGCGCGTCCTTCAGCAGCATCCCGCCCTCCTGCTCATCCAGCAGCAGCACTCAATGCACTGCTCCCTACAGTGCGCCCTCCAGAGCTCCCCCCGAAATTGAGGCTGGTGAGGGCAGCCAGTCCTCAGTGGCCTCCTCTGCTCCCTCCTCAGCTTTCCGTGCAGGAAAGTGGCAGACTCTGCTCAGTGAGAGCTTTCTGGGTGTGACCAAGCCTCTACCTGCTGACCACAGACGCATTTAGATGCTGAACGGGTTGCTTGCCCGGGCCATGTGCTCCCAGCTCCTGCCATACTCCCTTGTGCAGGAGGGGAGTTAAATATGTGCGCTCCTGCAGTATGGGATCCCAGAGTGGCGTATCCACAGCCGCCACTACTTCTGCCGCACGGCACTAGTTTGTGGTGGCAAACGTGACCTGTGCACTTGATCATTAGGTGGGTGAGCAGGTCCATGTCACCATGGACTCTTGAAGCAGCCGGTTTGGGACAGACCACTACCTGTCCTTCACTGCGCACTGGTTCAGCTTGGTGGAAGGGGGTGAGGCCTCAGCAGCAGCATCAAATGGCACAACAGCAGCCCAGTTGGTGATGCCACCCTGCGGGTTCAAGGGAGATGCAGCAGGCTCCTCTGATCCCGTTCCCTCCACTGGCACACCCTGCAAGTGTGCCCGCCTCAGCAGCAGCGCAAAGCCACGCCACTGCCAAGCGCTGCTAGACATGGTCAGCATTGAGAAGCAGAAGCTGATGTCCATCAATGTTCTCTCCACCCTCTGGGAATGGGAGCAGAGGCGGCTGACCCCCTGAGGCCTCAGAGTCAGTGTGGTGGTGTCTGACAATGGTGCAAACCTGCTGACCACCCTCCACAGGGGAGAGTAGACCCACGTCCCCTGTTTGGCCCACATCCTGAACCTGGTGGTGCACCTACTCAGGGATGGAGGATCTTCTGTAAGTAGCATGGAAAACTGCCATTTCTGCTGCTCTGTCACTGCCTCGGTGATCCTGGCTGACCTGAAGCAGCGCGAGGCCACAGCTCCATCTTGTCATTGATGTGCCAACTCGCTGGAACTCCATGTTGGAGTGGCTGTCCCAGCACAGGAGGGCTGTCACCCACTACATCGTTTACAAGAACATCTCCGGCACCACAAACCTGCAGATCATTCCGTCTTCGGGTTGGGGGCAGATGAGGCAGGTGTGCCTGGTGTTGGCTCCCTTCCTCCAGGTAAGCCGGGAGCGAACATCCCTATGCGAGGGGGTGCCCATGGTTTGCCTGCTGGACAGGGCCCTGTTTGGTGTGCTGGAAGCAGCTGGATCAGCTGACAGCTGCACAGTCCACCTCTCAGGAGGAGGAGGAGGAGTACATGCAGGTGGTGGAGGAGGAGTTGGAGGTCCCTAACCTTGCTGCAGAGGGGGAACCGCAGAGTGCTGCTACAGTGATGGGCAGTTGGAGAAGGTCGGATGATACTCAGATTCAGCAGGCAGATGAGGACAGGTCTCAGGGTGGATGACAAAGATGTGGCTAACGTGGCGTACATCTTCCCCATAGCAGCGCACATGCTGCATTATCTGCACAGGCATGGTGATACAGACATCTGGATCACCATGATCCTCGACCCACAGCTGAAAGTGAAGCTGGGGAGTTCATGCAGCGATCATCAGACACTGAAAGTCGAACAAGGGAATTGCAGGAGGCCCTTGTTCAGAGACTAGAGGAAGCCATCCCCAACAATGTCCCTGTCCAGCCAACCCAGCAGCAGGTGATTGCCAGTCGCCCAGGAGATCTGCTGGGTTTCACCAGGCAACTCTACACGGTGGAGCTGCCCAGAGAGGAGTTGCCAGCAGCAGCATCCTCCTCTAGTCACCAATGGTGGTTGACTACATGGGGTCGATTAGTGGCTTGGACACTGTGAGCCCTGAGGACCCCATGGAGTACTTGGTCAAGAGGCTGGACATCTGGAGCGAGCATGCCCAGTACACCCTGGAAGTCCTGTGGTGCCCCCCCTACCTGCGTTCTGTCAGAGAGATGCCTCAATGCTGCCAGTGGCATGGTCACAGAGAAGCTCTCTCGTCTGTCCACCTAGTTGGTGAACAGACTGATGTTCATGAAAATGACAAAATGTCATCAATAACTGGTGCACTGGCCCTTTAAACAGCAAAAGATCACCTCAGGAAACCATTCCTGGGGGAAGGCTGGTTGAAAAACTTCAAATGTGCACACAGATTATGAACAACCCCACTCAACGATCTATTTGCAAAAATACTTTTTATTACTAGAAAAAAGACGTTACCCCCTATCCCACTATAGGACATGAACCCCCTAAAAACAAGATGTG
This sequence comes from Hyperolius riggenbachi, assembly GCF_040937935.1. Classification (NCBI taxonomy): domain Eukaryota; kingdom Metazoa; phylum Chordata; class Amphibia; order Anura; family Hyperoliidae; genus Hyperolius; species Hyperolius riggenbachi. The sequence goes on from NC_090655.1 coordinate 280,507,273, forward strand.
GGCATATTACCTAGGAGTACTCCTGGAATCACGCATGCCAACATTCTCATCACATCCACACTCAGATTATGGTCGGCCGACCTATATACTGCTTGTGTGTGACAAACTGCTGTCAAAGCACCATTTTGCTAAAATCATTGTCACCTCAGGACTAACACAGTCTTAAGGTTTCCAATCGGATTGCAGTGACCAAAAAACAATAGTCCTTGTATTGCTGGTGCAATAAGCACTTTCTTGCGGTTTGTGGGTGGACAGCGTGATCTATATAATCATAGCATTCTGCAGCACAGATTCAACCAGTCTCTTATGCTTCTGCAAACTTTACTGCTCAAAATATCGATTTCCAAATCTTACCAGATGTTTGTATCATTCACCGCGGTGTCCCACGGGTTTAACAGGCTCACCGCCGCCCGGCTCACCACGTGAGTGTTAGCCATGCGTCATGTCTCTGCTCCAGGCCGTTCCTCCAGCTCATCATCTCCAAGCCCCACCCACATACGTTACGCCCACTGTCACGCGGGCTTCCTCAGTGCGATGGTGGCTTGCTGGGATGGGTCTCCCTCCCTTTCAATCTCAGAACCAAGCCTCGTTCTGGGTTCTTTCCACCTTGCTGTGTTTCAGCCTTCTTTGTTTTAGCTCTATCAGAGCCGCGCTGCATATACTTTGTATTTGGGCTTCATTATCTCAAGTTGCTTGCATCTATATCAGTCTTTGTTCCTATTTGTTCCCTCATTCTTTTCAATTTATGTTATTTGACTAAATTCTTAATCTCAACATATATATAAGAGCAGTCCACAGTTTCCAAATGCTTTTCACAGGGGAAGTGTACAGGGAAATCCATTTATTCCAAATAATGATTTTAATTAATTTTGCCCGTTATTTCTTCCACGGTATAAGCTCATAGTAGTCAGGTTTTACTGTAACTTTGCCTCAATTTTGCACTCAATACATTTCAATCTCATGCACCACCATACACACAAGGCCCCATTCACACTAGAGCGTTTTGCCGGCGATTTCAGCAAAACGCGCAAGCGCTAGCACTTTTCAAAGCACTAGTGCTATAATACACTATGCGCCCTTTCTTACTTAGGCAATGTGAGAAAACGCGGAAAAGCCGCCACGTGTGCTGAAAGCAAGGCGGCTGATTCCGCGTGTAACGCGGCGGTTTGCACGCGTAGGCACGCGTCTGGTAGTGTGGCAGAACGCGGAAAAGCCGCCGCATGTTCTAACTGCAGAGCGGCTGTTCCCGCGTCTAAAGTGGCTGGGTCTGTTAGTCTTCATAGATGGATGGAGAGCTACGCGCGCGGGCCAGGAGTCAGAACCTTTATACCAGCAGGGGAAGTGTCAGCTGATCAGGACGATCAGCTGATTCCTGCTGGACACATGATTGGCTGAGTGGCTCGGGCGGGGCAGCTGAGTCCTGCAACTATATATTCTGCTTGCTTGTCAGTTGCTGGTTGTCTGCCATTGCAAACACTTACGTGGAAGCATACAGACCTTAGTCAGATCCTACAGTGTGTTTGAACCAGGAGGACCTGGGAATTCACACTGAGCCAGATTACTTTTGTTTATCACTGTGTTATTCTCTAGCATAGTTCCAGGGTGTTGAGATCACGGCCTCACACCCCAGACTAGGAATACTGTATATCATCTGTGTTATTCTCTAGCATAGTTCCAGGGTGTTGAGATCACGGCCCTCACACCCCAGACTAGGAATACTGTATATCATCTGTGTTATTCTCTAGCATAGTTCCAGGGTGTTGAGATCACGGCCCTCACACCCCAGACTAGGGAACTGTATTATCATTTGTGTTATATTCCAGACTAGTTCCAGGGTGCTGAGAACTCGGACCTTGCACCCAAGACTAGGGAACTGTATTATCATTTGTGTTATATTCCAGACTAGTTCCAGGGTGCTGAGAACACGGACCTCACACCCAAGATTAGGGAACTGTGTTATCATTTGTGTTATACTCCAGACCTGCTTGTGACGCCCATCTTCCAGGGGTCACTATCTACCAGGTCTTCTTGCTATCCAGCTTGGGACTCCGCCCCTTGGACGTCTCAGGCTGCCGCAAGATCTCTGCACTTCCCAAAGGAGGTATTTCTCATACTGCCAAGGACCTCCTGCTCCTCGGGTGGTCCTCTCTCAAAGTATTACTGTTACACCAAACACTCACATATTCAAAGGTGTCCAGAGGTTAGCAATATATCTGATTCTTGGTGATACTGCAGATCACCAATAATCAGATTCTCTCTGCGTGCTGACACCAATCGTTACAGGCAATTTGCGTTATTCACCGGCGATTAACGCAAATCACCAAACGCCTAGCCTGCACCATTTTCAGGCGGTTTCTCGGTGATCGCGTTTCAGTGCTATAGAAGCGCTAAACGCAATCGCGGAAAAATTGCTGTGGTGTCCAGTGATTTTTCCGCCTATAATCGCTTTTAAGTGTGAATGGGCCCTAATGCCCAGATCTTTATTATCCACTATAAAAGCATAAGATATGTGTGTGTGTGTGTGTGTGTGTGTACAGTGTGTGTGTACAGTGTGTGTGTGTGTGTGTGTGTGTGTACAGTGTGTGTACAGTGTGTGTACAGTGTGTGTGTGTGTGTGTACAGTGTGTGTGTGTGTGTGTATGTGTGTGTGTGTACAGTGTGTGTACAGTGTGTGTGTGTGTGTGTGTGTACAGTGTGTGTACAGTGTGTGTGTGTGTGTGTACAGTGTGTGTACAGTGTGTGTGTGTGTGTGTGTGTACAGTGTGTGTACAGTGTGTGTGTGTGTGTGTGTACAGTGTGTGTGTGTGTACTGTGTGTGTGTGTGTGTGTGTATAGTGTGTGTGTACAGTGTGTGTGTACAGTGTGTGTACAGTGTGTGTGTGTGTACAGTGTGTGTGTGTGTGTGTATGTGTGTGTGTGTGTACAGTGTGTGTACAGTGTGTGTGTGTGTGTGTACAGTGTGTGTGTGTGTGTGTGTGTGTGTGTGTACAGTGTGTGTGTGTGTGTGTACAGTGTGTGTGTGTGTGTGTGTGTGTACAGTGTGTGTATAACTAACTTCCACCAGTGAAAAATAACATTGGTGGCCTAGCTATAAACAGACCAGGATCATTCACAATTCCCCTCGGACACCATATGCTTTCTCCAACCATTAATGGTCTTTCAAAAAATGAATCAAATTCAACTCAGTATTTAAACCATTCGGCTTTGGTGTCCCCAAATTATAAATCCATCTATTCTCAATTTGATGCAGGAGTTTTTCGTGATCACCCCCCTTGTTACTTTTTTAGGGCCTAATGATCCCCTTAAAGGGGAACTGAAGTAAGAGGTATACGGAGGCTGCCATATTGATTTCCTTTTAATCAATACCAGTTGCCTGGCAGCCCTGCTGGTCTATTTCTCTGCAGTAGTATCTGAATAACACCAGAAACAAGCATGCAGCTAGTCTTGTCAGATCTGACTTTAAAGTCAGAAACACCTGATCTGCTGCATGCTTGTTCAGGGGCTATGGCTAATAGTATTAGAGGCAGAGGATCAGCAGGGCTGCCAGGCAACTGGTATTGCTTAAAAGGAAATAAACATGACAGCCTCCATATAACTCTCTCTTCAGTTGTCCTTTAAATCTTAAACACTCTGGGTCACTATTGTGAAAAAGGACAAAGTGTGTTCCAACTTCCCAGTGGGCTTTTTTCGTTTAAAGGGTATTTATTGAAGTAAACGAATATACAGCATATAAAATAATCATAAAGAGGCCCCACGCAGGGGGATGCTTCTGAAAACTCAAACAAATATTCAAGAAAAATATAGAAATGTTGTTTCCATATAAAATGCCAGGTAGTTAGAGTAAATATATATCACCACATTTTAGTTTTTATGTATAGGGTCTAGAAAGGAAATAGAAATAGAAAAAAGAAGAGGAGATAGTGGGAAGATATAGGGAGAAAGAGGAAGCTGTAATACAAGGAAGGACCATGGGTGGGAGCACCACTTCCTGCCAATGAAACCTACCAGGGGAGAGAAATAGAGGGGGAAAGAATAAGAGAGGAGAAATTAGGGGGGAAAGGGATGACAAGACAGTCAGCAGTTTGAATTACCAGATTACACTCGTCCAGAACATTGTGGCCCCATCAAGAAAGCATTAGGTTACAGCCCATAATACTTAAACCATGCCAGTATTTTAGATAAATAGTGTGCATCAACGCCTAGAGGTAGTTAAAAGGTATAGAGTGTATATGACAGACCTTCGTGTTGTTGCCACTCTATCCAAGGTGACCAGGTATCATTGAAGGGCTCCAGCCTATCCATTATATGTTCATATAGCATGGTCTCATTCAGATTTTTGAACACCACCTCATGGGACAAAGTAGAGGATCTCCAGTTAGCTGCTAAATGTCTTCTAGCTAAAACCATTGTGTGTTGAATAAGGGTTTTTTTCATCTGCTGTGTTGATATTTGTTATGTGTTCTCCTATTCGTTCCTTTAGGACTCTTTTGGTTTTGCCTATGGATTTTAGACCAGAGTTCCCCAACCCTGTCCTCAAAGCCAACCCCCAACCCTGTCCAGAAAACCACAAACCTGCACAGGTAAGGTAATTAGTGTCTCAGCAGAGCTGAGTAACTACCTCTGTGGATTTCCACAAAACATGCACTGTTGGTTGGCCTTGAGGACAGGGTTGGGGAACACTGTATTAGACCACAGGGACAATTAATCATGTATATAATGCCCTCTGAATTGCAATTCACAAAACTTCTGATTTCAAATTGTCTCTTGCCCTTGGCATTTGCAAACTTCTTTGACTTCTCTACCCGTCTACAGTATCTGCATGACCCACATGGGTACATGCCTGTAGGGAAAGGGCCCAAGAAGCCCCTACCTGCATTTTTATCCTGTGTCTTTGAATACACTTCTGCTCTCACTAGTGAGTCTCTCAGATTCGGTGCTCTTCCTGGTGTCATTAATGGATATGGACCAACTATATCCAATAATTCTGGGTCCAATCTCAGAACATTCCAATGACGTTCAAGCACCTTCCTGAGTTGGGAACAGTGAGAAGCGTACGTCGTGATGAGTCTCACTTTTTCATGAACTTTTTTCTTTTTGACTTGCAAACACGTTTCACGTTCTAAACCCGATACTCGCTCCATCGCCTCTAGCGATGTGTGGCTAGGTCTACACTGGTCCGTTGCAGATCGGATCCGTTTTATACGGATCTGTTTTTCTAAACTTCCCCTTTTTTCCTAAAAATGATATGTTTGCAGCACACGTTTCCATTCTGTAGAAGCATATGCCCAGCCATGGAGGAGAGGCAGCCGCCATGCTGGAGGGGTATAGCCGGCAGGACGGGGGTGGCAGCGGGGGGGGGGGGGGAGGACATCCCCCATCCCACTACCCTTCCAGCTAGTTTTGGAAAACTTGTTACAATGTATAGCAGGGAGCCAGGAGCTTACCTACTTACCTACTCCATCGGTTCACGGTCCGGTTCTTTTTAATGAATCTATTCATTGAAAAGAGCCAAACTTTACATCACTATGTGTCACTGCCTGCAATGCCACCCTCTATACTTCATTGCAGGCAGCGGCTCCTAGTGATGGGAAGATTGTCTCTTTTCAATGAATCAATTCATTCGAATCGATTCATTAAAAAGAACCGGATCGTGAACCGAAGGCGTAGTTAAGTAGGTAAGCTTCCGGCTCCCTGCTATAAGGGGGATGTCCCTGCTCCCCGCTGACTGCTGCCATCCCCGTCCTGCCTGCTATCACCCTCCAGCATGGCGGCCTCCTCTCCCACCCCCTAGGCTGTGACACAGATTTTCCTGTGTATAGGGAAATCCGTTTTCCTAATGCCTGCCATTACCTCTCCGTGTATCCGGGTCCAGTTCCGTTGAGTCAGGAATACTTGATAGGAGGGAGTTGGGGGCTGAGAAGTACACTTGTGTGTCATTGGCAGATGAGTGGTATTGAGAACCAAAATAATTTGTTAGGTTGTTGAGACTGTGGATGCAAAAGAGGAGGGGCCCAAGGACAGAGCCTGGGGTACACCCACAGACAGCAGGTGTACAGAGGAGATAAGGGTCTGAATGAAGGGGGCCATACACTAGCCAACCAACCAACCAATCCACCATCCAATTCAATCATTATAATAGAATTAGATGAAAATTGGTGCTGCCAAGTGCATGTCCGACCGACAAAGCCACCAAGTTCAGGACAGAAATTGGCCGCACAGTCGATCGCGCATGTTGGAAAATGTCAGGCCGAAGTTGGTTGGTCAGGTGCGTGGCGGTACGGCGTCCGAATTACGAACGAGCGACGAGACGATGAAATCCCCGCTGCTGCCGCCGCAATGTATACATGTATGTACTGTGTGTATTTATACATTATCTCTCCGGTGTCAGCCTCCACGTGGTTTCCGTCCACCTCGCCAGGTTCCGCATACACGACGGCGGCACTCTATCTGACGTCAGACGCTATGTGCCCCCAGCGTATATACGGCTTACCCGGCGAGATGGACGGACACCGTGCGGAAGCTGCTACAGGACAGGTAATGTATAAATGCACACACTACATACATTTATAAATTACCTGTCTGGTGTCAGCCTCCACGTAGTTTCTGTCCACCTCGCCAGGTTCCGCATACACGATGGCGGCACTCTGTCTGAAGTCAGACGCTATGCGCCGCCGGCGTATATGCAGCTTACCCGGCGAGATGGACGGACACCGTGCGGAAGCTGCTACAGGACAGGTAATGTATAAATGCACACACTACATACATTTATACATTACCTGTCCGGTGTCAGCCTCCACGTGGTTTCCGTCCATCTCGCCAGGTTCCGCATACACGACGGCGGCACTCTGTCTGACGTCAGACGCTATGTGCCCCCAGCGTATATGCGGCTTACCCGGCGAGATGGACGGACACCGTGCGGAAGCTGCTACAGGACAGGTAATGTATAAATGCACACACTACATACATTTATACATTATCTGTCCGGTGTCAGCCTCCACGTGGTTTCCGTCCATTTCGCCAGGTTCCGCATACACGATGGCGGCACTCTGTCTGACGTCAGACGCTATGCACCCCCAGCGTATATACGGCTTACCCGGCGAGATGGACGGACACCGTGCGGAAGCTGCTACAGGACAGGTAATGTATAAATGCACACACTATATACATTTATACATTTTGGGGACAGCAGCGAGGGGGACGCGGCAGCTCAGCCGATTCCCTGATGATTTAATGCTGAAATCGGATGGGAATCGGCCTGTAGTGTATGGGCAGATTCGACTACACAAATTTATCTCTAATCAGATTCGATTAGAGATCAATTTGTCTCTTGGTCCAATCTGCCCATATTCGTTCTAATGTATGGCCACCTTAAGAGATAGTGAAAGACCTACCAGAGAGATAGGTAGATATCTGCAGTCACACATCTCAGTCTATCCCACTATGCTCTGATATGACTCAGAATTGTTATATTCAGCTTTTACGAGGAATTTGAATTGGCAATTGTTTAATGGACACAGACAATATGATACGAGGACAGACAGAATAGATACAGTAGAATCTCATTATGGTAAACCTCTGACTATAGTGATCTCTGTCCTCTGCTCTCAACCATGCAGCCGCACCAATATACAATGTATGACCTATTCTGATGTAGTAAACTACTTGGCCAGGTCCCTTGGAGGATGAGGGAATTTTACAGTATGTCCAATCATGGAGAGGATTAGTGATGTAATGAGGAAGCCATGAGACTGATCTACAGGTTCTATCTGGACAGGAATATAGGAGGACAGAGATGTAACTCTGCACAGGGATCATCAGATGTGTGAGATGATCAGCTATCCCCAGCTGACGGTTAATTGAAGGGCAGCTTCTGGTGATTTCCAGCTCTGGCCCCGCATATTCCAGGCCCTGTAGCAGCACCATTTCCTTATTATTAGTTCGGCATTGAAAAGACTGTGTACAGTTTTGCAGTATTATCAATTTAGCTGCAGTACCTATATCTGACCACAAGATGGCAGGCTCGCCTCTGCCGGAAACCATAGAGGAGCCGGGCGGAAGTCAGGAAGAGCCACAGGCCGGAAGTCGGGCTCCTTGCAGCACGGTAAGGGAGAGAGGAGGCTGGAGTGAGGGTGATGAGAGAGATGTACCTTTATCCCTCATCCATGTGATCAGTGTGAGCATGTAGCAGCCAGCAGAGACAGTACTGGGGGAGGAGGGGGGATGGGCATTCCTCCCAACTGTCATTATCTGCCTAGGTCTGTCCAGGTGATCCTACAGACCCCAGGAGCACATAGTGGAGGAGGGGAGGGCAGGCATTGGGGTGAGGCAGGAGCACATAGTGGGGGAGGGCAGACATTGGGGTGAGACAGGAGCACATAGTGCAGGAGGGGAGGATAGATATTGGGGAGAGTGAGGAGTCTTTTCACACTATGTGGATATATTATACCACTTTCTTCTATCATAGCGATTTAGGGCACAGACCTCACTGGAGAGGTGAGGATGATTCTGGGAGTGTCACATGACTGGAGAGGTGAGGAGGATTCTGGGAGTGTCACATGACTGGAGAGGTGAGGAGGATTCTGGGAGTGTCACATGACCTTACCTTCAGTCTCTCCATACAGAGTCTCCCTTCTGTGAAGTCTGGTGACCATCGCGGTGCCCCCACCTCACCCCCTGATATCTGAGAGACACGAGAAGCCCACAACATCCTCACTGATCTGCTGTCGGGGTGAGTTGAGCATTGCCAGGAATTATGGGACAGTATCCAGTGACAGCTAGTGATTTGTATGGTGGTGACTGTATCATTCTGTGTGTCAGGTTCCTATAAGGAGGCTCATTGTCTCATCTATTTCTCCATGGAGGAGGGGCAGTATATAGAAGGACAGCAGGACCTCTACAAGGACGCCATGATGGAGAGTCAGCCGCCCCTCACATCACCAGGTAAGAGGAGACTTTCATTACTCGTAAAGGAGTGAGCAGTACTTGGGGTACACCTAGATACAGCCCCCCCCCCCCCATATCATCTGATAAACACATAGAGACAATGTATTCAGTCAGTGTGTGTGTTTCCTACAGATGTATCCAGTAACAGAAACCCACCAGAGAGATGTACAGGTCCTCTTTATTCCTGGAATTGTCCACAGGGAAATGCTACCATCCCCCACCATTATCAGGTAGGTGGGACTGAGGGTCTCCAGAGACTCCAGACTGTGTGATTTTCCTCTGTAACTTTTAATTATTATTCCTTACTTTGAACATTATTTGCTGTCATTTTGCACATTTAGGGCGAAGATCTGACTGATGTAAAAGTTGAAATTAAAGAGGAAGAAGAAGAGACATATGTGAGGATTGATCAAAAGTCTATGGAGAAGGGTGACATGATGGGAACATATAAAGAGGAAGAAGAAGAGACGTATGTGAGGAGTGATCAGCAGTCAACGGAGGTGGGAGACATAATGAGGACAATTAAAGAGGAAGAAGAAGAGACATATGTGAGGAGTGATCAGCAGTCTATGGTGGAGGGTGACATGATGAGGACAATTAAAGAGGAAAAAGAGGAGACCTATGTGAGGAGTGATCAGCAGTCTATGGAGGAGGGTGACATGATGGGGACAATTAAAGAGGAGGACTATGTTACAGAGGGCAGAACAGGTGAGTAATCAGCAGTAATATAGAATAAATGTGTATGTATATTGCTGGTGTGGCTGGCACTCCCCACAAACTAGGTTGATTCAGGGTTGTGCGATGTACTCATTAGATCTTAAAGGGGAACTGAAGAGAGGGCTATATGGAGGCTGTCATGTTTATTTCCTTTTAATCAATACCAGTTGCCTGGCAGCCCTGCTGGTCTATTTCTCTGCAGTAGTATCAGAATAATACCAGAAACAAGCATGCAGCTAGTCTTGTCAGATCTGACTTTAAAGTCTGAACCACTGAAACACCTGATCTGCTGTATGCTTGTTCAGGGCTATGGTTAATAGTATTAGAGGCAGAGGATCAGCAGGGCTGCCAGGCAACTGGTATTGCTTAAAAGGAAATAAACATGACTACCTCTCTCTTCAGTTCCCCTTTAACCACTTTACCACCAGCTGTGTGGATATCTCTGTCCCTTTTTCCACCCTGTCAACACCAGGGACAGAGATATCCGCACCTCCTGCCGCTGTCCACGCTCGTGCACGCCGCCGCCCGCTCGCCCTGAGATCAATAAACGGGAAAAACCGTTTCCGTTCGTTGATCTAAGCCCCCGCAATGATCGGCTGCTACTATGAGAAGCAGCGCGGTCATTGTAAAAAAAAAAAAGTTTCCCAGCCTCATAACACTTCCTGCAAGCGTACTTCCTACGCTTGCAGGTCGCATAAACGAGTTACTGTGGCCAAATAGTAAAACTACACCCTAAAGCATTTTTCATATAAAAATACATTAGTTTTACACTAAAAATTAACTCATTACCTCCCACACTCCCCCAGTGGGGGAAAAAAAAATACATTGAAAAAAAAAAAATTAGTTACCTTAGGGACTGAACTTTTTAAATATTTATCTCAAGAGGGTATAACACGGTTACTTTATAAACTGCGGGCTTGTAATTAGGGATGGACGCAAAACTGAAAAAAATGCATCTTTATTTCCAAATAAAATATTGGCGCCAAACATTGTGATCGGGACATAATTTAAACGGTTTTCTAACCGGGACAAATGGGCAAATACATTTCATGGGTTTTAATAACAGTAGCATGCATTATTTAAAGACTATAATGGCCGAAAACTGAAAAATAATGAATTTTTCCCACATTTTTTCCTATTTTCCCATTAAAACACATTTAGAATAAAATAATTCTTGGCATAATGTCCCACCTAAAGAAAGCCTAATTGGCGGCAAAAAAAACAAGATATAGTTCATTTCATTGTGATAAGTAATGATAACGTTATAGACGAATGAATGAAAGGAGCGCTGAAAGGTGAAAATTGCTCTGGTGCTCAAGGGGTAAAACCCTTCAGTGGTGAAGTGGTTAAACTATCATTCTTGGTTGTGAAACAAGGGAGATCTGCACTGATACCCATGCATTGTGCAATGGACTGACATTTATACAACTGTGATTTTTCCCAAAAGAAAAAGGTCAGAAAGAGCAACTCTGAACATTATTGCAAACGTTATTATGTACACATTGTAAGAACTATATAATACTAGCTGATGGCCCGGCGTTGCCCAGGTATGTATTTGGCTGGTGTTGGCTCCGTCCACGTTTTCTAACCCTAACACACAGTTATTCAACTACTCAATGACCTAGTACCAGATTTGAGGCTTGTGCCATTAACAGTGCAAGAATGGCAGCAATGAAATATTCCCCTTTGAAAATCAACAGGTGAATTTGGATTGGCTTTTGTAGGCTTCACCCACTTTTCTGAATATTAACGTGTTTTGGTTTCTGGACGTAGAAACTACGTCCAGAAACCATGTGCGCTACCGCGCGCCCCCGCGGCCGATCGCGCGCGTGCACGCGCACTCCCGGCCGCGGATTCGGTAGTCACGGAATCAATGTATCGGACTATGAAGTCCGATCACTGATTCCTCTCCCCCGCTGAAAAAGCGACAGCTTCTCTCGGAAGCTGCGCCTTTTCTGGCCATTCACTTCCTGATGCGCCACTCTAAGCGTGTGTTACGCTTAGAGTGACGTCATGTAAACAAACTCATGGCCGCCATCTTGTGGCCAAAAAGTAATACTACACCTGAAAATAAAAATGAATTAAAATCAACACACATTTACATTATAAATCTATTGTTTACCCCCCACCCTCCCAAAACTACCCAAATAAAATGTTTACTATAAATAAAAAAAACCATTACAATTAAAAAAAAAAACAACATGTAAATATTTACCTAAGGGTCTAAACTTTTTAAATATCAATGTAAAGATGAAATATTTCTATATTTTTTTTATTTTAAACTTGTTAATAGTGATGGATGCAAAATGGAAAAAATGCACCTTTATTTCCAAATAAAATATTGTCGCCATACATTGTGATAGGGACATAATTTTAATGGTGTAATAACCGGGACATATGGGCATATACAATACGTGAGTTTTAATTATGGAGGCATGTATTATTTTAAAACTATAATGGCTGAAAACTGAGAAATAATGAATTTTTCCATTTTTTTCTTATTCTTCCTGTTAAAATGCGTTTACAGTAAAGTGGCTCTTAGCAAAATGTACCCCCCAAAGAAAGCCTAATTGGTGGCGGAAAAAACAAGATATAGATCAGTTCATTGTGATAAGTAGTGATAAAGTTATAGGCTAATGAATGGGAGGTGAACATTTCTCTCGTGAAAACCACGGAACCTGAATGGGTTAATCTCAGTCACCCAGTGACCAACTGTGCAAAGTTTGAGAACTCTGCCATTAACAGTGTAAGAATGTCTGCAGTTTATATTTTCCCAGTGAAATTTGTATTTGTCTCCGCCCACTTTTTGGTTATGAGGATAAAAAGTATCCTATATGTTATTCCAGGTAATGTTTTATGTGTGTGCCAAATTTCATTCAAATGCATTCAGCCATTGTTGCGTGATAACAAACATACACACTTTTGCACTTATAATATTAGTGAGATAATGTATGACTATAATAAGAGCACCTAAAAATGCAGTCATTTTATTTAAGATGATGACTATTAGTGTCTGAAGTGTCAGAAAAGTGTTTACATTCCTCACTTGATACAATTAAGTAAACACAAGATAACATTATCTTCAGTTCAGATGCGTCCAGCTTTCCCTGCAGGAAGATAGTATGTCCTGTGTTTAACCCTTTGAATGCTGTTCTAGTAAAACAGTAAATACCACCAACATTCATATGCAGTGTGACAAACAAACATTCCTATATGGAGCAGCTGCTGGAGAAGGTGCAGATGTGGCGGCATACAGGGAAACAACAATACTAAACATTACACTGTGCTTAGGAATATTAAAACCACACCCTGTAAGACGTGGGTCGCGTTCACACTATTTCTGTGATAAACAATAAATAGATAATCTCTTTACAAATGTCCGCGCTCACAGTTAAAGGTGCACAGGTGCTAAAACGACCGCAATTAGACAGACCAAGACAGTCCACAGTTCCTGAAGTGGAATCCAAACTATACTGAAGCCGTCACTCCTTGTGGCCAAAACTCTCACGTCAGGTACATGGAAAAACACAGAGAGAGGGAACATAGCGTAACACTGCAGACACAGCTGTTGTTTCCAACACCACCTCCCTGTGTATCACTCTCCGTCACCATAAACCAACTCACAAGTGCCAGGACACCCCCCCATTGAATGACGAAACGCATAGGGCGGAGCTACGGCGCACGTGACTGCTGAGACAATTACGGAGGACGGAACAAGATAGTGTGGATAACGTGGACTTGTAACGGCGTCTTGCAGAGCGGTTACCCGGGGACCACGTCTGTTTAAGATACGCTTGTTAACCACCTATACTTGTGAGTACAATACTTTTTAATATATTAAATTTGTATGGGTTTACACTGTATCAGCGCTCTCTAGTTTCAGTGTTTGCCAATTGGAGGACTCCAAGATGGGTCTGTCTTATGAGTCTTAACCCCCCAATGCTGATATACCTACCTCCGGGATATAGGAGGTTCCGAGGGTGAGTGCGAGCTCGTGGGGGGGTGTCCTGGCACTTGTGAGCTGGTTTAAGGTGGCGGAGAGTGATACACTGTGGCCAATAGTGAGGGGAAAATTTTCCAAATGGAGAAAAACAAAATGACTCCGGGCACCTTCCGTCCTGTGCTTTATTGCAGATGGTGGGAGACACTGTTTGCCATCATCTGCAGTAAAGCACAGGATGGAAGGTGCCCGGAGTCATTTTCTTTTTCTACATTTGGAAAATTGGGACTACACTTTCTTCACTTAGATCCGTAGAGCACACGTCCCAGCGGAAGACAGAGGGAAACCACAGATGGTATGGTGAGAATATAGTGCTTTCATTCACTCTGTATATGCTCATATACTGGGGTGTGCCACTCTCCCAAATCCCCCTTTTTCTACCAATTGGTCAATAGTGAGGAGAACCCTAGGATATTCAGCGCCAGCTGGGAAACCTCGGCAGCTGCCCTGCGCCTATTGCGTCATGACGCATTTTGCCGTTCCTCGCCTTTTTCCGGTTGCCCAGAAACAGTCACCCGTACTAAGAGGCGGCCGCGCTAGGTCAGAAGGGATGGGAGTGTAAGCACGCACGGATTGGCAGCAAGTGTGGGAGGAGGCAGCCCGATGGTGTCGCGTGGAAGACCACCGGGAAGATCTATAGTAGCTGTAATGGGGGGGTTGCTTGAAAATATTTCATCATATATAGATCATTATTTTCAGCCATGTGTGGTGAGCATGGAGGCCTACACTAGGGATTCCCAGCATGTGCTTAATTTACTTTCTGACTACAGGTGGGAGGATAGCTATTACTGGGTATCCCTCGATGTGACCTCATTATACACGTGTATATGGAGGCGGCAAGTTATTTCCTTGGGGTCTATCAAGACCTCTTACCAGAGCAGATCCATTTTGTTATTGACCTGCTCAGGTTTGCTCTAGCTCACATTTATTTTTCTTTTATGAATTCCATTTATTTACAGACCTGTGGCACGTCCATGGGGGCAGGATTTGCCCCAAGTTTTGCCAATTTATATATGGCATTCTGGGAGAAAACGTATATTTGGGGTGATAATCCGTTCGAAAAGCATGTCGTATTTTACAGGGCTGTGGAATCGGAGTCGGGGCAATTTTGGGCACGCGGAGTCGGAGTCGTTGGTTTCATAAACTGAGGAGTCTGAGTCAGATGATTTTTGTACAAATTCCACAGTCCTGTTAAGTATTATACTAAGGAGTCGGAGTCGGAGCCATTTTGGGTACCCAGAGTCGAAGTTGGAGTCGGAGTCGTGGTTTCATAAACTGAGGAGTCGGAAGATTTTTGTACCGACTCCACAGCCCTGGTATTTTATACTAGATTTATCGACGATATATTGATTATTTGGGATGGTAAGAAGGAAGAGTTCAACAGCTTTGCAGAATACTGTAATAATAATAGTTTCAATCTGTTGTTTACCCACATAATAGATAATGGAAATATTGTATTTTTGGATCTTACCTTAATGGCTGATAACTTAAATAAATGTATACAGTCTCTAAGACACACTTTAAGCCAACAGCTGGGAACTCTTACTTGCATGTGTCAAGCTGTCACCATCCGAGATGGATTTATAACATACCGAAAAGCCAGTTTTGGCGACTGAGCGGAATTGTTCACTGAACAAGGATTTTGACGAACAAAGCAGGGTTCTTGCTAATACGTTTTTGCAGAAGGGATATGAAGGGAAATTTTATTCCAGCGTGATAGATGAGTTTAGGAGTGGAGGTAAAGATAAGAGTCAGGGCTCGTTTCCACTATTGCGGTGTGGAATCGCCTGGATTCCACCGCTGAGGAAATCGCATGCGGATGCGATTCCGCATGCGTTTTTTGCCGCGAATTCGCATGCGAATTCGCATAGGTGAGGGTATATGCGATTTTAACCATGTCACTGCCTGTGTGAATTTACATTGGTACCTATGCGAATTCGCGGCGAAAACCGCATGGGGAAAACGCATGCGATTTCCCTATTAAATACATTGTGTGCGATTCACCTGCATTCCACACGCAGGCGAATTCTGCAGGGTGTTCCGTGCAGATTTTCTCCGCACAATAAAACGCTCCCGCAGACGCATAAGTGGAAACAGGCCCATTCACTTATATTGTCTATGCCAGTGGTTCCCAACCCATGTGCCGCGACACATACATGTGTCGCGGCAGCTTCGGGTATGTGCCGTGGCTCTCTCTTGGAGGGGAGCAGCGCAGTGGAGGGAGAGCTGTGGGCAGCGGCGGAGAAGGGGGCCATCTCCCCACCTTCTCTCACCTTAGGGTGCTCTGCCTCCCTCGCTCTCCCCTCCGATACTGAGTGTGGCGGCGCTTGGCCGGAAGTTCTGGTTCTGCAGCCGCTGCTCTGGTCTGGATCAGGCCAGAGTAGTGGCAAATCATCCCGCGGCGGCGACGAGACCAGACAGAGACACGGAAGGTAAGTTCCGCCCCTCTGCCAGCCACCGCACTTCGTTCCGGAGGAGAGAGCGAGCGAGGGAGGGAGAGCACCCTGAGGTGCCGCTCTCCTTCCCTCGCTCTCTTCTCCTGGGGGGGGGGGGGCACCTGGCTACATATATTGGGCACATATATCCCTGGCTACATATACTGGGCACATATACCTCTGGCTACATATACTGGGGACATATACCGGGGACATATACACCTGCCTACATATACTGGGGACATATACCCCTGCCTACATATACTGGGGACATATACTCCTGCCTACATATACTGGGCACATATACCCCAGCTACATATACTGGGGACATATACCGGGGACATATACCCCTGGCTACATATAATGGGGACATATACCCCTGGCTACATATACTGGGCACATATACCCCTGGCTACATATACTGGGCACATATACCCCTGGCTACATATACTGGGCACATATACCCCTGGCTACATATACTGGGCACATATACCTCTGGCTACATATACTGGGCACATATACCTCTGGCTACATATACTGGGTACATATACCTCTGGCTACATATACTGGGCACATATACCTCTGGCTACATATACTGGGCTCATATACCCCTGGCTACATATACTGGGGACATATACCCCTGGCTACATATACTGGGGACATATACCCCTGGCTACATATACCCCTGGCTACATATACTGGGCACATATACCTCTGGCTACATATACTGGGCACATATACCCCTGGCTACATATACTGGGCACATATACCCCTGGCTACATATATACTGGGCACATATATCCCTGGCTACATATACTGGGCACATATATCCCTGGCTACATATACTGGGGACAACTGGCTGTTTGTCATTATGTGCATTTACTGGTGAAAAGCTGTCTCTTATTATGTGCATTTACTGGTGAAAAGAGGTCTCTTATTATGTGCATTTACTGGTGAAAAGCTGTCTCTTATGTGCATTTACTGGTGAAAAGCTGTCTCTTATTATGTGCATTTACTGGTGAAAAGCTGTCTCTTATTATGTGCATTTACTGGGGAAACGCTGTCTCTCATTACGTGCATTTACTGGTGAAAGGCTGTCTGTCATTACCTGCATTTACAGGTGAAACGCTGTCTCTTATGTGCATTTAGTGGGGAAATGCTGTCTCTCATTACATGCATTTAGTCTACGTTTCACGGAGATCTGAACGTTTGGTTTGATGTGTCACGACTCCAAAAAGGTTGGGAACCACTGGTCTATGCGAATCCGCATACGCAAGACGCATGCAGATTCGCGATAGTGGAAACGAGGCCTAAAGAAAGAAAAAAGAATACCTGTCATCTAGTAAGCTCAAAACGTGGAAATAATAAGAGGTCCTTCATTTGTCACTACTTATTACAAAAGTGCAATTAAAATTAAAAATATTGTAAAGAAAAACTGGCATATTGTACTGCAGGACTCATTTTTGAAAGAGGAGCTACCTGACAACCCAGAAGTTATTTGTAAAACCTCTAGATCGTTCAAAAATAAACTTGCACCAAGTAATATTAGTAATCGCCAACAAGAAGGATCTACTCTATCTAATCTTTCTTCCTTTTTTCCCACAGTTAGTGGGAAATTTTAGATGTAATAAAAAGCGATGTGGGTGTTGTAGATACATTCAGCGTCGTATCCCAGAAATCTGTGACGGTAATGGAGATACAGTGAAGGTGAAAGAATTTATTAACTGCGGCTCCTCTTCTGTTGTCTATTGTCATGTGGATGTCCGAACAAATTTATGTGGGTAGAACTACAAGGCCCCTGCGGCAAAGACTGGGGGAGCATAGAAGAGAAATAGAGGATGGATGTGTGAAACATACAGTCTCCAGACACTTTCAGGAGGCCCATGAGGGACAGGCTGATAGTCTGAGGGCCCGTTTCCACTTGTGCGGTGCGAATTGCCGCGGTAAAAATTTGCATGCAGATGCGAACTTCGCGTGCGGTTGTATGCGAATTTTCACGCGAATTCTCATGAATGACGTGGTATGCAAATTTAACCATGGCAGTGCCTGTGTGCTTTTTAATTGATTCCATGCGCATGAAAATTCACATACACCCGCATAGCGGTATGCGGTATGCGAATACTGATGGCTCTGCCATGCTAATTTTTACCGCGGACGAAAACGCTCAGAAATCCTGACAAGTGGAAACAGTCCATGCGAATGGACGTATTGGCTATGCGAATTCGCGATAGTGGAAATGGGCCCTGAGATGGGAATAGAGGTGATCCCAAAAAAACCTTAAAGGGCTAAGATTTAAGAAGCTGTGTGAACGTGAATCCTTTGGGATTTTTAAATTTAATTCTCTAACCCCAGTCGGATTGAATGAAGGGCTAGGGGTTGCCACATACATCTAATAGTGAGGCCATACAACATCCAGTCCCTTTCCCCCCCCTCCCCTTTCCCCCCCTTCCATTTGAGGGCCATATAGTAAGTGCCGCAGTTACAGCCACAGCAGATCCCCTCTCCTCCTTCTTGTTCTGTCCCTTTGGTGACACCCAAATAGTTTCTTGCTGATGGTTGCCACAGATCCTCTGTACCTCCCCTGCTTCTATATTGGTGCCCATATTGTTCCCTGGGCATCAGGAGAGGTGCCCCTTCTGTTTATTGCACCCTGATAGCTCTAGTATAGAGGTTTACCACAGGGGCTTGTGGTTCTCTCCTTTTCCCCAACAGTGGCCTGATAGTATACTGATACACCCTCTCTAGCCTTTCCATAGAAGGATGCATTTTAATATAGGTGTTAGAACGCCCCTTTTTTACCTTATTGCAGGAAACTTCTCCAGCAAAGCGTAGAGGTTGTATTGCGTATTTGTACATAAATAAGTGTTTGCTAATTGGATTATCATATTGAATGCATTTTTTTATTTTATTGTTGTTATTTCTTAACAGTGTTTACTTATTAACCACTTCACCACTGAGGGGTTTTACCCCCTGACCACCAGAGCAATTTTCACCTTTCAGCGCTCCGTCCATTCATTCGTCTATAACTTTATCATTACTTATCGCAATGAAATGAACTATATCTTGTTTTTTCCGCCACCAATTAGGCTTTCTTTAGGTGGGACATTATGCCAAGAATTATTTTATTCTAAATGTGTTTTAATGGGAAAATAGGAAAAATGTGGGGGAAAAAAAATTATTTTTCAGTTTTCGGCCATTATAGTTTTTAAATAATGCATGCTACTGTAATTAAAACCCATGAAATTTATGTGCCCTTTTGTCCCGGTTATAAAACCGTTTAAATTATGTCCCTATCACAATGTTTGGCGCCAATATTTCATTTGGAAATAAAGGTGCATTTTTTTCAGTTTTGCGTCCATCCCTAATTACAAGCCCATAGTTTATAAAGTAACAGTGTTATACCCTCTTGACTTAAATATTTAAAAAGTTCAGTCCCTAAGGTAACTAATTATGTATTTTTTTTAATTGTAAATTTTTTAATTTTTTTTTAATTACAAAAAAAAAAAAAATGGGGAGTGTGGGAGGTAATGAGTTAATTTTTTGTGTAAAAGTCATTTATTTGTATGTGAAAAATGTGTAGGGTGTAGTTTACTATTTGGCCACAAGATGGCCACAGTAACTTTTTGCTTTATTGCGACCTCCAAGCCTCCTTCCGGAAGCTTGGAGGAAGAATAAGGAGGCTGGACACGTGAGTTTCTTCTCACAATGATCGCGCTGCCCATAGGAGAGCAGCGGGTCATTATGGGGCTTAGATCAACGAACGGGAATGGATTTTCCCGTTCATTGATCTCTGGGCGAGCGGGCGGCGGCGGTTTTACTAGCGGCGGGCGGCGTGTTTACGAGCGGGAGCGCGGACAGCGTCGGGAACGCGGAAAGTACGTGTTTCTCCGTCCCTGGTTTTTAAAGGATGGAAAAAGGGGCGGAGAAATACGTACGCGCGGGGGTAAAGTGGTTAATGTGTAATAAATTACATGTAAACTGTGAGCAATAGTACGGGGACCCTGCTTGGCAGTAATGCAGGTCACACATATATACATTTTTATATAATTTTATATATATATTTTTTATATTTTTATACTTGGAGTTATACCACTTTTCCTTTGCCATTCACGGCAGCTACAAGCCTTTATATATATATATATATATTTTTTGTCCCTTTGCGGCCCTCGTAGTGCTTTTACCCATTGCATTACTATACGGAACACTACCGCCGCCCTTATAGGAGTGTGGGGAGGACGCTGAAGGTTGCCAAGCAACACCATCGGACTGCCTCCTCCTACACTTGCTGCCAATCCGTGCATGCCTACACTCCCATCCCTTTTGACCTAGCGCAACCGTCTCTTAGTATGGGTGGCTGTTGCTGGGCAACCGGACGCCGATTTATATGCGTCTCCTGCTCCATTGCATCATCTGACGAAGGCGTGGAATGCCGAAACGCGTCATGACGTAATAGGCACAGGGCAGCTGCCGAAGTTTCCCCGCTGGAGCTGGAAATCCTAGGGTTCCCCTCACTATTGGCCACAATGTGGAGGCGCGCAGAGCGGTGTTAACAACTGAAGTACGCGGTGATGTACACTTTATAGTGTGACGAGCGCACTTTTTTATTTGAACATTGTACGTTTTATTCTACCTTTTAAGAAGAGGCACATTAAAAAGTGAATGCACCAGAGAGCGCTCCTTTTTCAGTTTTCTACAGCGCACTTACTGATATCCCAGAGTAAGATAGGAGCAACACTCTTGGGAAGCTTAACGTGACTTCTATGGAAGGCCCTTTTGATTAGAGCGCAGTGGATTTGGTGTGGAAGGGGGGGGGGGGGGTAATCAGGCTATCTATACGGAAGGGGGGAAAGACTCATCTGGTGGCTTATACTAGAGGGAGGGGGGGGCATCTATCTAAATTAGAGGGGGGTGATCTGGCCACCTATACTAAAAGGGGGAGGGGCCATCAGGATGCCTATACATGAGGGAAGGGGGATTTTAAGTCTATCTAAACTAGAGGAGAGGGGGGAGGGGTCACCTGGCTATCTATACTGAAGGGAGGGGAGGAGGGTCATCTGGCTACCTATACTGAAGGGAGGGGGTGGGTCATCTAGCTACCTATACTGAAGGGAGGGAGGACATCAGGCTACCTATACTGAAGGGGGAGGGGTCACCTGGTTACCTATATTGAAGGGAGGGGAGGGGTCATCTTGCTACCTATACTGGAGGGGTAATCTGTCTATACTGGAGGGATCATCTGGCTACCTATACTAAAGGGGGAGGGGTCATCTGGCTATCTATACTGGAAGGGTCATCTAGCTATCTATACTGGAGGGTGGGAGGGGTCATCTGGCTATCTATACTGGAAGGGTTATCTGGCTAGCTATTCTGGAGGGGGAGGGGTCATCTGGCTAGTTATAATGGAGGGGGGAGGGGTCATCTATCTACCTATACTGGAGGGGGAGGGGTCATCTGGCTACCTATACTGGAGGGGGAGGGGTCATCTGGCTACCTATACTGGAGGGGGGAGGAGTCATCTGGCTAGTTATACTGGAGGGGGAGGGGTCATCTGGCTAGCTATACTGGAGGGGGGAGGGGTCATCTGGCTAGCTATACTGGAGCGGGGAGGGGTCATCTGGCTACCTATACTGGAGGGGGGAGGGGTCATCTGGCTAGTTATACTGGAGGGGGAGGGGTCATCTGGCTAGCTATACTGGAGGGGGAAGGGGTCATCTGGCTACCTATACTGGAGGGGGGAGGAGTCATCTGGCTAGTTATACTGGAGGGGGAGGGGTCATCTTGCTACCTATACTGGAGGGGGAGGGGTCATCTGGCTAGCTATACTGGAGGGGGAAGGAGTCATCTGGGTAGTTATACTGGAGGGGGAGGGGTCATCTGGCTAGCTATACTGGAGGGGGTAGGGGTCATCTGGCTACCTATGCTGGAGGGGGGAGGAGTCATCTGGCTAGTTATACTGGAGGGGGAGGGGTTATCTGACTACCTATACTGGAGGGGGAGGGGTCATCTAGCTATCTATACTGGAGGGGGAGGAGTCATCTGGCTACCTATACTGGAGGGGGAGGGGTCATCTGGCTACCTATACTGGAGGGGGGAGGGGTCATCTGGCTACCTATACTGGAGGGGGGAGGAGTCATTTGGCTAGTTATACTGGAGGGGGAGGGGTCATCTGACTACCTATACTGGAGGGGAGGGGTCATCTAGCTATCTATACTGGAGGGGGAGGAGTCATCTGGCTACCTATACTGGAGGGGGGAGGAGTCATCTGGCTACCTATACTGGAGGGGCGGCGGCTGCTGACAGTGGCCTTGGGCTGTAAGGAGTACAATCCGGCCCTGGGCTGGTAACACTTGTTATTTTATCTGACGATGAATGTTAGGATTTCATGAGAAGTGTTTGCACATTGCACGCTGCTATAAGTGACCTGCTTGGCAGGACAGGCACTTCTGTGGAATATTTCCAATCATCAAAACGTTTTTATGCTCAACATTTATGCATGGCACCTTTTTCTCCTATTGTCACTGTAGGGCCTGGGTTTCCTCCTGGTGGTGGGGTGTCTTCCTGGGAATCACTCAGGTGTATCTTTATTCCTGCTCCGCAGTCCATTCACCTGGATATTTATCTAATAGTCATCATCTTAAATAAACTGACTGCATTTTTTAAGTGTTCTTATTATACTCATACATTATATTATATTGTTTTCATGCTGTGTACATAATAACGTTTGCTGTAATGTTCAGTGTCGCTGCTTCTGACCTCTTTCTGTTGGAGAAATCACTGTTGTATCATTCCTGATTGTGTTTGCAGATAATCAGATTTGTCAGGAAATGCATTGGATTGGCTGAATTCCTAGCAGCAGTGAGTTATTGTCATGTGATTGGCCGCCTGTAATGAGCACAACCTTCTGCAGTTCTCTGTCAGGCTGATAACTAGTGATGGTTAGGGACATGCCAATATCTCAGAGATTGTACAAATTGTATGCTAATTATATGCAAAGCTATGCAACTGCTGTATCTGGTCCATTTCTAATCAGCATAAACTTTGCATCAACTTGGAATTCTCAGCAGCTCAGTGACCCCCCTCCGAATTCTCTAACAGGAAGTGATGATATTTCTCTATTTGCAGGGCGGAGTCCCGGCATCAGGAACCTCTCAGAGACTCGTCTCTCTGTATCCACAGACTGTACAACGGATAATGATGTCACTGGACAAGAGTCTCCTGCAGATATCCTGGTGACCCCAAATATTCCCCCAGACTCCCTTCACCTCTCTAACCCCGAGGGGCCTCATACCCAGCACAGCTCTCCCCCTGCTGGAGGGCCCTATTCCTGTTCCATGTGTGGGAAATGTTTTGTATGGCAATCACATCTTGTCAGACATGAGAGATCTCACACTGGTGAGAAGCCCTATTCATGTGCTGAGTGTGGGAAATGTTTTGGTCTTAAATCAAGTCTTGACGATCATGAAAGATCTCACACTGGTGAGAAGCCCTATTCATGTGCTGAGTGTGGGAAATGTTTTGGTCTTAAATCAAATCTTGTCAGACATGAGAGATCTCACACTGGTGAGAAGCCCTATTCATGTGCTGAGTGTGGGAAATGTTTTGGTCATAAATCAAGTCTTGACAGTCATGAAAGAACTCACACTGGTGAGAAGCCCTATTCATGTGCTGAGTGTGGGAAATGTTATGTACAGAAATCAAATCTAGTCAGTCATGAGAGATCTCACACTGGTGAGAAGCCCTTTTCATGTGCCGAGTGTGGGAAATGTTTTAGACGGAAAACAGAACTTGTCATGCATGAGAGAGCTCACACTGGTGAGAAGCCCTTTTCATGTGCCGAGTGTGGGAAATGTTTTGGACGGAAAACAGAACTTGTCATACATGAGAGATCTCACACTGGTGAGAAGCCCTATTCGTGTGCTGAGTGTGGGAAATGTTTTGGGTATAAAAAACTGCTTGTCGCACATAAAATATGTCACACTGGTGAAAAGCCCTATTCATGTGCTGAATGTGGGAAATGTTTTGGGCAAAAAAGAAGCCTGGTCACACATGAGAGATCTCACACTGGTGAGAAGCCCTATGTATGTGCCGAGTGTGGGAAAGGTTTTGTATATAAATCACAGCTTGTCATCCATGAGAGATCTCACACTGGGGAGAAGCCCTATGTATGTGCCGAGTGTGGGAAAGGTTTTGTATATAAATCACAGCTTGTCATCCATGAGAGATCTCACACTGGGGAGAAGCCCTATGTATGTGCCGAGTGTGGGAAATGTTTTGTACAGATAGCACACCTTGTCACTCATAAGAGAACTCACCCTGGTGAGAAGCCCTATTCCTGTGCTGAATGTGGAAAGTGGTTTGTATGGAAATCACATCTTGTTGTTCATGAGAGATCTCACACTGGTGAAAAGCCCTATTCGTGTGCTGAGTGTGGGAAATGTTTTGGGTATAAAAAACTGCTTGTCGCACATAAAAAATGTCACACTGGTGAAAAGCCCTATTCATGTGCTGAGTGTGGGAAATGTTTTGGGCAAAAAAGAAGCCTGGTCATCCATGAGAGATCTCACACTGGTGAGAAGCCCTATGTATGTGCTGACTGTGGGAAAGGTTTTGTATATAAATCACAGCTTGTCATACATGAGAGATCTCACACTGGTGAGAAGCCCTATGTATGTGCCGAGTGTGGGAAATGTTTTGTATGGAAATCACATCTTGTTGTGCATGAGAGATGTCACACTGGTGAGAAGCCCTATTCGTGTGCTGAGTGTGGGAAACGATTTGGAGGGAAAAGAAGCCTTGTCTTACATGAGAGATCTCACACTGGTGAGAAGCCCTATTCATGTGCAGAGTGTGGGAAATGTTTTGGACAGAAAGGAAACCTTGTTGTACATGAGAGGTCTCACAGTGGTGAGAAGCACTATTCCTGTGCTGAGTGTGGGAAATGTTTTCTGTGTAAATCACATCTTGTCAGTCATGAGAGAACTCACACTGGTGAGAAACCCTATTCATGTGCTGAGTGTGGGAAATGTTTCATACAGAAATCACAGCTTGTCGCACATGAAAGATCTCACACTGGTGAGAAGCTCTATTCTTGAGCTGAGTGTGGGAAATGTTTTGAGCATAAATCATAGCTTGTGAGACATTAGTGTTGGGTGTGGGAAAGGGTTTGGCCATAGGGATCGTCACTGAGTGCAGTCTTTTTCTGAAACTCCAGATTGTGGTGTTACCTGACGTAGATCTACGGATGTTTGTATACGATGTGCCTCCGAGGAAGCAGCTGCTGCCTGCAAAACACGTGTCAGGCAGTCTATTTATGTGAAGTGGAAGTTTGGTCTTTATATCTATATGTCTTGTCCGCGAATTGGAGAGACGGCAAAGAAAGAATAAATAGCAAGAATATTGGTTCCAAAAAACGCTGTTCTGTCTGTTTGAAATAGTTGCATGCATTTGCAAGCGTTGGTCCCTAGCGTACGTCAGTCATTTCCCAGGTTGGGGCATTGGCTGGTTGTACGCTCTGCTACCATATAATGGCCTCACTTCACTGAGCTTTATCAAACGTTTGAAAATTTACCTCATGGGTAAAATCTAATTTCGAATTCATTAAAGTGTTATAGATTTATTGAACGTTTTATCGATAAAACATTAGCTAAATCTATAACATCTTAGTGAATTCAAAATTAGATTTTACCCATGAGGTAAATTATCAAACTTTTGGTAAAGTGATAAAGCTTAGTGACATGAGGCCATTGTGTGCTTGTTGGGAGTTTACTTGGTGTTTAATAGAAAGCCAAAGGAACCTTTTTTAACTGTGTTCAGAGGGTGGAGAGTGCTAGAGTGTGTGCTCCCCCCCCCCCCCCCTGTAAGCCCCAGACACCATCTCCTCACCTCTGTCATGTTCTTGGCGAGTAGCGATGGTTCTGGCTCCTCCCTCTCTGTAAGCCCCAGACAATATCCCCTCACCTCTGTCATGTTCTTGGCGGGCAGCGATGGTTCTGGCTCCTCCCCCTGTAAGGCCCAGACACCATCTCCTCACCTCTGTCATGTTCTTGGCGGGCAGCGATGGTTCTGGCTCCCCCCCCCCCCCCCCTGTAAGCCCCAGACACCATCCCCTCACCTCTGTCATGTTCTTGGCGGGCAGCGATGGTTCTGGCTCCTCCCCTGTAAGCCCCAGACACCATCCCCTCACCTCTGTCATGTTCTTGGCGGGCAGCGATGGTTCTGGCTCCCCCCAGGCCCCTGTAAGCCCCAGACACCATCCCCTCACCTCTGTCATGTTCTTGGCGGGCAGCGATGGTTCTGGCTCCCCCCAGGCCCCTGTAAGCCCCAGACACCATCTCCTCACCTCTGTCATGTTCTTGGCGGGCAGCGATGGTTCTGGCTCCCCCCCCCCCCTGTAAGCCCCAGACACCATCCCCTCACCTCTGTCATGTTCTTGGCGGGCAGCGATGGTTCTGGCTCCTCCCACCCTGTAAGCCCCAGACACCATCTCCTCGCCTCTGTCATGTTCTTGGCGGGCAGCGATGGTTCTTGCTCCTCCCCCCTGTAAGCCCCAGACACCATCTCCTCACCTCTGTCATGTTCTTGGCGGGCAGCGATGGTTCTGGCTCCCCCCCCCCCCCTGTAAGCCCCAGACACCATCTCCTCACCTCTGTCATGTTCTTGGCGGGCAGCGATGGTTCTGGCTCCCCCCCCCCCCCTGTAAGCCCCAGACACCATCTCCTCACCTCTGTCATGTTCTTGGTGGGCAGCAATGGTTCTGGCTCCCCCCAGGCCCCTGTAAGCCCCAGACACCATCTCCTCACCTCTGTCATGTTCTTGGCGGGCAGCGATGGTTCTTGCTCCTCCCCCCTGTAAGCCCCAGACACCATCCCCTCACCTCTGTCATGTTCTTGGTGGGCAGCGATGGTTCTGGCTCCTCCCCCTATAAGCCCCAGACACCATCTCCTCACCTCTGTCATGTTCTTGGCGGGCAGCGATGGTTCTGGCTCCTACCCCCCCCCCTGTAAGCCCCAGACACCATCTCCTCGCCTCTGTCATGTTCTTGGCGGGCAGCGATGGTTCTGGCTCCTCCCCCTGTAAGCCCCAGACACCATCTCCTCACCTCTGTCATGTTCTTGGCGGGCAGCGATGGTTCGGGCTCCTCCCCTTGTAAGCCCCAGACACTATCCCCTCACCTCTGTCATGTTCTTGGAGGGCAGCGATGGTTCTAGCTCCTCCCTCTCTGTAAGCCCCAGACACCATCTCCTCACCTCTGTCATGTTCTTGGTGGGCGGCAATGGTTCTGGCTGGCAGTATGGGTCACCTGACACTGCAGCAGGGATCGCAGCAACACGCTTCTGTGTGCTCAGGAGGGCAGCTGGTGCAATGGCTGATCTGATGGCAGTGCAGAGCAAATGAACAGACGGCAGTATCGGGGGCGGAAGTTGCGGCTTCCCTGGAAAGTACTCGCGGCACACAGTTTGAGAACCACTGGAGTAAACGGTTTTGTTAGATTCAATTACCTCCTTTTGTTCTCAGTATCTGTATCTTATCCATAGGAAGCTCTCTGTTATTTGCATGCTTAGATAAGCTTGATATGTAGCTATGAAAACATCTTCACACAATCCCGCTGGCACTGCACAGTTCATCAAAGCTAGGCAACGGCACCCAAACCAGTTAAGTATATTCACCACCTGTACCTTAATAATCATTGTAAAGCGTGGTCTCAAATGGTAGTGGAATTTCCCCTTCATAGACACTCCCGCTTCGGGTACTTTTGCCTCAGTACAGTAGCCCAATGTGTGGGGGTGCTTACCATAAGAGAATTTATGCGTGCTCAAACACCAAGTTTAATCCTAACATCTGGCTTTGCAAATCTGGCCTAATTGGCTTATCATGAGGCATTGCTCATGCAAATATGCATTTGCTTTCGCATGCCAAATTATGCAGGGTCAAAAACCAATACCGCAAACCGTTAGTTCATGCTACATTAGCACTATCCAGGCACTATCCAGGAGCGCCACGGGAAGGCTTCCCAATGCCCCCATACAACCGGGGGGGGGGGGGGGGCTGCGGGGCCCCAAGCTCTCTCACTGCTTGGGAACCACAGCGGCACTCTGGAGGGGGAGCCTTGGTGGCGCAGGCGACCCCCCCCCCAAGCTGTCTGCGCCTGTCCTCTCCCCCCTTCTGGAGTGTTGTGTGAAGCCAGCCCTGAGCTCCAAAGCTCGGGGTGACCCATGCTTCATTCCTTTCTCATGTGGTGCCCCCAAGTTAATGCGCATGTAGCAGAACGCAATGGACGTTAAGGTAAGTGCCTGTTTTTAATGTTGGGAGGTGGGTGCGGACGGCCCTCCCCGGCGCTGGCCACGCTTGGGGGGGGGGTCCTCTGCACCACCCAGCCTCTCCCTCCGGGGTGCCGCTGTGGTTTTTGACCCTGCATTTGGCATGCGAAAGAAAATGCATATTTGCATGAGCAATGCCTCATGATAAGCCAATTAGGCCAGATTTGCAAAGCCAGATTTGTTAGGGTTAAACTTGGTGTTTGAGCACGCATACATTCTCTTGTGGTAAGCCAATGTGGGGGGGGGGGGGGGGGGGGGGGGAGGTGACTGCTGACCTGGTCCCGGCTCTGTGGAAAGCTTGGCTGCTATGTAAGGAAATGGAAGGCCTTATATCCAGGTTCTGCTCCAATCTCGCTGACTATGAATATGCTCATAGACTAGCTAAGACTGGGGCATGATGGGAGGGATGGGGAGGAGTGGACTGACTTTGAGGACACACATATGAAGATAGTAATTTGCTTTCAAGATAAGTTGGTTCAACTGTGGTGGTCTTATCAGATATACTTTACTCCTGTTAAAATATCCATATTCTGGGGGGTTTGAGTGATGTTTGTCGGAAGTTGGTCATAGCTCGGGTAGCTTTAAGCATGTGACTTGGGATTGGCCACTCATCCAAGCATTCTGGGACAAAATATTGACCTTCATGAAAGATAAACTGAGTCTTCCTGTAGTGTCCTCTTATAAGTATTGTCTGTTGGGATTGATAGAGGAATGGTCCTTGAATAAGAATAAAAATCATTTAGTTAGACTGTTGTTCTTTTATGCCAAATAGTCCTTCGCTCTAGATTGGAAAAAACACCTGAAGCCCGTCTTCCTTTACGGATGCATCTAATTAACCATTTCGGTACCGTCAGTGAAAGCAGCTCTCAGTACCGGAGCATTTTTTTTTGCCTTTGGGAGTGTTACATTTTCACAGTTTATAAATCTTCTCTACTTTTTACGAAATAGACAATCTTAGTATTGTTTTTTTTCCTGAATGGATAGGGCTTTATTCTAATGTTAAACATATAAGCCCACACATTACAACAAAACAAGTAATCTATAAAAAAACAACACAACATTTTGAAAAAAAATCATATTTGTATGTAGAACAGAGGCGCCAGCAGGATAAAAGTCAATAAAAATTTTTAAAAATTGCTTGGAGGAAGTGGTGGGCTTGCCTCACTGAGGCGCTACACCTGCTATTGCTGAAATTCTGTTTTGTCCCCACGTTTATTGCCTGATGAAGCGGGCTGGGCCTGCGAAACGCGTTGCACTGTTTTTGGGGTACCGTATAATAAATGTATTGATTTATATGAAGACAGGATCTCGTGTCTGCTTTTGGGAGGCAAGCCCACCACTTCCTCCAAGCAATTTTTAAAAATTGTATTGACTTTTATCCTGCTGGCGCCTCTGTTTTACATACAAATACCCTGTGTCCACTCCTGGTGGAGGGGAGTGCTACCCCCTTTCTTGTTTCTTTACTACAGAGAGCGACTTCTTAATCCAGAGTGAGGACAGGTCTAATCTCCTCACCTGCCTATTGAGTGGTTGCTTGAATGGTAACCCATGTTTGTGAGTATAAATTCTCTCACTAAACCACTTACCAATTGTCTTTAACATACTACACCATATTGGGCTCTCGGTTTTTTTTTATTTTATTTGAAAAAAAAAACATGTTTTTTCACTTTCACGCTTCAAAAAATATTTTAAAAGGGAAGTTAAAATGTATTTTTTTTGGGTTATGCCCAGAATTGGAACTTATGATGCCAATCCTGTATGTTCTCCATGCTATTGAATGACTGTATGTCTATTATGTACTTGACTTTGTCTAATCCTTTATGTCTCTGTGATATGGCCTGATGTAACCTAAATATGTCTTGCACTGTCACTGGGTTGTTTTCTGTTGCTGTTGTGTTTTTTGATAAACAATAGAAAGTTTAAAAAAAACAGCGGACACACACCGCGTTTGACCCGCCTCCTATACCTCGTCATTGGGCTAAACTTTGACCCTCTACATCACAGTCAGCAGACACATGGCAGCCAATCAGGCTGCACTCACCCACGGATCCCCGCCCTCCCCTCCCCTATAAAAACGCTGCAGCATCGGCCATTTTCTCAGTCTGCTGATCTTGCTAAAGTGAGAGGAAGGGAGAGACATTTGGAGATAGGGAAAGCGTTAGTTAGGCTGTTGTTAGCTTGCTCCTCGCTCCATCTTTTTGCTGAAAGCACCCCACTAAAAGCTCTGTTCAGAGCTAATATTCTTCTGAGCTGTGTGTGTGTGTGTGTGTGTGTGTGTGTGTGTGTGTGTGTGTGTGTGTGTGTGTGTGTGTGTGTGTGTGTGTGTGTGTGTGTGTGTATGTGTGACCACCACAGACAGTCATAGATACAGCACAACCCAATCTCTGCGTGGGGAACAGCTCTGCAGGTCTCTGAATGCCTGTATCTCTGCCGGTGCTCAGTCCCAGCCGGATTGCTCTAACGGCTTCACAGATATTCAAACCAAAGAAAGAGACGGCACACCACTGGCTGCAAATTACTTGCTTGTATTCAGCGAACACGAACACTACATGTTACGGATGTAGACCATCCTTCATCAGGTGTATAACAGCATTGAAGCGTACATCACAAGTTTAAATACACATACAAGTATGGGCAACCCCACCCTTCATTGCTCCGCCCTTGGAACAATTAACCCTTAAGTCCAAAGTCCCAAACAAATACAGTTAACAGGCACTCCAACTTGGCTACCAATATCAACATATATTTGACTGACCGTCATCCTGGCACTTCCCATGAGGACTGCCACAGAACCACCTGTAAATCAAACATGTGGTTATAACGATTGCAGGTACCCACATTCATAATAAATAAACACAACGGCATTGTAGAAAACCACGGTGTAATATAAACTGACCCTATCAAAATTGTGAAAAATTGTAAAAAACATTATAAAAAACATTTTAAAGGTAATCGCTCGTTCATGCCCCTAGGGGTAACAACGTCCAATGAATAAATCCATCGAGCCTCCTTTTGTTTTAACAATTTCTCCAGATTGTCATAGATACAGCCCTGTCGCAGCTGGGCCTAGTTGCTGTATTGTGCCAGGCCCAGCACACTCTGTATTACCATTGCATATCTTTTCTCTGTATTTGTGATTTAACTTACTAAAGCATAGCTGTCTTTGTGAGTGACACTGTATATAGATACAGCCCACAGACAGTTGCCAGCCAGGCCAGCTGGGGTTTGTAGTCCCACTACTGGCAGCACACTATTATACCAGTGCATACCTTTCCACTGTACCTGTGTGGCAGCACACTCTATTATACCAGTGCATACCTTTCCACTTTATCTGTGAATGAACATACTATACCATAGCTACCTTTGTGGTGACACTGCATACACTGCCCACAGAGAGACAGGCACAGTTAGTTAGGCTGTTCATTATTGCTGAGACCACCCCAATGCAAAAACCATTTTGAGGGCTCATATTCTAGTGCGTGCGTGCGTGTGCGTTCGTGTGTGTGTGTTCGTGTGTGTGTGTGTGTGCGTTCGTGTGTATGTGTGTGTGTGAGAGAGAGAGAGAGAGAGAGAGAGACAGTCGCTACATACAGGGCAGACCACAGTCATTGCTGGGCCATGCACTTCTACTATCGTTTGCTATCTATTACAAGCCAGCGCACTGTCTATCAACATAAGCTGTGCTTAGCTTCCAACTGTATCTGTTATTGATATTTGTGTGGGTTACACACTGCATACAGGCTACAGTCAGTTGCTGGCCCTGGTAGTTCTACTATACTCTTCTAACTATTGCAAGCAAGCCAGCACACTGTCTATCATAAGCAGTGCTTAGCTTGCAACTGTATTTGTGATTGAAAGTACTATATAGGATATCTGTGTGTGTGTGTGTGTGTGTGTGTGTGTGTGTGTGTGTGTGTGTTAAAGTACACAGCTCAGTGACACACACACACACACACACACACACTGTATTTGACACTGATTGTGTGCCTCTTTGTGATTACACACACTGTCTACCATGATTGAATATTGTTAGTAGTACTGCATACCCCCAATAAAGGAAAAATAACAGGCAGAGGCAGGCCACCCCGCAGGTATTTTCAAGGTCATGCTGGCGTGATTTTGTGCGGCCCTCGACCAAAGTACAGTGTTCAGAAGGCACCTACCCGCCTCAACCCCCAAAATTCTGAGGACGTGGTTGACTGGCTTATACAGCGCACCCCATCTTCTACAGCTTCCGCACCATCCTCCTCCTGCTCAGCTTCTGGTTTCACACAAAAACTTAACACTGCTACCACTAGCAACCCAGCTGCTCCACTTGATGTGTCAGAGGAGTTATTCACACATGATGCATTTAGTGATACACTTGGGGTCATTCAGCCAACACGCCCTTCAAGGCCTGCTGCTGCCACCACCCAAACGCCGACATTCCAAGGCTCAGCCGGTGTGGCATTATTTTGTTTGTGTGCCTCTGATACCAGCAATGCCATCTGCAACCTCTGCCAAAAGAAACTGAGTTGTGGGAAGCCCAACACCCAACTAGGGACAACTGCTTTGCGAAGGCACCTGATCGCAACACACAAACACCAGTGGTATGCACACATTAAGAAAAGCAGCACACAAATATAAAACAATATTCATAGCAAGATTATTTGGGGGGCGATGGGCAAAAAATGATGCCCGCTGTCGCCAACACTTAAAGAAAGATAAGCTTGTCACACAGCTGAATGGAAGGCTCATAGTGAAGGAACCGCCCGGACAGGAAAGCCAGCTTGTGGTGGGCATATTTGCAGGGTGCTGCCACTGGGATGGTCCCAGGAATTATTTATTACCTTTCATTTTTGTTTTACTTAGTATTTCTAAATTGTTATAAATAACACAAACATGCAGGGGCGTAGCAGTAAGGGTTGCAGAGGTTGCAAACGCATCAGGGCCCTTGGGCCAGAGGGGCCTCCGTAGGGCCCTCCCTCATCTTCAGTATTAGCTCTCTATTGGTCCTGTGCTCATACATAATCACTTCTATAGATACTTTGAACACTGGTAATCATTAACAAACTGTTCCCTATCCCCTTCTTGTACCTCTGACACTGTAGTTGCCATTGGCAGGGATTGCTATGTATAGAGTGCTTGGGGGTAATCAGTAACAAGCTGCTCCCCACCCCCTTCTTGCTCCTCTGACACTGTAGTTGCCATTGGCAGGGATTGCTATGTATAGAGTGCTTGGGGGTAATCAGTAACAAGCTGCTCCCCATCCCCTTCTTGCTCCTCTGACACTGTAGTTGCCATTGGCAGGGATTGCTATGTATAGAGTGCTTGGGGGTAATCAGTAA
Organism: Hyperolius riggenbachi; assembly: GCF_040937935.1. Classification (NCBI taxonomy): domain Eukaryota; kingdom Metazoa; phylum Chordata; class Amphibia; order Anura; family Hyperoliidae; genus Hyperolius; species Hyperolius riggenbachi. Next base: position 280,541,012 of record NC_090655.1, read on the forward strand.
CAAGCTGCTCCCCACCCCCTTCTTGCTCCTCTGACACTGTAGTTGCCATTGGCAGGGATTGCTATGTATAGAGTGCTTGGGGGTAATCAGTAACAAGCTGCTCCCCATCCCCTTCTTGCACCTCTGACACTGTAGTTGCCATTGGCAGGGATTGCTATGTATAGAGTGCTTGGGGGTAATCAGTAACAAGCTGTTCCCCATCCCCTTCTTGCACCTCTGACACTGTAGTTGCCATTGGTAGGTTTTGGTATGTTGTATTAATTGTTATGTATAGAGTGCTTGGGGGGGGGGGGGGGGGGGTCCCATTGTAAAACTTGCATTGGGGCCCCCAGCTCCTTAGCTACGCCACTGCAAACATGGAACAATTTGACAGTCAACCGTTGTAGATGGTCAGGGCTGAGGTTTGCAGTGTTCATTACACATATATAGTGAGTGGGAATGCCACATCCTTGCCTGACATGGTGGGAGAGCAGAAAAATTACCATTGAAACTAGAATTATTATTTAAAGGGAACCACAGATTAAAGATTCACACAAAATAAACATATCAGTTGATAGCTTGTAAAGAATAAATGCTCTATCTGATAATTTCGCCACTCTGGTGTGCATTTTTGAGTGTTTTTTATCCATTATTGCTCCAGGAAATATCCAATATGGCCGCCGGCTCATATCTCTTCTGCTTCCAGGTTATAAACTGTTCTGGATGTGCTGTCTAGGCTATATGAGACTATAGACAAGCAGGGCTGCTGCAGCCTTTCATCTGTCTGCTTTCAACTATTATTCTGGTATGCTGTGTGGCTGCCTGTAGGAAGTGTCTCTCATAGAAATGAAACTGCATACAGTAGATAATGACTGGCTGCACAATGCGCACAGATAAACTTGTCTGTTTCAGAGCTTCTTTCTGGGCAGCAGCAGCCCCTCCCATGTCAACAGCTCTGAGTAGGGGGCCAGGAGGGGGCAGGCTTGGGCTTGAAAAGACTACACAGAAGAGTGACTCAGCTATAATGATTCCAGGTCAAACCTAGACTGAGCCAGTCGGTGGATTCTTATCACAGTTGATAACAGATAGATTAGACTGAGAAGAATAAAACTAAAAGCAGGGTAGGTGTTTACTGTCATGTTCCCACTGATAAATGTAATAAAATACATGAGGGTGCTTCGTCTCTGGTTCTCTTTAACTATTTTTTTGTTATTTTTTATAAATACATTTGTATTTCTTACTTTGTTATAATAAATAACAAATCTATGCATAACCATAAATAACTTTCAAAATATTTTTTTTCAGTACCCTCCCTTTCACTGAAACTTATCAAAACCGATACTACACTTGATCTCAGCCAAAAAGCCGAGAAGCGTTCCATTGCTTGCGAGTCTCCACTGCGTGGCTCTGCATTGGAGTTGGGTGACTCCACCCCCACCACGAACGGCAAGCAGGACTGCTGCTGCCAGTCTGACACCTGCTCGCTTTCTTTACTTTTTTGAAAATTATCAGTTAGAATTATTTTATTACCTTGAAATCTTTTATAAATAAATTTGTATTTCTTACTTTGTTATAAATAACAAATCTATCCACAAATAACTTTCAAAATACTTTTTTTTTTCAATATCCTACCTTTCCCTGAAACTGATCAAAACCGATACTACAACTTGAGAAGACACAGGTGTTTGTATACAGCACAAGTTCTTTATGGCACCGTACAGGTCCGCTCTCATCAGCAGGTATTAGCTGTGGAATTACCAGTGTTATCAAAGTAACATCAGGAAAAAAAACAGTGTAGAATTTTTGATAAATAACTCTTCAATTTTCAATCTATCAAAAAAAAAGTATTTTTCAATTTTCATCTTCCTGGCCTGCACTCTCACCGACGTGCGCACGAGCACAGCTATCACTACACAAACATTGCAGCCCAGAGGACTGACAGTGTATGTCCTGGGAGTGTCAACTAATGACAATCCTTTGCGAAGGTGCGTTACACAGTGAGTTTGGTCTGTCAGTGTGAAACAGTACATACTTACACTACTTACATTACCTGCTCATCCATGTATACACAAACAAGGGGCCTGATTCACAAAGCAGTGCTAACAGTTAGCACGCTGGTGAAAAGCCCTTTATCACACCTAAACTCAGTTTAGGCATGATAAGTTTAGGTGTGATAAGTTTAGGTGTGATAAGTTTAGGTGGGATAACTATAGCACCGCAGTGCACAGCTGATCAAAAGTTTTGCGCTAGCAAAGTCTGGTGCACTTCGCATAGAGTTTAATGGCGCTGCTTTGCGTGCAGGACTTTGCGCGCGATCTAAACTTATCACGCCTAAACTGACTTTTCACCAGAGTGGTGCAATAGTTATCACGCCTTAAGTCTCTAACTGGGTTAGCACCGCATTGTGAATTGAGCCCAAGATGTTTTCAAGCACTTTATGCCTCCAATTTAGGAACTGCCCTTTAGGGATTATAATCCTACTCTGTGTCAAATCTGTAATTTTCCCCGGGACTTTTGGCGTTTATCCCACTCCGCCATGCCCCCCTCCAGGTGTTAGACCCCTTGAAACATCTTTTCCATCAGTTTTTTTGGCCAGAAACAGTGTTTTTGTAGTTTTTAAAGTTCGCCTGCCCATTAAAGTCTATTGCGGTTCGCCGGTCCGCAGAATTTTGCGGAAGTTCGTGTCTGTGGTCCTCGAACCCAAAATCTGAGGTTCGAACCATCTCTAATCACCAGACCTGGCGAATGCTTGGAAACAAAGGACAGGGGCTCAGGATCAATAGTTTCCTTTAAAAAAAAACTTGCTTAACCACTTCCCTTCCCCGTGATGAGTGTATACGCCCCTGAAAAATCCCATAATCCCGCCACGCGTTCACACTCCCTCCCCCGTGTCTTCCCCCCGCGCTCATTACCACTGCTAAGTGTTAGCTGGGAGATCAATGAATAGGTTCACAGTTCCCATTCATTAATCTAAGTCCCCGTGTGAATGACCACTTCCATCCATGAGATGGCGCCGTCATTCACAAAAGCCAACACTTGCGTGTCCACGCATTACTTCCTCGTAGTTATATAGTGATTTGCGTAGTGATACTATGCATAGGAAAATTATGCACAAGGAAATCTTGTGGCCAAATAGTAAAATTACATCATAAACCTTTTTTTTTTTTTTTTTTTTGCCATTAACAGACTTTTTTTTTACATTTAAAATTAACCCTTACCTCCCACACTCCCCAAAAGTTAAATTAGTTATATATATATATATATATATATATATATATATATATATATATATATATAGTTACCTTAGGGAATGAACTCTTTAATATGTTTGTCAAGAGGGTATATTACTGTTACTGTATAAATTATGGGCTTGTAATTAGGGATGGACTCAAAAGTGAAAAAAATGCACCTTTATTTCCAAATAGAAGATTGGCGCCATACATTGTACTGTGGAATTTTAAACATTGCAATAACTGGGACAAATAAAATGTGTGGGTTTTAATTACAGTAACATTATTTTTAAACTATAATGAATCTTTACCTTTTTTTCCTAATTTTTCCTTTTAAAACACATTTAGAATAAAATAATTCTTAGCAAAAAGTACTCCCCAAAGAAAGCCTAATTGGTGGTAAAAAAAAAAAAAAAATATAGATTGTTTAGTCATGATAAGTAGTAATAATGTTATAGGCAAATTAATTGAAGGAGTGAAAATTACTCAGTTTTTTTTTTTAAGGACAACCGTAGTGAATGGTATATGGAAGCTGCCATATTTATTTTCTTTTAAACAATACCGGTTGCCTGGAAGCCTTGCTGATCTATTTGCCTGCAGCGGGGTCTGAATCACACCTGCAAAGCCCCTCTCATCAGAGGTCGGGATCCTTCCAAGATGGGTACTTCAGGCCTCCAGACCCACTTGAGGAGCCACCATGTTAGGGAGTTTGAGAGGCTGAAGGGAGCTGCTGATGGTCAGAGCAGGAGAAACACTGCGCATCCCTTCAGCAGCGTCCCGCCCTCCTGCTCATCCAGCAGCAGCACTCAATGCACTGTTCCCTACAGTGCGCCCTCCAGAGCTCCCCCCAAAATTGAGCCTGGTGAGGGCAGCCAGTCCTCAGTGGCCTCCTCTGCTCCCTCCTCAGCTTTCCGTGCAGGAAAGTGGCAGACTCTGCTCAGTGACAGCTTTCCGGGTGTGACCAAGCCTCTACCTGCTGACCACAGACGCATTTAGATGCTGAACGGGTTGCTTGCCCGGGCCATGTGCTCCCAGCTCCTGCCATACTCCCTTGTGCAGGAGGGGAGTTAAATACATGCACTCCTGCAGTGGCGTATCCACAGCCGCCACTACTTCTCCCGCATGGCACCAGTTTGTGGTGGCAAACGTGACCTGTGCACTTGATCACTAGGTGGGTGAGCGGGTCCATGTCACCATGGACTCTTGAAGCAGCCGGTTTGGGACAGACCACTACCTGTCCTTCACTGCGCACTGGGTCAGCTTGGTGGAGGGGGGGGGGGAGGTCTTAGCAGCAGCATCAAGTGGCACAACAGCAGCCCAGTTGGAGATGCCACCCTGCGGGTTCAAGGGAGATGCAGCAGGCTCCTCTGATCCTGTTCCCTCCACTGGCACACCCTGCAAGTGTGCCCGCCTCAGCAGCAGCATAAAGCCACTGCCAAGCGCTGCTAGACATGGTCAGCATTGAGAAGCAGAAGCTGATGGCCATCAATGTTCTCTCCACCCTCTGGGAATGGGAGCAGAGGCAGCTGACCCCTAGAGGCCTCAGAATCAGTGTGGTGGTGTCTGACAATGGTGCAAACCTGCTGACCGCCCTCCACAGGGGAGAGTAGACCCACGTCCCCTGTTTGGCCCACATCCTGAACCTGGTGGTGCACCTACTCAGGGATGGAGGATCTTCTGTAAGTGACGTGGAAAACTGCCATTTCTGCTGCTCTGTCACTGCCTCGGTGACCCTGGCTGACCTGAAGCAGCGCGAGGCCTCAGCTCCATCTTGTCATTGATGTGCCAACTCGCTGGAACTCCATGTTGGAGTGGCTGTCCCAGCACAGGAGGGCTGTCACCCACTACATCGTTTACAAGAACATCTCTGGCACCACAAACCTGCAGATCATTCTGTCTGCGGATTGGGGGCAGATGAGGCAGGTGTGCCTGGTGTTGGCTCCCTTCCTCCAGGTAAGCCGGGAGCGAGCATCCCTATGCGAGGGGGTGCCCATGGTTTGCCTGCTGGATAGGGCCCTGTTTGGTCTGCTGGAAGCAGCTGGATCATCAGACAGCTGCACAGTCCACCTCTCAGGAGGAGGAGGAGGAGTACATGCAGGTGGTAGAGGAGGAGTTGGAGGTCCCTAACCTTGCTGAGGAGGGGAACCGCAAAGTGCTGCTTCAATGGTGGGCAGTTGGAGAAGGCCGGATGATACTCAGATTCAGCAGGCAGATGAGGACAGGTCTCAGGGTGGATGACAAAGATGTGGCTTACCTCTTCCCCATAGCAGCGCACATGCTGCATTATCTGCACAGGCGTGGTGATCCAGACGTCTGGATCACCATGATCCTCGACCCACAGCTGAAATTGAAGCTGGGGAGGTTCATGCAGCGATCATCAGACACTAAAGGTTGAACAAGGGAATTGCAGGAGGCCCTTGTTCAGAGACTAGAGGAAGCCATCCCCAACAATGTCCCTGTCCAGCCAACCCAGCAGCAGGTGATTGCCAGTCGCCCAGGAGATCTGCTGGGTTTCACCAGGCAACTCTACACGGTGGAGCTGCCCAGAGAGAAGTTGCCAGCAGCAGCAGCAGCAGCATCCTCCTCTAGTCACCAATGGTGGTTGACTACATGGGGTCCTTTAGTGGCTTGGACACTGTGAGCCCTGAGGACTCCATGGAGTACTTGGTCAAGAGGCTGAACATCTGGAGCGAGCATGCCCAGTACGCCCTTGAAGTCCTGTCCTGCCCCTCCTACCTGCGTTCTGTCAGAGAGATGCCTCAATGCTGCCAGTGGCATGGTCACAGAGAAGCGTTCTCGCTCGTGTGTCCACTCAGTTGGTGGACAGACTGACGTTCATGAAAATGACAACATTTCATGAATAACTGGTGCATTGGCCCTTTAAACAGCGAAAGATCACCTCAGGAAACCATTCCTGGGGAAAGCAGGTTGAAAAACTTCAAATGTGCACACAGATTATGAACAACCCCACTCAATGATGTATTTGCAAAAATACTTTTTATTACTAGAAAAAGACGTGACCCCCTATCCCACTATAGAACATGAACCCCCTAAAAACAAGATGTGGGCATATTACCTAGGAGTACTCCTGGAAACACGCATGCCAACATTCTCATCACATCCACACTCAGATTATGGTCGGCCGACCTATATAATGCTTGTGTGTGACAACCTGCTGTCAAAGCACCATTTTGCAAAAATCATTGTCACCTCAGGACTAACACAGTCTTAAAGAGAATCTGTACTCTGAAATTCTTACAATAAAAAGCATACCATTCTATTCATTATGTGCTCCTGGTCCCCTCTGTGCTGTTTCTGCCATTCTCTGCTGCAAACCTGGCTTGTAATTGCCAGTTTTAGGCAGTGTTTACAAACAAACTAACCAGCTTCTAATAGGCTCAGCTAAGCAGAGTGTGTTAGTCACACAGAGCCTGCAGGGGGTGTGTACAGCTTCTAGCTAATCACAAGCAGCCCTGCACATTCCAGTCTGACTGCCTCAGCCTGACTGTGCCGACTATAGAGAGAAGATTAGATCATATAACAGAGATAACACAGCTACTGTGCAATTAGGAAAAGCTGCAGTAAGCCAGACCACATTAGAAAAGGCATAGGAACTTATAGCATAGAAGAAATAAAGATAAACAATTTGTTACAGAGTCTCTTTAAGATTTCCAATCGGATTGCAGTGACCAAAAAACAATAGTCCTTGTATTGCTGGTGCAATAAGCACTTTCTTGTGGTTTGTGGCTGGACAGCGTGATCTATATAATCATAGCATTCTGCAGCACAGATTCAACCAGTCTCTTATGCCTCCGCAAACTATACCACTCAAAATATCGATTTCCAAATCTCACCAGATGTTTTTATCCATCATCGCGGTATCCCACGGGTTTAACAGGCTCACCGCCGCCCGGCTCACCACGTGAGTGTTAGCCATGCGTCATGTCTCTGCTCCAGGCCATCATCTCCAAGCCCCGTCCACATACGTTACGCCCACTGTCACGTGGGCTTCCTCAGTGTGATGCTGCGATGGTGGCTTGCAGGGACGGGTCTCCCTCCCTTTCAATCTCAGAACCAAGCCTCGTTCTGGGTTCTTTCCACCTTGCTGTGTTTCAGCCTTCTTTGTTTTAGCTCTATCAGAGCCGCGCTGCATATACTTTGTATTTGCGCTTCATTATCTCACGTTCCTTGCATCTATATCAGTCTTTGTTCCTATTTGTTCCCTCATTCTTTTCAATTTATGTTATTTGACTAAATTCTTAATCTCACCATATATATAAGAGCAGTCCACCGTTTCCAAATGCTTTTCACATGGGAAGTGTACAGGGAAATCCATTTATTCCAAATAATGATTTTGATTAATTTTGCCTGTTATTTCTCCCCCAGTATAAGCTCATAGTAGTCAGGTTTTACTGTAACTTTGCCTCAATTTTGCACTCAATACATTTCAATCTCATGCACCACCATACACACAAGGCCCCATTCACACTAGAGCGCTTTGCCGGCGATTTCAGCAAAACACTCAAGCGCTAGCACATTTTAAAGCACTAGTGCTATAATACACTATGCGCCCTTTCTTACTTAGGCAATTTGCTTTAATCGCCGGCGATTAACGCAAATCACCAAACGCAAACGCGTAGCCTGCACCATTTTCAGGCGGTTACTCGGTGATCGCGTTTCAGTGCTATAGAAGCGCTAAACGCAATTGCAGAAAAATTGCTGTGGTGTCCAGTGATTTTTTCCGCCTATAATCGCTTTTAAGTGTGAATGGGCCCTAATGCCCAGATCTTTTTTATCCACTATAAAAGCATAAGATATGTGTGTGTATAACTAACTTCCATCAGTGAAAAATAACATTGGTGGCCTAGCTATAAACAGACCAGGATCATTCACAATTCCCCTTGGACACCATATGCTATCTCCAACCATTAATGGTCTTTCAAAAAATGAATCAAATTCAACTCAGTATTTAAACCATTCGGCATTGGTGTCCCCAAATTATAAATCCATCTATTCTCAATTTGATGCAGCAGTTTTTCGTGATCACCCCCCTTGTTACTTTTTTGGGCCTAATGATCCCCTTAAAGAGACACTGAAGTGGAAAAAAAATGATATTATGATTTGTATGTGTAGCACAGCTAAGAAATAAAACATTAAAGAGTAACTGTCAGGCTGCAGAAGCTAATTTAAACCTCTATTCTCCTGTGTTAAACAGTTTAGAAGGAAGCCCAAAAGCCATTAGTGAAGATAAAAATCTCAGTTACCTTTGATGTGTGCTTATCAGCAAACTGTTAGACCTAAGCAGGACGCAAGCCGCATACTATACTGCAAAGCATTCTGGGGCCCTCCCCTCAGCTGCTAATGAGACGTTACAGGAGCTTGTAATCAGTCCAGCGCGTAGCACTGATAAATCTCCGGGCAGAGTACACTGCAGGAGTCAGCTATTGTTCCTAGCCACATGGCTCATTAATATTCACTGCACACTGTGTTATTTAGTACGAGCTTTTCTGTGATCAGGAAGCAGGCAGGACATGACGACACATTTGGCAGACAAACATGGAGCCTGCCATGAGCTGTCAGGAGCATCTATCTCTGCATATACTATATACAAATTCTGTGAAATCCAAACGTGGACAGTGAAATGCATATGTAATGTAAGTACAGCCAATCTTTAGCTACTGATATATGTGTTTATTTTCTCTGAGACCTCATACCTAACAGCTCCTCTTTAAGATCAGATACATCAGTCTAATTGTTTCCAGTACAGGAAGAGTTGAGAAACTCCAGTTGTTATCTCTATGCATAAAAGCAATTAAGCTCTCTGACTTAAGGTGCGTACACACATGCGACTATAGTCGTTTGTAACGATCGTTCCCCGATTTTTACCAACGACGATCGTTACAAAAAACGAACCAACGACTATTAAGGCAAACGACGAAGGAGGCAAATCGCTACAAAACAAAGTTCTGTCTTGGCGGATTTTTACCACCGACGATCGTTAGCAAAAGTGGTACATCGTTGGAAACGATCGTTCGTACCAGGCTGGACATGCGTATTTCACTTTTTCTCCAAGGAACTTTACAATTTTATGCGCAGGCGCATTAAGTGCTTTTACGTGGTGTAACGTTCGTTCTAACGATGTGATCGTTACACACTTTTTACAACTAACTTTACTTCGGTCGTTCTTTCGTCAATTAAAAGTTCGTTCGTCGTCCACAACGAACGATCGTTGTCGCATGTGTGTACGTAGCATAAGTTAGTCGTGGAGAGGGCTGTTATCTGACTTTTATTATCTCAACTGTAAGTAAACCGTTTACTTTTTCTCTGCTAGAGGAGAGTTCATTACTTCACAGACTGCTCTGAAAGACTCATTTTGAATGCTGAGTGTTGTGTAATCTGCACATATTAGAGAATGATGCAATGTTAGAAAAAACACTATATACCTGAAAATAAAAGTATGAGAATATTTTCTTTGCTGCTAATCTTCTAGTAATTATTCATAGTACACAACCAATTCACTATATCATATATTTTGTTTCGCTTCAGTGTCTCTTTAAGTCTTAAACACTCCGGGTCACTATTGTGAAAAGGACAAAGTGTGTTCCAACTTCCCAGTGGGCTTTTTTTGTTTCAAGGGTATTTATTGAAGGAAACGAATATACAGCATATAAAATAATCATAATGAGGCCCCACGCAGGGGGATGCTTCTGAAAACTCAAACAAATATTCAAGAAAAATATCACCACATTTTAATGTTTATGTATAGGGTCTAGAAAGGAGATTAAAATAGAAAAAAGAAGAGGAGATAGTGGGAAAGATATAGGGAGAAAGAGGAAGCTGTAATACGAGGAAGGACCATGGGTGGGAGCACCACTTCCTGCCAATGGAACCTACCAGGGGAGAGAAATAGAGGGGGAAAGAATAAGAGAGGAGAAAATAGGCGGAAAGGGATGACAAGACAGTCAGCAGTTTGAATTAACAGATTACCCTCGTCCAGAACATTGTGGCCCCATCACGAAAGCATTAGGTTACAGCCCATAATACTTAAACCATGTCAGTATTTTAGATAAATAGTGTGCATCAACGCCTAGAGGTAGTTGAAAGGTATAGAGTGTATATGACAGACCTTCGTGTTGTTGCCACTCTATCCAAGGTGACCAGGTATCATTGAAGGGCTCCTCCCTATCCATTATATGTTCATATAGCATGGTCTCATTCAGATTTTCGAACACCACCTCATGGGACAAAGTAGAGGATCTCCAGTTAGCTTCTAAATGTCTTCTAGCTAAAACCATTGTGTGTTGAATAAGGGTTTTTTTCATCTGCTGTGTTGATATTTGGTATGTGTTCTCCTATTCGTTCCTTTTGGTTTTGCCTATGGATTTTAGACCATAGTTCCCCAACCCTGTCCTCATAGCCAACCCCCAACCCTGTCCAGAAAACCACAAACCTGCACAGGTAAGGTAATTAGTGTCTCAGCAGAGCTGAGTAACTACCTCTGTGGATTTCCACAAAACATGCACTGTTGGTGGGCCTTGAGGACAGGGTTGAGGAACACTGTTTTAGACCACATTTTGTGAATTGCAATTCACAAAACTTCTGATTTCAAATTGTCTCTTGCCCTTGGCTTTTTCAAACTTCTTTGACTTCTCTACCCATCTACAGTATCTGCATGACCCACATGGGTACATGCCTGTAGGGAAAGGGCCCAAAAAGCCCCTACCTGCATTTTTATCCTGTGTCTTTGAATACACTTCTGCTCTCACTAGTGAGTCTCTCAGAATCGGGGCTCTTCCTGGTGTCATTAATGGATATGGACCAACTATATCCAATAATTCTGGGTCCAATCTCAGAACATGCCAATGACGTTCAAGCACCTTCCTGAGTTGGGACCAGTGAGAACCGTACGTCGTGATGAGTCTCACTTTTTTATTAACTTTTTTCTTTTTTGACTTGCAAACACGTTTCACGTTCTAAACCGAATACTCGCTCCATCGCCTCTAGCGATGTGTGGCTAGGTCCCCCATCCCGCAACCCCTCCAGCTAGTTTTGGAAAACTTGTTACAATGTATAGCAGGGAGCCAGGAGCTTACCTACTCCTTCAGTTCACGATCTGGTTTTTTTTAATGAATCGATTCAAATGAATTGATTCATTGAAAAGAGCCAAACTTTACATCACTATGTGTCACTGCCTGCAATGCCACCCTCTATACTTCAGAGGACAGCATTGCAGGCAGTGGCTCCTAGTGATGGGAAGTTTGGCTCTTTTCAATGAATCGATTCATTCGAATCGATTCATTAAAAAGAACCGGATCGTGAACCGAAGGCGTAGGTAAGCTTCCGGCTCCCTGCTACAAGGGGGATGACCCTGCTCCCCGCTGACTGCTGCCATCCCCGTCCGGCCTGCTATCACCCTCCAGCATGGCGGCCTCCTCTCCCACCCCCTAGGCTGTGACACAGATTTTCCTGTGTATAGGGAAATCTGTTTTCCTAATGCCTGCCATTACCCCTCCGTGTATCCGGGTCCAGTTCCGTTGAGTGAAAATGCAGCAGATCCGGACCTTCCGTTCAGGTTTTGAAAATGGGTCCCCGCACACGCAGACTGATCCGGTTTTTTCTTGGGTGAATACTGCTGCTATTTTTAACATTAGTATCTGCGGCTCCGTTTTTAATCAGGGGTGAAAAACCGAGCCACGGATGCATTTCTGGACCTGGTGTGAACTAGGCCACAGTCAGGAATACTTGATAGGAGGGAGTTGGGGGCTGAGAAGTACACTTGTGTGTCATTGGCAGATGAGTGGTATTGAGAACCAAATTAATTTGTTAGGTTGTTGAGACTGTGGATGCAAAAGAGGAGGGGGCCAAGGACAGAGCCCAGGGATATCCCCACAGACAGCAGGTGTACAGAGGAGATAAGGGTCTGAATGAAGGGGGCCATACACTAGCCGACAACCCAACCAATCCACCATCCAATTCAATCATTATAATTGAATTAGATGAAAATTGGTGCTGCCAAGTGCATGCCCGATCGACAAAGCGACCAAGTTCGGGACAGAAATTGGCCGCACAATCGATCGCGCATGTTGGAAAATGTCAGGCCGAAGTTGGTTGGTCAGGTGCGTGGCGGTACGGCGTTCGAGTTACGAACGAGCGACGAGACGATGAAATCCCCGCTGCTGCCACCGCAATGTATAAATGTATGTACTGTGTGCATTTATACATTACCTGTCCGTTGTCAGCCTCCACGTGGTTTCCGTCCACCTCGCCAGGTTCCGCATACACGACGGCGGCATTATCTCTGACGTCAGACGCTATGCGCCGCCGGCGTATATGCGGCTTACCCGGCGAGATGGACGGACACCGTGCGGAAGCTGCTACAGGACAGGTAATGTATAAATGCACACACTACATACATTTATACATTTTGGGGACAGGGGCGAGGCGGACGCGGCAGCTCAGCCGATTCCCTGATGATTTCATGCTGAAATCGGATGGGAATCGGCCTGTAGTGTATGGGCAGATTTGAATAGACAAATTTATCTCTAATCAGATTCGATTAGAGATAAATTTGTCTCTTGGTCCAATCTGCCCATATTCGTTCTAATGTATGGCCACCTTAAGAGATAGTGAAAGACCTACCAGAGAGATAGGTAGATATCTGCAGTCACACATCTCTCAGTCTATCCCACTATGCTCTGATATGACTCAGAATTGTTATATTCAGCTTTTACGAGGAATTTGAATTGGCAATTGTTTAATGGACACAGACAATATGATACGAGGACAGACAGAATAGATACAGCAGAATCCCATTATGGTAAACCTCTGACTATAGTGATCTCTGTCCTCAGCTCTCAACCATGCACCCGCACCAATATACAATGTATGACCTATTTTGATGTAGTAAACTACTTGGCCAGGTCCCTTGGAGGATGAGGGATTTTTACAGTATGACCAATCATGGAGAGGATTAGTGGTGTAATGAGGAAGCCATGAGACTGATCTACAGGTTCTATCTGGACAGGAATATATAAGGGCAGAGATGTAAGTCTGCACAGGGATCATCAGATGTGTGAGATGATCAGCTATCCCCAGCTGACGGTTAATTGAAGGGCAACTCCTGGTGATTTCCAGCTCTGGCCCCGCATATTCCAGTCCCTGTAGCAGCACCATTTACTTATTATTATTAGTTCGTCATTGAAAAGCCTGTGTACAGTTTTGCAGCATTATCAATTTGGCTGCAGTACCTATATCTGACCACAAGATGGCGGGCTCGCCTCTGCCAGAAACCATAGAGGAGCCGGGCGGAAGCCAGGAAGAGCCACAGACCGGAAGTGGGGCTCCTTGCAGCACGGTAAGGGAGAGAGGAGGCTGGAGTGGGGGTGATGGGAGAGATTTACCTTTATCCCTCATCCATTATTACCATGTGATCAGTGTGAGCATGTAGCAGCCAGCAGAGACAGTACTGGGGGAGGAGGGGGATGGGCATTCCTCCCAACTGTCATTATCTGCCTAGGTCGTCCAGGCGATCCTACAGACCCCAGGAGCACATAGTGGGGGAGGGGAGGGCAGGTATTGGGATGAAGCAGGAGCACATAGTGGGGGAGGGGAGGGCAGACATTGGGGTGAGGCAGGAGCACATAGTGCAGGAGGGGAGGGCAGACATTGGGGTGAGGGAGGAGCACATAGTGGGGGAGGGGAGGGCAGACATTGGGGTGAGGCAGGAGCACATAGTGCAGGAGGGGAGGGCAGACATTGGGGTGAGACAGGAGCACATAGTGGGGGAGGGGAGGACAGGTATTGGGGTGAAGCAGGAGCACATAGTGCAGGAGGGGAGGGCAGACATTGGGGTGAGGCAGGAGCACATAGTGCAGGAGGGGAGGATTGATATTGGGGTGAGTAAGGAGTCTTTTCACACTATGTGGATCTATTATGCCACTTTCTTCTACCATAGCGATTTAGGGCACAGACCTCACTGGAGAGGTGAAGAGGATTCTGGGAGTGTCACATGACTGGAGAGGTGAGGAGGATTCTGGGAGTGTCACATGACCTTACCTTCAGTCTCTCCATACAGAGTCTCCCTTCTGTGACGTCTGCTGACCATCGCGGTGCCCCCACCTCACCCCCTGATATCTGAGAGACACGAGAAGCCCACAACATCCTCACTGATCTGCTGTCGGGGTGAGTTGAGCATTAGCAGGAATTATGGGACAGTATCCAGTGACAGCTAGTGATTTGTATGGTGGTGACTGTATCATTCCACGTGTCAGGTTCCTATAAGGAGGCTCATTGTCTCATATATTTCTCCATGGAGGAGGGGCAGTATATAGAAGGACAGCAGGACCTCTACAAGGACGCCATGATGGAGAGTCAGCCGCCCCTCACATCACCAGGTAAGAGGGGACTTTCATTACTCGTACAGGAGAGAGCAATACTTGGGGTACACCTAGATACAGCCCCCCCATATCATCTGATAAACACATAGAGACAATGTATTCAGTCAGTGTGTGTGTTTCCTACAGATGTATCCAGTAACAGAAACCCACCAGAGAGATGTACAGGTCCTCTTTATTCCCAGGATTGTCCACCTAGATCCCCCATCATCTGATAAACACATAGAGGCGATGTATTCAGTCAGTGTGTGTGTTTCCTACAGATGTATCCAGTAACAGAAACCCACCAGAGAGATGTACAGGTCCTCTTTATTCCCAGGACTGTGCACCTAGATCCCCCATCATCTGATAAACACATAGAGACAATGTATTCAGTCAGTGTGTGTGTTTCCTACAGATGTACCCAGTAACAGAAACCCTCCAGAGAGATGTACAGGTCCTCTTTATTCCTGGAATTGTCCACAGGGAAATGCTACCATCCCCCACCATTATCAGGTAGGTGGGACTGAGGGTCTCCAGAGACTCCAGACTGTGTGATTTTCCTGTGTAACTTTTAAATATTATTCCTTACTTTGAACATTATTTGCTGTCATTTTGCGCATTTAGGGCGAAGATCTGACTGATGTAAAAGTTGAAATTAAAGAGGAAGAAGAAGAGAGATATGTGAGGAGTGATCAGCAGTCTATGGAGAAGGGTGACATGATGGGAACATATAAAAAGGAAGCAGAAGAGACGTATGTGAGGAGTGATCAGCAGTCAACGGAGGTGGGAGACATAATGAGGACAATTAAAGAGGAAGAAGAAGAGACATATGTGAGGAGTGATCAGCAGTCTATGGAGGAGGGTGACATGATGAGGAAAAGTAAAGAGGAAGAAAAGGAGACATATGTGAGGAGTGATCAGCAGTCTATGGAGGAGGGTGACATGATGAGGACAAGTAAAGAGGAGGACAATGTTACAGAGGGCAGAACAGGTGAGTAATCAGCAGTAATATAGAATAAATGTGTATGTATATTGCTGGTGTGGCTGGCACTGCTCACAGACTAGGTTGATTCAGGGTTGTGCGATGTACTCATTAGATCTTAACCACTTTACCACCAGCTGTGTGGATATCTTTGTCCCTTTTTCCACCCTGTCAACACCAGGGACAGAGATATCCGCACCTCCTGCCGCTGTCCGCGCTCCTGCGCGCTCGTGCACGCCGCCGCCCGCTCGCCCTGAGATCAATGAACGGGAAAAAGCGTTTCCGTTCGTTGATCTAAGCCCCCGCAATGATCGGCTGCTACTATGAGAAGCAGCGCGGTCATTGTAAAAAAAAAAAAGTTTCCCAGCCTCATAACACTTCCTGCAAGCGTACTTCCTACGCTTGCAGGTCGCATAAACGAGTTACTGTGGCCAAATATTAAAACTACACCCTAAAGCATTTTTCATATACAAATACATTAGTTTTACACTAAAAATTAACTCATTACCTCCCACACTCCCCCAGTAGGGGGGAAAAAATACAATAAAAAAAAAACAAATAGTTACCTTAGGGACTGAACTTTTTAAATATTTATGTCAAGAGGGTATAACACGGTTACTTTATAAACTATGGGCTTGTAATTAGGGATGGACGCAAAACTGAAAAAAATGCATCTTTATTTCCAAATAAAATATTGGCGCCAAACATTGTGATCGGGACATAATTTAAACGGTTTTATAACTGGGACAAATGGGCAAATACATTTCATGGGTTTTAATAACAGTAGCATGCATTATTTAAAGACTATAATGGCCGAAAACTGAAAAATAATGAATTTTTCCCACATTTTTTCCTATTTTCCCATTAAAACACATTTAGAATAAAATAATTCTTAGCATTATGTCCCACCTAAAGAAAGCCTAATTGGCGGTGAAAAAAAACAAGATATAGTTCATTTCATTGTGATAAGTAATGATAAAGTTATAGAGGAATGAATGGAAGGAGCGCTGAAAGGTGAAATTTGCTCTGGTGCTCAAGGGGTAAAACCCCTCAGTTGTGAAGTGGTTAAGCTATCATTCTTGGTTGTGAAACAAGGGAGATCTGCACTGATACCCATGCATTGTGCAATGGACTGACATTTATACAACTGTGATTTTTCCCAAAAGAAAAAGGTCAGAAAGAGCAACTCTGAACATTATTGCAAACGTTATTATGTACACATTGTAAAAACTATATAATACTAGCTGATGGCCCGGCGTTGCCCAGGTATGTATTTGGCTGGTGTTGGCTCCGTCCACGTTTTCTAACCCCCCCCCCCCCCCAACACACAGTTATTCAACTACTCAATGACCTAGCACCAGATTTGAGGCTTGTGCCATTAACAGTGCAAGAATGGCAGCAATGAAATATTCCCCTTTGAAAATCAACAGGTGAATTTGGATTGGCTTTTGTAGGCTTCACCCACTTTTCTGAATATTAATCTCAGTCACCCAGTGACCAACTGTGCAAAGTTTGAGAACCCTGCCATTAACAGTGTAAGAATGGCTGCAGTTTACATTTTCCCAGTGAAATTTGTATTTGTCTCCGCCCCTTTTTGGTTATGGGGATAAAAAGTATCCTGTATGTTATTCCAGGTAATGTACTATGTGTGTGCCAAATTTCATTCAAATGCATTCAGCCATTGTTGCGTGATAACAAACATACACACTTTTGCACTTATAATATTAGTGAGATAATGTATGACTATAATAAGAACACCTAAAAATGCAGTCATTTTATTTAAGATGATGACTATTAGTGTCTGAAGTGTCAGAGAAGTGTTTACATTCCTCACTTGATACAATTAAGTAAACACAAGATAACATTCTCTTCAGTTCAGATGCGTCCAGCTTTCCCTGCAGGAAGCTAGTATGTCCTGTGTTTAACCCTTTGAATGCTGTTCTAGTAAAACAGTAAATACCACCAACATTCATATGCAGTGTGACAAACAAACATTCATATATAGAGCAGCTGCTGGAGAAGGTGCAGATGTGGCGGCATACAGGGAAACAACAATACTAAAAATTAAACTGCGCTTAGGAATATTAAAACCACACCCTGTAAGACGTGGGTCGCGTTCACACTATTGCTGTGAGAAACAATAAATAGATGATCACTTTACAAATGTCCGCGCTCACAGTTAAAGGTACACAAGTGCTAAAACGACCTCAATTGGACAGACCAAGACGGTACACAGTTCCTGAAGTGGAATCCAAACTATTCTGAAGCCGTCACTCCTTGTGGCCAAAACTCTCACGTCAGGTACATGGAAAAACACAGAGAGAGGGAACATAGCGTAAAAGTGCAGACACAGCTGTTGTTTCCAACACCACCTCCACGTGTATCACTCTTTGTCACCTTAAACCAGCTCACAAGTGCCAGGACACCCCCCATTGAATGACGAAACGCATAGGGCTTTGAAGGACGAAACGCATGGGACTACACTTTCTTCACTTAGATCCGTAGAGCACAGGTCCCAGCGGAAGACAGAGGGAAACCACAGATGGTATGGTGAGAATATAGTGCTTTCATTCACTCTGTATATGCTCATATACTGGGGTGTGCCACTCTCCCACATCCCCCTTTTTCTACCAATTGGCCAATAGTGAGGGGAACCCTAGGATTTCCAGCGCCAGCGGGGGCAGGATCACGGGGGAAACCTCGGCAGCTGCCCTGCGCCTATTGCGTCATGACGTGTTTCGGCATTCCACGCCTTCGTCAGATGACGCAATGGAGCAGGAAACGCGTATAAATCGGCGTCCGGTTGCCCAGCAACAGTCACCCGCACTAAGAGGCAGCCGCGCTAGGTCAGAAGGGATGGGAGTGTAAGCACGCACGGATTGGCAGCAAGTGTTGGAGGAGGCAGCCCGATGGTGTCGCTTTGAAGACCACCGGGAAGATCTATAGTAGCTGGAATGTGGGGTTGCTTGAAAATATTTCATCATATATAGATCATTATTTGCAGCCATGTGTGGTGAGCATGGAGGCCTACACTAGGGATTCCCAGCATGTGCTTGATTTACTTTCTGACTACAGGTGGGAGGATAGCTATTGCTGGGTATCCCTCGATGTGACCTCATTATACACGTGTATATGGAGGCGGCAAGTTATTTCCTTGGGGTCTATCAAGACCTCTTACCAGAGCAGATCCATTTTGTTATTGACCTGCTCAGGTTTGCTCTAGCTCACAATTATTTTCTTTTATGAATTCCATTTATTTACAGACCTGTGGCACGTCCATGGGGGCAGGACTTGCCCCAAGTTTTGCCAATTTATATATGGCATTCTAGGAGAAAACGTATATTTGGGGTGATAATCCATTCAAAAAGCATGTTGTATTTTACAGGGCTGTGGAATCGGAGTCGGGGCAATTTTGGGCACACGGAGTCGAAGTCGTTGGTTTCATAAACTGAGGAGTCTGAGTCGGATGATTTTTGTACAAAATCCACAGTCCTGTTAAGTATTAGACTAAGGAGTCGGAGCCATTTTGGGTACCCGGAGTCGAAGTTGGAGTCGGAGTCGTGGTTTCATAAACTGAGGAGTCGGAAGATTTTTGTACCGACTCCACAGCCCTGGTATTTTATACTAGATTTATCGACGATATATTGTTTGGGATGGTAAGAAGGAAGAGTTCAACAGCTTTGCAGAATACTATAATAATAATAGTTTCAACCTGTTGTTTACCCACATAATAGATAATAGAAGTATTGTATTTTTGGATCTTACCTTAATGGCTGATAACTTAAATAAATGTATACAGTCTCTAAGACACACTTTAAGCCAACAGCTGGGAACTCTTACTTGCGTGTGTCAAGCTGTCACCATCCGAGATGGATTTATAATGT
This sequence comes from Hyperolius riggenbachi, assembly GCF_040937935.1. Classification (NCBI taxonomy): domain Eukaryota; kingdom Metazoa; phylum Chordata; class Amphibia; order Anura; family Hyperoliidae; genus Hyperolius; species Hyperolius riggenbachi. The sequence goes on from NC_090655.1 coordinate 280,560,462, forward strand.
ACCGAAAAGCCAGTTTTGGCGACTGAGAGGAATTGTTCACTGAACAAGGATTTTGATGAACAAAGCAGGGTTCTTGCTAATACGTTTTTGCAGAAGGGATATGAAGGGAAATTTAATTCCAGCGTGATAGATGAGTTTAGGGAGTGGAGGTAAAGATAAGAGTCAGGGCTCGTTTCCACTATTGCGGTGCGGGATCGCCTGGATTCCACCGCTGAGGAAATCGCATGCGGATGCGATTCCGCATGCGTTTTTTGCCGCGAATTCGCATAGGTGAGGGTACATGCGATTTTAACCATGTCACTGCCTGTGTGAATTTACATTGGTACCTATGCGAATTCGCGGCAAAAAACGCATGGGGAAAACGCATGCGATTTCCCTATTAAATACATTGTGTGCGATTCGCCTGCATTCCACACGCAGGCGAATTCTGCAGGGTGTTCCGTGCAGATTTTCTCCACACAATAAAACGCTCCCGCAGACGCATACGTGGTAACAGGCCCATTCACTTATATTGTCTATGGCTATGCGAATCCGCATACGCAAGACGCATGCGGATTCGCAATAGTGGAAACGAGGCCTAAAGAAAAAAAAGAATACCTGTCTAAGCTCAAAACGTGGAAATAATAAGAGGTCCTTCATTTGTCACTACTTATAACAAAAGTGCAATTAAAATTAAAAATATTGTAAAGAAAAACTGGCATATTGTACTGCAAGACTCATTTTTGAAAGAGGAGCTACCTGACAACCCAGAAGTTATTTTTAAAACATCTAGATCGATCAAAAATAAACTTGCACCAAGTAATATTAGTGATCGCCAACAAGAAGGATCTACTCTATCTAATCTTTCTTCTTTTTTTCCACAGTTAGTGGGAAATTTTAGATGTAATAAAAAGCGATGTGGGTGTTGTAGATACATTCAGCGTCGTATCCCAGAAATCTGTGACGGTAATGGAGATACAGTGAAGGTGAAAGAATTTATTAACTGCGGTTCCTCTTTTGTCGTCTGTTGTCATGTGGATGTCCGAACACATTTATGTGGGTAGAACTACAAGGCCCCTGCGGCAAAGACTGGGGGAGCATAGAAGAGAAATAGAGGATGGATGTGTGAAACATACAGTCCCCAGACACTTTCAGGAGGCCCATGAGGGACAGGCTGATAGTCTGAGGGCCCGTTTCCACTTGTGCGGTGCGAATCGCCGCGCTAAAAATTTGCATGCGGATGCGAATTTCGTGTGCGGTTGTATGCGAATTTTCACGCGAATTCTCATGAATGACGTGGTATGCAAATTTAACCATGGCAGTGCCTGTGTGCTTTTTCATTGATTCCATGCGCATGAAAATTCACATACACCCGCATAGCGGTATGCGGTATGCGAATACTGATGGCTCTGCCATGCGAATTTTTACCGCGGACGAAAACGCTCAGAAATCCTGACAAGTGGAAACAGTCCATGCGAATGGACGTATTGGCTATGCGAATTCGCGATAGTGGAAATGGGCCCTGAGATGGGAATAGAGGTGATCCCAAAAAAACCTTAAAGGGCTAAGATTTAAGAAGCTGTGTGAACGTGAATCCTTTGGGATTTTTAAATTTAATTCTCTAACCCCAGTCGGATTGAATGAAGGGCTAGGGGTTGCCACATACATCTAATAGTGAGGCCATACAACATCCAGTCCCTTTCCCCCCCCCCCCCTTTCCCCCCCTTCCATTTGAGGGCCATATAGTAAGTGCCGCAGTTACAGCCACAGCAGATCCCCTCTCCTCCTCCTTCTTGTTCTGTCCCTTTGGTGACACCCAAATAGGTTCTTGCTGATGGTTGCCACAGATCCTCTGTACCTCCCCTGCTTCTATATTGGTGCCCATATTGTTCCCTGGGCATCAGGAGAGGTGCCCCTTCTGTTTATTGCACCCTGATAGCTCTAGTATAGAGGTTTACCACAAGGGCTTGTGGTTCTCTCCTTTTCCCCAACAGTTGCCTGATAGTATACTGATACACCCTCTCTAGCCTTTCCATAGAAGGATGCATTTTAATATAGGTGTTAGAACGCCCCTTTTTTACCTTATTGCAGGAAACTTCTCCAGCAAAACGTAGAGGTTGTATTCCGTATTTGTACATAAATAAGTGTTTGCTAATTGGATTATCATATTGAATGCATTTTTTTATTTTATTGTTGTTATTTCTTAGTAGTGTTTATTTATTAATGTGTAATAATTTACATGTAAGCTGTGAGCAATAGTACGGGGACCCTGCTTGGCAGTAATGCAGGTCACACATATATACATTTTTATATAATTTTATATATATATATATTTTATATTTTTATACTTGGAGTTATACCACTTTTCCTTTGCCATTCACGGCAGCTACAAGCCTTTATATATATATATATATTGTCCCTTTGCGGCCCTCGTAGTGCTTTTACCCATTGCATTACTATACGGAACACTACCGCCGCCCTTATAGGAGTGTGGGGAGGACGCTGAAGGTTGCCAAGCAACACCATCGGACTGCCTCCTCCTACACTTGCTGCCAATCCGTGCATGCCTACACTCCCATCCCTTTTGACCTAGCGCAACCGTCTCTTAGTATGGGTGGCTGTTGCTGGGCAACCGGACGCCGATTTATATGCGTCTCCTGCTCCATTGCATCGTCTGACGAAGGCGTGGAATGCCGAAACGCGTCATGACGTAATAGGCACAGGGCAGCTGCCGAGGTTTCCCCGCTGGAGCTGGAAATCCTAGGGTTCCCCTCACTATTGGCCACAATGTGGAGGCGCGCAGAGCGGTGTTAACAACTGAAGTACGCGGTGATGTACACTTTATAGTGTGATGAGCGCACTTTTTTATTTGAACATTGTACGTTTTATTCTACCTTTTAAGAAGAGGCACATTAAAAAGTGAATGCACCAGAGAGCGCTCCTTTTTCAGTTTTCTACAGCGCACTTACTGATATCCCAGAGTAAGATAGGAGCAACACTCTTGGGAAGCTTAACGTGACTTCTATGGAAGTCCCTTTTGATTAGAGCGCAGTGGATTTGGTGTGGAAGGGGGGGGGGGGTAATCAGGCTATCTATACGGAAGGGGGGAAAGACTCATCTGGTGGCTTATACTAGAGGGAGGGGGGGGCATCTATCTAAATTAGAGGGGGGTGATCTGGCCACCTATACTAAAAGGGGGAGGGGCCATCAGGATGCCTATACATGAGGGAAGGGGGATTTTAAGTCTATCTAAACTAGAGGAGAGGGGGGAGGGGTCACCTGGCTATCTATACTGAAGGGAGGGGAGGAGGGTCATCTGGCTACCTATACTGAAGGGAGGGGGTGGGTCATCTGGCTACCTATACTGAAGGGAGGGAGGACATCAGGCTACCTATACTGAAGGGGGAGGGGTCACCTGGTTACCTATATTGAAGGGAGGGGTCATCTTGCTACCTATACTGGAGGGGTAATCTGTCTATACTGGAGGGATCATCTGGCTACCTATACTAAAGGGGGAGGGGTCATCTGGCTATCTATACTGGAAGGGTCATCTAGCTATCTATACTGGAGGGTGGGAGGGGTCATCTGGCTATCTATACTGGAAGGGTTATCTGGCTAGCTATTCTGGAGGGGGAGGGGTCATCTGGCTAGTTATAATGGAGGGGGGAGGGGTCATCTATCTACCTATACTGGAGGGGGAGGGGTCATCTGGCTACCTATACTGGAGGGGGAGGGGTCATCTGGCTACCTATACTGGAGGGGGGAGGAGTCATCTGGCTAGTTATACTGGAGGGGGAGGGGTCATCTGGCTAGCTATACTAGAGGGGGGAGGGGTCATCTGGCTAGCTATACTGGAGCGGGGAGGGGTCATCTGGCTACCTATACTGGAGGGGGGAGGGGTCATCTGGCTAGTTATACTGGAGGGGGAGGGGTCATCTGGCTAGCTATACTGGAGGGGGAAGGGGTCATCTGGCTACCTATACTGGAGGGGGGAGGAGTCATCTGGCTAGTTATACTGGAGGGGGAGGGGTCATCTTGCTACCTATACTGGAGGGGGAGGGGTCATCTGGCTAGCTATACTGGAGGGGGGAGGAGTCATCTGGGTAGTTATACTGGAGGGGGAGGGGTCATCTGGCTAGCTATACTGGAGGGGGTAGGGGTCATCTAGCTATCTATACTGGAGGGGGAGGAGTCATCTGGCTACCTATACTGGAGGGGGAGGGGTCATCTGGCTACCTATACTGGAGGGGGGAGGGGTCATCTGGCTACCTATACTGGAGGGGGGAGGAGTCATTTGGCTAGTTATACTGGAGGGGGAGGGGTCATCTGACTACCTATACTGGAGGGGAGGGGTCATCTAGCTATCTATACTGGAGGGGGAGGAGTCATCTGGCTACCTATACTGGAGGGGGGAGGAGTCATCTGGCTACCTATACTGGAGGGGCGGCGGCTGCTGACAGTGGCCTTGGGCTGTAAGGAGTACAATCCGGCCCTGGGCTGGTAACACTTGTTATTTTATCTGACGATGAATGTTAGGATGTCATGAGAAGTGTTTGCACATTGCACGCTGCTATAAGTGACCTGCTTGGCAGGACAGGCACTTCTGTGGAATATTTCCAATCATCAAAACGTTTTTATGCTCAACATTTATGCATGGCACCTTTTTCTCCTATTGTCACTGTAGGGCCCGGGTTTCCTCCTGGTGGTGGGGTGTCTTCCTGGGAATCACTCAGGTGTATCTTTATTCCTGCTCCGCAGTCCATTCACCTGGATATTTATCTAATAGTCATCATCTGAAATAAACTGACTGCATTTTTAAGTCTTCTTATTATACTCATACATTATATTATATTGTTTTCATGCTGTGTACATAATAACGTTTGCTGTAATGTTCAGTGTCGCTGCTTCTGACCTCTTTCTGTTGGAGAAATCACTGTTGTATCATTCCTGATTGTGTTTGCAGATAATCAGATTTGTCAGGAAATGCATTGGATTGGCTGAATTCCTAGCAGCAGTGAGTTATTGTCATGTGATTGGCCGCCTGTAATGAGCACAACCTTCTGCAGTTCTCTGTCAGGCTGATAACTAGTGATGGTTAGGGACATGCCAATATCTCAGAGATTGTACAAATTGTATGCTAATTATATGCAAAGCTATGCAACTGCTGTATCTGGTCCATTTCTAATCAGCATAAACTTTGCATCAACTTGGAATTCTCAGCAGCTCAGTGACCCCCCTCCGAATTCTCTAACAGGAAGTGATGATATTTCTCTATTTGCAGGGCGGAGTCCCGGCATCAGGAACCTCTCAGAGACTCGTCTCTCTGTATCCACAGACTGTACAACGGATGATGATGTCACTGGACAAGAGTCTCCTGCAGATATCCTGGTGACCCCAAATATTCCCCCAGACTCCCTTCACCTCTCTAACCCCGAGGGGCCTCATACCCAGCACAGCTCTCCCCCTGCTGGAGGGCCCTATTCCTGTTCCACGTGTGGGAAATGTTTTGTATGGCAATCACATCTTGTCAGACATGAGAGATCTCACACTGGTGAGAAGCCCTATTCATGTGCTGAGTGTGGGAAATGTTTTGGTCTTAAATCAAGTCTTGACGATCATGAAATATCTCACACTGGTGAGAAGCCCTATTCATGTGCTGAGTGTGGGAAATGTTTTGGTCTTAAATCAAATCTTGTCAGACATGAGAGATCTCACACTGGTGAGAAGCCCTATTCATGTGCTGAGTGTGGGAAATGTTTTGGTCATAAATCAAGTCTTGACAGTCATGAAAGAACTCACACTGGTGAGAAGCCCTATTCATGTGCTGAGTGTGGGAAATGTTATGTACAGAAATCAAATCTAGTCAGTCATGAGAGATCTCACACTGGTGAGAAGCCCTTTTCATGTGCCGAGTGTGGGAAATGTTTTAGACGGAAAACAGAACTTGTCATGCATGAGAGAGCTCACACTGGTGAGAAGCCCTTTTCATGTGCCGAGTGTGGGAAATGTTTTAGACGGAAAACAGAACTTGTCATACATGAGAGATCTCACACTGGTGAGAAGCCCTATTCGTGTGCTGAGTGTGGGAAATGTTTTGGGTATAAAAAACTGCTTGTCGCACATAAAAAATGTCACACTGGTGAAAAGCCCTATTCATGTGCTGAATGTGGGAAATGTTTTGGGCAAAAAAGAAGCCTGGTCACACATGAGAGATCTCACACTGGTGAGAAGCCCTATGTATGTGCCGAGTGTGGGAAAGGTTTTGTATATAAATCACAGCTTGTCATCCATGAGAGATCTCACACTGGGGAGAAGCCCTATGTATGTGACGAGTGTGGGAAAGGTTTTGTATATAAATCACAGCTTGTCATCCATGAGAGATCTCACACTGGGGAGAAGCCCTATGTATGTGCCGAGTGTGGGAAATGTTTTGTACAGATAGCACACCTTGTCACTCATAAGAGAACTCACCCTGGTGAGAAGCCCTATTCCTGTGCTGAATGTGGAAAGTGGTTTGTATGGAAATCACATCTTGTTGTTCATGAGAGATGTCACACTGGTGAAAAGCCCTATTCGTGTGCTGAGTGTGGGAAATGTTTTGGGTATAAAAAACTGCTTGTCGCACATAAAAAATGTCACACTGGTGAAAAGCCCTATTCATGTGCTGAGTGTGGGAAATGTTTTGGGCGAAAAAGAAGCCTGGTCATCCATGAGAGATCTCACACTGGTGAGAAGCCCTATGTATGTGCTGACTGTGGGAAAGGTTTTGTATATAAAT